>NC_134833.1:32273827-32892823 GCF_004210375.1 Tachypleus tridentatus
GAAAAGACATCTGAACAAGAACTGCTTATTCAATTGCATCTAAAAATTTTTTAAATAATTTCCATATATGAAATTTCAAAAAGCCTAGCAACCTATGCCCAGAAGCAACCAAGTTCAAACGTTGAAGTTAAAAGAATTGTTTGCTTTACTTCATTTCTTGTTCTACAGGGTGTTCGGAAAGTCACTGTGCACTTATATATTTATTAACAGACGTTTCAATATAGAATACAGGAGGTAAATATGAATGACAATTATAAACAATGTTGGAAGTGACCCCCATTGGCATCAACACAGGCTTGGATCCTTCTTATTTTGTTTCTAAACACTGCTATCAGTTGCTGGCTTGAAATAGACTGAATGAATACTGTTATCGCTGATTACAAAACTGCACACTGACTTTCCGAACACCCTGTACATTAAAAAAGTTAAATATTCTATTTCTAAATAATAACAATCTAAAAACATATATAATGTATAATAACTGAAACGTGATTGTATATTACAGAATACTAGTCCACTAAAACACAGTCAAGACAGGGAAGACTAAGGGTCAGTTTTATATTATAGGACATGTAACATGAGTGAACATGCACTGAGCCAATGCAAGTTATGTGATGCTAGCTAGGCATAATAAAAATGTATATAGCATTATGACACATTTTGTGTTATAATATGTAGTCTCTGTAGCACAGAAGAATAGTTATTTCTAATTTTTTTTTTGATGGTTACAAGGTTGGTAAAGTGACAGACCCCACATTTAGGGTATACAAAACAAGTCTCACTGAAAACAAATGTTTGAAATTTAGGAGGTTTTAGAAATTAGACATATTTGAAACATTTGGGACAAAGGATTTTTTTTTTAAATCATCAAATCACACTTTGCACTCAGAACTCAGATTAGTAAGGACACAAATTTTCTCAAACAAATCTTTAGAAAAATTATTTCATTAAAAAAATCAATTTTTTTTGACACAATAGAAGACAGTAAAACCTGTCTAAAAAATCAAAATTTAGCAGCGTTATCTCAAGATTTCTCTTATAAAAGGCACTCTATATGCTGGAACCTGTGTAAGGCAGATAGAAAACTATCATTCCACCTACCTCACCTATCAACAAGTAGGACTAGAACCTGAGTATGGCAAAAAAAAAAATGTTCTTGATTAAATATTAATTTCTTATTTAATTAATAATTTAAATATTAATAAATTCTGACATTTTGTTGCAGTAAGTATTGGTTATAGTTATTTTTTCTGCCGTCATTATTCAAAAGAACAATTCACTGTATTTCTGGTCACATTTGTTGATGGAAAACTAGAGAAACCATGGGTTATAGGAAATAGTGAAAATCCATGCTGTTTCAAAAATTTAAATAAGAATACTCTTCCCATAGAATGGAAAGTGAATAATAAAGCATGGATGACAACTGATATATTCAAGAAATTTTTGAACAAATTAAACAAAAGAATGGAACAAGAAAATAGGAATATTCTACTTTTCCTAAATAATGCAACTTGCCACCCAAAAGTTCAACTTTCAAATGTTTGTTTAGTCTTTCAACTGGAATACAGAAAATTGATGCTTCAGCATATTACAAACATGGGAAACTGTAAGAGAGCATCTGAAATTACCATGAAAATTGATGCGTTAGATGCAACTGCATTTTTAAGTCAATCAAATGCATAAGTGTTTTAGAAACTGTAGATTTAATCTTGATGATAGCAGAACTTGTTTGTTATGATTCTAGTGAATCTTATGAAAGTTGAAATTGGACACTTTCTTCAAATAAATTTAAGATTTTGTGTACTTGTGTATATTTTGAATGTCTTTTTGTTCTTATTCTAATAAATTTAGCAAAAACAGTATAACTATTCACAAACATCTTATTTAGTCAAGTAAGTATAGAGTTTCGCTAAAAAATTATATATACTTAAGGAAATACATGTTCATTGTCTAAGCCAGAAATTTTACTCAGTCCCTCACAATTCTGCCCAAGATAGGTTTTACTGTACTTATTAATAGTGTGAAACTGAAAATTTAGGGCTTTCCAGGAAAATAAATGAAAAACAAGTTAAGGAAATTCAGCACTGAAAATCTTAGAACTTGTTTTCCTTGACTTTCTACAATTACAGGTACTTTTGTGAGCCATGTATTCATTCAATTAAACCACATTAAGTAATAGTAATCACTAATTTTTTTAAAATAAAATTAAGAAAACAAAGGAAACCACACCTTCATAATCTCTGGATCAATATAATCAGAGATGTTGTGTCCTTGCCATACCTCTGGGATTATATCATATTTCTGTTCATCTGGCAAATCATAATTTTCTGAAAACAAAAATTAATTGTTCTTCACAAATAGCCCTACAAATGATAATAGCTACCAATCCGCTAAACAAAGTGTTGCACTCATTCACATCTTTTACACATTCTGATATCAAAGACTTAATTATATTGCATGTACTACTTTATTTGTATGAAGTATAAAAAACTTGTACAACTTAAAATAGTTCCATCACACTTCCTAGCAGAAAGCTTCAAGAAATGAGCCTTAACACAACCAATAAAACATACTGAAACTTACTTTTAATTACTGGTAATTTTCTTCATTTACAAAAAACTCCAATCACAAGAACTTTTCAGTTTCAACTTTTGCAGTTTTTATTTTATTTTCATATTCACAACTTAAGGATTAGCTTTCTTTTGTTTTGAGATAAATAAAATGATGGAACTATTACTAATTCTGTAGATACAACTATAAAAGTATGCTATTTAAATTTAGTTTAGAGCTACCAGATTTTGTTTCTTTTAACAAATACCTTTTTATACTCAAGTGCCTTAAATGCAAATTTCTACACATTTTAAAAGTAGCCAATTCAACAAAACTAGGTTTCTTTGTTTTGCTCTTAACAACATAACATTTTAAAAGTTTAAATGCTCCGAGTATAAAAATCTATAAAAACATTTACAATATGAATAATTTCTAATGTATGTGTAAAGACCAAATGAAATCAATTTTACGATATAAAAGGAACTTAGAACACTTACTTTTCAAGTCAAGTATATAATCATCACCCAGTTCTAACTCTATATCTCTTTCCTAAAAAAATAAAAATAAACAAAAAGTTTTAGATCACATGCTCAGTTGGCTTGGCTCTTGAGCATTCAGTTTTGGTACTTGGAAAATCCTAATTTGTTAAGAACACATTTACAACGATCCTTTATTTCAAATAACAAAATCAAATTGTTTAAGTCTATGCAGTTTTTCTTACACATGGTCATTAGTCATTAAATTGACTTTGTTCTAATTGCTTCTGTCCTTTGTTATTCAGGGTAAAGAAAACAGAACAAACAGCTTCAGGAGTTATATACTTTGCGCTTGCAACAGTCAACACCTAGCCTCCATTACATTCAGGGACATACCCCCTTATAAAAAATACTTAAAACTTTTTGTTTTGGACATAAGACTTAACATTTAAATGAAAGCTTGCCATATTTCATGTACAAACACACAAGATATTAAAAATTATAGCACTGAATCTGATGGTTACTTTGGGGTCATAAAGTCAGCATAATCTACAAACTCTGCACTGTGAAACAGTTAAGAAATGTTAAATTTAAACAATTAATTCACATTTTGTGTGAACTGGTTAACGGGATAACATGTTAATACAGTATAACTAGTTCATGAAAAGAAGTGAAAGGTGCCCATTCAACATTCAGAGGATAGCATATGTATTGTCTTCTCAATTATTAGTGTTTCATTGTATATTACACATCAAACCCATTTTCAGAACAATTAAGCATTATTTGTAATTTATCTTGCTATATGACAGACCTTAATACTCTTGATAACAATCAGTAATTTGAAAATACCACAGATAAAAGAGAAGTAAATTTAATTACAAAAACATACTAATTTCTTTTTAGGTCTTTCATCCACATCCATCACCAATTTCTTACGAGTTAAGGCCTTCTCTGGTATAAATGGTGGCCTCTCCTAAAATTAAGAAAAATAATTAAAAACCAAACAGGTAACAAATACACGATATAAATGTGCATGCATATGTACTGGAAGATGGAAAACATTTAAAAGCAATGGGCAAACAATACTTTAATATCATAAAACAATAAGAAAAACTAAGAACTTACTTTTGAACATAGCAAACACAATGCTGACTAATTAGAACCTGAAGGATAAATATGGCATAAATCTAATAAAGATAGTAAACCCAAGTTATATCCTAAAAATCATTAACACTGAAGACAAGCTAACAACTTCATCTACTGACCCAATGCCAACTTAAGCTCAAACACCTATAAACTGTTTAGCAAAATGAAATGCCAATACTAAGAAAGGAAATTAAAGTTGCAATAACAAGTTTTAACATTAATATGTTTAGCCAACTAAAGCTCTTTAAAATATGTTAAAAAAGTGAGAAATACATAAAGACTCCCAAATTTTGTGAAGATACACACACTATTAAAAGTTACTATCAAATCTATACAATTTGTGAAAAGAGGTCATGTCATTGGTTAAATCAACTGAGCCCATTAAGTTAAATACAAAAAAATTCCAAATTAACTAAAAATAGGTTTAAATGTAAATGAACCAAATGTGATGCACTCTGAAATTGACAAATCTATGACAGCAAGTACTTACTATATGATCTCTTAACTTCCGCATAGACACATGTAACCTGTTCAAAATGCCTGAAACTTTCTTTCCCTTCATTTTTTGTTCTACACGATGAGCTAACAGACTCTCACAAGCTTGATTTCGAAGCTCGATCACTCCTTCTCCTGTTACTGTACTCATTTCCATAACACGTACCTGTTCCTTTTCAAAATCTAATATTTTCTGAAACATTAAATATTTCAGGTCATCTAAAGATCTCGTACATTACAAGCTCTAAACTTAACCTATGCATATAAAGCAATAGATCTTGATTAGAAATAAACTTACAAAACATTTTCTCCAGGCAACTGAATTCTGGTTCTCAATAACCTTTTTCAAGACAAATACTAATTTTTAATACAATATTTTTTCCCAATAAAGCCTACAGTTTTATAAAAAGAACTTCCTTTTGATACTTTCAAAGCATTTATAAGAAAGCCGACTAGACAAAACCTCTAAGAGTTCTGCTAATTTATCTTTCTAATTTCTATTGCATGTATATAGTATCCAACACCAGAGATTGGTGAAGATACAAGAACACGTGCTGTTCTACAAAAATTATTGTTCTGACAAATCGCATAGTAACATTTCCAACTTCCTCAAGAGGTACGAATTTTGCTAATCACATATTACATACAAATGTGCACATGTTAATTATGACATACTTGAATCATGTTTGATTTTCACAAGCTCACATTTAAGTGAGATTTAAGCTATATAACTACAAACTACATAAAACACAAAAGCTTACATTATTTTAAGATCTCTAACACAAAGTATTAAAATATGTTTAATATTAAGTTAGTCCTGAAAAACATTAAAAAAATTTCAGTTCAGTATTAGAGCACATGCGTAGACTAACTCAGTACAGTTAACAAGAACGTGTTTTACGAGAATCATATTTACTGAACAATTGAAAAATTCCTATTACCATAAACAAATTCAACCCCAGTAATCACACAGGTAATATTTTGTGATTAAAGTACACTGTTAAACTTGATTTAATGGCCTATTTTACAATTTACACGTTTCACTTTTAAATTCAGTCATATTTTAAGGATCTCAATCCAATATTTTACCGTCATTAACACATTACATGCTATAATTGGATTTATCCAACCAGACATTAGTGCAACAAGCAGATTTACTCCATAGTGCCACAACAATTTATTCTTGTAGTGTGACAATAAGGATATTCAAATCCTTGAGCTTACCACTTTAATACTGCCTGTGTATACATAACCAAGTAAAAAGTGCAACTAGTGGCTTTTGATAGTGAAAAAGGTCAAGTTAAACATTTCATTTGGATAATCAACACCTTTAAAGAACCCACCCAAAATTTAACTATGCACTCAAATGGTTAATATTAAAAAACAAATTGTCCAAACCTTTTGATGATCTTGTAATTCTTCTAGTCTCAGAACATCAGCCTTGTTATTCACAACAATAATAGGCTGTAAGATTGAAAATCAGTTAAGTTAAAAATGCAATTTTTTTACTTGATGCTTTAAGTAACCAATGTGGTTTTGCAAAGAAAGTAAGACTAAGTTATATTAAATGTAAAAATTGAGAATATAATGTATTAAAGTACTATTGCACGTATGCGAATATTTTTAAGCATTAAACGCAATTAAGGTAATGCTTTATAATTGTTCTAATCATGTACCAATAAGTTTTCTAATGCATCCTATGATATTGAAAGTACAACAGTGAATTACCTTTAGCATATAGTAAAATGATATTAGTCAAATGAAAATAACCCAGTTATATGTTTCAACTTAAAAAAAATATAGGGTACACTCCTCTTAAAATAGGGATGGGTTGTAATAAGTTGGCAAATGACTTGGTTTTTTATACTTATTACAACTGTTTTTGGAGGGGGCTATGCATGTTTCAACATAACACTGGCATGTCTTTCAATTTCTAATTAAACCAGTAGATTAAGTTCCAATTATTAAATTAAGGTAGCTAAATACAAGTAACCTTTCTATCTATTGTATTACTTTGAAATTAAGTCCACAGGGAGTATATACTCTACGTACCAATGACTAAGAGCACAAAAACAGTTTAAATGAAAATTTCCAATAACTTCATACAAATGCATTTTAATGAAATACTTTATACACACAGATACAAGTAATTATTTAGAAGATAGGAGGCTGAATGACATTTTAGGAAAATGTTTTATTCTTATTAATATATTTTTTATATTTCTTAAACAATTTTAACACCATATGGACTACAACACCATAAAATACTTTACCTTGTTGGCAAACAAAGGCTTTATATTGTGGAACAAGTTGACCTAAAGAAGAAAGTTTGAATTCTGATTTCAGTTTCAATAAACACAATGTGCTCATTACACAAGATAATTTCCCATATGCTTACTACTAATAAAAAACCAAAATCAGAGATCCACACATACACATTCTAACAGCTTTTGTACCAAGAGGCATGTAGATGACTATCAACCAACCTATATTTACCACGTTTATAAATTTATATACGTGTGCAAAGGTGCAACACTGAAAAATTCCTTATTTGTTTTTAAAATGAAATTTACGTAACTATGCAAGTTAGTTTATATTTTGATTGAAAGGCTAATACTCAATGATATGTAATATTAGTGGGCATTAATCTCTTAAAAAACATTTACCTTTGGGATATAGGTTACACACAAATTTGAGAGGTCAGACAGTTTGGGTAACGTCAAAAGTTTCTAAAAACCTTGGAGTTGGATCTTTGTTCATCACACCTACTCAAATGGTTGTTAATTCAGTACTTTAAGAATTTTATTGACAATTATTTAGATTGCTAAACAATCAGTAACTTCATGTCAAGGTGGATGGACAGAATTTGTCTCTCAAGATATCTTTGCAAACTTAAGGGTTTTTATGGCTAGATAACTTGGTGTGAAAAACTATGTACATTTAAAGTTTTTACTATTTTAAACATACTTTAAAAGATATACTGGGAATAACCAGATCACGCACATCAATATTCCCCATATGGTATTTATACACAATATTAAAAAACTACACCTGTTCTTCCAAAGTGTGTCCACACTGTTCTGATCCATCTAATATGTATAGAACACATGCTCTAAGATGTGCTAAAGCTGTGATGGCTTGCATCTCAATGGTGTTTCGATCTTCTAACGGATGATCTAATATTCCAGGAGTGTCAATTACCTTCATAAATAATGAAAGAAATAAGACTAAAACCTCAGTGATTCTTGTTTTATTTGTAAAAAAAAAAGAAAAAAAGTTAAGTTTATTTTACATCTGCAAATTTCAGATTTAATATTCCCAAATCTTTCAAAATAACAAGAAACATGAAAAAGCATCCTCTAATATCTTCCTAATCACCTCAATTACATCACTAGATCATGTACAAACATTTTTAATATGCCACAAATATCTCCTTTGAATCGTGTATTTTGGCTAAACATCAAAAGCATTTCCACATGAACTAAGGAACAAATTTAAAATCACAGAAAAAGATACCAAGAATAGAAAGTGTAAAATTATATACTAATTATTTCATGCGCATGGCAATATTATTCATTCTAAATTGCATATTTAAATTTAAAAAACTTAATTTTTAAAAATGTTGTCACTAAAAATTAGGAGTAATCTTTAGAAAGATCTCTACTGTGCAAAAACTTAATTTCAGTTGCATGTACTAAAATTTGTTTTATGTATAAATTTTTCTTTTTATAAAATTAAGTAAAACAAAAATTAGAATCTTATCAGACTACAAGAGATCTGCAGTCACATTAGTATATTTACTGCCACAGTGATTCTTAAATACAAGAATTTTAGAATAATAAAAATAACCTCAGATACCAAACTAAGCCAACTTGACTTAGGCCTATTAGTTAAGCCTTTAGGTATGGCCTATACTTTTATAAATACGTAAATCAACACTAACTCATACACATCTTTCTGCTTTATCTTGGTTATAGATAAAAATACCATATTTAATACTACCAACAAATAAACTTACATTATTCTACAGTTTAACATTAAATTCTTTTAAAACCTTGTATGCTGTATAAAATGTTCAGTAAATCCACCATTTGTTTATACCCATTGAAGTCCCTACACATTTAAGAACAGTGTACTCTTAAACAAAATCTAATGACTATTAACAAATAGCCCAAGAAGAGATCAAAATATTACACTTTATAGCATTCCTGAAGAACTTCCACCTTTTTAATTGGCTTTCCTGATTGGGAATGCATGGTCCATCCATATTCTTCTAGTCATAACCAGTGAAACTGAAGGAATTCACAGTTAAATAAAACCCACACAAAAAAATACAACTTAAATGAAGAAATAATCTTCCTGATAGCTTTCCCTCGAGTAAGTATAACTTATATCATTTCTATCCCTACAAGCCTAGGTAATCTTTTAACATTCAGACTACCATATTTTAATTTTTTTACAAAAGCTAAATACCAGCTTCACCCATAACTCACCTGCCATCTGAGATACTGATAGTCTGTGTGCCCAACATACAAAGATTTTGTGGTAAAAGCATAAGGCTGCACATCCACATCTGCCCTCGTAATCTACATACAGAGCATAAAACAACAGAAAAAATGTTTTAAGACAGCTTGTTGCATAAAAATGTGTATATAAAAAAATAACAACAGAGGTCAGATACTTTAGGTTACATCAATGGTTCTTAAAAACCTTAGAGTTGGATCTAGGTTCATCATACCTATTCAACAAGTTTTTCTTGTAAACAACTATGCTTAAAACAATTTTGTTTATTACAGCAACATTATTACTTTGCATATTTGATAGACTATATTCCAAGAGATAAAATTTCATGGGCAAATCTTTAAAAAGTCTGGAATCTCTGTATGAAAGTCTTGTAACGTTATCAGTAATAATAACCTGAAATATTTCATGAACATATATTTACTATATCAAATGTTACAGTTCTACTACTTTCATGGTTACTTCAATGGATACAATGACATTCCTGATTTCTCACACTTTCCTTACCATAGATGGATTAGTTTCTTGCAAATCTCTTTCTATACATTCAGTGTACTAAGACAAATTTATCAATATTCTTTTGTTTGCAAATGCCATTAAAAGTACAGGGGACATTTTTAACTTGAAAATTTGAAATATTAAATCTGAATAGATATTTATAATCAAAATGTAGTAATTATACAAAATTTTATTTTACCATAACTTTATATCAGCTGCAATTCTCTTGCAGTTTTCTGATTTGCATATTCAAAAACAGTTAATGAAAACAATCAACCTTCTGTATTTATAATGTCTTTCACAGGTCTAATAACTTACCTTATTGATGAAACTAGACTTCCCTACGTTAGGGAATCCACAAATTAGAAGTGTTCTAGTATTTGGATCTATGGATGGTAATCTTGAAACGTGCTGCCGCACTTGTTCCAAATACTGAAGGGACTGGTTTTGTCGTTTCATAATTGTGGCCATTCTGCAAACAACCCAAACCAAAATATCACAAAAATAACACTTAAAAAACAAGTGAAATTTCACAAACATACCAGTTTATGAAGAAAAACACCTAAAATTTTCACTAAATGATATTAAAAAAAATACAATCATAAAGTCACCCACATCTGACTATATGAAATGATGACCACATGGTTTAAAAAACTTGCACATTAGCTTGAATTCTTATGATAATTGTAGAAAAAAAATATTTCTGCACGTGAAAATTCTTTTACACATCACACTGGCCATGAAGTGAAACTTGGTAGTAGTAGTGATGTCACAAACATCTGTAATTTCTAATGGGGAAATATTTGTCAGAAAGCCGACTGGACAGAACTACACATAATAGTTCTGCTAATTGATCTTTCTGTTTTATCTAACACACCAGTCTCCAACACCTTCACAGTGAAAGTATGGCTATCATACAGTGTGTTTTAAGAATAAATCAGATAATTCAAGAATATTTTTGTGTGATTAACCATTAATCATAAATTTCTGCTATTGTATGTAACACTAGTGAGGCTAGATTCAGATGGATTTTAAAGAATGAATCAGCTGGTTTACACACTGTTAAATCAACAAACAAATTTACAAAAGTATACAGAATTATTGCAGTACTTTTAATTAACTTCTCAAAGCTAAATAATATTTCCACAAATGAGGTATGTAGAATAGCATCATGACCTGACACAGATGCTTTTCCATAAACATCTGTTTTAAACTTGAATCTATGTAAAAGCTAAAGTACTATTAGTGAGGTTTGTAATGTTACTGACATTTTAAAGTTAACTAATGTTTCATGTCAGCCACAGAGCTGACAAGCAAATACTTTATAACTCACCTTCCTAATGCTGCTCTTTTCAACTGCTTACAGCGATATAATGAATCTCCATATTTCAACAATCTTACATAGTCTCGTGCAACACTAAAATTAAATTCAAGTTATTTTACATTTGTTTGTCGATTACAAAGCTCAGTAATTAAAATATTTGTCACTATTTCCACTTCACTTGTGGGTTGTACATTTTAGAAACTATATACATATTAGTCATGTAACTACATACAATTTGGTGCACAGAAAATGTTTAGAAAGCCATTGAGACATGGGTCATCAAGAATATTTGATTGTACAAAAGCATCTTCAAATGGAGCAATAACATTATGTAACAAAATTTTTACTTTTTCTTGTTCCCGGGCAGAAAGTGTTATTTCCCAGTTGCTTATGCCTAAAGTAAATGGAAAAGAAATTTTCAAATTTACCCACCTATTCTAGGTAGATTCTAGGTAGCTAGAAAATTGAGAAAAACATACTTATGAGTTGTATAGCATAAAATTGAGTTTTAGGAAACAAGTGTATTAACACTTGGGTTGTATTAGAAGCTCAAAAGGCCAAAAAATTTTGTGGAACTGGTTGAGGCTCTGGTGAAGAACTACAGAAAAATTGACTAGGAAGTCCCTAAAGTCCATATCCTTGATGTTTTCAAGGAGAACATAGGAGCATACTCAGAAGAGTAAAGGAAAGCGCTTCTACCAAGATACACTGGACTTTGCCACCTACCAAGGATAGCGAAAACATGATGGGAGACTATATTTGGGGGCTGATACATGAAAGTGATTTACATTACAGTAGCAAATCTCGAGAAACTACTCACTTTTAAACATTTTTGAATAACTTTAGTATAAATACATGTAAATCTTGATTTGTGTTGTTTATTCAGACTTTATGTTTAATGTTTGAAATGTATAATGTACTTTTACAAGATAGGGTAATTAGTTTTTCATCTTGCACATATTAGTAAAGTAATTAATACACATCCAAAATTGAGAAAAACATACTTATCTATGAGTTGTCTAGCGGTGTTCAGTTGTCCAAGTGCAAGTTTATAATGATCTTTATCATACAAAACATTCATCAAGTCTGCAAAAAATGGATGAATATCCTAAAAATAAGAAAATGTTGAATTCTTAAACCATGTTTTCAACCCTCACATTTAGCTAATCAGATGACGCATAATTTGAAGACAAATTTTAAGTTTAATATTTTTCACTTTTTCAACTCTCAATGTTCCATCTATTTTGCTCAATGGCCAGTGAGTTCACATTAAGTGCTCAGCAACCATATTAAAATGAAATATACTTTTCTTTTAAAAGCTATTATTTTAATACAAGTGGGGCAGCACTTGTACTACACTGCTTTGAAACATGCCACACCAAAACAGGTTCTCAAAACTTGGAACATACAAGAAATAAAAACAAAGTGACAATCGGTGCTGTCAGCCATTTTCCATCTCTCTTACCAGCTATTCAAAATTAGTAAGTGATAAATAGCCTTTGTAGCTTTGTCATATACAGACAAGGCAATCAAGTTTAAAGGTAATGGGAACCAAACTGTAACACCCTTGAATATTGATTCACAAAACATAATATTGTGCATCCTCATTACCTGTAAAGCTCACGTGCAAGAGACAGACCTGAAATGCTATTTTTACATGACTCTGATTTTGTAAATACAGAAACAGAAAAAATATGTAGTTAAGGTAAACAGCATACTTAAGATGACCTTCAGTATCTTATATTCTGTTTTCTACCAAATTTTTTATATAATGCATACTTGAAAGCTACATGAATTTTACTTTGCAGATCCAAATTTGCAAAAATCAAGAAGGCTCAGAAGAGTATGCCAGATGTATAAATAAGGTTCTCTGTCTAGCCTGACAAACTCAGAAAAACAAGTCTAAAATTACATTGTTGCTGGTACAAAATGACTTTAGACCCAATACTATATACATTAGCTCTAAGAAAAGTTAATTTTCCCTCACTGTAATTTATTACTTTTAAATGATTAGGGATTCCTGACATAAAGTACAGTAAGATAAGAAAATAGAGATAAGTTCATGCTGAAACTGTTAATGCAATCAGGGCAAAGAACATTATCTTTTTGAATTACTCTAATAATTTACTGTCACCAAACTCCACAAATTAAACTTAGGGTTTTGATTATTGCTACTGTAGATTATTCCAACTGTCTAAGAAATTAAAACATTCCACTTTTGTCTGTTTCTTGTTGATACACAGTGTTCAAATTTAATCTGTACTGCTACTAAACTCCTTATTTTTACTATGGCAAAGTTAAAGGCTATCTTCCATAATTACTGGCTTTCAACTGTTAGCATCAATTCTAATCCTGATTCTTTGTGCATACCACAGTTCAAGAAACACTGTACTGTTCAATCAACTTGCAATTACCACAAACTGCCCAGCTCTACATAAATAATTATGAAAACAAGATATGAAAACAGTAGATTGATAAAGTATTTTTATTAGCCTTGAAATGAAAATCTCCCTTTGCTCAGACTATGTAAAATATTTGTAAATTCAGACATTTTTAGTGGAAACTTATTTTTTGTACAGTGTATATAAAGCTTGCAGATAATTGCGAAAACATTTGGTAAGTTAAGATTCGTACCTTTAGTTTCACAGCTCCAACTTTAGTTATCTGACCAACTTAGTCTTCATTAGGTTCAGTCAACAATTAAAATTAGCATAAAAGATTACAAATAAGACTATCTGCACTGGTAAGTATTTCACCTGCTTCTCAACTAACCTTAGAGGGCTTTTCTTTTACTAACATGAGAAATTAACTTGAGTACTTTAAAATTGTTCATATGAATATATATCACAGGTGTATTAATCGTAAACTTTGATAAAACATGGATCCCAATCATAACATTATATCTGGTGGCACAACTTGTCAGGAGAAGCAACATTATGTAAAATACAATGTTAACATTGAGGTATTTTCTCCTTACAATTCTTTGGCACACATGTGCAAGCTCAAAAGAATAAACTTCCTGAAGAGCTGAATTTGTGTGCTCTCAAACTTTTACAGTCAAGCAGATAGTACACATTTATTACATTTAAAAAATAATTTAAAATTTGTTTAATGAAATATTGAAGTGCTATAAATTTTGCAATTTACTAAAATTACAATTTGTATACAAGCTTATTTTTAATGAGCATTTATATTTTGAGTAAAACTACATACTGTGAATTTTATTATTTGTATACTGTAGAAGCATTTATTTCCAATAAAATGTTAAACAGAAAGTACAAATTGTGGTTTTTGCAAATACAACCAAAAAAATCACAAATCATGGTTTAAAGTCAGCTTAAAAAATATTCTAATAACTTTAGTACAAAGATAAATGTCAAATATGCAATCACATTACGTGTCATATTAAGTTATAAGACCTTTCATTCAATACAAAGGCTCTTCAGTCCACTGGTATACAATCAACGAACTGTTCAAAACATTACCCAAATCTTGCTGAGTGTGGACAATGACTTATGTTATGAACTAGATTAAATAACTAAACTATATAATTCAACTTAAGTATCAACAACACCGATTATTTATAATTGGTTATGTTAACTTTTACAGAAATAAAGTTATTGTAGCACACACATAAATTGAAAAATAATGGTTATGATACCAGAATATGTTTCAAACTATAGTAATTAGCCCCAAAGAATTACAGTTAACAGCCACAGAAGAATACAAGTGTGTAGTTGAACTTCCAAATATACAAACCTCTTGTTATCACTGTACACCAAACGTATGAAAAACATCTTTAGTACCAACAGATAAATTTACATGGTTTGTGTCATGGCAACTGTACTCTAAATAATTATAAATCAGTTTTTTAAAACAAAAAATTGGGCTGATTGTTAAACCTGTCCTATGCCATTTGGTAAATGATAAAAAGTGTTGGTTCAAACTGATTGGACCAATAATACATCATACAATAGCTCTCATGTTCTTTAGTCTGGATGGTTTCAGTGGATCCAGAAGTTTTTATTATTTGAAAACATCCAACTTTAAAACCCATTCGTGATTCCTGAACCAATAGCGTGTCAAAAAATAATGAATATGAAATGCAAACACACTAGATGTTGACTGGGCTTTGCTTAAAATCAGGCTTAAATAGGTAATGTTTAGGTAATTATTTAGGCAGAGTATTCATGATGAAACTTTGTAGAATGGATGGCAACTGCCTGTTGTGGAGACAAGTGTAGAGGACATTTCGAAAATCTTCCATCTTTTGTCTTCAGGTCAGTAAACTTGAAGACGAAAGGCAGAGACTTTCCAAACGTCATCCTACATTTGCATCTCCACAACAGGCAGTTGCCGTCCATTCTACAAAGTTTCATCAGGTAATATGTTGTCCTGACAATATTTGGCTACGTCATATCACTGGGTGTGTCTAGTGTACTAATGTTTGCTATAGTAGTATAAAAAAGAAAAAACACTAGATACAATGGTAATAAAATCTATGAAAGTTTATTTTGACAAAACTTTCTATAATAGCATCATAAAAGTGGTATGAACAATGGATCTACTGCATTATGTAGAACAAGTATAGCTTACTATTGATTACAATATTGATTTCTCCTATACTTTTAGTCAACCTCACACTTCATTATTGACAATTTTCATTTCAATTATTTATATAACAAAGTTTAAAACTACTGAACTTTACTGAGACATTATATCTTACTTTAATGTATCAGATAGAAATAATTTGCTATAAATCATTTACACTATACATAGTGTGGTGCAAAAGGTTGATTAACTTTTTATTAACTAAATAACAACCTACAGTGTATGTAAATCTACTAATTTGTAAGTGTGAAATCCAATAGTGTGAATTTTTATTTTCATTTAAAAATAATCAAAACCCTCTACTGGTATAATTACTTTGATTTATCTTTAAGAGCTACGAAAAGTTAACAAGGTGAAAATGTTTCATAAATAAAAATTAAGAAAACCAAGACGAAACAATATTTGATAGTAACTCACATAATCTTAGTACATTTAACACGATTTTATCGTAATTCTATCAGTCATAATTAATAAAACCCGCTTACCTCAATTTTAGGAAAGTCCGTCAAAATTTGAGAAAGTTTATCATGAAAATTCTGTTGGGTGAATTTAACTTTTCTCATATAAAACTGCCGTATTCTGTTAACTTTGTAATGTCTGTGTATCACTGTAGGAGTTTTACGTTGAGTCTTCGACAAAATAATGTCGACGAAGTCCTATTGTGCAAAATCGTCATGAAATATAGTATCGACAAAATACACATACACATAGATGCAATGAAAATACAGGTTTAAAAGTATAACTAATTTCATAGTTTTTATCTGGCGATACAATTCTAATCATAAAAACAACTACTTGCAACGATGAAATTAGATTTATTCATTTACACTCACCACGCAGACTTGACTAAAAATTAATAAAATTCAACAACATAAACTCAAGTTACACCATATAACTGTTAATTTGCACTTAAACATTATATTAAAGCTTCATAAACTAATGTTTTGAAATTATAACAAATAAATATTAAAAATATTTATCAAAACCTAATTACTCACCTTAGATGTTGGGACCACAGCTATTTTCTTAAAATTATAATGCGCCATGTTCTTTAACATGCAACGTCTGACAAAAATGGCAAAAAATGTTCTTCTGCCCACGTGGCGATCTTCGTATTCAATTTGGCCGATAGAAGCGCTCTATCTCGGTTTTTAATTAATTTAATTGAAATAAAAATGTATCTCAGAACGGCTCTTATAGGTATTAACACAATTATTGATAAGCAAAAAGACAACATTCCAACCTCCCTCAATCATCTTCACGCGTAGAAAGAAAGAATTTGTAAGTGGCCGATGCCGAACACATGGCTTAGAAGACGAGAGTATAAACGGGTATGGGATTATAGGGGGCAATGCAGGTGAATGTTAGGTTATTAATTAGTATAAGTATAAAGGTGATCGTTTAGATTGATTTAATTTTGGTTTTAGTTACTGTAGAAGTAGGGTTTTTTTTTGATTTCGCGTTTGTTTATATTTGTTTCTCTACTTAATATCTAGGTGTTTTCTATGGTTATGTTGTGTTTATTTGATATGCAGTGTTCGAAAACGTGCTGAGGTGGCTCTTTTTGTTGTTGTTGTTCTTTGCATCTGGTTTCTATTTTTCTGCTTGTTTCTCCAATACAGAAATCGTTGCAGTTATTGCATTGTATTTTATAAATTATCTTGGTATTGTGTTTGCTAGTGTAATATTTACATGGTATGGACTTTAGTTTTGTACCTGTTTTTTGAGTAAATTTCGTGTTTACTGGAATGTTGTGTTTTGTTATAATCTTTTTCCAAATGTTGGTTATTTTATTCGCCGATTTCAGGAATATATTGCATGCAGCAGTATAAGGTTTTGTAGTTTGTTGTATCATAGGATTTATTGTTTGTTGTTGGTCTAGGTGTGTGCGTATAATTGTTTCCACAGTTTTTTTGAGGAAATGTACTGATGTTTATGAACTATCTTTATTTTGTTGATTTCAACGTTAATTTTATTGGGTGAGCATAGTTTTTTTGTTTCTTAATATGTTGAGTTTTTTTATTTGTTTCATGTGCTAAGTCCCAGGAAATGTATAATCCAGTATGGGTGATTTTTCTGTGGATTTCTGTTTTGAATTGTGTATCAGTTCTAGTGATTTTGAGATTAAGAAATGCCATTTGGTTAGTTTTTCCTGTTCACAGGTGAAGTTAATGTTCGGGTGTATCAAGTTAATGCGATTAAAAAAAATTAAGCATGTGTTGTGTAGAAGAATGGAAACTATTCAAAACACACACACACACACACACACACATAAAAAAAAAGAAACACCTTCACACGTTTTTGAACACTACAAATCAAACAAACGCAGCATAATTATAGAAAACACAAAGATATTAAGTAGGGAAACAAATATAAATAAACGCAAAATCTAAAAAAAAAAAAACCCTATTTATGCTGCAACTAAAACCAAAATTAAATCAATCTAAAGGAACACTTTTATACCAATACTAATCAATAGCCTAACATCCGCCTGCAACGCCCCTATAATCCTGTACCCATTTATACTCTCGTCCCTAAGACGTGTGTCCGTCAAAGGTCACATTCAAATTCTCCCTTTCTTAACCTGAAGATGATTTAGGTGAATTTAAACCACACTTCCAAGTAACATTATAAACAGCAACACTAATAATACATATGACTACAATACCCAACTACTCATCAAAAAATAAAACTAAATGAAGTTCAACAACTGATCAAAAATTCAAAAATAAAGCACCGGGAAATGATGGAATACAAACAATTCTTCTCAAAAAGGGCACTCCAAAATTATTTGAACACCTATTAGCCATATTTAACTTATCTCTATACTCTTGATACATCCCATTTTCTTGGAAGAAAGCTAATATTTTAATGTTCTACAAAGAAGAAAAGCCAGCAATAAACAAAACAGCTGTCGACCGACCAGCTGTTTAGGCAAAATTCTTGAAAGACTAATAAGCAATAGACTCTCCACATTTTTGGATATTAATTCAAAATTACCAGAAGAACAAAACTGATTTATAAAATATAGACAAACAACAGATCACTTAATTAGATTAACTGAAACAAAAATAAACAGCTTTAATAAAAAAGAATGCACTGTCGCCTGCTTCCTCGATATCGAGAAAGCATTTGACACTGTATGGCACAATGGTCTTCGGTTCTGTATGTATGAAATGGGACTACCGCATGAAATTATTCGCTGGTTGTCCAACTTTTTAGAAAACAGAAAATGTAGAATAAACGTAGATGGAACTTCCTCAGAGTTCTTCACTCCAGAAGCTGGCGTCCCTCAAGGAGGGGTGGTTAGTCCTATTCTCTTCATCATCTGTGTAAATAATATGCCACTCGAAGACCCAAACCATGAATACGCATCACAGTTCGCTGATGATGTAGCAATCTGGAAAAGTGCCCCTACACCAGAAATAGCAGCCACTAACTTACAACCACAACTAAATAGATTATGTGAATATTGCAAAAAATATAGAATTAAAATAAACACAGCGAAGACACAATTGGTAATATTTTCAAAATCAACGAAACATAAAAAAGTTCAACCCCAGATCTACATGAACGGAAAGCTTCTCCAAACTGCTACATCTGCAAAATATTTAGGGTTAACATATGATTCAAAACTTACATGGATAAAACATGTAAATGACATAAAAACTAAAATTTGGCGAAGAATAAACTATGCTAGGAGTCTAACTGGTAAAATCTACGGAACAACACCAGAAAACATCATTAAAATATACAAGACATACATTAGACCTGTAATAGACTATGCAGCTCCTGCATGGATCAATGTAAGTGAAAAACAATTACAAACCAAACTCCAAACATAAAAAAAAAATACATCATCATACAAAATACCTAAAACCACTTCCTCAAAGTTCATGCACAATTACTCAGATACACAAACAATACCAGATAGACTTCTACATAGTACAATAAAATATTTTGATAAAAATTGGCGAAAAAATGAGTTGTTATGCGAACTAGACAGATATTGCATATATGATGAAGAGAGACCTAAACACCTCTCTCCGTTTAATTTGTACATCAGATCATTAAGATAAAATCATTTAAAATAATAATAATAATAAAATAAAGCTAAAATAAAACAGGCCACCCACATTCTAGACTTATGTAAAAAAAGAAGAATAATGTAAATGGACATTGCCCTGAAAAGTACCAGATTTAAACTTATGCTATTACTCCAGCCATTCAGTATTTACTCGAAATATGATTTATGTATTTAGCTCAAAAATTACCACCCTCCTTTGCAATGCAACTAAAAATACTACGAACGTGAGATTATACAAGGTTCATAACAACCAAAACTTTTGGAATTTTACTCTAAAAACAAAATTATTAATATGTAATTTTCGTTAACAAAATAAAATTAGTTGAACACTAAACAAAATTAACTGTAAAACATCCAACTTATTCGTTACCTTTTTCAGGGTTTTTATAACACTAATATTTTACTTTAAATTCTATTTTCTTATGGTAATTATTCGTTTATTCTAATGTATATTAGACAATTTTTTATAAAACGAGAATAACAGAATTTTTTTTTTTTGGAATTTCGCACAAAGTTACTCGAGGGCTATCTGTGCTAGCCGACCCTAATTTAGCAGTGTAAGACTAGAGGGAAGGCAACCCGCAACCCTCGGATTACGAGCCGCACGCCTTACGCGCTAGGCCATGCCAGGCCGAGAATAATAGAAGAAAACACTTTTACATAAAAACACACACAAACTAGAGATTTATATCATTGTTATTTAAACCCAAGGGATATATACATTTATTCGAATAAAGATTTTATTAATGTAAGAATGTATGTTTAATGATTTAAAATGAAAACTGTTACATAACCATAAGACAGTCCTTGGTGTTTGCTTCCTGGCATTGATAAACTACTATATTATTGTTTAGAATTATTGATAGTGACTGAACAGTTAGAATTAATTTTAACAGCCATTTGTTAGTTAATGCTTTTAGATGTTATTCTTGCATATCTAGTATACTCTTAAGCATAAAATAGTGTGTTCAGAATTAACTAAAACGTATCATTCTACAGTGATCATAAATCATGATCAATAATTTGAAAACATCTGTTTAGAACATTTCGAGTTCTTATTTCTTCTACATAAAATATTATTCCAGTATTTTCAGAGCATTTTTTAACTGTAAAGATATTGCTATTTATCGCCCTAGTGAGTAACCTTTAAGTTTACGGACTTTTAAAGCTAAACTCTGAGGTTCGAGTCCCTGCGGTGTTTTGAGCGCAGGCAGCCTGTTGTGTCGCTTTGTGCAAGAACATCAAACATCATTTCTGTTTTTCTCTAAAAAATAAGCGAATTTCTGAGTCCGAATGTAGTGACATCTACACAGCGAAAATTATTTAATCTCGATCACATAAAGTTATCAGCTGTTATCACAACTCGGTCATGGCGGTGTTTTTTATGAACGTGTGTAAGTTTAACGCCTGTGGTTTAACATTTCCTACATTAAAAGAACTTATTCAGCACATAGAAGAAACACATATTGGTGAGTTTGATGTTATAAAATTTGGATGTTACGCATTTTGGAGATGTGTAGTCGATTCAGTTTTTCTCTGTATTGTGGATGTTGAGGTATTATTACTATAACTACTAATATTACTATCAGCATTGGTGTAAAATTATTACTACTATTTGCAAGTAAAGTTTAAATATATTTCCTATGAAGTTTAATTTGTATGATGACTTATTAGGTAAATCAGACAAAAGAGCAAGATGATGCATATGCGTTGTCATAGCAATCTGTATGTGGGAACCCCTCAGTTTTGTGACTGAAGATAAGAGTCTTGAAAGGTGGAATAGTATTAGTAGTGAATAAATCACTTTAGCCATTGAAGCAATGTTGTTGTTTTTTCTAGTAGTAAAGTAACAGAATTTTAGGATGTATATATTGTAGGGATTATGTTTAAGTCAAAAACTGTATTGTGTCTATACATGTAGCATTTCATAAGTTCACAAGTCAGTTGGTTACTGTTGAAAAATGATTGTCTTAACTGGAATCTAGTCTGTATTTTCCAGATCTTTAGCTTCTCATTTTGTTTTCTTCAGAACGTAGCAGAAAAAATTGAAAACATTTATCATATTGATCCTATAGACGATTTTGTAAACTTCAATAATATCACCTTAAATGAAAGTAAGAGAGCATAAGATAACCCCTCCTTTCCTTGAATCATTGTAGTAGGCCCCAATGGAACTTTTCAGTAAGTGAACATCATTAACATGTTCCAATATGATTATATTAATTGATCTTTTGTGTAATATTAAATCAAATGAATTTCCTAAAGTATATATACACCACTTTTACACTGTTTCCATCATACAGATAACAAGTAACATCTTTGAAGAAATATAACACATGATTAAAGCAATATTTTGTTTTGATAAATGAAATCAGAGATGCAAGTCCTTAAGTAGTCAACTGATGTACTTAGTGAATCACTAGACAAACAAAAAAATGCACTAATCCTTCAAATCATTTGGTTTCAGAATAATTCAAACTAACAACACAAACAACACCATCAGGTATATCATTCCATAAATGTATAAATTTTAACCAATCAAAAATATTGTCTGAGAATATGTATGTATCTAGGCTTCCAAAGCTGATCCCATTTACCTTTTCAAGTGTTTTTCCAACATTTTAATTGTGGCATAGCTGTTCATAGAATGGCTCCAAGTGGAGGCAGTAAATTTAAGTAAATTTAAAAGAAAGCTTGATAAGTATATCAATGATAAGAGCTGGCTTAAAGAATAGTTTTTTAAATTATTTATTAACAGCTTTATTCTCATTTAGTGTTGCCTTCTGCATGCAAACTATTTCTTTACACATACCACAAGCCTTTCACTCCCCCTTATTGTAATTGGAAGATTTTGACATGTCTTACGCTAATCATCATGTATCACTGCATGATGAATAGGAGCATGAGATGTTCATGTGACACATGTGACACACTGATCTATCACTTTTTGTTTGGCATTGTTTGAGTTTGAATGTGCATTTTTATTTAACACCTCTTCTTTGACTTTGTTTCTTCATAGAGTAGTTTTTTTTATTTAATGGGTTTTTCTTCAACCTACTTCATCTGTTAGTATTTATTAGTTAATTCTAGTTGCCCTGTTTTCTGCACTCTAATTTAACAAACCTTTCTGTGCAATGAATTCCAGAGTTAACATTATCACTTTGGAGGTTACACCAGTGATTCTTGAATCATCTGTCAGTCTTATCCATGCTCAATATTTTCACATGCTTTTTACCCTTACCAGTCTATTTTGGTGTCTTTCTTCATACACCTCCTATCTGAGGTTCTCCACAGATATCCTGTAGGGTTTTCTGGAGATACCTTTGCCATTATCTCCTTCACTTTAGTAGCATATCGTCTTCAGCTCTGGTGTTACATGCAAGTTTTTTTATTGACCTATTGTTATAGGTCATGATGCTGTATTGGTTCATGTCTATTTACCATTATCTTATAGATTTATAAATGCTCTGCTTCTGAGGCATATTTTTGATATGATTCCAGAAACTATGGAGTGTCAAATGACATCTATCCAACAACAGTCCACACTTTTGAGTGTCACAGCCTGTTTGTCTTGATCAGAGGCTCTCTTAGTTTCTATTACAATTTCCCATCCTCCCATTTCCAAACTCTTACCTGTACCTTCTGCATGGGGTACTTCTTATTGCTTACCTCAACAATACATGCACACCCCTGTTGCAACCATTATCTGTGACTACTCTGGGGGTTTGGGATCTGGTGGGAGTTCAGCTGTTTGAGTTTTCTTATAACTGGTGTTTCTTCATCAGCAATCATTGGATACTTCAAATTCTGGAGGGTTTGTTGCCCATTTCTTTTTCATCTCTCCTTATCCATTTCTTTCCCTCATCCTTGAGATCCCTTGACCAGCCAGCATCTGTCAAAAGTGGTTTGAGAATTACAATTGCACAGGGCCTGCAAACTTGTCCTTCATCTTTTCCAGGGTATCCATCCTGCCTTTTGATTTCTATAAGAAAACTTGGGATTAGTAGGTAGTAATCAATTTATCTCACTTCAGCCACTTTGTTTCATTATCCTGGTTCACCATGGAGACTTTTCTCACCCTGAGATGGACATTCTTAGCAGGATTGTGGATGACCAAATTGATTACCTACATGTACCAATATCTTCCTGTTTTTATCCTTAAATATTTGTTTGTTCATCTTAGGGTGGTTTATAAATTTGAGGCCTGCCTTTTCAGATTTACCTTAGGACCTTATGTATTTTGCTAGAAAGTACAAGCTTTTCTTGATTTTCTCTATGTTCTGGGATGTGATTTTATTATTACATGGACAATTGTCTTCATTGGGCTGCTCATTTGGATACAATTCAGCCACTCATTTCAGTGGCAACTCAGTTTGGCTGGTTAACAACACTGGAGAAATCCTTCTGTGTAATTGCTCAATATCTTGTCCATTTTGGGGTCCTTTTTGACACTTGTATCAGTCAGGCCCAACCTTTTCCTTTGAGACTTTACTCAGTGGAGCTGTTTTTCCATCATGCCCTTTTGGTCCAGTCACCTATTGTTTGCAGATTCTACAATGTTTGGGGATGTGGTCATCAGTGATATCACTGGTTCCCCTTGTTTGTGCTGATATGAAATATCCTTTCAGTGGACACTTTATGATCAATGTTCAGGATCCTCTTTTCATCACCATTTCCCCTAATTTTTCACTGCAAGACAATTTGGGTTGGTTGTTTGACAAAACCCATACTTTGGAGTGCAAACCACATAGCTTTATTTCATTGTTATGCAGTCTTTAATGCCTAACAAAGAACATGTGCTTGAATTATTGCACAAAGTAAAACAAGATAAAGTTTTCATTTAAATGTGTCAGTTTCTTATTTATTATCATTTATCCAAATTTATTGTGTTTCACCTATTAGAAACTGGTATTGGAAGATGCATGAGTTAGTTGTAATGAAATATGAGAAGTAATCTATCTTAAGTACAGCTAACAAAACTGGGTCTCAAATCATTTCTCACTTCATATTGAATGTATGAAGAAATATGTTTTCAGTTTTACATTTTTCAACCAATAGCTGGTTGTCAATTGAAGATTATCTTGGTTGAAACATCATTTTGTAATAGAAAATTAGCTTCAGCTAGAAGTAAATAAAAAACCTGTTTTAAATACTTACATTTGCATAGTGTTAAAACCTTCATGTAATTATTATATAATTCCATTTGAAGATTTTGATCCATCTTTGGTGGAGAAACAAGAACTTCAACAGCCATCATGTCTTCCTATTAGTTACATTCTAAGGTAAGCACTATGCAAACATAATGATTTGATGAATAAATATTTAAGAAAAGACAAACTTGTATCTTAAATGAAAGACAATTTCTCTTCAAATGATTTTAATATTATAGAAAATCTTGTAATGTATGTTCTGTTATTTTTGGAAGTAATTTTCATCATTGATCATTCTTGTTATTCTACAGGGTGGCCCGTAAGTCCCTACCCATCCACATTGTGTCTAAGCAACGTTATAATACTAATGATGAGTTGAAGGCAGCTGTAACTGTGGCATTTGGAACAATAACCCCTGCTATGTTGAGGAAAATGTCTCATAGAACATGGCATCGCATAATATAATGCAGCGAGAATGAGGGACAGCACACAGATACACTGGATACATAAGATATATGGATGGGTAGGGAGTTACGGGCCACCCTGTAAATGTATGAATACTTTAATACTCATATTAGTTACAGTTTTCAACTTATTTTTTCTTAGTAACTCCTATAAATACTTTAATTCAGAGTCTTAAGTTTTCTTCTAATTGAAGTGCATTTAAGAGTTTGAGTTAGTGGTGTATTATTAAAAATCAGTTTTGTACTTAGTTTTACTCAGTATTAATGTGTGTACATCTCACCCTAAAGTGATTAAATGTATGATTGTTTTGTTATCTATTCCTTCACTTAAAAGTAGTATTCTAAATAATATCTTATTTCTTGAAACATTTTGTGTTTATTCATTCCATGCAGGTTATATTACAGTTGGGATGTACTTAATTTGTATGTGAGTCTGTAGTTAGACATGTATATATGGAGTGAATAGAAGCAAAAAGAATACACTTACGCTATCTAAGTGCAGGGGTACAAGATATAACTGATAGAATCAGAGAGATATTTAAGGGTGCTAGTAGCAGTATAGTTTTTGTGGTACACGTTGGGGCTAATGATGTAAGGAAGATGGATCTGAGAAGTTTATTGACATTATAGTACATTGATAAGGGCATTTAAAGAAAGGGATCATAGTTTGATTTTGTCAGGGATATTGCCAAGAATAAATTGTGGGGATAAGAAACTAAGTAGGTCACTAGGATAGATATTAGGGTTAAATCAATATGTAGGAATGAGAAAATAGGGTGGTTGGATTTATGGAATAATTTTAATTGTGAAGTTAATTTCTTGGTAATGGATAGCATACACTTAAATGACACAAGGGCTATTAACTCAGTTATAGTGTTTGAATTAAATTAGGGCTAGACAGAGGTGAGGGGTTGTGATATTTGTAAAACTGACAGGAAAACATGTAAAATCGACATAAGAAATGGATATTGATTAATTGTTACTGTTGTAATTCTATGAGTGTTAGAATAAAATTGAGTTTAAAGTAGTTGTGGAAACTTAAAATATTTATATTATAGATATCACTGACACTGGGCTAGATTTAAATATTTTTGAAGTACCAGGCTACATTAATGGTAAAAAGACGGGGATGAGTAGCTTTGTATGTGAGGAGTGAATTGTTAAGTTTGAGTATATTAAAGAAAAATAACACTGAAGTTGAGTTGGTTTGGAGTAGTGGATATAAAGAGAAAAGTCTTGTAATTGGGATTTGTTATCCCAATGTGGTCAGAATGTGGAAGTTAGTGAGTAATTGTATAATGGGATATTTTAATTTCAGGGGTATTTACGGAAACTGATCAGGATACTTTTATACACCAACTGGTGATGGAACCTACAAATGAGGAATCTATGTTAGATTTAGTATTATTATCTGTTCTGATTGTGACAGAGTTGTGTTTGGTAAGCATTTAAGTGTAAGCAAGTGTCAACTACTATGTTTGGGATTTTACTAGATGTAGAAGTGAAGAAGAATAGTGCCATATTTAAAAAAACAAACCAGTTTTGATGGAATGAGACATGATCTGGCATATGTAGACTGGACTAAAGATTTGGGAGGGTATCTTGAATAGATGTGGGATGTGTTGAGGGAAAAATAATATTCATACGGAATGTATGTATTCCTTACAGGAAAAAGCTGATTCATTTGATTTGGTCTGATTAGCTTGGTTAACACATGTGACTCATTTGGACTATGTGGTATGAGGAAAGGGCACCAAATCATTGGGGCTGCACGTAAATATAGGATGGGGTTGAGAATACTGAAACTGGTTAAACCAGTAAGAATGTGTTAATCAGGTAGGATAAAGGGTGTAAAATATAGCAGTGTAATTGTATTGACTTAATAAAATAACTTTAATTAAAAAAGTAGTACCTACAATCAAGATTTTTCTAAATCTGTATTGCATACAAGTAAAAGCATGAAAATTTTCTTGTATGTACTGCCCCTATCAACATTTAAGTAAAAAGAGACTTAAATTTACAAACAGCTGTTTTAACCAAACCATAATGAAAGTGTTCTGACATTTGTATAATTAGTTTCCTGTAATTGTTTGTTTGTTTGTGCTTAGTTTTGCATGTCAGAGAGGGTTCAAAATTAAGGATAATTACTTGTATATGTGCCAGCAATTTCTTGCAAAATATAATCCATAAATAGTTACCTAATTGTACCTATGTGCCAGGTTAAGTGTTAGTTGTTATTTTCAGTACCCATTAATTCTTTCAAATGTTTCATTTTTATTTATACTTATTAGAAAGTTGTTTCTTAACAGAGTTTTTACAGAAACTGGAAAGAAAGAGACAATCAATGAACCAAAGAAGAAAATGCAAATGCAGTCCCCAAGTTCATCTTTGAACAGTACTCCACCAACAGGTAAAATTAGCCCCGGTTTTTCATGCTAATTAAAATGATCTACTTTTTGATGTGACTACTTATCTCTCATGTTTACAGCTATTCTTGATTTGACTAGTGTGTGAATGTTTGCTTGCCACTAGCTTTAAAACTCCCACGTGTATACCACGTGGTTTAGCTGTGTTTAAGCATGCAAGTTAGCATGTGGTAGTTGTCCACCAATAGTACTTATCATGTGATAAATCTGGGGTATAACAAAAGTTGAGTCCCACGTGTGAAACTTACTAATGGCTGTAACTGATATCCTGTAACTGCCAGACACTACTCAACAGTTAAGTCACATTTTCTTTAAAAGGCAGATTCTGATCTTTTTCCAGAGATCTATAACAGACAGCTTGTAATAAATATCATATGAGGCATTATTACTTTCATTGCACCATTGAAAGTAAAACTCATTGGATTATTAATCTGTACATTTGTTTTAAATTATAAAGTATTTTCTTTATTTTTTTGGAGGGTATATTTTTCTTAAGATATAAAATAAGATTTACTACTTCATTTCACTTTTTGTTTTACTAACTTATTACACCAGTGGTGTTTTCAAAAGATTTACATATCCTTTAATGGATAACTACAGTTTTCAGTACTTAGGTAATTAACAAGTTGCAGTGGGGTTTTTGTTTATTTCATATCAATAAAAAGATGTTGTAATGCCTTAGTTATTGCTTGCTAGTTTTACTTTTAGCAAGGATGATACGAGAGTCTTTGTATTAGGTATTATTACAAACTTCACGCTTTCTGGCACTTTGGTCATTATTGTATTATTTTATTATAATTTTTGTTTTTAATATTTATCAACACTAAGCTTTCATAACTGAAGTGAGCATTATCATTTTTCTTCAGGAAGTGAAGTTGAAGATGAAGAAATGATGAGTGGCTCAGAAGATAGTAATGATTCATGGGCAAAGCAGGACGAGTTTATGTCCGAATTCATTCTCAGGTAGTAATATAGTAATGATTCATGGGCAAAGCAGGACGAGTTTATGTCCGAATTCATTCTCAGGTAGTAATAGACCATGTTACTGTAAAGGTAATGATTCATGGGCAAAGCAGGACGAGTTTATGTCCGAATTCATTCTCAGGTAGTAATAGACCATGTTACTGTAAAGGTAATGATTCATGGGCAAAGCAGGACGAGTTTATGTCCGAATTCATTCTCAGGTAGTAATAGACCATGTTACTGTAAAGGTAATGATTCATGGGCAAAGCAGGACGAGTTTATGTCTGAATTCATTCTCAGGTAGTAATAGACCATGTTACTGTAAAGGTAATGATTCATGGGCAAAGCAGGACGAGTTTATGTCCGAATTCATTCTCAGGTAGTAATAGACCATGTTACTGTAAAGGTAATGATTCATGGGCAAAGCAGGACGAGTTTATGTCCGAATTCATTCTCAGGTAGTAATAGACCATGTTACTGTAAAGGTAATGATTCATGGGCAAAGCAGGACGAGTTTATGTCTGAATTCATTCTCAGGTAGTAATAGACCATGTTACTGTAAAGGTAATGATTCATGGGCAAAGCAGGACGAGTTTATGTCCGAATTCATTCTCAGGTAGTAATAGACCATGTTACTGTAAAGGTAATGATTCATGGGCAAAGCAGGACGAGTTTATGTCCGAATTCATTCTCAGGTAGTAATAGACCATGTTACTGTAGAGGCAGCAAACTCTAGGCATTTTGTAATTTTAACTAGAAATTATACTTTTCCCATTCATTGAAATAAACACTAAAAATGCCTATATTTTGTCAGAAAGATTCATGACCCTTCATACGTATAAGTAGTAGCAATTTTTTGATGCAGAATATTGGTTAATATTAATGCTTCCTTTATAATATCAGGATTTCATCTGTTCCCCTGAAATACTCTCTAGTAGTTTAGGAGAGGAAGAGACAAGAAACTGTCCTTTAGGGAGAGTATATCTTTCAAAATCAATACTGATTTGCCTGATTTAGTTCTGACCATCTCTTCACAATAAATATCATATTCAGCAATACTTAAGGACTAGAAGTGTACTCTGATATATTTAGAAAAATTCAGCAAGCATTATCTCTTTTGTGTTAGTTTTGAAGGAAGCTAAAGATACATTCTTTTCTGACATTACAATTTGAGTTAGCATTTCCAAAATAGTGTACAACAACACATAGATCTTACTTACCTATAATTAATGTAAAAATAATAAAAAATGTGATATTAGCAAAACCTGTTTGTTTTTATTATATGCGAGAGTTGTTCTTTGCAGAATGATTGGCTCAACCAACACTGGGGAGAGAAGACCTTTTGCTTGTCCTGTTGCTGGATGTAAGAAGCGTTACAAGAATCTCAATGGCATCAAATACCATGCAAAGAATGGACATAAAAAGGAAGGAAAGTAAGTGGATAGTGATAAAATAATTACTTTGTTAAAGTATGTTCATAGCTATAGTCTATTAAGATAAATCTATTAGCAGTATATTTCATGTATTTTATATATAAATTTATTAAAAAAATGCTGCTTATTTTCTAGAAATAATAATTCACTAAGTAATCAAATACACTTAGGGCATAAGACATTTAATAACTACATATATATTAGCATGATACTTGTGGAAGTGTTTATACTGATGTATTAAAGAAATAGGTAACATTTAGTAGTACATAATAAATTAAAAACTGTCCTTATTCTCAAAATACAATAAAAAAAATTGTTTTACTTAATAATTTTGCTGTATAAATATAAAAATACTGTGAGACCAGGAACAGACACAAACATTATATGTTTTGACATCTTACTGTGTCATCATCAGGAGTGCAGTATTTTGCAAAAGTTAAGGCCTAAATAAAATTACAAAAATCAAGACTTGAAAACAAAAGGCAGAAGACGTTTGAAACATCGTCCTCTACATTTGTATCTCCACAACAGACAGTTGCCGTCCATTCTACAAAGTTTCATCATGAATACTCTGCCTAAACAATCTATCAAAGTAAATCAGTTTTTATTGTATTTTGAGACTGAGGACTGTTTCATTTTAAATGTATTGTATACTATTAAACATTGACATTATTTCTTCAGTAATCTACATGAAGAATAAATTTTTATTTAATTAGTTAGAGGAACTGGTAAGTTTCCAAATAATAAACTTAATCTGTGCTACACTGTCTTACACATTGTTTCACACAAAACAATTGATTAAAAAAGAGAAAAGAAAACTATCCTAAACATATCTTGTATGTTTATCTATGTACAGTTTTGAACATTGATGTGTTTTTCTTAACTTTTTATGTTTGGAAATAATCAAAGTGTTTTTGAATGATTAAAATTAATCTTGGCCCTGCAGTTTATAAGTAATTTTTAATAATTGTGATATTTAATAAAGAACAACATTTTAATTTTTGATTTTTAGATTTCATATTGTGCTTTAATTCTTAGAAAACTGTAGATCAACTCTTTAAACCTTTATCTTTATGTTCTTCACAATGGTTCTTTTCTGCTGTTAACTCATATTCATTAGATTGGTTTCAGCTTATTTCTCACTCTTTAGAAAAGTTCAAGGTTGATAACAAGACAAACACTTTGTAAATATCAAATTATATATTGTCTTTCATTAGTACAGAACACTTAAAATAGAGTATTATTTAAACTTGGGAAAGTTTCTGTATTTAGTTTTGTATTTTGTCCTTGACATACATTGTAAAGTGATAGTGTTTGTTATTATTAGCTCCTACAATCTTTAACAAACCTTTATTATAAGTCTCCTATGGAAGGTAGACTTCTTTTTAACCAAACCTTGCTTCCTTTCCTTCAAGTTTTAGACCATCAGCTTGTATGTATTTATGGCTAGTGTGAAGTGTGGATGCAGTTCATACTGCTTTTCGACAAGCTTTAGACCACCAGCTTTAACCTTTGAAATTTTACTTTGCCAGCTAGAATAATTGTTGTTAGGAAAAATGACTTAGGCCAAATAGTGTAAATAAAAATCAAAGCTGTTCACATTGTCAAGAAATTTTTGATAAATCTAAAACTAAACATGTTCTCACTGAATACTAATTTTATTTAATAATATATTGTTTATAATGTAAATCATGTTGTGTATTTTATATTAATAATATCAGTTTGTTTCTATGAAAGAGTAATGGCATATTTCTTCTGTAAGAAATGTGAGAAACTGCAAAGGTTGTATTTTAGTAATCTTGCCAATAACTGATGTTTAGTAATTCACATTTATTTTGATTTAATGAATAACTTATATTGTTTAATTTTGGAAATAAATGAGATAACTTGGAAATTTATTTATTTTAGCTTCAAGGTTCCTTGGGCAAAAGAAAAAAATGATTAGTCTACTAAAAAAAATGTGACTAGAAGTTTTATAAAAAATATGTATTAATAGAAATAGTGGTATTCTCATCAGAATATACTTCAGAAAATGTATATTTACTCACAAAGTTGATGTAATGTATTTATGTTGTGTTTTTTTTTTATTTCTTACTTTTGTCACAGACCAAAGAAAACTTATAAATGTCAATGTGGTAAAACGTATATGACACCCCAAGGCCTGAAAAACCATTACTTAATGCATCACACTGGTTCATCCACTACACAGTCTCTGTCCTCTTCAAAGGACAGGACCCTAGCATCAATTGTCAACAGCCCTGCTACCATGGCCTTGTTGACCCAGGGTCAGTCAGTTCAGAGTGCTACAATACTTACACCGAGTCATGGGCAACAGAGCAACAGCAGCGTGATGAATCAGAGTCCAAAGTTTAAGCAGGTTGTCCAGTCTTCTGCTGATCATGAGATAACTTCAGCTACAGGATCTCAAAAATCTACAATACTTCAACAGTGTTTGAAACGGGGGGAAGTAGGCAGTGAAGCGAAGACAGACCCTAGTGGTTTGGCAGTTCTTAGAAAATCAGACAATACTACTTGCTTCTCATCAAGCAGTGAAAACAATACAACTGGTTCCATTATAGTGAAACCCACAATAACTTGGGCTGAAACTTCCCAGACTGAGACTGGGCAAAATGTGACACCTTTATCCCAATCATTAGAAGAATCCCAACTTCATATCCCAGACACATCTAAACAGCAGACCCTCAACTTCTCTACCAACCTACCTCCAACTCCTCAGACCCCCTCTATGACATTATCCACTCCCAAACTTCCTCCAATTTCCCCAACCCTGCAACAGCATTTGCTCAGTCCACTAACTCCTACTAAAAATAGTCAGTTTGCTATTCAAAGCCTTAACCCTGTAACAGGCTAACAGAAGAGGTGAGCCTGGTATATGTAAGTATATTGTTCTTCAAAGTTGACACATAGTTACATAGAAACTTCAATGGACCATGTGCATTGTAGTAGTTATTGTGTCACAGTTTGTGGTCATTGGAAGGCTGTGGCAGACTAATATAAAGATGCATCTTCTATATGGTTTTGTCTAGAGAGTAATGTGTAATAGTGCACATTGGGTTTAACCAGTAGAGATCTTCCATGGCTATCATAACAAGCCATTTCTTGTTTTAAACAAGATTTTGCTCTTAGGAAAATTACTAGAAGTTGTGTGTGTGTGTGTGTGTTTGTGTGTGAAAGTAGAGCTTGAAGATACTGAAATTTCTAGAAAGTATTTTGTTATTTACTTATTTTTTGTTGACAGGCACTTAATACACTGCCAGTAATTTAACTAGGCACACGAAAAGAACTTGTATCGTAAGAATGTAATACCTCACTAGTTAACTTGTTATTACCCTGCTAGGTGTAAAATACCAGTTATTGTCCAGATGTGTGTGTGTGTGTTTGAAGTAGTTTTGACACTGCTGGAGTTTTATTTTTTATGTCAGTGTTGTATATTTGAAAAAGTGGATCACATTTAAACAGATATATCTTAACAAGAATAGTTCAGAACTCTAGTCCACTGGAATTTTTTAATTACTTGTTAGTAATTTAAGTTTCAGTAGGAAACATTTTGAAACCACAATTTCTTTAACACTGCATAAAATTGTTCCTATGATGTAAATGGTTGCACCATTTTATAGATAAATATCTAGTGTTTTTCATAAGTTACACATCAGTATTAAGTGTACATCATTTTTCACTTTACATTCACTGTTCTGCTAACAGCACAAAACTAAGTCACCAGTCCATGTTGTGAAAGAAGTGTTTTTGCTTTTTTTTAAACTTAACATTTATCAGTAGGTACTAGAAAATTTCTGTTTCTGGTTGTAAAATAAAAAATAGCATAAGATTAAACAAGCTTAGCTACAAAATATCAGCTCTAGTGGATCACAATAAATAACATGTTCCACTGATCTGTGTTTCTTTATTTTCTTAGTATTTTTCTTATTATAGAATTTAACATTGGTAATGTTCTATAGTAGCCATTACCAACAGGTTGAATCAACTTGAAAAAGTGTAAATAAATTTCCAAGTCTTTCAGTAATTAATTTTTACATACAAGTTCCATTAAAATTGCATCACAGATTTCACTGTCCTTCAGTTAATGTTTTTAGTAATTAAAATGATATTTGTGCATTTTTAGAGATTTTATTTAGTTAAAATATATATGTACTTACAGATTGCAGAGTGATTTTAAATAATGAGAATAAATACTCTTTAATAGTGTCAGACCTTAATATGTTGTTACTATTATTCTAAACATTTTCATACATTTATTGAACGTAGTTTATTGTCATACATTATAAATCAGTTTTCAATTAGAAATTCCATATTTGGAGATAGATTTATGTATGAGGTAATTGTTAGATACTGCTAAGCTATATCAAAAATAATATTACCTTAGTAAATGTAAGTTTATTAGTTTACTTTTAAAATAAAAGGTATGTTTATTGTAGTATTTTTGAATAACAACAGCATATAAACCAGAAAAAAGTTTACAAAAATGTTCAAAATTCACATGCAGCTCTTGGAAAGTTTTCAAAATACTTATTATTTTCAGTGAACATTGCAAGTTTTTCTGTATTAATAATGGTGAAACTGTTGAGAAAACTAGGATATGATATTTTTTTATGTTTAAGAAATACTGCAGTAACTTATGCTACAGTTTCTGGTAGAAGGAAATATTACTTACTGGTGCAGTCAGGCCTAAGAAACACATGGATTATGGGAGTACATGCACAATTACCAAGTTTTGTTAATCAAACTGAAACAAATATGATATTCATAAAATGTTCATCTCACACTTAATATAATACTTTGCACTGAGAGAAATTTCTGAAAGCGTGTGTGTGTGTGTGTGCATTTTTATAATTCTGTGTGTATGTATAAATAAAAGTAGGTATATTTTATTAGATGACAATACAATATATTGTCTTTCAATGGAAAAAACATAAAGAATATAAAAGTAAAGTCATTTATCAGATAGGAGTCTCACGGACATTTCATGTGAATGACTCAGTTTTGTAATGACTTGCAGTATATGCTCTATGAAAATACAGAATTTTAATTTCTTTGCAAAACAGAACTCAGACATGTTCATTTTTTCATTAATCTGGTCACTTGTTAATATCTTCTATGGGTGCATGAAAATCTATAGAAATAGCTGTTCTAGTAAATATTTCATTAATAGTAAAAGAATATAACTTGTTCCTGTGAATAGGTCATACATTGCTTAATATTTCTTTTTTTGTAATAATCAAAAGTAGTTGAGGGACCATTCACCATTGTCATCATTAAAAGTTATCATTGTTCCATAATTCCAAAACTCACCCATCTGCGTTTTTTAAAAATGTTGAAATATAAGACCTAGTGGGGACTGAAAGAGTGAAATAAGTATCATTTTAGCCTCATTTATTGAGAAAAAGCAGTGTTAGCAAAAAGAAAAATTTATTAGCTCTCTAAAAATTTATTTTACATATCTCATCCAGCAGACTCATTCATCTTTATTCACCTATCAGTAAGTTTTAATAATTATAATTGTGAATGGTCCCTAAAGTGTATGTGTGTTTTTTTGTTGTTGTTTTTTAATGAGTAGTACTTGTGGACAAGTTATTTCAAAAACGTTGATTGGTAACATTTGATGCTTTGGGAGAGTATCTGCATTTTGGATACTCTTGACGGTCATAGAAAAAGAGAAAATTTTGTTTAACTTGTCATACAGAAGAGGGCCAGGTTTGCTGTATTACAATAAGTTTAGAATCAAGAACTTAGATGTTTGTTCAAACAGGATGAGTGAATTTTTTATTTGCACTCTGATTTGTTTTGAGTGATAATTTTATATTGAGCTGCTTGAACAAACCAGAAAGATTAAAACCTTTAAAAATATTTTCATTTTGTTGAAATAATTTTACAGTTGTTATTGAAGTTTCAAATGTTTCTAAACATTATGTTAATTGTATTGTAGTCAGTATATGAGCAGTCTTGATATGATGTTAGTCTTTGAGGTAAAAATGGGTGGGTGTGTATTAGATCAATTTTGTACATTTGGCAGCAAAATGGCAATATTCATTGTTACATATTATTGTTGTTTTTTTATTGTTAACTATATATTTTTTGTTTTACTTTTAATATAATCAAGAAATGTTGTGTGCAGGTGTGATCACGTGGGTTTGAGTTTCAGATATAGCAGTATTGAGAGAATAGAATGGGATGGGATATGAGCCAATGATGCTTTTACAAGAGCAATGAAAATAAAAGGGATCATTAATTGGAGCTATAATTTTTCAGTACAGTAATATTTGTGAAGCAGATATAATTACTAGTAATATTTGGTAGTAAATTCTTCATTTGTGATAATATCGACCACTTTTGCAGATGTAATTATTATATATGAATTATTATACAAATGTTAGTTACTGATTTTTGTTTTATGAATATTAGGATATTTGTTTGTAAGTTCGTATCAGTTTTGGAACTTGAAAATTACCCAAAACATTTATGTGAAAAAGTTAACTACTATTATTAATTAAGTAGTTTAAAAATGCTGCACATGGTGCAAGTACATATAACACAATTTGCTTGAAAATTCCTCTGTAATAATTTCTTTTCCGAACACGAAATTCCTCATGCCCAAAATCAGATAAAACTGTTTATCTGTAGCAGTCACCATTTGAGAAATTTTTTGATTAGTTCATAGTTGACCTTTAAATACTTAATTTTTACATACACAAGTCCTCTAAGTTAGTTCAAGTCAATGGAAACAGGGAAGAAACATTAAAAAAAATATTTCATATTTTATTACTTTCCAAGTAAAATCATGAAAGCAAAAAAAATCTAATTGCAAATTTAATAGATTGGGAGCCATTATTGTTTGGCTTGGGTCTGTATGGATCCAGTGTTACATACTTAAGGGATAATATATTAATACATTTTGTTTTAGTGGTAGTAGTTATGTGTCTTTTCTTTTGTTGAATTGTCAAAGATATGTATACGTGTGTTTTGTTTGGTAGAAGCAACTGAGATTACACAGCTGTTAAGTGGACTATTAATAAACTAAACATATAGAATTACAAGCAAAATTATTAGGAGGTTTAAGAAAAGTTATTGCAAAATTTCAGTTACATTAGAGTGATAAATGTAAACTGAATTTAATTTGAAGTGAAACCTTGATAACATTATTTGAGTTTGAGTACTTTCAGCCACTGTTAATTTGATTATATGCTGTAAAACAGTAGGCTACATAAAAGGACAAATTTCAAAAATATTTTAATTTTAACTTGCTGTAATGAACTTGTTCCAGTTCTCTCTTATAAATCAAACATTTGCATAATATTTATATTAAATTAATATGTCTGTATCTTAATTTGATTGGATTAGTTACATTGAATTGTCAATTGTACAGAGATTAATTTTTAAATTGGTCGTAATGAGATTACATGTAAGAATGCTCACGTTGAAAGTTACTATTAAGGTGTTTGCTGTTCAAAATATTAAGTATCATTTTACTAAGATGAAATTCTACAAATGTAATCATAAGCTAGTCAAGAATTAAGGTAATAGTCATAACTATTTTAAAAGGGACTAATTTTTTGGGACATAGATATCTAAAAACTTCTGTAGATTTCAATACTTGCAAGTTAATAATAGTTGTTCTTAGCATAACAGCACTATATGACTGTAACATTTTTGAACAGTTGTCTATCAATTGGCTCATTATATATTTTCCATTAGAGGAGTTTAATAGTAGCATTTCAACTACTTTTTTAATGTAGTTAACAAGATGTTTAGACTGACTAGGTACTTAACAGTCAGCCAGAAAGTTGAAAATCCATATTTAGTCATTTACAAGCAAAGCATTCAAACTTTATTAAATTTCTTTTGTGATAATTGATTATGCTTTTTATCCTAAAAGATTTCATTTTCTGGTAGCTTTGACGTTACACAATGTTTAACTTTATCTATTTTACCAACATTGAAAAATGAGGGTTATGTGCACAAGACATTGAATATCTCTTATGACTTAAACTGAAATTTTTATAAATAAAGAATAGTTTTCAAATATGCTTATCTTTGTAAGTTTAGTGTACCATTTATTGACATTTTAATTTTTTCTTAATTTCACTTCACTGGAGGTTAAAGATAGAATATTTTTATATTGCTTTATAACTGTAGTCACAGTTTAATGATAGAACTTAAAATTAGAATTTGTACAATGTCACTGTTACAATATGTATGTGTTAACGTATTACGTAGCATTTTTTGTAGATGACCTCAAGAAATTTAGTACACCTTGCAAATCGATAGGTTTAACCTTGTACGGTATAATTAGCTATATCAAAGCTTTATTAAGTCATAATTACCACAGTTTACTGGATATTTATTCAATAATTTTAATATTTGTTTTATTACACTGCTGTACATCGTATAAAATGTATCTCCAACATTTAGTAAAGCTTGGCCTTTTCACAGCAGCTGGGTTGTATATTTCCAAATGCACTGGGAAATGTTTGTCTCAACTGCTGTGAATAGGTTAACAGACAATTTAATGATGAAAAATATTTTGCAGTTGTTGGTTAATTTAACTTGAAGAAAGTGTGATAAAAAAAAATTCTACTGAATAGCAAAACATTAGCTGAAAAGTATGGAAATCTACTGAGTGCTAATGATATATGATTCTGGTAATGAGCTATCATTGTGCAAATTTTCTACAATGCATCTGCTGTTTTTTTAGAAGAGTTAATGCTGTACTACAGTACTATATTTGTTATGTGTGGTAAAATTACTATGTTAATTGACATCTAAATAATTCAGTGTGTCAATTGTTAAAATTCAACAAAAACGTTGTCAATGGACAAAAAATATCTTCATTTTTATTCTGGTTGTGACATGATAGAGGTGATTATATTAACATGTCAGTAGACAGCTGAAATTATAAGTTAACAGATGTGTGTTATAGGAATTCAAATTACAAATTATGTTAATGGTTTTTAGTCAACAAATGCATATTTAAGAAGTTCAGATTGTAAGTAATTTTAATGATCTTTAGTTAACATATACATGTTTTAGTAGTTGAGGTTATACGTAAAATTATTGATTGGAAATTAACAGATACGTGTTTTTTAAGAGTTAAGATTGATTATGAGCTACATTAATGGTTTTTGGTTAACCTGCACGTGTTTCAGGAGTTAATCATAAGATACGTTAATAGTTTGAGTTAAAAGTTTTACTTATGATATAAGGCCTTTTAGGAAAACCAAAGGAGTACTACAGTTCCTAGATTTTCAAACTGTTTTCCAAAATCTTAAAAGTACAATTAATTAGAACATAATTATTTCTGGAAGTATAGGGGGGTTAAAAAATATAAAAGATAAAATGATTGTGATATTGGTACACATACATATTTATGCATGCATGTGTATGTGTGATTTTTTTTTCCCTACTTGTAGGAAATTTTGACCTTTTGTTAGCACACACATTAATACTGGTACTTAGTTACTGTATACATGATATCTTATTTAGTTATAAATTTGGTTCAACCATATATTTCCAATCCATCTGAAGTCTTTCGATCTAAGAGAAATTAAGTGCAAGTAAACAGAAAGAATGTAACTTGTGTGAAATAACTATTGCCACTGTGAGTTTTTGGTATTGAGGCACAGATTCATATACAATATGTTTATCAGCTGCAGACTAAATTCATTATATTGCAAATATTAAGTGTGTATTAGAAATGCACAGTTTGTCACAACACTTTTTTACAATACTCGAGCATTTTGTTAAATTGATGATTGTGTTAATATTCTGATTTTACAAGTGATTGGTGTAAAACTAGAATATATCGATTGGTAATACTAGTTATTTTCTGTTGAGAAAATGTAGTTGTAATTAACGGTTGACTGCTGTTCAAAAACTTAACCTAAATGTAGAATATAATTGGTCAATAAAATACCACATCTAGATACAGGAGTTGAATATTAGCTAATATTAAGGTTATGACTGAATATTATGATAAATTTTCCGTTCTCTAACTAAATATTTTCTTTTTTCCACATTCTGTATTTTGTAAGTGAGTAGATTTTTTTGACTCTTGGTTCTGAAACATTATTTTGTTTTTATTTCTTAATTGTAATAATTTGTGGGTTTTTGTTTTTATTTTACACTAGTGTTAAAGGGTTAAAATTTAAGGAACTTGTATAAATATTTGAAATGTATTTAAGTACTCAAACAACCAATATTGTATAATACACAATTAAACTATTTGTCTAACAACTGACCAGTGATAATAAAAGACTACATGTTTCGATGCAAATTGATATCAAAATGTGGTGTTTTTTATAACTGTTGATCGTTTGATAAACAAAGATTTTAATTGTGAATTATACAATGTTGATCATTTGAGTGCTTAAATACATTTTGCTCTAGTAGTATATTTGAGAATATCATTTTGTTAGTATTGAAATATCTCTCTAAAATACATCTGTCTGTATGAATAATACATCTTTGACTTATGATACTGATATTAAAAAAAAACAACTTATTGTGTGGAGTTGACACATTACTGATACACCACACATTTGATTCTGGTGACTTTTATAATTATTTATAAAATTTAAATCTTGGTATATGCTACAAATTCCTTTAGTTTGCATCATTATTATACCATGAAGTTGGACCTAACTGCTCTTCATACACAGATGATGTGGTATTGCAACATATTTTAAAAGTAAAAAACATAGAATAAGTCTGTAAAACTACTTGTTATCACTTGTGTGCTAATGTGCAAGTGTGAGATTCTCAAGTGCTGATGTACATGTATAAATGTGCATGTGAAAAATACCTTTGATAATAAATATTTCATTATGGTGATGATGTAACTTTTCACACATTAATATTACTTTTAATACACTACAAGAAAATGATAGAACTCATATGCTTTAGAATTAACTTACTTGTTCCTCTCTAATTTTGTTTTATTAATAAAGAAGTCAAGACTAGTAAGTTATCTAATAACAGTATTCATTAAGAGTTGAAACAAATAAGTAAATTTTGTTATAATGTTAATACCTTAAAAAATTCAAATATAGAAATTATTAACTTATTTACTTTCAGTTTGTGACATTTTTATCAGCTGTAGCCATTCATAATTAAATATTGGTAATGTAACACAGTGTTTAACCAAAAGTAATGTGTGAATAAATCTTTGTATATTTAAAATAGTTACTTGTTTAACCTAAAATTATTTTTAAAAACTTTTTAAAAAGTACATTGGAATTCTGCACTGTAAAACTTAATGAAATTTATATGTGTATTATCAATTTCAAAGAAAAGTTCCAAGATGTTAGAGTGTTTATCATAAATGTATTTGATCTAATCTGTGGACTTAATTACCTTGAATATGCCAACTAATGTGCTTCCAATCCTATTAATTTTTATAAAATTTTATCATTTAAATTTTGTTTAGCCAGAAAAAGAGAAGTGTGTACTGTAGCCAGTTATTTGAAATTTAATTTTTAGAACAAACATGAAATGATCATTTAAACAACTGAAGGGTGTGTCTGAGCATCATATTATTTGTAAATTTTATAAACTGTGAGTATCTGGACTAGTAAACTTTTATACTATTTTTTAAATAGAAGTTTAACCACTGAAGTAACATGAATTATTCAGTTTACTGGTAAAAGGAAGGACATTTTTTTTTAAATAATAATAAAAATATTAAGCTATTAAGTATCAAGTTTAGTGTTCTATTTTTAAAACAAAAAGTGAGAAAAAGGGTATGCATAAGTATTTGATATACTGAAGAATTGTTTTTGGTATTCAATTTTTTTTTCTGAAGCATTTTGAATATGTGATTAAAATGCTAAATCTGATATGTCTAATGAAAATCTTAGTGACACAGATTGTAATGAGTGATTAGCACATGCCATTCTTGAATAGACATTTGTGGTTTATACTTTGCACTTTCTGATAAAAATTTTTTTTTTTTACATTAGCTGGTGGGTTTCTTTTTCAACTGCTACCAGCAATAGCAATTTCTTCGTTTTTAATGTTTGTACCAATACTTGTTTTCTTTTAGCTATAACATTTGTCTTATATCTTCCATACTTTGCTAGACACTCTGTCAAAACTTTGGATGGAAGAATAAGCTAATTATTTTCAGGTGGAATAATAAATAATTCCTGTGTTTAGTTTTAGTCTTAAGTAGATTAGAAATAGTTTCTTTTAAATTAATAATTGAAAAAAATATTGTGAAGTTGTGTAAAATTATAAAACATGTTTAAAAAATTAAAAGTGTTAATAATGCCCAAGGTTCAAAACTACACAGAAATGATTTTTAGGCTTTTGTATATAAATACTTTTGCAAGTTACATCAATGTTTTTGTCAACATGTTGCACTTGACCCTAGACATAAAGGGCGTGGTTTGTGTAGAGTATCAGAGAGTGAAATTTGATTACACTGATGGAACTTGATATCTTCATTGAAAAATAGTTTAAAAGAAAACTAACTACTTGTTTTTGTTTTGGCATTTATGTATATACAAATATATATTGTATGTGGTTCTGAATCTACAACTCTTGCTCTACTCTCAAACAACCAAACAGTAACTAATCTGCATGTATAGTATGATCTGTTTTACAAATAAATGCTTGATTATTAATAGGTGCAGAGTGTACAGTAATATACAAAACATTTATACTGTTCATATGTATTTACTTTGTGATATACATTTGCATTTTTCTACAGCAATTAAACATCTTTTGATAGATTATTTTGGCAGAGTATTCCTGATGAAACTTTGTAGAATGGACTGCAACTGCCTGTTGTGGAGACAAGTGTAGAGGACGATGTTTTGAAAGTCTTCTGCCTTTCGTCTTCTTGAACTTGAAGACAAAAGGCGTAAGACTTTCGAAACATCATCCTCTACACTTTTATTTCTACAGCAGGCAGTTGCCATTTATTCTACAAACTTTCATCAGTTAAACATCATTGAATGTTTTGTTCTTTTATAATCATCTGCATAAAGAATTTTAAGACTGATGATAATAATAATAATAATACCTACGGTTGAGGTTTGGTTCTCATTTATAAATTATACTAGCATTTTCTGTACTTCTAATCATCTAACTGAAATAGAAACCGAGCAGCTAAAGTACAGGCTATGCCATAAATTTTCAGTAAAATATTTATTTAATGAACAAGCGTAATATTACAGAGTATCTGATCAGCAGAAGTTTGTGTAAGTAAATAATTAAAATATTTATATGGTTCAGAAGTTGTCTGTGTACTTCTATAGGGTTATATCTTTACCCACTTTTTGAAATGTCCATTACTGACCTCATTCTCTTTTTTGAAACTATCACATTATCTAAAAACTATGGTTCCTGTCCATCTTGGAATAAACTAATAGTAAGTTTGGTATTTGTACAGTTAACTTTTATGAAACAAAGGAAAATATTTGTGTAGTTGAATTTCATCCTTAGATTAATGGCTTAGGATATATATTCATCAGAAGTCATTAATTACAACATAGAGGGGTAGGTGAATTACTATAAAACTTCTTAGTAAAGTCGCATTTTAACAACTGCAAATAGAGAAAACATTAAACATTCTCACTACTAACTTCCCAAATGGAACATATTTTTTGTCATATTGAAACTTACACAGATGCTAAAACAACACTCAAGTATACCAGACACTTTTGTGAATGGTTTTAATTTTGTAACTCGGGATTATAATATTAACCAAACTAAAAATTTCACTGAAACATTTGGGTAGACGAGTTTGTATTAATTCAGGATGAATTGCTGTTAGGTTCAAGGTCTTTAAGAAGAGATCATATTTTTATTCAGAAATTAGAAATTAGTTGAAACGTTTTAGTTACAACTCCTAACAAGTTGTGTTTAGGATAGTCTTATTTTATAAGTAATTAGTGTGATTTTTTTATTTTTAGTTACATTTCAGTCTAACCTAGGAATTTAAGAGTTACTGTGGTGTTTGTTTTCTGTTAATAATATATGGCGTGTGTATATGCTTGGCTACATTTGTTATTGATCATCTTATCTCAAGATTTTTTTTTATTTCAAATACCGGTAATTTAGGAAAAAATTCAAATAATACATGTGTATTATATTGAAAAAAGAAATAAATATACAATGCTGAATTGTATATGTATTATACATTGTTAGTTAATTTTGAACACAATATAAAAATTATCTTTTTAAAAGAAGTAAGTTTAAATATTTAAATTTCAGAGGTTGAGTAAGTTAATACAAGTTTCTCCAAAATATTTTTCTCAATATGTTTCTGTTTTTGGCTGGAGTATATTCCCCCTTCAAACATATAAGATGAAACATATTTGTAACATTAAGATTTAGGTATATTAAAGGTTAGAAATGTTCTATAGTGTACTGTCTGCTAGAAATATAAAGAAGTTACTTTCTGTACAAGTATGCAGTGTGTAGTTTCCTGAATGTCTTAAAAATACTCTTCTATGTTAGTGGTGTCATAATAAACCCAAAACTAATCATTAAATTCAACCTACTTAAGGGAAAGTAATTTTTTTAATATAAGTATATTTATAGTTTATTTTGTCATAAGGATGTAAAAATTAATTTCAGAGGTTTTCGTGTTATTCTTAGTTTATATATTTTTCAGAATAATCAAGATATATTTTAATTTAATACTTCTGATTATTTTATTAGCATAAAATAAGTTTATATTTGATATGTTTTGAGCTAGAAAGAAACAGTTATTAGTTAATCCAGGTTCTTTCAAGATGCTTTGTTCTTTCGGTGAAAATGATGTGCATGCTGAATGACTAAATGTTTAAAATTTGGCCTAAGATTTAATATTTTCTTGTGCCTAAGCATTTGAGTACAAACAAATGTATTTTAGAATGTTCTTGAACAATTTAACTTGTGTTATCTTTCCCAAATGTTACCTGATTGTAGCTGTTAGTGCCATTTTTAAATGTCTTCCTCAAGTTAAGTAGAAGTGTCGTAAACATGATACCATCCATCTAGTGATTGATTTATTCCTCCTCTGCATGACTGCTGTGATATAAAACGTATTTCTTAGTTTTTTGTTAAATGGATTTTGAGATTTTATGGAAGTTATTTCAAATATTGTGAATCACTTAGGACTTGTATTTCAACTGAAAGGCAACTTTAAATTGACAGTCAATTCTGTTGATAATTAAATACAAAATTAGCTACAGTTTAAGCTAAAAGACAAAAATTGATTATTGCGAATGACATTTTTTTTATTGTAACTTCAAATTTGATGCCATCCCATATTTTCTAGTCTTTATTCCAATTTGACTCGTACATTGTTTTCATAAAATATATCATGTTTATGTTTAGTGAAGATAACAGATGGCTTTTTAGTTGTTGAAATTGGTTACACTTTAAACCATTAAAGTTAAGTTGGTAAACAAAGATAAACTCTGTGGTTTGCAGTGAACAATACTTAATTGAAGAAACTTCTGTAAATGCTATATCAAACCAATTATTACAGTGCTCAGGAGCTGATTAATATAAGATAGTCATTTTACTTTATGTACCACTAACAGGTGTTGTCACTAAATGGTACTTGTTATTTATAGAACACTGATAATATGTTATTAGGTGATTCTATATTTCGGAGTGCAGCTGATTATATAATTGCTCAAAGTTTAAATCCATAATTTTATTATGTCATCTGACATATAAGGAAAAAAAAGAATATCTTGTGTCATGTTAAACATTTTAGGTGCTCGCTAAACTTGTCTTGGTAAACTTTTTTTTAAAATGTTTTCTTAAAAACAAGTTAGAAAGTAACAAGATTCTCATTTTTATTAATGTGAATACATTATTAAGTTTGTTTCAATATGTTATTTGAGCTTAGGAGTTTTATGAAGACATTTCTGTTTTTTTGTATAAGTACTGCATTTTTAAAACATCATCTGATGACCATTAAAGTATTAGAAAAAAAATATGGTTTAAGATAATCTACAGAAATGTATGGAATGTTAATTTTAGTTACATCTTTCATCATGTTTTTTTTATTGTCAACATGTACAAACATCTAGTACAGAGAGTACTTCTCTGACATAAATAAATGCAGTTGTTAACAATAAACTTATAAAAGAGTAAAGTTCAGTTCTCTTGATTTTGTATTGTTTTACTATTTACAGTCTGGAGGTACAATTGGTTTTTCTTTAAACAATTTTGTTGTCATTTTGAGACAGTTTTACATAGTACTGTGTGTTTGTGTAAACAATATTTGTGCTGATAGAGCTGTGTTGAATCAATAAAAGATTTACTGATTTTGTTGTGAAAAATTGTCGTAATTTGTAGTTTTCTGTATAAAAAAAGTGAAATAATGATAATCTGCAGAGAATCCACACTGGCCACATGTAAAGGTAATGAATTGTAACATTCTTCAGAATATCCACACTGGCCACATGTAAAGGTAATGAATTGTAACATTCTTCAGAATACCCACACTGGCCACATGTAAAGGTAATGAATTGTAACATTCTTCAGAATATCCACACTGGCCACATGTAAAGGTAATGAATTGTAACATTCTTCAGAATATCCACACTGGCCACATGTAAAGGTAATGAATTGTAACATTCTTCAGAATATCCACACTGGCCACATGTAAAGGTAATGAATTGTAACATTCTTCAGAATATCCACACTGGCCACATGTAAAGGTAATGAATTGTAACATTCTTCAGAATATCCACACTGGCCACATGTAAGGTAATGAATTGTAACATTCTTCAGAATACCCACACTGGCCACATGTAAAGGTAATGAATTGAAACATTCTTCAGAAAATCCACAGTGGCCACATGTAAAGGTAATGAATTGTAACATTCTGTAGAAAACGCACAGTGGCCACATGAATTACTATCTTGTAGTAAGTACACTCTAGTGCATGGATTGGCTCTGTCTGCAAGTAAAGCTCTGAAGTTTATAACTGGCAAACCAGGGTCACATTTATATGATATCACAAATATTCTCTTTACTTCAAACTGTGGGTGACAGTCAGTTCTTTAGGATGCAGCTGACTTCCATTTCATCAGTAGTTCTGAATTAGGACCTTTACTATAAACACAAGTATACACTATGCCAGGACTAAATTTTAGTTACAAGTTAAACACAAATACACACTGATTCTCTTCCAAGATTTGATTTAGGGCTAGTAGCAGATGGTTCAAGAAGTTTTACCATAAAGACAGTTACACACTGTGCCTGGACTAGATTTGAATTACAAGTTAGTCAGTTTTTTTTAAAATATTTTTATATTTAACCATTGTACATAATGTCCTTTGGATTTTAGCTTACTGTGATTTTGGTCCCTTTTCATATTCTTGTGTAATGGGTGAAGACCACCTATGCATGGCTAGTTGTTGAAGAAACAGAACACTGTTGATGTTTAAACCTTTATAATGTGCTTGCTTATATTCAAAGAAAATAAAATAATTAGGTATGTTTTATTCACAAAATATTTAGTCTCATTCCAGGTTTTTTATGAAGAATATAGGCAATCTTCAGCTTGAAATTGTTTGTTTTCAATCTAGTAATTACTAATGGATCCTTAAAACGTTTTTGAAACATTCATATGTATGTCCCATGTTTCATGGGGACCCTTTACTTTGTTCATTACAATGTCTCTGATAATATATGAATAACAAAAGTACTGCATTAATCCTCTACTAACTTTTGAAGTTCTCTTATATTTTGTGTAAAAAGTGAGTGATTTCACCCAGTTTCTGTCATCGGTTCTTTGAATAGACGAAAAAAAGAGAAATTGCTTAATAGGATACAACATGTGGATCTCATTATTAGTATACATTATGTAAGCAAGGCATTAATTTGAGTGTTAAATAGAATGTGGGTATTCACACTTCAGTAAATTCACATGAAATTTAAATTTCTGTACTAATATATTCTTTCTATGCTATATAGGCTATAATAACCATGCTGAATGAACTACATCTTAAAGTAAGTCATTACTTTGTTTTTGTTAAGAGTTTAGATATTGCTCCTTTTCACCATTAATCACAAAGTTAAGGAGTTCTGGTGAAAGTGTTGACAGTAGAAACATGTAACTTAAAGTAGCACATGATATTTTTATATGTACATAATGGTAATGGGCATGTCAAAGGAGTCTGTAGTATAATGGAATTAGAGTGATCTCAGATACTTTTAAAAAGTACAGATTATGTAGAGACACAAGATAAGCATTACAAACTTGTCATACTTTGTTGTGTGCATATTTATTTACACGTATGTGTGTGGTCTAATTTTAATGTTTGTATATATATACACATAAAAGAAAAATGCAGTTTTGAATTTTCTTATTTTATTCAAGTTAGGATATGAAATTGATACAATGTTATTTGATTGTTCAGTTCCTTAACAGAAATATTTTTTTTTAATATGCTCAAACAACTACAGTATTATTCATTCTGGGTGCATCATAATAATAAGACAGTTAGACAGGAGTTGACAGTGAGCATTATTGACTGGTTGCCCTTCCTCTTGGCAGTCAGTACAGAAGTGTGGGGGGCTATGCGTATGTTGCCTTTTGGCTAGCTTTGTACGTGAAAATGAAACAAAAACGTTTGTTTATATTTACATGTCAGTGTATTACTTCAGCTGCCTATTTGAAAGTTCAATAACATATTAATAGGTAATATTTTTTTTTTATAAGTAGAGGAACAAGATTTTCTTCAGTGTGATGATTTAAAAAAAGTTATGCCAATTTTTTTAGGTTAATTAACAAATTTTAGAAAATTTTCTTGTAATTTTTTATCAAACATATAAATTCAAAGAATATTTTAAAAGAGTGAGCAAGCAAAACCAGAATTTAAAATCTCAGTAGAGTGATGTTAAGTCTTTAATATTAAATTATACCTGCATGGCATCATGGGTAAAAAAGTTTATTTTATTTTGTATTAATAAAACATGGTAGGAACATATAACTCCTAAGTTCAATACTCTTTCTTTTAATTCTTTTACTGATCATTTAGCTTCAAATCTGTCAAAAATTGGCAAGATAAAAAAGATTTACCTCAAACTATATAAGCTATTGTATTATACTTGTTTTATGTGTGATATCATTTTTCTGTTAAGATTTAGGCTCTGTATGACCAAGAGTTTAGCACACCAGGCTGATGATCAAAAGCCCATAGTTTGCAATGCCAATGAACATGCTCCATAATGTAAGCTGCTGATGCTTTATAAGGGATCTTATGATTTAGTTCAAAACTAGACAAAGCCATAGTGGTTTTTGGGTGCTGTTTTCTTTTTGGTATGTAAGAATAAGGACAACTATACTTAAACCATAAGGGGTCTCTGATGTGGCCATTTAACCTATATGCTCTTAAAGTGTTATTAAGTTTGAAGATATTAGAACCATATATTTTAAAATTTCTAAAAACTTTACACAACTGTAGTGCTTGGAACATATTATAACCTAAAAAAATAAGGTTATGATAGTTTGTGTGAACAGAGCATAAATAGTCCCTTTCATAACTTTGTTACAAATATTAGTTGTTTTATGTCAACAGTTTCTTTCACTTAGGGTCTTAACAAAATACAAAGTAGTTAAGATTTTATCGTATGCTAATTTGACTTTTAGTTTCTGAGATAACATTTCTAAGTGGATAAAATATGTGTTTTAAACAAAGATTCTTTTGTCTTTTAGATGATAGAAACAGTTTAAGTGTTATGAAAATTTGTGTAATTATCAAACCGATTGATAACTACAAAAATGTGTACTAATCCTAATTTTTGAAAAATGATGTATACAAACATAATTTCTGTTATGCAGATGCATAAACAAGTTTCATAAATTCCATTAAGCATTACTAGAATTTCAAAGTAACAGTAAATGTTTAAAAAAAAAGGCTCATTTGCCATTTTAAACATTTCCTTATTTCAGATTGTGCACAAAACTACACAAAAGTTATCTAAGCATAGCTGTCCCTAATTTTAAACTGACAGACAAGAAGGGTAGGTATTCAATACACCTCTTTGGCTAGCCTTATCTGAAAGAATTAGGAGATTTATCATTTTTATAATGCATACTTGGTCCCAAAGCAAAACATTTGCTTTTGTCATATAAGAATACAATTACCTATTGCAATACAAAGTAATCATCTAAACATTATAAATAAAATTTGAGGAAAATATTTAATGAAAGTTTTGATAGGGTTAAGCAATTTCATGAAGTAAATAGTTATGTTAATAAATTGTTATAAAGATAATTGCATGTGTAACTAAAACTTCACATCAAAATAAATGTTTTTTTTTTTTTTAGTTTTCTAAACAGATCTTACTGTTTCAAGTAAGATGTGTTCATAAACCAGTGTAGATATAATTACTGAGTTCAGTCATACTGTGCTTGATGACTGTGCATCTTCACCAATATTCTTTCTGTGAATTTCCATTACAAAAGGTTTTATCATAAGTTCTTGTGTCTAAAGCACATAGTTTCTCTCTATTTGATTTCTAAAATCCTTTGAATATATAAGAACACCAGACTGCCAGTGACTGTGTGAAGTCAAATCACACAGAAATCCAAAGGCTACTTGATTGGTATCCTTTGTATGGAATAGCAGGAATATCCATTTCATTGTCCCAGCTGTTTTGAGATGCAACTGGAAGCTTTTATCTTAGTGAACCCGTACTTTATGGTCTCATTTCTGGATGAAGTTCTTTCATTTATGTAGCATACTGTCACTTATGGCTTTTGAACAGCTTTGATATCCTAAACGATTTTTCATCTTTTTAAAGAAGGAACACAGTGCTTATCATACTGGGGGTACACCATTCATTATAAATGATATCCTTATCTTGGATACTCTATATTCCCAGTCTTCATGATCTGTTATGTGCCCTACCCAAAAGTGAACATGACCCAAAGTGATGTTAAAATGTTATCCTGGTATATACAGTTAAACCATGACTTTATTATTGACATATGATTTAGTGATTTGCACAGTCAAAATGGTTTTAATATAATGGTACTCAGTACTGTAGTATTTCAATTTTATGAATAACCTTATATCTCTGCTTGTTTTTCCAAAAATCATTGGTGTATATATTCAGTGGAAATATGTGCATAAAGCTGTGTGTCGCATTCATTTTTATGTTTAAGTACTTTAAATTTTGTGTTTATTACCTTAAGTGGTTTTATATTATTCCAATTTTATATTTGACTTAATATTGTGTTTTTAAAGTTTGGGGTGGGTGGGAAACTTGCTCAAAATATTTTGACAATTCAGTCCAATGAGGTATAAATATATAATGCTGTTCATAAGTATATGATTGTTCTGGGTAGGATTTAATCTAAAAAATTGATATTAATATTTAATCTCTACTATACTATTTCCCGTAATGTTTCTCAGTAAGTCAAATATGAATTTACAAGACTTACAATTCTAAAATATGGTGAAGCTCAAGGAGTTGTTTTACCACAAAACATAAACAAGATATTCCATACACAAGCTGTAGATGCATGATAAGAGTAACAGTCAGCATGGGCATTGTGGTGCTGTTGATTACTGAAAAAGCATCCAGTTGTTCAAAATTAAGGACACTGGCAATCAGTCATAGTAAATTTTACCTAAGTACAAATATTGCATATATCTTGATTTTATTTAAATAGGAGTATGAATATTCTGTTATTCTTGTAATTCATTATTTGTTATTTTGTATCTTTACAAACATTGATTTTGCTGTACTATGTTTACTGCCCTGATATTCTACTGGAGACATTTTATCAGTCACAAAATGCTGTTAAGAATGATTATCTAAATTTTGTATCTACTGAGGTCACATTCTATAAGAAACTTTAAATCTCTTCATGGGACCAAACCAATGCAGCATTGTTTCTCATGCCTTTTCTTCTATTCCAGAGACTCCTAGCATTTTTTATTTGCTCAGCAACACTCCCAACAGCCATCTCAGCATTGTAATTTCACTTCTGATCAACAAGCCTTCTTTTCACTTCAGGATCTAGGTCTTGGCTCTGTAGAGGAGCACTGGTCTAATCACAGTCTTATATCCTTTGGCTTTTTAGTACCCTTGGTAACCTCTTGTCACAAATAACTGTGTCTACTTCCTTCATTTTTTCCAACCTTCTTGGTATCTCTCTGTTACAACTTTCTTATTAACTACTTCACTGTGGATTGCACTTCTGAAGTACCTAATGTCTTCTACATGTTCTAGCAGTTTACATCTGTGATGTAAACCTTCTTATTCCACCCATATGAATGTTGTTTTTCTGTCATCATTTTCAAGTCTCTCCTCTCCAAACTATTTTGTCATTTTTTAATTTGTGTTTGTAACCCCTGCTCACATTGAGCTGTTAGGGCAAGGTTAACAGTGAACACAACTTACCACAGCAGTTCCTCAGGCATTTTTTACTCAAGACAAACAGCAAAGGGCTAAGGGCTGACCCTTGGTGCAGCTCAACATTTACTATAAACTTATCTGCCTCTCCATTTACTGTCTTCACAATTGTTGTCATTCCTTCATAAATGGCTCTCGCACACCTGTATACTAATTTTTGTGGCACTATGTCATATGCTGTCCCCAAACCTTACATCTGATCTTTTGTGTTCATCACACTTGTATATTTTACTAATAACTTGTCAAATTGCCTGTAGAGACAACTATTAAAACTGGAATTATTGTCACCATTTCTTTTCTACATTTTCTACATTGACACATTTAAATTTAAATGTTGCAATGTTTTTGTGGTAATTTACTCAGTTTTGGATTGAGACTAAAATCTCGCATATGCCAAATGATTTCTCTCCCAACTAAACTAAAGCTTTAATCTGCTAGCAGTCACTTGTAAGGCATTTTTGAACAAGCGAAATTACAACAAGAGTATTGCAACTAATGTGTTATATGTAAATAGTTTTCTCTACTGTTACTTTATTTTTAATAAGGCTTTTCAAAAAACCTTAGAACCATAGTTTATGGTCTAAAAAATATTAAATGCCCAGGAACTGACATCTTAAAAAAGCAAAACTTATTCTCTCTTTAACACTGTTCACTACATGAAAAAATAATACATATAAACAAATATTCATAAAAGCTAGGAATGATTTATTACTGGATAAAAATAATATACACAATCTGTAATGGCAGTGGTGGCAAAATCAGTAACCAGATATTCACAAAGTTATCAAAAAACCTGTGAAATAATATCTAAATAATATGCATTTATTATGCAATGTTTACTTCTCAATATGAAACAACTAAAAAACAGTTTTAAAAAAAGCAAACAGGTCCTAGGTCAAGGGCAAATTTCTGGTTTCTTGACTTAATATCGCGAAGAGCAATATCTACAATGGGTAACCTCTGGGGCTTGTTGGTACGATATTCCAGTATAGTGTCAGACCACTCTTTTGTCCTGAACTGTAAGTTTGAAGGAAAAAAATCACAATTAACACTGAATCGGTTGGAAGGTTTCTTATTCCAAATCTAACATTATGGAGTAGTAATACATTTGCAATATTTGTCAGCAAAGACACAAGCTGAACTTATGCATGCTGCACCAGTAAAACCAAAAACAACTGATTAAAAAAAAATTAATTCCATACTTAGCACTGAAAAATACCTTTAAAAGGTTGTAATTAACCATTTGCACGTTAATGGCTATATAATTATCAAATCATTTCACTCTGAAATAAATCTTTGAACAGGAGAAAGCATGTTGATCAGTCAGCAAAGACCAACTATTAATGTAAGACTAAACCTTACAATATATTGTAGATTAATTAGTAATTAGAATTTCACAGGTTCATTTAAACACCACTATTAAATCATTTTTATAAATGTTAACACAAAATTCATGCAATTAAACACTGAAATTAGTAAAGGTTTATTTACAAATTTTGAACATGTAACATATTTTTATAACAAGATGAAGTTATTATTTTGCAGTATTTACCATTCTATATGTGTGTATTCTTGTATTGTAATTAACTGAATGACAGTATTCTGTAAAAGTTTTCCATATTTCTGTAACACTCATTCAGTGCAAATGTCTTTCTTACTTTTGATATAAAGAACTTGTAATTCATATTTATACATATAGTATTTGAAGTAATTATGGAAACAGTGAATAAAGTGGTTATAAAATTCAGATATCACAGTTTTCTATTGTATAAAAATGAACTGCACTAGAGTATAGTCATGTGATGATAGCTTGCACTGTGATTGGTTATCATTTGTCATCCAATTGATAAGACAGAGCTAAACCAGTATAACACCCACGCAGTATAATAAACACACTCTTGGCTCCTGGAATAGAAATGTCACAGGAAAAATGTGATCAAAGTTTTGAGTGGTGATGGTTAATCTTTGTAAAAGACTTAAGGAAAACTTCATGTCGAAAAAGGGACTGTGTGGAAACTCAGAAAAAGATACATGAAACTAATTACCACTGATAATATAAGTACCAGAGTTAGAAAACAAGTCTCCAAAAATGGTATTAAATAATTCAGAGTTTGCTCTTTACATGATACACAATAATGTAGTAGAAACTAGTAAGTCACTCAGCTGTAAGTAGAGGTTGTAAATGTGACCTCCATAACAGGGAAATTCATATTAACATGGAGTGGCTTCAGTAAATGTGTAATTGCTCAAACACCACTACTTAAGAGAGATAACACCAAAAGGGCATTAGATTTCAAACAATGGAATTATCAAAGCTGGAAGACAGTATACTTGTAGATTAATCCAAATTGTTTAGCAATAATTAACAACAGTGTGTTCAATAGCAGAGGGAAGAAGGGAAGTACAGTCAATGTACAACACCTATTATAGTGAAGAATGCTTGGAACCAATACAAACTTTATCTTAGCTAATTATGTCAAGGCACACTGGCCAATGACAGGTACACTCACATTATTAGCCATTATATCATTTTCTTCCAGCAAGACAGTGATTCCAAACATGCAGCAAGTGTGATTAAATAAGATCTGGAGGGAAGGCCAACAGAACACTCACAAGCCTCTTTTTGCATCCACAGTCCTGAAATTGCATATTTTAACACAAATAATCCATGGGCCATATGTTAACTTTCTTTCAAAAATGCCAAATGCAAGGTATAATCACGAGTAATACAGTACTTTTTGTTGTTGTTTTTAAAACAGAAATCAATTTTTTTTTTAATTGGGAACGTTCATTTATGTTTTTCTTATTCAACATTTGGAGTGGTTCATTATTTGGCTGATAAGTATGTCACCAATCCCAGTCAAAGGACAAAGTATAGGTACGAATACTGTTGGTTGTATTTATCTGAATAGATTATATTGTGATGTTTACTTTTTCTCTTCTTAGTAGTTACATCATACAGCAGTAACTTTTACAGTAATTTGAACAAATTCATGAAACAATATAAAGTTCAACAGCCAATATGGTGAACTCATTTAGATAGATAGCAACTGCCTATTGCAGAAAGACAAGTATAGAGGATAATGTTTTGAAAGTGTTCCACTTTTTGTTTCCAGGTTAATGTGTGTATGGTGTTGTCTATCTTTATAGTATTCTAGTAGTATGTGGAGGACGTGTTCTGATTGGATAGTTTATTCATGTTTTTGATTGGTGGAAATACTTCCTGTAGATTCAACTGATGTTAGCCATAGGTTTCTCACCTCCAATCTAGAATCTCTGTATAGCAATGGGTTTATTGTGCTAATATAAAAGAATTCTTGTCTTTGAAAATTTGTCTATGTTGCTTGCTTGTGAGGTATACACAACTACAGGTTGTACATGCCTAAAAGTTTTTGAGCATTTTTTCTCATCAGATGCAGAGTATACCAGTGGGTGGGTTTTTTATGTGAAATTACAGTATACATTATTTAGGCCATAAGGGCTTATATGGAAACTGAGAATGTCAAATGGCAATCAAACAACATGGCATATTGTGGGGGAGTAATATTTTACAATTGTACACTGATATACAGGGTAATTGTAAAGTCCTTGCACAGTTTTGAATTTTCATAACTTCAGTTCTATACATGATAAAATCAACCTGTAAAGAGCATTGAGAAGCAGAAGAGAAAGTGAACTGTGTCCTGTCGTTAGTCAAGCTAAAATCTGTCATCACAGTCCAAAGAAGATTTAGAACCAATTACAACAGAGATGCACCACACAGAAATTCCATAACTAACTGGATAAACAAGTTCAAAGACACAGGTTCTGTCAATGATAAGTCACGATCTGGAAGGCCAAGTGTAAGTGAGGAAAATGTAGCAGCTGTAGAACAATCCTTCAGTCAAAGTCCACAGAAATCAGTAAAACAGGCATCTCTGGAGCTGGGTATTCCAGACTCGACAGTGTGTAAAATTCTCGGAACAAAACTTCACATGAAAGTCAACAAAAGTCAAGCCCACCAAATGTTGCTAGAAGAGGATTATCAAGTACGATTGACTTTCTGTCATCAGTTTTAATGAAAAATTTGTCAGTGATGCCTCGTTTTTGGACCATTTAATGTTTTCCAAAGAAGCAACATTTCACATTAGTGGTAAAGTCAACAGGCATAACTGCTGCACATGGGGCACTGAAAAGCTACATGAATTTGAAGGACATGAAAGAGATTCTCCTAAGATCAATGTCTGGTGCACATTAGGAAAGGACTGAATAATTGGGCCATTATTTTTTGAAGGACAGGTTGTTAATGGTGAGAGTTATTTAGAAATGCTGCAAAATTACTTTATTCCTGAACTTACACAATAAAACTGATAGCATATACAGTGTTTCAGTAAGATGGTGCACCTTGTCAATTTGGTTTCAGGTAGTTTCTGAATGAAAATTTCCCTAACAGATAAATTGGAAGAAGTGGGCCACTCTCCTGGCCACCACAGTCACCAGATTTGAGCCCATTGGATTTCGTTTTAGGGGGACATGTAAAGACCAGTGTTTATTGAACAAAACTTTGCTCTTTAGATAACCTGTGGACTAGGATAACCGGTGTGATTTAGGATATTACTGAAATTCAACTGTAAAACATATTTGTAGAACTTTGTACATGTAATGATGGTGGACATATTGAAAATTAAACTCTCAAGAATAAATCTTTGTAAAAATGTAATAAATTCTTTCAATAACCTTTTTACAGGTCAATTTTACGTGTATGGAACTGAAGTTACAAAAATTTAAAACTGCACGATGACTTTATAATAACCCTGTATAAATGTATGGTGGCATTAAAACAAGTTGCAATACTCTATTTAAAGCAAATAAAAAAACTCAGTGAATTGTGAGACATGCTTTTCTTTCATTTGTATAATCTGTACAATGTATTATACAAATGATCAATGAGCCATTTAATCATAACTACTCATGTTTGTAAATTATGAATGTGTATCACCTAGTGTTCTCAATAGTTATTACATAAATAATTTCAGAAAGATTACACTGCAATAAGAAATCCAAAGTTTGGTTAATGTGAATAAAGTCATTGGATGCTAATACTATGACTTATATTGATATTCAACAGAAGGCAGTTATTACATAAATAATTTCAGAAAGATTACACTGCAATAAGAAATCCAAAGTTTGGTTAATGTGAATAAAGTCATTGGATGCTAATACTATGACTTATATTGATATTCAACAGAAGGCAGCTTCCTCCTAAGAATTTATTTTTTGCCACAAATTTCTTAATTCGAGATCGAATGGATAGGTATCAAACTAACAAATGACTTCTTAAAGGTGTTTAAAAATGTTCTTTTTAGTAAGTATTTTTTCTCTGTAATTACCACAAAAATAAAGAAAGAAAACTCTTACCTGGCAGCCATCTTTTAGAGCCTTGTATGTAAACATAGGGTTACCAGTGGCAGTGAGTTCCAAGTCATTGTAAGACATTAACTTGACAGCTAATTTTAAGCTGTTTAGCTTAGCATATTTGTAGGCAACAGAATTTTGACAGTGGTAGGTAATATTCTGAACAGCTTCCTCACTGTACAGTTGTAGAAATCCAAGCTGTTGGTGGTCAATTTTGTAGGTAAACTAATAAGATACAAGTACGGTAACAGTTATTATGAGTCTCAAATAATAACGTTTGAATAGGAAATAAAAACAATGAAATCAGTGACATCTATAAAAGTTACCCTTATAAGAAAGCTAGTAAGAAAAAAACAAATTAACAGAACCAGTTTCACAAATAAAGTAAAAACATCTGTTTACTAAATGTGAACCTGAAAAAGACTAATATTCAAATATAAAACTATGCAACTCAAACAACAAATGCTGTGGTGCTTATAAAGTTTAATATCCAACTTTTATTTTTGAGTATCTTAATAATTTATACCGTTACAATTATTTACTTCTCTTGGCAAAACTGATAAACATAAGTTAAGGTTCATATAAAAAAATTACTTGCAAAAATTTGATCACATAATATATACATATACTTACATAATGCACAATATATGCCAAGAAAGAAAAAAAAATCTATTGAACTAACTTCATCTCTTAAAAATGTTTAGTTTTATTACCTACAACTTTGATTAACATACACCATAGGTATTAAGTAGAATTAACATATCTTCTAAATTTATTTAGAAAGAAATAATAAATGACTGACCACCATCAGATAATCACAACATTACAGGTCAAATAATTACACTATGTAACACAAATTTTGTTCCTGGATATTGTGTGTGATTTATTAATTGCTTATGTTGTAAAAGTACAGAAAATGGCCATTATTCCCTTCAAACTTTGCTTTAGTGACCTGGATAATGAAATCTTGAAATTAACCTATTTTCTATATAAAAACAGGCAAATTTGCACATTTTCATTTACATAAGGTCTGAACAAAACAACATATGAATCAAGATTTACATGTATTTATACTAAAGTTATACAAAAATGAACAAAAGTGTTTAGAAGTGAGTAGTTTTTTTTTCAGATTTGCAATTGTAATGTAAATCACTTTCTTTTTTCAGTCCCCAAATAGTCTCCCATCATGTTTTCATTATACGTTCCTTGGTAACAGCATTCAAAGTCCAGTATATCTTGGTGGAAGTGCTTGCCTTGCTCCTCTGAGTATGTCCAATATTCTTTTTGAATTTATCAAGATGAGTGTCAAGGATATGGACTTTCAGGGACATCCTGCAGCCCATTTTACCATAGTTCTTCATCAGAGCCTCAACCAGTTCCACATAATTTTTGGACTTGTAATTGCCCAAGAAGCCCCAAACCACTGTGACAAGGCTGCCCCAAGCTTTTTTCCTTCCTAGCTTCTTGGGGAATTCTGTGCACTCCAAGACCTTCTTTATTTGTGGTCCAACACAGACACCAGCTTTGACCTTTGCCTCAGACAGCTTAGGGAAGAAGTCTCAAAGGTACTTGAAGGCTGCAGACTCCTTATCAAGAGCTGTGACAAACTGTTTCATAAAATCCAATTTTATGTGCAATGGTGGGAACAACACCTTCTGGTGACCCACTAGTGGCTCAGACTTGACAGTGTGCTTCCCCACAGAGAACTCAGTCCATTGTGGCAAGTGCTTCCTGTTGTAATATGCTGTGGTGTCCCTGCTGTCCCAAAGGCAAAGATAACAGGGAAACTTGATAAAGCCTCCTTGGAGACCCACCAGAAATGCCACCATTTTGAAGTCTCTGATAATCTCCCAGCCATATTCATCATACTTCAAGGCTTTTAGCAAGGTCTTGATGCTGTTGTATTCCTCTTTAAGGTGCACTAAAAGATATTTAAATTTTAAAAGGTCTAAAATTTGTGTAATATAAAATTTTACTATTCAAGCAAGCAAAATTTGTCAGTCTTATCTTCTAGAGTATTTTTGCAGTGCTCGCAGATACAATGAGACACTCAGGATTTGTCTTGATCCCTGACAGGCATGCTGAAATATGCCTTGTAGGTTCCACACATTTTTGCAGATGCTCTCACAGAGTGCTTTTTTGCTCTTGTCTTGATAAATTGGCCACATACATAGCAGAATGCATCTGGAGAATGCTTCCAGCTTTTTGATGCCATCTCTGATTACGTCAGATAGGTCTATGTGTTCATTTAGGCAGCTAGAACTAAAATGAAGTAGTGAGTGGTGAACCCCTGTATATATATATATTACTATGGAAAGTTCCAGAAAATTCTAAAAGATTCTTGAAAAATTCTCTCTCAGCTACTCAGCACTGAATTTACCTGGAATGTTCTGGAAAATGGGTAATTTTGAAAATTTCATTACCCAGGTCACAAAAGCAAAGTTTGAAGAGAAAAACAGGTCTTTTCCATTTACTGTAGGCATAAGCAATTGGGAAATAACACTTTCTGCCCAGGAACAAGAAAAATTAAAAATTTGTTACATAGTGTTATCATTCATACCTTTTCAATAATATCATCTATCAGATCATTCATCAGTATAAACAAGGGAACTATTATCTTTGTCATCTTACACAGACACTATAAAAGCAAAACTGATGTGAAATCAGTTTTATAGAAACTTACAGTAAATCCTTTATCCATTTCGCTAAACCAAGTGTAGCCTGAATTTTTTCCATAGTATTTGTCTTTAGGAATCTGAAATAAAATAAGTACTTTGCTCTGAACATTCTGGGTAAAACAAAAGTATCATTGAAATATAAAAAATATATATGAATGGTTGAAAGAATTTAATAACAAAAAATAACATGGTGAATATCTATAGGGTTTTGATTCTGTATTACTTTACCACATATTAACCTCAATTCATTTACGTATGTGAATAATGACAGGATACTTCATCAATTCATAATTTGATATTATCCAATGGACTAACTGTATAATAATTATATATACATGTATTCTTTTTTCACAGAGGTGAAATTGAAATGAAATAATACATAAAAACATGATCAATGTTTCACTTACAAGTCAACCCCTTTTGAGACATAATTAGAAAATTGTTCTGTATCTCACATTCTATTTCTAGGTGTTTGTGTGAGCTGGCCTGAAATTTCCTCGACTTATCAGAAGATTTACTCTTCTATGGTTCTGAACACCAGGTGTCATGTACTTATAAACTATAAAAATTCATCATGGTAATCAAGGGTTGGCATAAACCTTTGCAAGACATTTTTAACTGTTTGAATAATTCTGTAGTATTAATTCACATACCCACATTCTGTTTTCATATTACTTTCTCTCTTCTGTTGGATTTGAAATATCATATGGTTTCATCATTTTGTAAAATATGAGAAATATTCCAAAATGACTGAAAACTAGAACTACTGTAAAGTTCTTTCAATGGAATCTTTTTATAAACTACAGCAGTACTAGTGAACCTGCAAGCCTGTAGCCCACATTTACCAGCCCACTATAATGCAAGTTTAATTTCTTTAACCAGTCTCTTTAAAAGTTATAATTTCATCATATAGCCACATCTGGAAAGACACTGAATGGTTGGAAAGGACTCAGAAAAGGGTTACTAAAATGGTGCTTTGGGTATGATTTAGAAGTTTAAGATTATAAAGGAAATTAATAGTGTTTATCTTCTTTTCTCATACTTAACTGTAAGAATAGTAAGAAAAGGGGACACAAATATAATTTTATTTTTCTAACAGAGTGGTTGACCTCATATGTTGTGGAAGCAAATTTAATGAAGTGAGTTTAAGAGAAGTCTTGACAAGTATACGAATTATAAGAGTTGGCTTAAAGATTATTTTCAAAATAATAGTTTTTGTTTAGTTTAGAGGATGGGACAGCTGAGTGGGACAAATAGATACCATGTTGTCCCAAAAATTATGTTACGAACAGTAATTAGTCGGCCTATTTATTTATATGCTCAAATGTAAAACAATGTAAAATTTGGAGAATCCCCATACAAGTGTTTTTGTGAAATACATTCCTTAAGAGGTTGGATAAAAGACATTGGTGCAACCACCAGTTTAGGAGGAATTATGTTACACACACAGACACTAAATCTTATTATACAAATGGCTTCAGTATATGTAAAAGAAAACAGCTAGATTGTCCTAGCAAAATGATGAAATTAGTAAGGATTTATGAAAACAATAAGTTTTATACTCACAATTCTCATTACAAATATCATTATGCTGAACTTTAATAATTTTTAAAAAGCAAATTTGATTTGATATAAACTATAACACCTGTTTCTCATGAAATTATACAAGTACTAGAAATCATATAATGCTATCAAATTACCACTGGGTTCAAGTCATTTTAAACAAAATGTCTAGTACTAAAGAAATGAAAAAAACAAAACAAAACAAAACATATCAATACCATTTTAGGTTGCGGATAAAGACACGTAGCTTTTGTTTCCATATCACAATAGACTAAAATGGAATCTTTAATGTCACCTTCATTAGGATCAATCCAGTAGTTCCCTAAAAAAACGAACTCTTTTATTCAGGATTTAATAATGTGACAACATTCTACATTCAATCTGTATTAAGCACTATAAAGTAAAAATTGTTCTATATGATGTCCCTTAGCTACATAACATTATATGGCATGTGTGAAAGATTCAGGCTATATTTCTAAAACCCATTTTCATTTTAACCATCTAAAAACAGACATCAACTAAGATATCCATACTGGTTACTACTGTTCTTACACTTTGTACTTTACCAGTATTTGATGTGCATGTTTTCACACAGCAAAACTTAATTCATAATACTGATGTGATAAACAATTACACTTCAGTATTTGTTCTTCTTTAGTATTCAACCTCAACTTTCTCTGGGATATAAGCGATCCATAACAACAGAAATTAAAACTGGTTATTAAACCCATTCTTTAAGATAAAGAACAAACCTTACTATTTTGCAAGGGAAAATAAAGATGTCCACACCACCACGTGGTTTCTATAAGGTACGTGTCAACATGGTATCTTAAAGTAATAAACTTACAAACAGCAAACTGTATTATATTTATTGTAAAAAACAAACTACAAACTTTGACAGTACCATGGTCTGTCTTCTTTAAAATAATTTAATTATATTATCTCTCTATATGTTATGTATGGACAAGGTATCATATAACTTAAAAGTATATTTTCTATTATATTCCTTGTGTTTGTTTCTGAGGTAGGACAATTACTTTAATAAAGAAAACAACTTGCCTTATAGTTGAATTGTTTAGCTATTGTTATAATTTCTTAGCCTGCAGTTATATTTAATTTCAACACTTATTTGACTTTAGAATGCAACAGGAATGATAACACGTACAATTTTAAATAGCTAAGTTACTGATGTGTTAGATGTTGGCTACACAATTGCTTTACTTGCTTTTATTTTCAATTTCAGTGCTTTACTTACAGTAAACATTACACAAGAATCTTTTGAAATTGATCTCTTGTTTTTCTTATGCTATTGGGAAAAAGGTTAAAATCACAGAGACCAGAGTACACTGGATAGCTTTTGCAAGTAGTTAACATTTTCTAAACTAAAAATGTATTTCTGATAATACTTACCTCCACTGGCAATATAACTATTTCTCGATTTCCAGGACTTCCACTATTTGCCCATCTAAGCACTTAACACATTTGTTCCAGTCTTTTAAAGCCCACTCAAATACCCTTTGCAAATTCTAATTTACAAAATTCTCCCCTAATGACAATATAGCTAGAATCCCACATTGAGAAGACAGAGGGGCCAGTGCAGGCATGATTCATATAGAAAGCATCTGTATACAATAAGAATGTACCTCCAAGATAAAGACGGTACACAAGTAGGGGGAACAGTACTACATGTAGAACAAGTATGCTCTTCATCTAGAAACTAGTTCTCATATAAAGAGTGAAATAGAAAATGAGCAGTCATCAGTACAGGCCAACCCCAACCAGACACCCAAACTTCCATATGTTGGGGTTGGAATTAAGGGGTCGTGAGACCTATATCTTATGTTGGTGGCTAGCACTATTGGATCATAATGTCATATATGCAGACACTTTTGATTAGCTCCCAACCTGTAGCTACAGAGTGCTCTGTTTCATACCACTGAAATCATGATGAGAAAGTAAGCAACAATGAGTAAACAAACTTTCTCCTTCCTCTGAAAAAGTCCAAAAGGCAACACCTCTGGCTCGGAATGACAGGATCACGTATGCCTTACTCAATCAAAGGAACAGAACTCATCTGATCTGGAACTATGAACATTCATCCTTACTCCCCAACCAAGTGTCTCTGGGATTATGGAGTGGATATAGAAACCATGCTCAACTAAAGACCTATGATATGACCACTTTGAATTTGGAATTATGAGATTGTAGACCACCTTCTATGAACAATATATGAAACTGAGATAATGCAGTGTCAAATCTGAACCACAATAATGAGAGGGCTTCCGAGGAGGCTGGTACCACTCCTACTCATATCTGGGAAAAACATCTAGGGACTCGAGTAGGCAGGACCCCAACTTTGCCCCTTCTCCAAGAGTGGAGGAACATAGTTGAATACTCTGGAGGAAAAGGACTCTGTCTGCAACCTCAGCAACTAGAAACTGGGTTGGTAAGGACTCCCAAGCTCCACTAGTAGAGTCTGAGGGCTAATATGCATTGGTAAATCCTGAGAAATAGTGCTCTTGAAACTATGCTATGGTTGAACCAAGTTCTCTACATTTTTGAAAGCAAATTTACCCTCATTTATTCGACCTGAAGATCAGTAGATACAGGCAAAATCCCCTTTAGCTTTACTCATAACAGTCCATGAGTGGCAATCCATATGGAGCACTACAGGTTGTAACAGACTCTGTCAAACTGGAGTAAAAGTGGTTGCTAGTGAGGAATGTAAAAGAGAAAGTACACCTGTCTAAGCAACACTTACAACACAGTGGGATCTAGTAAAAAATAAAGGGACCTTTGAAATAAAAGAGTATATGATTGAAGAAGATACTCATCTTTAATTGAGGTCTAACAGGTGTGATTAAAATAGCTACAGGAGGTAGTCAAAAACTATCAGAAGAGGAAATTATCAGATTATTTAAATAATGAGGTAGGAAAATATTAGTAGTAATCCACATACTAGCCTGCATGTCGACCACAGGGTAATTCAATCGGGTGGTTAATGGCATGCAGAAATGATGAATTTGATGAGATGTGACACACAAAAGGTTCCTCTCCTGTAAAAATAATCTGTTATAGGCCATATCAATCAATTTGCAAAGCTACCTTGTTATGGTAATGGGAGATAAGTCACAGAAAATTGAAGCATCCCAGTGAATGAACAATCAATTCCAAGTGCCTTGAAATGAGTTTGTATAAGACACACAACACTTGAGACCCAGACAGTACATAACAAATTATCAGGATTGGAGCATCCATAAAAGGTGAGAAATAGATGGCAAATGGATTGGTGAGAAAGATCTTTCCTCTTCCTTGACTGCCAAGAGTCTTGGTAAGAAAAGACCTATCAGGGTAAAGCAGGACAAATGTGGAATTCTAAAGTATCCCATGTACATGGATTGCAAATAATTTCACCCAATGATGTTCTCAAGCCAACAACAACAAAAATACAATTTAAGAAAAAGATGAAACAAAGAACGTAAAACTAAGGGCTCAAAGGGAGAATTATAAAACAATTGTAAAATTCCAATTTGGTAACTAAAAAAAAAGGTCATTTAGGCTGAAGAATATGAAATAATTTGAGTAGACTTGGTAGTACTGGGGATCCAAAAACTTTCTGATGTATGTAGTACCAAAAATTAGTGGATAAGGATGCCTTATATAAAGCCACTGTAGAGAAATCAAGAACCCTCTCAAATATCCATGTCATAAAACAAGATATGGTAGATATTTTAGAATGAAGAAGATATAAATTTATTTTAGTACAAGGAGCCAGAAAAAAACAACTCTACATTGTCCCCAGCAGGTCCTGGGTCATTTGCAAAAGTCACCTCAGAACACATCCTCTATTCACATACATATTTCCATCTTGCAATGAATCCTATCACAACATCTTTGACTAACAATGAATGCTCTCCTGGCTGTTACAAACATCAGATATTGGAGATAAAAGCAAAGAGGTGTGGTTGGCCTCCATAGTATAAAAATTATCTCACAAATTCATACACAATGGTACATTTTTGTTGCTGTTACTGAAGTAATATATAAATATAAACTAAGATGTAACCATAGAAAGGCCAACCATGTTTAAAGTCACAACATAAATTGTAAATAATCACAACACTCCTGTTTAAAGAAACCCATGCCAAATGCTTTGTCATGAAAGAGTGATTACAGTATCAGAATGGGGTGTTTATATATAGTATCTGGAAAGAGGGTGCATTGAAATTGGTTGAGAATTTTGCAAATTAGAAGTTTCCAAGGTATTCGAGTTAGATACAAAAGACTAGAGCAAACATGTTCAGTGCTTAGACAGGCAAAGATCAAAAACCCTGAAGATCATTACATAGCTATATTGTCAGTAGAGGTATGTGTATTTTGAAATTAATACAACTGGATTAAGTTCAGGACTTTTTTCACATTACTAGTAACAATATATATATATATAGCTTTATTAGTACAGTTGTCTCAATACAAAAAAACACTGACAAAGGCTGATTGTTAATATGGCTACCTGAAATGAGGTTGCTGTATGATGGGTGGATATTTAAATGAGTAAACTGAGTAATCATTTTCTGATAGATGATCAGATATAAGTATGTAATAATCTGGTTGGCAACTGCCTGCTAAAATAGTGTGGCTTATATTAAATTTTGAACAAAGGGGCAAATATATATGTCAAGCAAGTTAGCTCATTATACAAAGTAGGTCACAATTGAAAACATACTAGCAAAGCTATCAATGCATGAACTAAAAACTCTGCCTTTCAACACATATATGCCTTAACTACTGTGGTATATTAAAGAGATTGTTTGTTGACTCTGACAAAAAAGAAAACTTGAAGAAGTTAACCTGTAGCCAGAAAAATGAAAAAGAGGGCTTAGAATTAGATGGTTAGGATACCCTTAGACCACAATTTTGAGCCTAAAAGTTCCTTCAAATGACACAGGAGGGCAAAAATTCAGCAGTATGAACTTGTTCCACAAAACCCTGAAAGATAGAATAGGTACACAAACTACCAAACAGAATATGTGAAAATAATTTAAAGAAAATAATCTGTTTCCATAAATCAGTTAAAGTAATTTCAAACAAATTTGGAAATGATTTATAGAAACAAGTTCTGCTCCAAATGACTGAATGTACACTGTATACCTGCAATAAAACAAACACAGACTAAGCTAACAGTTTTTAAGAGTTGGTATAAAAACCTACAAAAAGGGAACCAACAACCATAGACAAAGTCAAAATGTACAAGTAAAGGCATAAGGCATACAAATTTATGCTGACTGTCAGTTAATTGGTTGACTAAAGATGGTTGTTGTAACAATCATTATTGTTAAAATAATAGTGTGATCGTTTTCCAACCAAAGTTTATGTAACATTGATTCATAATAATTTCACAAATAATAAAATCTATTGAAAAATGAAAAAAAGTGAGTTAGAAGTTCAGCCACACTAAATTTTTTTAAAATGAGAAATCTATATGTTCTTGAATTCAATTGTTAAAGTTTTTGTTTAAGCCCATTATTAGTGCCACTTACACATGCCATAAAGCAGATTTATTGTTTGTCTTTTAATAGTCTTGTTCAAGTATTTGAATGTTCAAGTATTTGCACAAATTTATGCTGACTGTCAGTTAATTGGTTGACTAAAGATGGTTGTTGTAACTGTTGTTGGAAGTAAAAAAAAAAAAACTTGAAATTTTATACTGATCAAATAATTTTGATGCTACATCAATATCCAAATGCAAGATATATTTGAACAGCGTCAAAATAAAGGGGAAAAAGTTTGATTTGCTTGACAGTAAATAAGTAATATTGAGAGAGTGAAAGTTCAAACATTTGTTTTTGACTTTCACACAAATTTATTTAACAGCTTAGTATGCTAGCCATCTCTCATTTTGAAGTGATAGGCTAAGGGTTAAACAGCTAGTTAACACCATCTATTGTCAACTTTTTACTAGTCTTTGCCAATGAATAATGTGATTGACCATCACTTTATAAAGTGAACATTTTCAGCAACAGGTTTTGATCCCACAACTCTCAAATATTATATATATTAACAATTAAGAATCAGAAGTAAGAAGGAAAGTTCAACTAAACAAACAAAGAATCATATGTAAGAAGGAAAGTTCAACTAAACAAACAAAGAATCAGTAGTAAGAAGGAAAGTTCAACTAAACAAACAAAGAATCAGAAGTAAGAAGGGAAGCTCAACTAAACAAACAAAGAATCAGATGTAAGAAGGAAAGTTCAACTAAACAAACAAAGAATCAGAAGTAAGAAGGAAAGTTCAACTAAACAAACAAAGAATCAGAAGTAAGAAGGGAAGCTCAACTAAACAAACAAAGAATCAAAAGTAAGAAGGAAAGCTCAACTAAACAAACAAAGAATCAGAAGTAAGAAGGAAAGTTCAACTAAACAAACAAAGAATCAGAAGTAAGAAGGGAAGCTCAACTAAACAAACAAAGAATCAAAAGTAAGAAGGAAAGTTCAACTAAACAAACAAAGAATCAAAGTAAGAAGGAAAGTTCAACTAAACAAACAGTTTATTTCTGATATTCTCTTCCATGAAAGAGAATAATGAATGGACTGTGAAAAGAATGTCATGAAGTACAATGTTAGTGAAAATGTAAAACAAAACCAGCAGCATTAAGCTACAACTAGCACAAGTAAAGAAACAACAAAACATAGAAGGTTATATATTTGAGAAAAAACACGACTGATTGTATAAAAAATATTCAAGTCAAAATATGATTCCAAAGCAGAAAAGTTCCTAATGTCAAGTGAAAGAAGACTGAGATACCAGTAAAATTAGAGGAGTTAAAAATAACAGTTAAGAGATAACCAGGTTTTTGTAACTAACAGAACAGAATTCAAACTGTACGTCTACTGTGAGTAATGGCTATGTAACATGTGGAATAAATTCTACAATCACTTCAAATAAAATATTTTGTTTTTGCAGTTCACCAACTATTAAATTCAAATTATAATAAAATAAATTATTAGAAGTATTACTAGATGATTCTTACTGGAGCCAAATGTCAAAGACAGATGTTTGATGGTAAGAAATACTGAACATAATAAAAAGTTAAAGGATAAAAAAAAATGAATATCTTTAATGTAAAACTGTATATAATGTGTCTGAAACATTGCAAAGAGCTAGACTAGCATTTACTTGGCTATCAATAAGTGATTCACTAAGACCTCGGAGGAACACCTTAAATCTTGATTTCACTTACAGGATATATACAAAAACCATGAAACATTATCAATCTATTGTATGTATTCAATCAATACAGAAAGAGTTAAAAGCTGCTATTCCTGTATATTTATCAAAACAAATTTCATACAAGATCTACTGATTACATAATACTGTATTCAGTTGACTATGATACACCAGCTGAGCTGCAGAAATCATATTCAGCTCAGAAATGTAAGTGCTAGAAAAGTTTCTAAGTTAAAAAAGAAGTATTTCATGAGTGATATTCAGGTTTAATATGTAAAATTAATATAAAAGATATGACACTCACCACTTGGCAGACTGTCCTTAGCAGCAGCTAAGTCTTTGCATGTTTTAGCTGGAGCATCTTTTTTACCAGTCGGTTGTCGATGGTTCCTATATTCTTTAACTATTTTGTCATAATATTTGAACACAAGTTTTTTCTTTTCTTCTGTAGGTATTTCTTCTGAAAAAATTTTGTTTGAATCATCTCCCAGGAATGGATCTGGTCCCTGCCAAAAAAATGAATGTTGTTTGGCAAGACATGAGGAGAAAAACTTTAGCAAACAATAAAGAATCAACTGATAGATCTATATTAAAACTTTTCCTAGTTTATTTCTTAAGCCTTATTCTGTTGTAACATGTTCTTTATTGCCTGATAAAGAGTGTTTCCTTGAAACATTGTATAAAATAAACTAGAAAAAGCTTTCACTTAGATGTAACAATTTATTCTTTACTATAATTTATCTAAATTCTCAAAATAAGCCAATTTTATGAAACTTGCTGCTTGTTGAACACAAATAATCTATAATAGAAACATGAAAAGTGCTAACTAATTTCTGATAAAGTGTAATATACTTAGCAGAAATACAGTACAAGTAATAGGGAAGTTATAAGACCTTAACAATTATTTGATAAAATATGTACCACAAATGAACTTAAAGCATCATTATACTATCTTTGAGTGTAGTAAATAATCAACGATTTTATAAATCACACATAAGGACACTTCCTAACATAAAAATTTTATACAAAAAACAATAACTGAAAAAAAAATTATGTCTTGGGAGATGAATCCAGGACTACTAGCTCTAAGAGCCAGAGCTCTACTACTAAGTTATTTCATGAGTACAAACCATCCCCAGTGTTCACCTATAGTCTTTTTTCACTCATTAGCTTTTCAAATAAATTTTTTGTGCCAGAAAGTGTCCTTTCATTGATTCCAAATTAGATTAATAAAATAATAAAATAAAATAATGTGTGTAACAGACTTTGTATAATTTGGTAGGGTGATGGTAAACCAACCTATTAAGTGCCTGACTACAAAATAGTGAGGTTAACCCACTCATATTAAAATGCCTTTTGAGTGAACTGTGACATCAATAACTTAGTGATAGAACACTGGCACTGTGAAACATATAAAACATCAAAAAGAAAAGATGTTTCAGTAATAACGATAAGACATAAAGACGGATTATTTACTTTAAACCGTCCTTGACTAAGAAGAGCAGCAAGAGAATTTGCATCATATCCGAAGGGATCACCAGGTGGCCCTGGAGGACCTGGGAGTCCACGTTGACCTTGTGGACCATCACGACCAGGCTCTCCTGATGAACCTCTTGGACCAGGTGGCCCCAATGGGCCTGGAAGTCCTGGTTGACCATCTGTGCCTTGAGGGCCATGAGGACCTGGAGGGCCCTATAAGGAAAAGAAATAAATGTGTCAACCTTTGAAAGGATATTACAAAATAAAGTTTACTTCACTAACTAAAGTATTAAGCCAGTTTGTACAAAGCACTTTCAGATCATGGCAAGATTAATTATTAAGAATGTATTTAACGTTACATTCATTAAAACTAATCAAAAATGTTTAATGCAACCTAATAAATATCTAGTACACATGAAAACTCTAGCAGGTTTAAGAATACATAAAGCATGTAGCATACAGTACATTCAGAGCACTTTAGATGTGAATCAATGCTAAAAAGTAACAATGCAGTGATGTAACAAAGTGACTCACTTCTACACCAGGAGGGCCTGGTTCCCCTGTCATTCCCCTCTCTCCTTGTGAGCCCTGAAGAAAATTAAGAAAATTAATCAAAATCTAATTAATTATAATGTATTATTTAAATAAGTTATATTTAATTTTGCTACCTCCACCTAAAAGTAAAAGAATGTTTAACAGAAGTTACAAAAAAATTCTCGAGTTTTCAATTACTTCCAGTCAATAAGACTTTATACAAGATATTTTAGAAATCATATAAAATTAATGTTGAAAAACACTTGCACTTGTTATGCTTAATTTTTTCAATTACATGATATACATTATACACAGTAATGTCCATGGAAGGGGTAGTTGACTGGCTGGGCTCAAGCCTCTGCTTTTCTGTCACAAAAAATATCCTTTTTTGTCAGTCAAAATTGGCCATAATTACTAAAAGGAACACCAGATTCTATACCTTGTTCACTGCAAGTTATTAGGAAGAAAAAAAAGATTTTAACTTTAAAATGGTAAGCACACAGAAGCTTTACAGTAAAAAAATGACATGCTATTAATTGTTAAAACACAACAATTCACTATTTCATTTTGAAATGTAATAGTTATTTATAAGACCAACTAAACAGAAGTACAAAAATGATATTTTTGCTTCTTATTGCTTTTGTATGTGTACCAGAGACAATCCACAATCCTCATAATCTCCCCCAACACCCCCCTTAAAAAAACACACAAAAAAACAAAAGTCTTGCCTTGCAATACTTAAAAAGTGCCCTTCTTTATCAATGAATCTGTTATTTTTACCATCCTCTGAACATTGTTAATGGTATATATACACTTTTCAGACGTAATATCTTCAGAAAAACTTAATGACTGATAACTATATTGAAATTTGAATATTATTACAGGCTCTTGTAATGATTATATAAAACATATTTCTGATTAAGTCAGTTGAAAGAGTGTTTGAAAATTGATATCAGTAATGCAGTAAAACCTTGATCTTAATGTTTAACACTAACATCTGTTGGGATACCCTGTGGTTTTTGATAACTAATAACAGCAGCCTGATAATACTTACTTTCCCACTATCATACCATCTATAAAGTCACCATTTAACATTTGAAAAGTGAAGACAACAACCTGGTAATATTTAGTTTCCCATTAGCATATCATCTATAAAGTCACCATTTAACATTTGCAAACCAAAGACAACCTCTTAACATTTAAGCCTTACTGTTTACCATACAACTTGTACAAACATCATGTAATGTGTGAAGATTAATAACAACAATATTATAATACTTTAACATCCTATTCATCCCTACTACCTGAAGAGACACCATGAGATATCTAAGGGTAAATAACAACCAACAAATACTTTAGCCACTTGTTTATCCTAAATGTTTACCATTATCATCTGTACAGACACCATGTAATATTTTAGAACTGATGACAACTGAATAATATGTTTATCTCTACCAACTGTAAACACCATGTGATATTTTAGGGTTGATGACTATCTATGTAACAACATGCTTGCATTTCTCTGTCTGGAACTTTTTTGATCAAATAATACGAATTTTATATTATTAGAAAGCCTTTTTTGTACAAGAAGTGTGGATTATGTACTGGCTTTTCTATTCAAAATCATCTTAGCTATTTTTCACTTAGTCAAACTTTTCAATGCAATGAGTGTGGTACAAAAGGGTGGCATTGTTATCACATGACAACCAGCTTTGATTTCAACTTTAGTTATTTTGTATGCAAAATATTTTACAACAACAATACTTAACCCAGATGGAATTTACTAAAAGAAATTAGCATTATATTGAATACAATTTCTGTTGGTTTCCTCAGTTTATTTAGGTTTAACACATGTGCAGTTTATTCAAAACCATATGCTTATCACTTTGTGAACACACATTCAGATGTTTCTGCATATTCAGCTAAGTTTGTATTCATCAAAACTTTACATTTAATTTGCAATAATTTAGCTTTGGTTCATTTCATAGACTGCTACAAACACCTTTTAGCTACTTTTTTCTTTAATATAGGTTTACTCTTTGTTTTTATGGGAATCTTTGTTTCAACTTGTAAAACCATGCCATAAACTGAGTGCTCATAACTGTTTCATACTCTGAACACTATTACAAGTACAATTACTTTATTCTTTACTCTACGTGTCGTTTTATTAAATAAAGTTATGCGAGTATGTTTGTCTGACTACAAACAGTTTTCAAACGTTGCATTCAGCGAATGAGTAATATTTTAGTCTCCTGCTTCTACCAACTGTACTGATGCCATAACAAATAAATTTTGTGTCTATTTGTTAAATTTGTTTTAGTTTTCTAATTATTTTTATAAGCAAAAGAAAACAGGTATATTTAATAGTTATTTCCATTTCAAAGAATCTTGCATGTTTTGCATCCTTCTGTTGCTAAGTTCATGCACTCTTAATTTTTACAGCTATAATTACCACACAGAACAAAAAAATGTTTTATCATTAATACCTAATTTTTAAAAGATGATACACGTGTATAAACACAACTATTCCCATATAATTTTGAAGTATATGATATTTATTTTAATCAGACTGAGACACATTTACAATTGTTTAAAGTTGCTCTTAAAACTCATCTAAAGCACTTTTACATCGTATTTTAAATATTAAATTAGTTATTTTAAGTTGCATTTGTTATTTAATAAAGCAAAAGAAAGGCCAGAAACTCCCTTTTCTAAGAGTTAAAGGTCATTAGAATGCACTTACACTTTGTAAATATACACATAACCTTCCACTCTGGTGAGCCTATAAATAATATGCATAACAACAACTAATTCTGGTAGTAAGAGTGATCATGTCATATATCAATTAAAGTGTATTGCTTTAAAACACATATAATTGCTATGTTACTGGGAAAATCACCCTTTCAAAGCACTCAAAATGTATTTGCTAAACACTTTAAGCCATCAATTGTTGAGCTGAAACAATGCTTACAGTCTTTGAGTACACATTCTGAAACATACTAAATCCCCTACTGTTACTCACCTTAATTATTTTATATAACAGTATAAAGTTATGTACTTCATATTACATTACACAAGGGTTAAGAATTCCACAAAAAATAACTGTTTTAATGGTGAGCTTACCATTGGTCCAGTTAATCCTTGTAAACCCATTAGGCCTCTGTGTCCTTTTTCACCCTTTTCACCAAATGCTCCACGATCTCCTTTCACTCCTGGATTACCCATAGGCCCAGTTAGTCCACGAGCTCCTTGAAGACCAATTTCACCAGGTGGACCATGCTGACCTTGTTCTCCACGCTTTCCTTCTGGACCAACTGGTCCTGGTGGTCCAGGAGGTCCCTGTAAGACAATGCAATTTATTTTTGTTTGTAATAAACACACAATGTTCTATTCCAAAGTATTGATATAGTAAATTTGATAACCTAAGTATTTTTAAAAAATTTTTTTTTCATCAGAAATCTCCCTTCTGAAAGCATTTTAGTTGTTTGGTTTCTTGAATTATGATATACCTCTTTTCTTTTTCTTCATAATTCTAAGTATCAGAAAAGTGCTAGTTATTTTCTGAAAAACAAAAATAAAAAAAATGTAGTGTATTAACATGCAAATGTTTTACTAAAATTGCCATATAAATATTTCAGATGCAATTACCATATTACTTCGAATTTAAGATGCACCTTTTTCACATTTATCTGAACTGAAAATTAAGATGTGTCTTAAATTCAAGTTATTATTTTTCACTTTTCGAAAATCTCGAAAACAACATTTTCTTTGAACAACAAAGATTTTTGCAAACATCATGCATTAACAAACAGATTGGACTATATTTTAAAAAGAACTTTGCTTAGAATGACTAAAAACAAATACAAAATGTCAAATTTGCTGATGTCAGCACCTCTAGCGATATAGTTGGATATCATCATTCTCATTCTCTATCTGACTCTCCTGTTGTTCAGATGCTATCTTATTGGTTTTTTTATTTCTATTGCATTTTTTATCCATGTAAGAACACTTTACGTAAGATGCCAAATTTAAAAGGAAAATTATTTTGTGCACTGAACAAACTGGGAATTGTGCAGCCAGCAAAAAGTATACAGTGAGTGAGTGAGGCAAACGTACACTGTTGGAGTGGTAGGAAAACCAAGGTGTTTTTTGCAAGAAAAGTACAAAGTCATTTTCAGATAGTTACGAAATAAAGGACTGCCTGTAATGAGAGAAATCTTAATGTTAAAAGGAAAAGAATGTGCAGGAAATAATGGTATTTCTCTCAAGGCTGGTGTGAAAAATTTATGAAAAAAGAAGGTTTATTATTATGGCAAAGAACAACAATTAGTCAAAAATTGCCATCAGATTTTGAAACAAAACTTATTGAATATCAACATTACGTTATTGGTCTACACTGAAGGAATCAATATTCCATAAACCAAACTGGTAAAACAGATGAAACAGCAGTTTTTTTTTGTTTCTTTTACATGCTGTACAACTACACTGTAAATGCTGAAGGAGAAATAATAGATGACAGTCAAAACCACTGGTTATGAAAAGTTAAGAGTTAGTGTCATGCTATGTGTCACTGCAGATGGAAATAAATTACCACAATATGTTATATTATACAGAAAAACATTGCCAAAAGATAATTTTTGCAAAGATGTATTATAGTCTGTGCACAAAAAAATGCATGGATGATATCAGACTTAACAGAAGAGTGGTTGGGATGTGTATTGGAACGTCAACCTGGTGCATTATTAAAGCAATGGAGCATACTTGTAATGGATGCATTTCATGACCATTTCTCTGATAAAATCAAGAGTAGGTTAAGAAATAAAAATAGTGATCTGGTGATAATTCCTGGCAGAATGCCAGGTCAATTACAACCTCTTGATGTGTCCAAAGATCATATCTGTAAGCATTATGATGCTTGGATGAATAAAGACAATCATGCTTTGACACTGAGTGGCAAAATAAAATGTACATCAACATCAATAATAGTGGAGCAGATTTCAAAAGCTTGGAAAGTATTGGACAATATTATTAGAAAATCGTTTTAAAAATGTTGTTTATCCAATGGAGAAGACTGAATGCAAAATGACAGTCTTTGTGACAATAGTGAATCAGCCAATGAAGGTGCTTTAACTTCAGAATATAACAGTGAGTCAGAAGAAACATCAGAGTAACATTCTGATTAAATAAAGAAACAGGAAGAAACATTACTGTAATGAAAATTTTGAATTTCCTGTATATTTTATATATTTGTTATTATATTTTATTTTAAATATATTAACATTTTTGATGTGTTATTAAAACATTTTACTCTTTTACATTTATCATCTAATTTTTTTTCCTGAGAATCCCTTTTTAAAAGTGGGGTGCATCTTAAATTAGAGGGTGTCTTAAATTCGAAGTAATATGGTATATTTTGCAATAACACAACAACAAATAAATATTGATTGTGGTGAAACTAATGGATCAGAAAAAGTAGTTTCAAGAAGATTTTAGTCTTGTGTAGTTGTACATCAGTACATAATTACTAGATTTAAAATTTACCTGCTGTCCCTGAGGCCCTGTGCGACCAGGTGATCCAGATTCTCCTCTGGGACCTCTCTCCCCTTGTTGGCCTGCAATTCCTGGTGGTCCTTCTATTCCTACTCGACCCTAACATTAAAAATACAGATGAATATAATGTATACACACACAATAAATCCTGTATTTACAGCTTAATACCTTAACTTTCTAGAATTTGCAAATAGATTGTTTTCACTTACATATCTTGTTTTATTAAAGTAACATGCATATAAAGGTACAACTACAACGTAACAATTTTTCATGAGTTTAAGGCACTGATTGTATTCCAAGAAAACCTCAACTCATCTACCACATGTAAAGAGATATACATATATTTCATTACTTTACTTAAAAGCTTAATTAAAGCAAACAAAATTAATATGACACTGCCAAATTTTCAATTACAAAGAAAAAGAAAAGAAAAACAAAACTGATGAAAATTTATTTCTTTTTGCTAACTAAGAGAATGTTTTCATACTTCCACACCAGGTTCTCCTGGCATGCCTGGAAGTCCAGGTTTTCCTCTCAATCCTTGAAGTCCAGGAGGTCCATCAGATCCAGGAATTCCTTTCTCACCTCTTTCTCCCTGTAACAAATAGTCACTACAAGGATTAGCATAATATTTTGTACAGTACAAATATTACATTAACAAAGACAAGTTTGAAAGAACTTCACGTGCTTTGTAGATTTCTTAAATCAACAGCAAAATATTCTTATTACACCTCTTCAAAGGAGTACAGAAGTTTATAATTATTATTTTATACTTTTTGTTACAAGCTACTGAAACATTACAATGAACTTTCTGTCAATTAAGACAAGCATTTGTTGGTTTTGTTATGGCAAAGATTCTAAGACTATCTTTCCTTCTCTTTATTTTTAAACTGCTAACCAGAGAGAGGGCAACTGACACACAGCACTTACTGCTAACTCTTGAGTTACTTTTTTATCAGTGAATAGTGATGTTGACTATCATATTATAATGAGCAGGCAGTTGAAGAGGCAAGCATGTTTGCTGATGGAATTTTATTCTATGATCTCTCAAAAAAGTAAATTTCAGGTAATAAAAGAATAGAATAATTTTGGGCTGAAATAATGAGCTAAATAAAAATGTTTAATTAATAACTAGCCAGAGTATATTGTTTATACACAATGGGTTACTCTCTAGAATCATAATAATTTTATTGTGTACACTGAATGATTTGATACAATTTAAAAGGTTTTATACATTAATTAAATTCACTTGTATGTGACACTTTATGGGGTGCTATGAATTGTTGTTAAAAAAAAACACACCTTAATATCAAGTTAGTTAACCCCTTAACCTTATGCAGAACTCACCTGGTGTGTGGGAGGTTCAGGGTTTGAATCCAAGCCAAGGCAATTATAATACCAAAATTGTCACATTTTTGTACATTATTTCTAACTTCTACAAGAACAATTTAGTATAGTTGTGAAGATTCATACCAGTAATGTAAAATTTTGTGGTGCTATTGGTATTTTCCCCAGAAATGTGATTGCACCTTAAAAAATTATGTTGCCAAGTAGTTTCGACAAGTAATATTGGACGTTAGGTACAGTTACATTGAATAAGTTACTATGAAACAAAGAGTTACAAGAAAGTGCTAGATAATAATGCTGACCCAAAAAAAGTTTCTTCGAATATGTACTAAGTAGAATTTAGAAGGAAGCAGATGTTAAGTGATTTTGATATATATATATATATGACAATGATGATAGCTTTATAATGTTATACATGAGTTTATAAACAAGGATGAGATTCATTTGCTTGAAGATTTTTTTAAAAGATAAAAACATAGCAGGGTACTAACCTGTGGGCCTGTTTTACCTGGAAGTCCCCGAGATCCTCGTAAACCTGGAAGTCCAGGAAGTCCTCTTTCTCCTACAGGCCCCAGGGGACCTGGAGGTCCTATAGGTCCCTAAAATTATACAAACAGAATGAGAAACAAAATAAGAACGGCAATGGCTAAAATTTGAAGAAATAATCAACTGTGGTTACAGTATATTTATGATTTTCTTGCACTGGAATAGCTTCTTGAAATCATGTTATGAGGTGATGAGAATTATAATCAATTGTGACAATTTGCAATTTGAACATCTTTGCAAATAGAAAATAATTATTATCATACAAAAACATGATTACCAATTAATAGAAGAAAAGAAACATAACCATTTTGTTTACCACTCCAATTCTAGATACAGTATGTTTGCAATATATAACAGTAATTACAACTTACTATAAATGTATTAGTTGTTTCAAAATTACAAATCAATAGCATCATAACATTAAACAATTATTATCTAGTTATTCCTAGATACAGTTTTTTAAAAATAAATTACCCTGGTTTTTCTACATAACTAGGTGCATTATTACTGACAATAAGCTAAATTATTTCATAAAAATATGCTGGCCTGAGCTTCTAAACACTTTCAGATAAAGAACGTATAAAAAATAAAGAAAATTATAAACAACTTAGATCACACATGGTGTATTTTGTTTTTCGACTGTGTACAATAAATCATTACTTTGTACTGGAAAAATAACTTGCTATTAACAGAGAAGCCATGTTTTAAGAGTACTACAATTTACAGGAAACTATAACAAATGATAACTACACACATAAAAATATACAGACTGATAAAATGACAGAATTTTATTAAAGCATTGTCTTAACTTTCAAATGAACCTGATTTTTGATATAATAAACACAGGCCACGAAGATTAAAAGTTTAAAATGCATGTGCTTCATCTTGTTGATAAAATTTACTTAAAGTAAGGTAGGGGCAATGATTTGTTGTTGTTTTAGTACAAAGATACACAATGGGCATTTTGTCAACCATGTGGGCTTAAACCCTGAATTTTTAGCATTGGAAGTCCGTAAAATAACCTGCTAGCCCACCAGGTGACAGACACAATCAAATAAAAGTCCCTGTTGTGGTTAGTAGCCTATTAGGTCACTTAATTTTAATCATTATTAAGTTAGTAATTTATTTTATTACTAGATACAAATTAATTTATATTCTATGTTTAGGTTGCTTCAACACTTGTGCTACTCATATATAAATAGCTTTTGCTATAATTTGGTAAATCAGTAGCTTCTTCTGGTTTAATTTCGACAAGTAATGGTAAGAGAAAGTCTTTAGAATTTATAAATATGCAAGTAAAGAGAGAGTAAATGAAAGTCCAATGAGAATAATTAAAATGAATAATTAGTAAGGAAGAGATTAAATAAAACAGATGGAAACTGACACAAATGAAACAAACATTATTTATAATAATAAGATGATAAAGAATGAAACTAACCTTTTAACTTCACAGAAAAAATTTATTTTTAATTTGTGTTTATAATTACCAGAGGTCCTCTTGATCCAAATTCGCCTTTAGGTCCTGGAAATCCTGGGAGACCTGGTTCACCAGGTGTACCTGGAGATCCAGTTCTACCTACATCTCCTTGTACTCCCTAAAATAAGGGTAGTATATTATGTAAAATCAATCTTTTCTACAAGTCTCTCAAATCAAGAAAGCATCTACATACTTAATTTTCAAAACCACTCTAAACAGAAGTGCTAAAAAATATACTTATAAAAAACAGAAACACAATGTCAAGAGGAATGCTGACTACAAATAAACTAGTACTTTTCAAAAGTAAATAAAATCAGCATTGTCCAATGCTAAAAGTTATTTATTTCTAACATCTCTGCTATCAAAATTTGTTGATGATTCTATTATCAAACATTAAGAAAGTGCTCAGTAAAAATGTGAAATGGGAAATCAGTACTTTGTAACATATTGTTAGTGCTCATATTTACCTGCCAATATCTGCTAGCAGTGAACAGATATTAATTCTATATGTACAGACTTGTTGAAATTGTTATTTACCTTAATGCCTGGTAGGCCTGGTATTCCAGGAAATCCAGGAGTGCCTGGTTTGCCCTGTTAAAAAAAAGAAATAAATTCATTGAATGTTTGTGTTGACTGATTTTGAAGTCCATATTATCACCCCATAGAATGTGCATGTGTATATTTATGATAATTACTTCTGTATCATTATCTCAGGTTTCAAAAATATTATAAACAGAATGAATGAGTGATAATAACAGTTCAAATGATATAAAATCTTCATTATATACTCATTATAAAATTAAAGTGCAAGTAAGAAATAATCCACACGCACATTACTTTGGATTTTAATATTCAAATGCTTTGAGCAATTATCTTCAAAATTTAAATATTCAACTAATCAAGTAAGATATCAGTTGTTATCATTTCTCAGATTTACACAACTTAAATAATTAGTATAGAATAAAAAAGAATTAAGTTTAATTATCCACTTTCAGCCAAACCTTACTTACTTCAGGTCCAAGGTTTCCTCGATGACCAGGTATACCAGGAAGACCCATATCTCCCTATATGCAGAAATAATAAGACAATGTTATAAATTTATGCTTCTCTAAAAGCCTAAAATAACTTCCTGACAGCTAAAGAAAACTACGATAACAATATGAAGAGCATGTTTCTTTAGCAACTAGATGAAGACAAAAGCAAAATTCGAAGAAAATATGTTCATTACAGCTAAACACCAACATCTTATAAACTGTTGTGCCAAAACAATATTTTGTTTATGTTAGTAACACATGGTATTCACAATTCTTTATGTGTATATCTGGTGGATTATTATGTGCACTTTTAATTTCTAAGTGTGAGTACTGTGGTATTTAAAGTAAACATTGCATCTAGATTACATATAATCGCATTAAATATACACATTTCTAGAAATGTTTTCCCTGGATGTATCTCATAGCAGCCATGAAATCAATCTTTATAGACACTGTACACTTATTAGTGCTAGCCCCAAACAAGGTCATTAAAGCTTTTAAATGTAGTATACACATACATATGTATAATGCACATATGCTCAGATGTATACAAAACCAGAATAGTACCATGAATGCAAATGAAAGAATTCTCTTTGAATAACAAAATTTTTATACATCTATAATAAAGTTCAGCAGGAAAATATGTTAACGAAAAAATAATAATAATGGAGAAATACATTTACCTTTTTCCCCATTTCTCCTCTGAGACCTATAAGTCCAGGAACACCAATATCTCCCTGTAAGTAAATATATAATTATGTAAAGTAGAAACACATTCATCAGGTTTTGACAAAATAACAGTTATGTAATGATGCTTCAGTCAAGCTCTTTACTAAATAAACACAAATAAGACTCATGGGTAACATATCATTATCATGTGACAGTTATTAACAACATGTTCATGATAAAGTTTATAAATTTAGAATTAATTTTTCTGTCTATAAAATAAATATGCATTCTTTTCCTTACACATTTCATTATGGATAGATATTAAGATGCTTCAAATCAACTTAGATGTCTATCTCACTGTTAGATGACTTAAGATAAGTGACAAAATAATTATTAAAATTGATATTAATCAAATTAGACTACAACATTCATAATAACTAAACTATAGAAGATAAAATAACTTAGTCTCACACTTGTGTTTACCAAATACATTAATATTTCTCTTTTTACTCATAATGTTTTTTTAACACTATATTAAGTGGTCGCAGAAAATGTTCAGGCCACTTTTTTCTGTCCTTATAATGTCCATCATATTTGAGTTTGTGGTACCAACTGTCAAAGAATGTCACGGAATACAAATGTTCTTGTGTGTACAAATTATAAACACTTTGTAAAGACTTAGTGTAATCGTTAAAACATTATTAAAAAATAGAACTTCTGACATTTTATCCAAATAAAGCTATTTTTAGCAGTTAACCACAGCAACAGTAGTACATAGCACCTGTTTGAAAATGTTATGAAACATACAATATCCATTAAAATATTTTCTAACCTACTGAAAAAACTCATACAAAAATATATATAATTATTTTACCCACAGCTAAAAATTCTTGTTCTTAATGAAAACTATGTTCAATTTTAGTATGATACTAAAATATAATACTTCTGTTACTTCTCTTCTTATATATCTCTCACCTGAGGACCTCTCTCCCCAGTTGGACCAGGCAGTCCTGTATCTCCATGTTCACCCTAGTTATTCCAGATTATACAATCAAATATGAATTCTGTATACTGAATAACAGAAACTAAACCATTTAATAAAACTTGTGTCAGGGAACAAAGAACACATTTTAACAACAAAAATTAACGTCACCGTAATGTATGAATAAATATGAGATGCTAAAATAATCTATTCCAATGGCGACACCTACAATTATAATTAAGTAACTAAATAAGCCCATTAAGGCAATAATAATACAGGATATAATTCACAAGGCCATTATATAGTTAATAAATTACATGGAAAGTTATTCCAAACTTGACTGTGCTAATTACAATATTATAACAAACACATAGTATACCTGTACAAGAAAGATTCAAGGACTTAGTATGACGTGATGACTGAATAACAGAGACCAGTGTGAAGTTCAAGCAAAAATAGAACATATAAACTAAAGGAGTGGAAATTAAAGGCTGACTGTTAAAGTGGAGAAGTAATACATTGTGGTAAAGTTAGAGAAGAAAAATATAATTTGTATTTAGAAGTTAAGCAAAGATAACTAACAAGATAAACGAGTGCTAGTATAAACAGAGATCTGTTTTATTCATGTTTGTTTTTGAATTTCGTGGAAAAACCACTTGAGGGCTATCTGCACTAACTGTCCCTAATTTAGAATCAAGAGATCAGTGGTAAAGCAACAACTGAACACCACCCATCACTAACTCTTCTCCAATAAATAGTGGAATTGATCATAATATTATAATGTCCCCCATGGATGAAAGGGGGAAGCAGTTTCTGAGTTGGAATTTGAACCCACAACCCTCATATTGTGAGTTGAGTGTCCTAACCACCAGGCTATGCCAGACCCAGAAACAATAACTGGGTTTCAAAGCAATTGCTTTCTTTCTAAAATCAGAAACAAATATATTTTGAAAGGACCAAAACTGTATTCACAATACACATTCTCTCAGTAACTAACCATTCAGAAAAGAGGGTCATAATATTCCCTACACAGAAGATCAGTTAGTGAGAAATGCAACTTTTCCACAAAACAATCACTATGTTCCTAGGCCATTCAATATACAATAAGTAAAACCTCAGTTTGAATTTAACATATTACCACAAATGGATTTTGACTGTTCCATATCACACTTTAAAAACGTGAAACTTTTGTAGGCACACTTTACATGTTACAGGAGACTAGGGCATGTAGCATTTACAAAGTACAAACATTTTTTGTGTGTAAAAAAATAAGACAAAAAAATAACAGCAGGCAAGTTGTATTAAACTGTTGGTCTGATTAATAAAAATGCTTCTGTCACCTTAAACATACACAAGCAAATATGGTGACAACCAATGAACAAATGTTAAAGACATTGTCTGCTGTATAATTCTCATGATTAAAATATCAATCTGTACAATCACTGTAGCCAACAATATAGCAGGAACAACCACTACATAAAATGATTAAGTACACAAGAAAACAATTATATTAAACTATTATATTTATTAGGTTGTCCAGAAACAAATGTTGGAATTCGCACAACGACATTTAGAAGCTGAATATTGAGTAACTTATTGTTGGTTGGTTAGTTTAACCAAATGTTTGTTGTTTACAAAGTGTATTAATTGTCTGCTGTTTCAACTCTACTCAGAGTAAGTTTTGCAACCCCTAACACAGCATAGACAAGGACTTTTGTCCAATTTCCCTCTACAACTTCAAACTTGGACGAAAAACTACCGAAACTGCATGAAACATCAATCAGGCATTTAGCCATGGATCTGTAACTGAACGTACAGTTCAGCACTGATTAAAGGTTTTTGACATGGAGATGAAATCTTGAAGACTACGAAGGCCATGAAAGGAAGCCATCCTTAGATGAAAACACATTAAAGGAGGCAGTTGAGACAGACCCTCTCACAGTAGTACATGAGCTTGCAGAAAGGCTAGGCACAAGCAAATCAAGCATTTATATTTGATAAATATATTTGATAAATCACCTGAGTGTGATTCGAAATATGAAAAAGTTGGATAAGTGGGTTCTGCATGAGCTGACTGAAGAGCAACAAAATCAGCATTATGAGAACTGTCATGGATGATGCTCCAAAAATTGAACTAATTGGGAATCAATGTTCTGCATCATCCACCTTATTCCCCAGACCTTTTCCTTATAGATTTTCATTTTTTCAAGCGCTTTTGAAACTTTTTGAGCAATAAACACTTTCAAAACCAGATAGCTGCAGAAGAAGCTTTTAGAGAGTTCATTGTCCATAGGAATTCAATTTCTACAGCACGGGCATAAACAGAATTGTTACATATTGGCAAAATGCGTTGAAGCAAATGGTGCTTACTTTGATTAAAGAATGTTTTACAACACTGGTTTATACTTTTCCAAACTTTGCAGTTCAAAAACGAAACTTATTTTTGGATAAGCGAATAACATAAAAAATGTCTAAAGTTCAACACAAAACTTGATTTTAAGTAGCAACATACCTTCAGTCCTGGACTTCCTACTTCACCCTTAATTCCTCTAGCACCTGCAACACCCTACAATAGGCAATTATGATACAGCATATAATTCACAATGTCATGACAGACCTTATACTCTAGTCAATGAATCATATGGAAAGTTACTCCATAATCAAGTAATCAAAATTAACAGAATGGGCTGCCAATATTTCTGAAAAATATATTTAGACAAAACAATATGACTGGCTAGCAGTGTCATTCGTTTAATGATTAGCAAAAATAAACAAACAAATAAATTTTAATAATAAATAAAGCATATATTTTGTACTTTGATATATACAAAATAACAAAGTCAGATTACAGTGTGTTTAGTTTTGTATGTAACAAGAATAACTAAACCATTAACTAGTTAAATAAAGTATAAAGTATTTCCATTATTTGAGTGGTTAATGAGTTTAAGATCCACTACAAATTAAATCTTAAATAATTTCCACTGTAAAAACTAAAAACTCTTCAAAATAATTTAGAAACTTAAGTAACAACACAGAATCAACTAGTCATAAATAATTATCTTAACAACAAGGAATTCAGAAACAAAAACTAAGACAAAATTATGAAGAAATACCTTCAACTTGAATATGACCATGTTGAGAAATGTTACTGAAGTTTTTATAGTATACTTGACTATATTCTGGATAACTTAACAGTTTAACATAAAGATATCTTTCATTGTTACTATTATAAGAAACGATTTCCGTAAACTAACCACTGGGCCAGGAAAGCCTTGTGGTCCAGAACGTCCTTCAAGACCTCTGTCACCTTTTATCCCAATGGCTCCACGTTTACCTTCAGGTCCGGGGTTCCCAACAGGACCCTCAAAAATAGGTGATTAAACATTAAAATAACCCTCTTACATGTATTGTTTGTACACGTGGTATTCACACACATGCACACATATTTTTTCAATAACTTCATTAATAATTAAAGTTATATTACAGAGAACATTTTAATCAACTATAACAATATGATCTGTCAAAGAAACTTTGAACACTTATATGTCCTTTCTTTTACGACTTACCTTTTACTATAAAAATTTCTATAAGTACGACAATTACACAGGCAATTTTACATATAAAAACATGGCTTGTTCCAAAACTGGCAATATTTTGAAAGAAAAAATGCAAAGTTAGATTTACAACATGCTTGCCTCAAGAAATGTTCAAGTTAACCATGGCCATTCTAAAAGTGAAAATTACTTGCAATACATAATTATTTTTGTGTTTGTATATATGGTAAAGCTACTACAGACTTCTGTTGTCATTTCTAATTTTGAACTCATTACCAGAGGAAAGGTAGTGAGTTAAAAGCACCCTGCCACCCATCATCCAAATACAATAATTGTTTTTTGTTTTTGAATTTCACACAAAGCTACATGAGGGTTATCTGTGCTAGTTGTCCCTAATTTAGTAGTGTAAGAATAGTTTTGATATGCTTCTAGCATATACTGGTACCATATGCTAGCTCTCTGCTAGCTTTTTTCTGTATAGTTCAGTCACTGCATGGGGTACCAAGACAGTTATTTCAGGCCCTAAATTTGATCATTATGTTCATTCAAACAAAACCCTTATAACACACCCTTGGTACAAGTATATAGGAATTCTAAAGAATGATAAGTATTCTCACCCTGGTTCATTCAACTGTCAACAGGGATCAGCAAATAATTACTATAGTATCGAAATTTACATACTATAATGGTATGAAAAATACACCGCCACTCCACCCCCCCAAAAAAAGAAAAAATATTACCCCCACCTCCAAAAAAAAAAAAAAAATATTCTCTTGTTCTAACACTTTTGCACAGTACTGTATATCTATCTTTTTTTAATACAAATATCAAAGATAACTAAAACATACATTGCAATAAGGATTAATAACACAGTCTTTCATTTCAATCAATTTCCTCAAGGTGAATATGTTCATTGCTTAACAAGTCAAACTGGCTAGATAGTAGATAGGACAGTATGCTGGCAATTTCATTTAAATACAAAATTATTAGCCTAATATTAATAACCTTTCAATTTGCCAGTGTCACCCTTATTAGCCAGTTAGCATTTTTATTAATATAGAATTATGGTATTTTAATATTGCTCAAAGAGTTAAATTTAGCTACACTAAATAAGGTTTGGGTGAGGAGGGCAAATATTTCTTGTATGCTACAGAAAGACACTCAAACAGGAATTTTAAATTGTATAACTGAATACTAACTAAGCTACAAACAGTAAGAAAACCAGAATGAGGTAATGTTAAATTTAACTAAAAAAATCAGGTGATACTGGATGTAATGCTACAACCCTATATACAAGTCAGCCATTATAAAACTAGATTATACATATATAATTCAACTGAATGGGTAGAATTAAAGACATTAGAAATTTGTATGATAAAATATTACATTTAATTATAATGGTGAATTTATACACATGAAAGAAATTGTATTATAATAAAATATATAAAATTTCATTATATTATGATGTTATTTCAATTTATGAATTGAAGAGTTTGTTGTGAATGCAGATCATTAGCAATTTGGAGAGAGATATACTATATTTTCAAACTTTACATAGTTTAAATTACAAAATATTTGGTTTGCTGTGTATGAACTTTGTACGAAGCTGCACAAGGACTATCTGTGCTAGCTATCTTTAATTTAACAGTGTAAGGCCAGGGAGAAGGCCGCTAGTCATCACAACCCACCACCAACTCTTGGGCTACTCTTTTACCAAGAAATAATGGGATTGACCATCACATTATAATGCCTACATGGCTGAAATAGTAATCACGTTTACTGGAATAGGGATTTGAACCTGTGACCCCACCAGTTTGTGAATCAAGCACCCTAATCACCTAATAATGCCAGATCCAGAAAATTTAACTAACAATAGGTAATTCTTGTCAACAAACCTTGAAAGTATGAGTCAGAAAATAAATTATGATAGAAAGATACTAAAATGTTGATGATAAGGAAAGTTCTATTTCAAAGAGTTTCTAATGACTTATGTTAGCAATACAAAATATAAAAGTAATTTAATTACTTTTTCCCCAGGTTCCCCAGGAGGTCCAACACGTCCAATATGACCTTCAGGTCCTTGTTCTCCTGGTCGTCCTATAGCACCTTCAAGACCAGGAGGTCCTTGTTCACCTCTAGTTCCTTTTGGTCCAGGTGATCCTGCTTGTCCTGTCCTACCTGGTAGTCCCTGAAACACAGAGGAATAACCAATACTTAAATCTATCTATAAGTAATATGAAAACATTGTGAGCATTTTGATAATGACAGTGACCATTCATTGAATGTTCTGTGCGAGATATTATTTTTTGAACAGAATTAATACATTTGAAAACATTTTCACTGATATTTACATGCATATTTTATGGTATTTGTTGTCCAATCAATAAAATAATCACAAATCTTGATACAGAGCATTGGAATTGTCAAACAATTGGATGTTATTACAATGTTATAACCATAAAATTCCTTGTTACCACACAAATTTCAATTCATTATAGTAAATTCAGCTTATCTTAACCACAATTCTTCAAAATGAGCCTCATAACATAACAATATCTTACATGCAACATATTTTAGTCAAAAGTTAAGATTTTAATAATGGCTGGCATCTAACTGAGATAAAATCATTACACTTTTAACTAACCATAAAAAAAAAAAAAAAGTAAAATACGTTTGTAAACATAGCATGTCCTAGCAGTATTAATACTATATAAATGGTGCAAGTACAATATAGATTTTTAAATCGTAATATTGCAGTTGGTAAAATCAAGGGTTTTCGAATTTATGGTAACAAGGAAGTAATATATTTAACTTGTTTAGGTTTTCAAAAGAAAATGCATATTATAGTATAACATTTTTATGAGTTACAAATTTCCATAAAATAAAATAAAAGTTTCAACTAACCACTAAGCCTGAAGGTCCTGAGTGACCCTTAGCTCCTTTAGCCCCAGTCAATCCCTGTTAAATGAAATGAAGAGCAAAAATTTCAGTTTATCTGGGGAGAAATAATTATTTCAATTGGCAGTAAATACATTATGATAAATATTGTTCCATACTTTTCTAATTATTGTTAATTCTCAATAACTGAGTTCATAAAGTATTTCTTCAAAAATAATAAGTTTTGAATTTAATATTTATCCACACTATGTAAATATCTATCTACAAAATTTCTGTACACACTTTTAATACACATTTCTATACCTATTGCTTGCTGCGTTTCTAATTTCTTTATTTTTTTAATCTTTCAGTTTTTAGAACTGACCCTTGGTCCTTGAAGTCCAGTATGTCCTCTTTCACCTCTCAAGCCTGGGGCTCCAGTTAAACCTGGTAGTCCTCTCTGACCAGGAAATCCCCTTTCGCCTCTGTCACCCTGTGGGCCTTGTAATCCAGAAGATCCAGGTGTTCCTGGTTTACCATCCTTACCAGCTTCCCCTGGACTTCCTCCTACTCCTGGTAGTCCCTGTAAGACGAATTAGAAAGTAGGAAAAAATGATCAAAAAATATATGAGTTGCATAATTCACTAGTACTAATCTGCTGAAGAAAAAACAACATATATACAAATAATGCTGATAAGGCTGTCTTAGTTTTTCTTCTATTTTTCTTTAATTTAGTCTTTGGAAATATGAAATAATCATTGCACAAAAAACAGTATTGTATTGTTATCAATCTCCTAAAATTACACAGATTGATTTACTTATGACCAATTGTAATTTATTCACACAAGTTTAATACTAAAAAATTAAATTATCTTACTTGAAAACCTCGTGCACCCTGAGGTCCTGGTGGACCCTTTTCACCAGGTTTCCCTGGGGTCCCAGGCTGACCAAGAGCTCCTGTAAACCCTTGTCTTCCAGGATAACCAACTGATCCTCGTTCTCCTTTAAGGCCTACTAACCCATCTAGACCAGGGACGCCCTAAAAAATAATTTCTGATATACTAAATACATATCTGTATAAATGCAGCAACTATTATATTACAGATAACATTAGCCTCAGTGAGGAACCAAAAGTGTCTAAATTTTTAGAGGAAAATCAACTGTCCTTATATAAAATTATATATGCATAACACAAAGATTGCCACTAATTAGATTATACATACATAAAACACATGTAGAGAAATGTGGAATAGTTTCATTGTATATGAACCCATGTATACTTCATGTGTACTCTCTTCATCAGAAAAACTTGTTTATTTCAAATGTTTAAGTAATTTTAAAGTATTGCTTTTAGAGAATATATCTCCTGCTAACTAAAAATCCACATAGCAGCAAGTTAAATTTTCTCATAACAAACATATTTATGCTAATTACTTACAGGAACATGTTGTATCCGTTCAATGATAAAAAAAAAAAACTATATGCTTTCATATATCATACAGTAAAGTAAAACATTTTAACATGCATAAATTACATTAATAAAAACTAATGCATAATCTAAGCTCCAATTTTCATCTAATCACCCAACTATTACCAAAGATGATGACAAATTACACAATGTAACACAAATTTTGTTCCTGGACAGTATGTGTTATTTCATAGTTGCTTATGTTGTAAAAGTACAGAAAATGGCCATTATTCCCTTCCAACTTTGCTTTTTGACCTGGATAATGAAATTTAGAAATTAACCTATTTTCTATGTAAAAATGGGCAAATTTGGACATTTTCATTTACATAAAGTCTGAATAAAACAACATACCAATCAAGTTATACCAAAATGAACAAAAATGTTTAGAAGTGAGTAGTTTTTGAGATTTGGGACTGTAGTGTAAATCACTTTCATATATCAACCCCCAAATATAGTCTCCTGTCATTTTTTGGTTATATGCTCCCAGGCCACAAAAGCAAAGTTTGAAGAGAAAAATAGGTCTTTTCCATTTAATTTAGGCACAAGGAATTGGGAAATAACACTTGCTGCCCAGGAACAAGAAAAAGTAAAAATTGTGTTATATAGTGTTAATTTTATTTGACCAATAAATATTCTGTACTACGTGCTACAGGTTCAGTTTTGATTATGACAACAGTTTACAGGTTTGATAAGTGGAATAACTACAAAACATAACAACTGCACATGTTTCACACACAAGGAATCTCACTTGGTATATCATTAAACTTTAAAATATAATAAACTGCCTAATTATTTATTGTATACTTTAAAACTAATTCCAGGAAAAAAACAAGAGTTGCTTAATGTTTTATTTTCTGATTTTATTTTTTATCTTATGAACTTCAGAACTTCTTACTGGTTCTCCAGGAAGACCCCTTTTTCCTGCAATACCTGGAACACCCTGGAGCCCCTGGAAAGATGGAAAAAAGAAAATAATTTAAGGTGACTTAATCATAGAAAGATTTCAGAAATATGTCAAGAAAAACTATACAAGTTAATATATTACTGAATAAAAAAAGTTGATGAATTGTAATTCAATTGCATTTCTTTTGCCAGATGAAATTGTTTCCTATCGTAGTTACGTGTATGTGTCCCATTTTTTACAATGAAGTATTAGGTTCCTTAATGATATTTCAAGAGTATTCTCTGTTGACCAGAAAATGAGCATTAGAAAAAAATATTTCTTTAGTTAATAATTTCAATTGTATAGGTAAAATGCTAACCTCATTTCATAGAGAAATAAGCCCAATCTGAAACTTAATTTCAGGTGCCAAAATGGTGCCCAAAAGCTTTCTACCACAAAAACATTTTTTAAATTCTTTATAAAGGTAGACTGGGCAGTGTGTGTGTGTGTGTGTGTGTGTGTGTTACACTACTTCATGAAAATGTAGCCAACTCAACTTACAGAGAGCTATGTTCACATTCCTTTGTAACAGCCTAGTCAAATTTCAATTTTTGAGAGAGGTATGTTCATTTATAAAATGTCTTGTAAGGTATGGTTGAAGCTAAAAAAAATATTTAAAACAAATGTTCTTGCTTTTCTAGTTGTGTATTATGCTCTTTTTTGTAGATATTTAATTGTACCAGTAATAAAACATTAATGCTCATGCAACTCCAGTAAGTGAAGTTTGCCCATGAGAAATTTCTATGTATCTCTTTACTAGTGAAACTAAGAGTGCAGAAAAATATCTTTTAAAAAAACAACAACAATGGTTTTTAAGTATTTTCCTCTCATACAATATAAAACTAACACCAACTGAAAAACAAGAACAAATTATTTAGCACAAAATACCTGATTATTCTTAAAATTGAAAATTATTACTCCAAAATTACTAGATAAAACTACTAAAGCTAGAAAACTGACACTGAAAGTATTTCAAAGACTAATAATGGTAACGACTAGAAATGAAATTGAAAAAGTGAATAAAATTTTGCTAGATGAACATTGATTAAACAAGGATCTTCAAGTCTTGAATAATCTTTGTCCATTATCTTCATTTAAAAACTGAATCTTTAATTACAACAAAAATAATTTATTTATATCACAGCACTTAAGATAAAAGCATGCTACATTTTCTCTTTCACACACAAGTATGATTAGTGATTAACCTTAAGAACTTATAACTTGGTATAGCTTTCTAACCTACTAAACAAAATTGTATCTCATTAACAGCAGAGATGATAGCATGCTCCTCCCTGTCAAAATAGCAAGGTTAGCTATAGAAAAAATTGAAAAGGTTACACTCTGTGTCTCATAAACATACATAATAATGTAGTATTTAGGAAGTAAATCAGCTTTAACAGTAAGCATTTTTTTTATTAGATGCAGAGGTAACAGAGGAGGGCAAGGATTATTTATGACTATCTTCACCCTCAGAAACACCCCTTTCCCACTTCCAACACACACAAACATTGCTCCTAATTAATAGCTTCTTTCATACATTAATGATAAAATTAATACAGTCTCCATACTTGTGGCCCTTGATCACCAGGTTTTCCATTAATCCCAGGTTCTCCCTGAAAATTAAGAAAATTATTCAATATACTTTTAATAAATAATTCTATAAACTTTTTAGAAAAAACCAAAATGTGCGTGAACACTGACGAAAAAGTGACCAAATCTTGAATCAGTCAATGTCAAAAATTGTTTTGTAAATGGGCCAAAAAGAATAAAAACTTCGAGTTTAAATCTGATCTAACCTCATTTTCATACATCAGCATTTAGCTTTCAACAGTAACCACAATGTTTAAATTATGTTTTCATCTAATGACTTCTAAACTTGCTATTAATCTAGTAAACACAACCACCAAACTGTTTTCATCTAGTGATTTTTTAACTTATCAGTCTAATAAACAGAACCATCAAACTGTGTTTTAATCTAATCATTTTTATACTTGTTATCAATCTAATAAACACAACCATCAAACTGTGTTTAAATCTAATCATTTTTATACTTGTTATCAATCTAATAAACACAACCATCAAACTGTGTTTTAATCTAATCATTTTTATACTTGTTATCAGTCTAATAAACACAACCATCAAACTGTGTTTTAATCTAATCATTTTTATACTTGTTATCAGTCTAATAAACGCAACCATCAAACTGTGTTTTAATCTAATCATTTTTATACTTGTTATCAGTCTAATAAACGCAACCATCAAACTGTGTTTTAATCTAATCATTTTTATACTTGTTATCAGTCTAATAAACGCAACCATCAAACTGTGTTTTAATCTAATCATTTTTATACTTGTTATCAGTCTAATAAACAGAACCATCAAACTGTGTTTTAATCTAATCATTTTTATACTTGTTATCAGTCTAATAAACAGAACCATCAAACTGTGTTTTAATCTAATCATTTTTATACTTGTTATCAGTCTAATAAACAAAACCATCAAACTGTGTTTTAATCTAATCATTTTTATACTTGTTATCAGTCTAATAAACGCAACCATCAAACTGTGTTTTAATCTAATCATTTTTATACTTGTTATCAGTCTAATAAACGCAACCATCAAACTGTGTTTTAATCTAATCATTTTTATACTTGTTATCAGTCTAATAAACGCAACCATCAAACTGTGTTTTAATCTAATCATTTTTATACTTGTTATCAGTCTAATAAATGCAACCATCAAACTGTGTTTTAATCTAATCATTTTTATACTTGTTATCAGTCTAATAAACAGAACCATCAAACTGTGTTTTAATCTAATCATTTTTATACTTGTTATCAGTCTAATAAACGCAACCATCAAACTGTGTTTTAATCTAATCATTTTTATACTTGTTATCAGTCTAATAAATGCAACCATCAAACTGTGTTTTAATCTAATCATTTTTATACTTGTTATCAATCTAATAAACACAACCATCAAACTGTGTTTTAATCTAATCATTTTTATACTTGTTATCAGTCTAATAAACACAACCATCAAACTGTGTTTTAATCTAATCATTTTTATACTTGTTATCAGTCTAATAAACGCAACCATCAAACTGTGTTTTAATCTAATCATTTTTATACTTGTTATCAGCCTAATAAACGCAACCATCAAACTGTGTTTTAATCTAATCATTTTTATACTTGTTATCAGTCTAATAAACAGAACCATCAAACTGTGTTTTAATCTAATCATTTTTATACTTGTTATCAGTCTAATAAACAGAACCATCAAACTGTGTTTTAATCTAATCATTTTTATACTTGTTATCAGTCTAATAAACGCAACCATCAAACTGTGTTTTAATCTAATCATTTTTATACTTGTTATCAGTCTAATAAACGCAACCATCAAACTGTGTTTTAATCTAATCATTTTTATACTTGTTATCAGTCTAATAAACGCAACCATCAAACTGTGTTTTAATCTAATCATTTTTATACTTGTTATCAGTCTAATAAACAGAACCATCAAACTGTGTTTTAATCTAATCATTTTTATACTTGTTATCAGTCTAATAAACGCAACCATCAAACTGTGTTTTAATCTAATCATTTTTATACTTGTTATCAGTCTAATAAACAGAACCATCAAACTGTGTTTTAATCTAATCATTTTTATACTTGTTATCAATCTAATAAACACAACCATCAAACTGTGTTTTCATCTAATGATTTCTACACTTGCTATTAATCTAGTAAACACAACCACCAAACTGTTTTCATCTAGTGATTTTTTAACTTATCAGTCTAATAAACAGAACCATCAAACTGTGTTTTAATCTAATCATTTTTATACTTGTTATCAGTCTAATAAACACAACCATCAAACTGTGTTTTAATCTAATCATTTTTATACTTGTTATCAGTCTAATAAACACAACCATCAAACTGTGTTTTAATCTAATCATTTTTATACTTGTTATCAATCTAATAAACACAACCATCAAACTGTGTTTTAATCTAATCATTTTATACTTGTTATCAATCTAATAAACACAACCATCAAACTGTGTTTTAATCCAATCATTTTTATACTTGTTATCAATCTAATAAACACAACCATCAAACTGTGTTTTAATCTAATCATTTTTATACTTGTTATCAGTCTAATAAACACAACCATCAAACTGTGTTTTAATCTAATCATTTTTATACTTGTTATCAGTCTAATAAACGCAACCATCAAACTGTGTTTTAATCTAATCATTTTTATACTTGTTATCAGTCTAATAAACAGAACCATCAAACTGTGTTTTAATCTAATCATTTTTATACTTGTTATCAATCTAATAAACACAACCATCAAACTGTGTTTTCATCTAATGATTTCTACACTTGCTATTAATCTAGTAAACACAACCACCAAACTGTTTTCATCTAGTGATTTTTAACTTATCAGTCTAATAAACAGAACCATCAAACTGTGTTTTAATCTAATCATTTTTATACTTGTTATCAGTCTAATAAACACAACCATCAAACTGTGTTTTAATCTAATCATTTTTATACTTGTTATCAGTCTAATAAACACAACCATCAAACTGTGTTTTCATCTAACGATTTCTACACTTGCTATCAATCTAGTAAATACAATCATCAAACTATGTTTTCATATAATGATTTCTACACTTGCTATCAATCTAGTAAACACAATCATCAAACTATGTTTTCATATAATGATTTCTACACTTGCTATCAATCTAGTAAACACAATCATCAAACTATGTTTTCATATAATAACTTCTAATCTTGCTACCAATCTAGTAAACACAATCATCAAACTATGTTTTCATATAATAACTTCTAATCTTGCTACCAATCTAGTAAACACAATCATCAAACTATGTTTTCATATAATAACTTCTAATCTTGCTACCAATCTAGTAAACACAATCATCAAACTATGTTTTCATATAATAACTTCTAATCTTGCTACCAATCTAGTAAACACAACCATCAAACTGCATTTTCATCTGATGATTTCTACATGTCCTCTCATTATATATTTATAAAACTTTCCTTCAAGTTTTTAATCAACATGTTTCCATAATACAATACAGTCTCATTGTACACTACAATACCTACATACACAATACTAATTCACCTTAATTCCTGGATTGCCATCTTTTCCTGGTATCCCTTGTCGACCTCTGAGACCCTGTACAGAATGAAGTATGTGTGTATAGATATATTCATCCAGATAGTCTTAGAACAAAATACACGAGTGTTTGTAAAATAAATCTGCTCACATGAATTTACACTTCTCAACAGGTTTCATACCTTAGTAAATATTAGTTAATTTTTAACCATACACTTAGACTGGTCCTAATACATGTTTAAAAACTATGAGCATTAAAAAAAAACTAATACATGTGTTTGTGATCATACCTGAAGTCCTTGAGGACCAGTTTTACCCAGGTTTCCAGTATCTCCCTAAACAGAGATATAAATTAATCAACATATTTAAAACATATCTATCTATAATTATCTTCTTAATGAAAGCAAAAAACAACCCATAACATTTTAGATTTGTATTCAAAATGATCTGAATGATGTGGAATTATTTGTATAAGTGGATGTGCTAAATTGATGTGATTGCACACTTTAAGATTTTTGATTCATTACCTAAAATATCCTGTTAGTTTTGAATATTATGAAATCTGATAGACTTTTCAAAAAACTTTTGAGAAATCATGTCTCTATTACACTTTAATTTAGTAAGCAACTGAACAGTCAGTAATATTAATGAATATTCTTTCAATATCAAAAAATACATCAATTAAATATAAATATACCTTTCTGCCTTTTTTCCCCTTTTTCCAAATGCTACATTTTATAGAAAAACTTATTTCAAATATAAAATAGATTTTCTTAACCTGATAGTGCTATGTATCCCCTAAATCAACAATGACAATTCCATAAGCAACTGGCCTTACACTGCCAAATACAAGTTGTTGTTTGTTTCAGAGCAAAACCATCTTGGGCAATCTGTTGCAGGGGATTGAACCAGTAGTTTAGTCTTGTAAATCTAAAGACTTAAGACTTCCTACCGGGAAACCCGTATACAGATCTTGACCAAAAGAATCTATCATTTGCATACAAATTATTAAAGTTTCTATACCTTAAAAAATGAGAGAACAAATGAAAAATGCTAAAAAGTTTAAACATGTATGTGAAAACCTATGGTAGTCTGGTATAAACATTGTTCAGTTACCTTGCAGTCTTTAATACATGAAATAATCATATTAAAATATAAAAGTACTTTCACCACATATAATAAACTACAGCCTATAAATAATGCTGTTTATCCATTCTAACTTTAATCATATGTCATATATTTAAAATAAAATCTGTAAACATTTTGGGCATGAAAAGTTTTAATTACAAACAAATAATACATGGCCATTGATACAAACCTTTGAGCCTTTGGTACCTTGGGGTCCAATAGCACCACGATCTCCTTGAGATCCTTTTAGCCCCATTGGACCACTTGGACCAGGCAACCCTCGTGGACCCAAAGGCCCCTGTAAAAATACAGTTTGTTTATAAACTTTAAAGTTAAATCACCTTTTTAATTTAAAGTTTGACATCAAACCATAATGTTTACACTAGGAAGCCATACCTCATATTGCATACATCAGTTCAGTTTAATAATCATTATAACATCTTTCAACACAGGCATCCTTTACAATGCACAAGAGAAAGTTTTAATGTCTTACATTCAAAATTTAATTGGACCACTTTTGTTCACATTATAACAATTTGTATAGCATAAAAATCTTAAATAACAATCTATATTTTACTGTATATAAGTACTAAGTTCCTAATTTTACAAGGAAATATTTTACAAGAATCTGAATTTCCCCTAGTATGGCACACATAACATATTTCCTCTAGGAATCTTGTTTTCTCTATTTTTTCCATCACCCATTGAAAGAGTAAGAAATGAAATGCAAAATTACTAAATATTGTTATTACTTAGACAAACCATAAGTCTTATACTTTTAAATTTGTTTCACAATAAAACTATCAATAGAAAATCAAACCCTTCCTTCCACACTCACTTGTCACATCCTGTCTTTCAGGATATGTTCATAGTTCTCTCTTATGTTTAATTATATATTACATATAGCTGATGGAAAACCATGGTTTTAATCTATCAAATAATGTACTGCATAATACTGTGTTTTGGACAGATGACAATCAGTTCCACCCGGAGTACAAGAAATATTACAGTGAGAAACTCAATGACTAGCTTGGATGAATATATAATGGATCTTACTGCATAATTAGAAAGTCAGAAAGATTGTGAGAATTAGGGGAAATTGTCTACTTTCTGCATGTTATTTGTCTATGTTCTTTGGTACACTATTTAATTAAATAAAAATAATTTAGTGCATTATTACCATTAGAATAAAAAGATTAAATATTCTCAACAATGGATGGCAAGAAACAAAAAGATTTGTTAAGAACTCTATTTCTTGTTTTTATATTCATTCTTTATTTGTTATAATAAAAGTAACTAAAATGTAAAAATAAGAATCATTTTAGGTTATTTAAGATTAGAGTAGGTAAAATAAACAATAATAAGATAATAAAAATGTTTCGTGAGACAAACATGAAAGTAGCATTTGGTAATGTAGTTTGGTAGTGTAATTTAAGCTTCACGTGCCCCCAGTGACTTACAACTTGTGGCACAGACACTAGTTAGACATAGTTCAAAGGGAAATAAAACAATAAAACTTAATTACAAATAGATGTATACTATTATGGGCTTAAAGTTAATTAGGGTAAACAAATATGGTTTCATATTACAATCTGAAGTCATTCTTAAAAGAAAAAAAAGGGTAATTTAATTTTTTTTTGGTGGTTATAAAGTCAGTCAAACTGACCAATCCCATTTTCAGTAAGGTAGAGAAAATAACAGATGAAATACAAAGTTTTACTGAAAAAACAAACATTTGAAATGTAATTAGGTTTTTAGAAATTACACAGAAATTTGAGATTTTTAATCCTAACATGGAAATTACTTTGAACAGAAACTAGTCAAAACAAATACCCAATATATATATTAATAATATATTAATGGATAAACCTTTATTTTAGTTTTTTAAAAATACTTCACCAGAAATATTATTTATTGCATGTGAAAGACTTAAAATGATAACTAAAAAACTGCCAAATTTTGTAAAGATATACACAATATATTGAAAGTTAGAAGTATTAAGTCCATAAGGACTTTAAACAAGTACAAGTACATTGGTTGATCAAATTGACAATGCCCATGTTGATATAGTTAAAGTTTCTCTTATTAATCTAAGACAGAGACATTGGAATTCTTTTTCAATTGTTTCAGTAACACTTTCAAGTAAGATATTTCTTACATTACTTAAACAACATACATAAGTGCAACATAAATGGATATGATAAATATTAAATGTAATGACTCTTAACTGACAAACAGGTTTTAAAATACTTCCAAAATCCTACCCTTTCTCCTGGTGGTCCTACATCACCTGGTGATCCAGGCACTCCTCTTGCTCCCTAAAACAAATGGTAAATGACTAAAAATATTACATAATAATTTCTAATAAAGAAACAGTATACAATCAGGTAAAGAAAACTTCCCCCTTACTTTTCTATAACTGTTGATGTAGAATATTGTTCTTTAAACTTATTGTAAGCCCAGAATTGATGATTTCTTTGAAAAGTAAACTGATTTTAATTTTTTTAAGAATCATCACTCAGACAAAATTAATAAGACTTCAAGTAATTAATAACAATTTAATTATAACTTTCAACAATAACATCTTTGTAAACTGTAAAATTCTTCATTTTGTAATTTTTTGAGTTTCTTGTTTTCTTTTACATGGTAATTAATATCGAACAGATAATAGCTTTGTCAGAAAATTATATAAAACTCTTCATGTAACTGCAGCTACATGCTTATATTAATTGTAATAACACTTACAAATAACAATCATTTCACTGACTAACTCTTTGCAAACCATATAATCAAACATTACTGACTCATTTGTTGACTGTATTGAATGTAGTTTTCCAAAACTGTAAACCAAAGTTATACACAAAACTTTTGTATAACTTAAGAAAACCAAACTTCATCAACATATGTTACACTGATGACCAGTCCGAATTAGTTTATCTGACTCATTATAATAACCTCAACTCAACAATTGAATAATTCAAATAACCATATTTGGTTACTGATACATTCTAAATATATTTACATCATTTAAAAAAGTGAAATGTCTGTGTGTGTGTTGATATATAATTTTAATACATGATACATCAATCTGCTGATATCAGCTTATTCATGGTTCTACTTTCTAAAAAGCATTCTAGTTAGAAGCTGATTTTTAACTTAAATATTTATATGCATCATTACGATGTAATTTACCATATTTCCTGAGTCTCCTGGTGTTCCTGGAATACCTCGTGGTCCAGGTAATCCTAACTCTCCTTTACTACCAGCATCCCCTTTAGGGCCTCTTATTCCTAGAACTCCCTATAAGAACAAAATAAAATAGAAATACTTGATTTTAAAGACAGGTTACATATCATACTAATATTTATACAGAAGTAAAGAAATGTGCTATCTATAACATTTTAGAGAGCAGTTGAAAATTTTCAGATGTTGTTAAAAGTTTTAATGGTCAACACATCAAATATGAAGATCATCTACCTACATTACTTCATAGTCAATTACATATTACTGTTCATATCTTCTAGTAAGAAAAAAGTTAACTATTTAAAAAGTGATATATTTCCCCAGAAAACAGTAGAAAAGATTAATCTTAAGTGAAACATGTTTCACCTAATTTCAGTATAAAACTTGACTTGTACTAGTTGTTAAAGCCTTCAGATACCATGTCAGAAATAAGGCAGCTTAATTAATGATGAAGAATTCCTAAAAATGTTATGACAGAGAAGCAAATAATAAAATACAATCCATAAAATTAGAAGCAGCAAAGTTTAAGTTCATTTTTGTGACAAAAATACCTAACCAATGGGAGCCAATACAGCTCTAGGTGTTCCATGGTGCAAGTTTTTGTTAGCTAATGCTAACTAATTGTGATGATCTTATTCTGTAAAGTGTATGACTCGGTCACCTACAGTCTTACCCAGCTCATTAATGATGCGAGTAATTAACATATGAAGGCAAGTACATGTCAGCAGCTAATTCACTCGTGCACTGCAGTATGGAGACAAGTTAAAGTATGTCACAAATGTAATGTTTTATTTAGGATGATTTAAAGTGAAGTTGGAAATCAAAACATTTATAATTTTATTAACTGGTTATCCAAACCTGTGCTCATATCAAAGGGAGGTTCTTCTACTTTATTAACAAACCAAGTACCATACCATAAAATCTACTGTTGATAAGTCATATACAGTGTTTCTTAAGGTTATAACAGAAGTTGTACTTGTGCTCTGTTTCTTTGTTTTGAATTTTGCGCAAAGCTACATGAGGGCTATTTGCACCAGCCGTCCCTAATTCTGGAGTATAATACTAGAGGTAAGGTAGCTAGTTATCACCACCCACTGCCAACTCTTGGGCTACTATTTTACCAACAAATAGTGGGATTTACCATAACATTATAACACCCCCACGACTGAAAGGATGAGCATGTTTGGTGTGATGGGGATTCGAACCTGAAGCCCTCAGATTACAAGTCAAGTGCCTTAACCACCTGGCCATGCTGAGCCACTGTGCTCAGTCTATCAGGAAACTGAAACCTAGATTTTAGTACTATAATTATTGAAACTTATCACTGTCCACCAGGGGACTTAATAGAAGTGAAAAGGTTATAAAACATGATACACTAGCTCATTCATTTATAATAACAATTTCTAATTTAATGTTCTAGAGCATATTAATTTTTCAGCAACACAACAGAAAAATTCTGATAATATTTTAAATCAAGTTGCAAACCTTCCATAAGTTAAAATTATCCTAGAGAATATTCATAATCTATGTATAAATTCAAATATGTCATTAAACATTTTGTGTATGAATTTTTTTTATCATGTATAGTACTGATTTCATTGTGCTTTTATTGTTTCCTTACTTTCAAAGTAAGTATTCATAAACGTATTGAGAAAGAATCTCATTTTTTTCTGGTTAAACAAGAAACAGACCAATTATTAAGCAAAAGTCACAATTTTACTAGGTTGCTTTCTCATGATGTGAAATCTCACTTACTGGTGCTCCTTTAGGTCCAACAGGTCCTGGACTACCAGTGAGTCCAGGAGGACCTATAGCCCCAGGAAAACCTTGTACTCCAGCAGGACCTCTATCACCCTGAAAAAAATTAGAGAAAAATACATTTATATTTTTATATAGTAAAATAGTGTAATAAAGTAGGATACTAACACAGAATAACATGTTAATATCAAGATATTTTACTAAATTTACTACTTATTACCAGTGAATTCTCTAAGCTACATGTGTGCATGATCAGGCAAGAACTGAACTTCAAAAATGAAAGAGCAAATTAATCAGTTGGTAACAGTTTCACGTGGAGGACACCGACCTACAACTTAGGAAATACTATGTCCAAATGTAAGAATGTAGTACAGGTGCCAACAGCCACTTAAAACAATGTGCTGTTCAGCTTTTTAAAAGGAATAATTTTTGAAACTATGAAAACCAAACACACCTTTGGACAACAAACTGCTCACAGGATTTTGTAGTTTACTCAGTAAAGAAAAATTAGAGTGAACACTACAAGTTATAGTTACAGAACAGACAAGCATTGTTCTGTAATGGTTTTTGTTGTTAGTAGTATTCAAATATGACATATCTAGTATCTTACAATAAGCACTGAGGGTAACAAATGTTTTATAATATAACATTAAACCTGTATCAGAATGTTCAAGCATGCTAGCTTTGTTTGATGTGAAGTAAATGAAACAATAATATGCTAGTTATGTGTGACCATAACAGGTATTATTCTATAGATGACTTATATAAATAGTATTTCAATCATTGTTATGGTTATGTGTCAGTTGGCCTAATGAAATCAGGCATTGAATGAAATGTGGTTGGTAAAGAATATTATATCCTCTTCTCAGAAAAACACACAGGAAAGTGAATAAAAAATCATTAACCCTAACACTGCTATCTTATAGCAAACATTAGTTCATTATTATCATTTATGTTTGCTATAAGATAGTAGTGTTAGGGTTAATAAAAAATCATTAACCCTAACACTACTATCTTATAGCAAACATAAATGATAATAATGAACTGATGTTATTTACTTCTAGTAATGGGTATACCTACTATATTCTAACTTAACATAAAAATATCTTTGTGCAGGTTTTATACATAAATCTGTTAAGTTTGGTCAGTAATAGATCTGATACTAATATGCAGGATAATGATATAAGGGCTGTAAATTAATTATTCAGTAGTTTGTTAATTGCTCAACACACATTAACTTAGTCTCATCATGTCCATGCACTCACTGGTAATCCTCTTTCTCCATGTTGTCCATCTTTCCCTGGTGGACCCTTAAAGAAAATAAACATGTACACTGCATTAGTATTTATAAAAAATATACTAAAGTATTCTATGTAGCCTTAATTTTGAGCTACTGACAAGAGAGAAAGTGGCCAGTCAGCAGTATCCTCTGAGCACCATAAATACCAAGTCAAATGTTATAAGAATGGCTTCATTCTTATAACACATTCATAGCTTAAACTGCTTGAAATATTTTGTAATATTGTACTAGTTCAAACCTAGCTCTGAAATCTAGACCTCTACCAAAAGGGCTAACCCAAGTTTTGTGTGAATATAATAAAAAGAAATGAGTTTTGTTCAAAACAGAACATTATTTGCCTTTATGGTATTGTGTACAGTTCAAACTATCAAATTCAAATAATTGTTTCCTAAATTAGCAAATTATAAAAACTATAATTTATTACATGTTTGCAAGAGTAGTAAGACAGAAAGAGTTCAAACTATAGGTATAAAATAACTGATTAATTTTATTAATAAGTAGACATAAGTTATATTAATTGTCAGAATTTGGACATAATTAAAAATGTATACGAAAAATAATATTTAGTTCATTAATTAACAAAAAATTAATTATAACTAACTGTAAGGCCCATAAGGTATCCAAAACACTAGGAATAAAAAAACTGGTTTATTAATCAACAACTTTGAAAAAAAACACATAAATGTCACTAAATGTGAGATTCTAAAGAAATCCAAAACACTGAGAAACAAATAAATGATTCATTAATTAATAAACAAGAAGCAAATGTCATTTCCACTAAGTGTAAAACTTTCAAATACATTCAAAATTCTAGTTAGTACTGTGTATATTATACAGCTTTCTTGGTAAAATGTTTTACAGAATCAGATGAACACAGAGAAATAGTAACATAACATTTGACTACAATTTTCAAAAATAATATAAAATTATTGCTAGTCAAGCTTGATAGTAATTATAAAATTGGTTAGTTGAAAACTAAAATCCACTTAAATTTTTTTAGAACTTTAACTATTAGAAGAGAGAGAAATATGTGATAAAGTAATTTCACCAGGATGATGGTGGTTAAATTTTAGTTTCTTTAAAGATAAAACTCATACACTCAATGACTCATTTTCTTATGGAATAACACTTTTAATGATTCTTTTTTGTTCTCTCTAACCCTTAATATATTGTAATGATGTGTTTCATCACTGAATGAATTCTTTCAGATTATTTGGTAAATAATTCAACAATTTAACAACTATAATCTTTCCTCTATGATATTTTCACTACTAAAATCCTCTCCTGAGCCTTGTAAGTTTGATTTTTTTCAAATTTTCATCTGTGTTTTTAATTAACATCTCTTAGCTGTATGTGTCACAACGAGCTCTTTTTTTTTTTTTCCTGACCTGGTACAAAACTGGATGGTATCCATTTGTAAATCATACTCAGATATCCCAGGACTATATTAACTCACTCTTTTACCTAACAAGAGTTGATTGTTCACTTCTCATCAACTGGGATATAAACTATCTGATTCTTATATGTACCATCAGCCAATTTTCCCAAAAAATAACCAGAATTAAGTAGTTCTCCTTTTTAGAATTATAAGTTTCGATTATACACGTACCAACTGTCCAACTTCCCCTGCAATACCTAGTCTACCTGGCTCTCCTCTTGGGCCCTGTAAACCTTGCATGCCTTTGGGTCCTGGATGACCTGCATCTCCCTACGTAGCACAGAAGAAAGGTAAGTTTTATTAATATTTCAACTGTTACTCAAACATCTAAAAGAACTTTAATTCATCATATCTGTCCTAAAATCCAATGTTTTAAATAATTTTTTCTGTGTAAACCTTCTGCTTCAAAACAGTCAATATTGCCCACTCCAGAGACACAAAATGTGGTGCTAAAGCAATCTCAAGCTTGTTATTTAAAAATATAGTACACTAGATGATTAATATTTCACTCAAATAAATTTTGTTTATAAAAAAGAATAAATATTTTGCACATCCAAAGGAACTTAAGATTAACTGTACACAATTTTCATCACAAAACAATACTACCTTAGATTATAAGGTTATCACTAACCAATTCCATGGCTGCATGATCTTACAGTGTATTTATTAAAGTTGACCCCAGTGGCACAAACAGTAGTTACATATCATTAATACTTCATTTGGTTTGAAATTAAAACACAAAATTACACAATGGGTTGTCTGTGCTGTGCCAATCAAGGTTATTGAAAACCAAATTTTAGCCTTTTAAGACTTCAGACTTACTCTTGGTTTCTCTGTTGTCCACAATACAGATTTTTCCTAAATTATTGTAGCTACTGTACCACCTGTTGAGTGAACAACAGAGATATCAATAGCATTTACTTAAGAAATAATGAATATATGACCAAAAAGATTAGCTTTTGTTGATTTTGTGAAAAATATTGGTTTAAGATTTATATAAAAACACTAAATAAATACAGTGCTACACTTTCATCCTTTAACTTATTAACATATTTTCCTACAGAGTCAAACAAAAACAGATTAAGTCTAGAAAAATGACAACACATCAGAATAATCTTGTTTTCTGAATAATAAGCTTTTGTTTGTTGCAAAACAAAAAGCTGTATATTGGGCTATCTGTACTATACCTCCCAGTGGCATCAAAACCCAGATTTTAGCATTACAAGACTTTAGATTTACTATTGACCCACTATAGGCTAAATAATAAACTAAAAAGAAGGTAAATGTCAAACTCCATAAATGTGCATGGAAATTGAAGAAAAGCAAATTATACATCTGGCTTCATTTTTAAATGACACAGAATGCAGTATATTCATAATATTTCTTTATGGATGCTACAAATATGAAATGTGAAAACAGCCAAAAACCAATTTACATAGAGATAAAAAAACTTACACCAAATAAAAATATATTTTAACTTGTAAAGAAATTTCTTGTTAAAGTTAGTGTGTGTTTCTTTTAACATGTTTAACTTGTATATTCTCTTCTACTTCTTTTAACAGGATCCAATCCTACATAATATAGTTATGTTTAACAAATGTCTTAAAATCGATTTTCTGTTGCAACTTTCAATCCATTCTCTTGATCACATATGATTTATTTTACAAAATATCTATATAAAACAATCATTGTCATTAAAATATTATAATTTTCCTATGCTGATGGTGTATTTCCAAAAGGTACCTCATCTCATAAGATAAATTATTCTCAATCAGTGCTGCCCTCTATATGTGAACCTTTTCTTGACAGATGCCACAAGTCTTGTACTCTTCCCTTGTTGGAATAGTATATTTCAACATATCTCTCATGCAAATCATCATGCCTCGACTATTAACCAATAGTAGCATAGTTTGCTCATGTGACACATATGACTCATTCTACACTCCTCTATCAAACCATAGCTTAAAAGTTTGGCAGAAGATGCGAGCACCAACAAAGTGAGAAGTGTGAGGAAAGGTAGGTACCTATTGGAAATGCATTTTCAGTATAAGAAAATTATAGTTTCTAATAGAGTATTTGCCTCCTCTCACAGAATTAGCTAGAATCTCAAACTGAGGAGAAGAAGAAACTGGTGAGAGGGAACAACAGAAGCACCCCCAGAAGCATCCAAAGAATATCCCTGACCACAAGAGAAAGAGATCTGGATATCAGAGTAGGAGAACTGCACCACTTTTGAGCGATGTATACTTTTTGTCTAAATGAAAAAATCTGTAAAACCCAAGGGCAAAAACTACGAGGTATAGAGGAGCTAAGCACATCAGACTGTACTTGCGAAATTAGAAGTGGAGGTTCAGTAGAGGACTGTAAAGGAAGTCTCATGAGCATATTATGCTTCTATTGGTTAATAGTTGATGATATGATGATTTGCATGAGATACACCTACATTGGAATGTACTGTTCCAATAAGGAGAGAGCACAAGGCTTGCAACATCCATAAAGAAAACGTTTGCATGTAGAGGGCACCACTGAACGAGAATAGCTAATCTTGTGACAAGAGGTAAGTTTGGACTGCAAAAATATATTTAACGAAAAATAAGTGATTAGAATACACGACTGTTTGCAATAGTTAAAAGTACAAGTGTCATTAATGTTACAGGTCTTTATACAGATGTACAAAATTGAAAAAAAAATATTTTATTACACTAACAGTTTTGTTTTAAGATGCTAATAACTATTGGAATAACTAACAGGCATTGGTAGGTTTTTCCTTGTATGGCATTCTATACAGTTTCAATAGAAAACAATTATGTTGTATAGGGTGACCAGATGTCCCAATGTCCTAAGAGATTTTTTTAGGATACATTAACATCCCAATTTTCATTTTTCTCAGTAATATGTAACTCATTTATACTACAGACCTCTGATAAATGTAAATCAACAGATACAAGCTTTATAAATGAGTAGGGAAATTATCACACAATTTGGAATTACTCAGGATAGCTGCTTCTTCCCCTATATTTGTTAAGTCTATATAGTATCTAGTTTAGAGATTTACCTACCTTTGAACCTGATAATCCTGGAATACCTGGTGGACCTGGATTGCCATTTGGTCCCTTAAAATAAAATTTGTGCTTTTAACTTTTCTGCATACCAACAACAGTAATGAAATAGAGCAGGGTAAAACTATATACATAAAGTTTCTAATTGAACAAAGTTCTATAACTAAATACATTGAAATTATGTGCTCATTCAACAAGTAATGTATAAAAATGGACCTTTTATTTAAATTTTGTTACTATGCTTTTTACAAAAAGAAAAATACATATCACAGAGATAAAACAAACTGACCTTTAGAAATAAATAAATATTTAATTTTATTCTTTATTTTTTTGGTACCATTTTGACCAAATGAATTTTGTCAAGCCAGAAATATACTTGATGTTTAAATGATAAAGTACTGAAGGGCTCATTTCTGGCTTGAAAAGAAGCATTTAACAGGACATAAAAAATGTAAAATTAAACAAAAGTTGTAATGAACGGTTTTTATAAATTAAGTGCTGTTTGAAACATGATAGAGAGAAAAAAATAAGGTGTGACCATAAAAGAAAAAGATAAGACAAATAATGAAAATACAAAAAACATAACATCAGTACAAACTGTATCTCACAGAATGGCTGTTGTTTACTACCAATTATGTAATCATTAAAGGTTACTTAGAAAGTAAAAATATGAATGGATCAAAACATAATTTGACTTACAGGAGGCCCAGGAAGACCTGGTAAACCATCTGCTCCCCTCAAACCCTAAATAAATGAAAAACTAGTTAATAATAAAAAAATAATAATACAAACACCTTATGCTATAAAAATATTTAAATACATCATTTACATAAATTTTTAGCTGATTATAATTTAAAAATTTTAAAAATAGTGCACAGTTTTACTTTTCAAAATAATATAAGGAATAGTAAAGGCTGTATCTCTACATCATTGACACAGTAAAAAAAAAAGGTAAATTTTCTTTCAAAATCTGAATGCCTAAAATACAGGCTTCCACTGCATTACAAAGTTCAAGTTATAGGGAAAAAAAATTTGAGAATGTCTTCACATTTATGTTCTGTCTCATTTTATTTTAATTAAATATGCACAGAAATATACGTTTGTTCAAGTATTTGTATAATAGACAACATAACATGAAATCTTTCTGTGGTCAATACAACTATAAGATATATCATTAGAAGTATATTGTGGACACCCTATCAGTTAATAGCACTGATTTATTCTCTACTCAGACTAAATGAAAGGTACTCAATTTGATAAAACTGCAAATTTTAAAACTAAAATACAGCACAGTTCACAGAAGATAAAAATAAGTATGATTAAATGCGATAAGTTATCAGAAACCCTCAGGTTATTTGCATTTCATACAGTGTGCTCTTGTTACTTAATTTATTTCAATAAAGTTTTTTTTTTGTCTCTTAATAGAACACTTTTTTTTTAAAAAACGTAATTTTCTTTTTGTAGCTGATCATTTTAAAATACCAAACAATATTAAATATCAAACTAACTAAAATAACTGAACCATACAATACAACACATTTAGAATATATACTCACAGGTGGTCCAGAAGGTCCTTCTTGTCCACGCTCTCCTCGAAGTCCAGGAGGACCCTTCATTATTAAAGAAACAAGTAATACTGATATACAAAACACTGCATAACAAAAGCTATAATAAAACTATTAATAGTGATCACACTAACAGAAAATAAAAGGTTTTCATAACAATATCCTTAATTTAAATTGTATTCAATAAGGATGATCAAAGTAGTCTATAGATCATCATAAAGATAATAAACTACATGGTGAACTAAAAAAACTGTTTAGCTGATATTTTAGCTGAAAGTTTTGTATAGACACTTTTAAAAAGTTACAAAACTTTTATTGACTTATGTAACATATATATTCATGGTAATCCAATTTTTGCATTTTATTAAACCTGGAACCTATTGTAACAAATAAGTGTTTTAGAAATTGTCAGTATGGCCTTATTTTACAATTTAAACTATGATATATTTTCATAGCTTTCCCTATTTGTTGGTAAAAATAAAATTTAATTATAAATAGATGCATAACTGTTAGGAGCTTAAAGCTACTTTGGATAAATGAATGTGGTTTCAGGTTAAAATTCGAAATCACTCAAAATAGAAAAAAAAAGTGGTAAATTAGATTTTTTGGTGGTTATGAGGTTGGTCAAATTGACCAATCCCATTTTGATTTAGGACAGAGAAAATAACAGAAAAAATACAAACTTTTACTGAAAACAAATGTTTGAAATGTATTTAGCAGGTTTTAGAGATAAAATACATAATATTTGAGCTTTTTTAGGTAAAAAATGGTTTTTTGATCATAGCACAAAAATAACTTCGCATTCAGGCTAGTAATGAAACAGAATCAATATTTTCACAAACAAATCTTTAGTAAAAATAATTAATTAAAAGATATGATTTTTTTTTACAAAAGAGTCAAAATCTTTACTAAAAATTTACCAAAGTTTCTGAAAGTACACATACTGTATCAAAAGTTATAGTATAAATACTTAACTTGTGCATTTTATACCAAACCTGCCACAAAAGGATTAAGCACTAGATATATTTTATGCAACTAGTTGTAGACTGCATTAGCAATTGACCAATACTGATTTGTGACTCTATTCAAAGTTCATAGGAAATGTACATATTATGAGCAGAACATCTTAAAAATGTGGTAAGAAATGGATTTTCTTTTTACACTGGAGATAGACACAGTGATGCTTTTGTCAAAGAAACTTTTACAGAAGTTTAAAAAACCAAGGTTCATGAACTATGTAGGTTTGAATAGCTGGATGCGTCCAAACACAACCACTTAGCCAGCTTACATAATGATTAAGAAGTAAAAGTCACACCTGAAGAATTAATTTTACATGCATAAATAAGTAGGATCAGAGTGCACATGCTGCAACATTATACAGTGTCTCATTTCAACAGGATATTATAATTTTGACTTCAATTATCAACTCCGCATAGTACCATACATCGTTCATTACACAATAGTTTATATTAAAGAAAATACCAGAAACATTATACAGGGATACTAAATACAACTTTAGATATGCATTTAAGGTGTTATAGAGGTTATGTAAATGCAATATGCAAAGTGTGCAATGGAAAAAAAAAGGTTTTCTTCATCGTGTAAGCTACATCTTGTTCATGAACTCCTCAAAGTTTGAGTTAGACTAACTTTGGTAATCCAGACATGTCTTTTGTACCACTACTTCACTAACAAAGAAACTGCATATCAGACAATCACACAATGTATCTCAGAACGGCTGGTATGGGTATTAACACTTTTATTGATAAGGGGAGAACAACATTTCGACCTTCCTAGGTCATCTTCAGGTTAAGAAAGAGTTTGAATGTGACCATTGACGAACACGTCTTAGGGACAAGAGTATAAACAGATACGGGATTGTAGGGGGCGTTGAAGGTAAATGTTAGGTTACACACATTCTTCTCAATCCTTTTACAGATTTACTTGAAACTTACCACTGAGCCACTTGGGGGATTACAGATATCAGATATAAATATACATGTTACAAAAATATATTTCTCTACTCATAAAAAAGAACGTATATATTCATACCATTGGACCTGGAATACCCATTTTACCCTGCTGTCCCATTGCACCCTAAAAGGAAAAAAAATATTACTTAAACAATAAACAAATACTTAGTTGATTTTCTAAAACTTTTGTTAAGCCTTTTTAATTAACAATACAAATACATTTTATTAAATGGAACATTAATTGTCTATGGGTTTTTGAGCCCGTTTTACTTCACCATATAGTGATCTAAATTAATTTAGGTGCATGAATAATGTTATGTCCCTTGGTCAAATTCATTATTCAGTACCATACAACAAACCAACTGTTTAACATACACTGAACACAAGTTACTTTGTCATAATTTTATTACAAAAACCCTGGTATGGTTGTTAAATATTTTCTATATTAATATAATTAATTTTAAAACAATAAAATCTAAGTAAAGACAATTATTCACTAAAACTGATTTTAAAACTTTTCACTGAGTTTAGTACCTAAAATAAATTTTATAGCACTCTTGTTTCTATTTGTCATCAGATGTTTATCAAGTTTGTTTAATTTCTTCTCATTTCCTGATAAGCCATGTTTCAATGATAGAGGATTATCATACAAAATGTTATATTATTGATATATCACAGTTCTGATTGTGAACAGACTATTAATAATAATAATAAAATACACACACACATGTTTATATGCATGTTATGGATTCTCACCTTCTTTCCTACTGAGCCCATTTCACCTTTAGCTCCATCTGCACCTGGATATCCCTACAAGCCCAGACGAATAATTACTTACAGCAGTTAAGTTTAAACACAAGATAAAGTACAAAAGATATTAAACTGTATTAAGTGAGAAAACCCACAACATAATCATTTTATGTGAACTAAAACTTCAAGTAATATAACTACTTCTCAGCCAAACTAAGCTGTTAAATATATGTTTTTGTATCAGAAGAATAGAGGAAAACAACTCAATGAAAACAAAATGGTGTTTTCAATATTTTGTTTAGCAAGTAGTCATAATAAAATAATCTTTAAAATGATAACAAAGTTTTAGTTTGTGTGCTAAATATAATAACTTGTCAATCAATAAAGACAGTAAAATGTTAATACAGTATTCAAGAATTACAAGTTATAACCTTGTTTATTTTTCTCACTTTAATTTGCATTTAGTTTCTTTTTCATAGATTTTATAGAGGTACTTTTAATATGTTGTTTATTACAATCTGTGTTAATTTACTCTAACACTTTTGTAATATTATTTCAAGGAATGATGCATAATTACAAGAGAACTTTCTGTTAATTTATTTCTTATCTGTAGTAAATGCCTTTATAAACTCTAGTCAGAAAAAATCAATCTTATCTGTTTCATTTGGTTTGGAATCAATGTCTTAATTAGTACACTTTTTAATAAAATTTTAAGAAAGAAGCCTAATATTGCCATATCATGCAGATTACTGAAAAACTTCATGTTAAGAAACATCAGTACATAATTTAATAAATCTGAAATAGGTTTAATAAAAATACTAAAATAACATAAAATTTGCATTGTTGAGATATTAAGCTAAAAACAAACTGATGAAAATATTAGGGCACACAATGAATAACAGTGTCAATCGTACTATACTATACATCAACCTACCTGATGCCCTTTAATGCCTGCTAGTCCAGGCAATCCTGGTGCCCCTCGTACACCCTAGAAGAAGAAATTACATTATCTCACATACATAATAATTATTTATTAAATACAAGAAACATACATAAGTGTCACCTGCTCTTACTAGATTATACTTTCTCCTATGAGTAGTCTAATAATAACAGGTTTAATGAAACTCACTATAAATATGCAAATTAAAAAGGACATCAAACTGATCACAATAAGTAATCACTGTATTAAGTAGAATGTTTGTAAAGCTAAAATGAACATTACTCATCAAGTAAAGATAAAGGAATTAGATGTATCAGTTATTTTTGTACAATTTCAGTTTACCATTCTTATTTCATGTAAATGATTTATCATCATATTGATAAAGTACATGTGCATATACAAATATTACTATTATTAGTTATATTACAAATTATTTTAGCTATTTATATGGCACATACAATCAACTACTGTTGTAAATAAACCACAATAACAGTATGATTGTAATGTTGTACAAGTAGTTTAAACAATGAGGAAAAAAATGTATCCAAACACAAAATGTTCTCTCAATCAATTCACAAAAAGTTAATACAAAGTAAACAATCCAACAATAAGAAAATTATAATAATGTTCAACAATAACTCACGGGTGGCCCTGGTGGACCTGGTGGGCCTGTTATTCCATTAGCACCTGGTTTTCCCTTAATGTAAAATGTACATTTTATTAAAAATTTACAAATAAACTATGCTTGATTATTCTTGATTATTATGTAAGACTAGTTTTTAAACATATATATGAAATTTAAATGCAATTATAATATATTATTAATATATTTATAATAATAGTCATAAGAATTCCATAGTTTTTATATTGTGAAAATAAATTTTCATTTAAGCTCAAATTCATATTAAACCATCACCATTAATATATCAATGTGGTTCTCAAGTGGATACAGTTGACAGATAAACTACATTTCACTGTTTGATATATCTAACTTACATGCACCCAATGGACTACCAGCCTCTGCTATTGCAATGTTACATATTTTTCTGGTTTTAAAAGAGGACAAAACATTTTTTGCTGTAATCATTATATCAATAATCTACATATATTTTTATGTATTATGACAATTTTCATGCTGCAATTTACAGAATCTTTTGTTCACACTGTTATTATATATATACACACCTTTCCTTATTTCTTCTTAAGAAGTTATCTTAGCTGTTAAACTTAGTTGTTTTAGATTAGAATAATGTATTATGAATGACAGTTCTAGAACACTGTAACCATTACAACTGTGTTGAAATAGAACCTCTAAAGCATTCCAAATTCCTTCTATACCTACAATTTTTGTTTGAAGAAATCACAAAGATGCTGAATTTGTTTTGTAGTGATGGACTTGGAATATATTTTGTTTTTGTAGATTCACAGAAATGTATGTTTTATTGCCCTGAGTAAGTATACATATTAAACAGTTTTCAAAAAATCAGTCCACGTACCAATTTATTCATTTAGTGCCATTCTTTGGGCTTTACTTGGTTTGGGCTTTACTTGGTTTGGGCTTTACTTGCAAAACTAGCAACACAGTAAAGCTAGCAACTTTCATCACAAGTTCTTCCTAGAGCACAGTTCTTGAAAATACTACTGTCAGTGTCAAAACTCGTATATGCACGAATAATTCTCATCACATTTTCAAACAAATAAGCAAACAAGCTCTTGGCTCATTAATGCAATAAACTGCTTATCAGTCAGGACATATCATTTAACAAAGTTTCAAATTTTGTTGGATAGTCAGCAACAAACTAGTCCTGTCTCAGAATTTATATCGTATCTTGTCGTTAATAAAGGAATCATAAAATTAGGTTACGACTTATTTTGTAAGTTATCATTAGTTAGTTGTTGTTTTCATAAGCATTAGATATTCTGCAGGTAACTGTCTATCAAAATAAAAATCTATAAATGATGAATGCATGAAAAATACTGTGAAGCTAAGTTTCAAAATATCTGTTGTTATATTAGTTCTCAAAACAGAATAATTTAGGCTTAAGGTATACATTCATAACAAGCTATTACTATACTTTTTCACTAAGCAAACACTTATTCAGTATATGTCAAATTCACTTCAGTACACGTTTTTATAGCTTTTACAATTTTCATTTTTTCCCACTGAGTAAACATTTTATAGAAAATAACTCAATTACTATGACCAAAAAAATTTAATTGATAAGAACCTCAATCACTTTCCCATTCACTAAAATAACAAAAGGACGAGAAAAATAAAACCCAAATAAAGATAGTACTTTAGTTAGTTAGTTAGTTGCATTAATCTGGTAAATGAAACAGACACAGTTACAAAACATACAGATTTATATCATTACAAATGATAATTACATCTTTTCCAGGTAGGCCAGGCATTCCTCTCTCTCCTGGCTGACCACGTGGGCCCTAGAATGTGAAAATGCATTAATTCTCAACTATTATTTAGTCATTGTAATGTGGAAAAAATATTCTGATAGCTATATTAAAACAACAAAGCTCAATTCTGTGGCAATATCAAATAATACAATCTTCATGTGACCCATGTTTTTTTTTAATGTTTACTGCTCTAAAATGCTAAGCCATTTTCATTAATTTTAAGTTTTTACTCCTAAATAATTAATGTAAAAGTCTGGCCAAAATATGGGTGAAAACGCTTTTTTCTGTGTCAACTGCACAGCACATAAATGCATGGTTTCATACAGTAGAATTAATAACAGTACAGATAGTAATTGTTTATATTTTGTGTGCATCTCTCATCCATTAAACCCCTCCCCCCACAGATTTATTTGAAACAAATTTATAATATTAACAATACATTTAAGGTAAATTAAAAGGTTTAGGCAAGAATAACTAATTAACACCAACTATCTAATTATAAATAGATCCTGATTCCAACATTAGTTACAATGTTGAAAGAAGTTTGAAATCAAACAATTGTTAGTAATGAATTGAGTATTGAGTCCATGATTCAAATAATTAATGATAGCTTTTTAAACAAAATATATATGTAAATTTTATTAATAAGCCTATTAGCTATTCTGTTAAGAGTGTCATTATAATAAGGTTTTTATTTTGAAGTTCTAATGTTAAAATCAATAATGTAATTATATTTCAACTGAATCACTATTATAAACCATATAATAGCAAAAGTCAAATCAGAGCATTGAAAATAAGTTGTCGTAGCTAATGTTACTAAATACCTGACACATGGTTAGTGTTAGACAGTGTATTATATTAATTTATCAGTATGAAGAAGTTTTTAATGACAGAGTGGTGATTTTATTATGTAGCTCACCGGAGCTCCTGGTACTCCAGGCTCTCCATGTATCCCTTGAAATCCTTGAGGTCCCTGGAAAAACAAATGTTATTATAACACACTAGTACCACAGTTTTGAAGGAAAGCAAAACCTCAGTATCACAAATACTTTCCAATTTATTACAATAATTATTATACAAAAACTATAAATTAACAAAATAAATTAATAACATCTTGTTTCTCAATAAATCCTAGTTATTATCAACAGGTTAGACACAAAGAAAATGAGTGGTTTTGTGGTGTGTATCTTCAATAATTTAAATTTCTTATTATGAGACGAGGGTAACTTCATAAAACATTTGTTGCAGAGGACAGAAAGTAAGTTCATTATAGAAGATGTTAATAAGAGACGTTTAATTAGATAAACATTTATGATGTGTTGGAAAGAATGAACAGTTTCTCAAGTTATAGAAAACAGCTTTCTTTTTTAACAATGTGATAAAACGAAAATCTGAAATATTAACAAACACTTGAAGTTTTTATCCCTGAGAAGGTCATAATATTACTTGTTTTTTTCACTTATTATACAACTTATAATTTATATACATATTATTTATTGGACTAAAATGTATTTGTGAAAAGAACTTCTTTTTAAAACACATTATTATTATAGTTAAGTGTCTTTTTATAAAAACAAAATGAAAGAAAAAGTCTTACTGAAGGTCCAGGTGGTCCAGTGGATCCACGAGGTCCAACAGGTCCCTATATAACATTTAAAGCTTTATATAATTTATGTTTCTAAATATTAAAAAAAATATATAACTGGAGTATATTTGATTTTATTTATTTTTAAACTGCAAAGAACATCTTCTAATACTTAAACCACATACACACACACACACACACAATTTATATCCTTTCAAAATAAAAAAATGTACATGCACACACACATGACAATATGAATCTTAGATAAAATATTGTTTTAAATCTTCAAATAATGCTTTGTAGTATAATCTACAAGTACTCAGTTGCTTAGATTAGTTTCTAGAACATTTTCTTTTAGCCATTTTAACACAAAAAACAACTTGTAAAACATTTTTATCATCTCTTAGCATTCAACAGTCCTCTGTAAATGTATTTTAATTTTGTTTATATACAATTTATTAAATATGGTATTAAAACCTCTGGTTTAGTCGTTATTTTGTAAGTGCCATTACTCTTCAACAAAATGAAATTCATAATAAAATTTTTAAATTAAACTTTATGATAAATTTTAATTTCTAAAACATTGAAGAGTAAACAATATTACACTAAAACCAACTTAGATGGAGATAACTTTTTTATAATAGTTTATTTCACACCTTGTTTAATTTTCATTCTACTGATTTTAGAGTAATGAAGATTTAGTCAGTTGTAATTAATTTTAATACATAAACAAATGTGTCAGGTGTTAGATACCTATTTATTTATGTAACAATCAAATGATACACTAAACTTTTGTTTTATATCATACAAAATACAAAAAAATAAGTTAACAAACCACAAGTGATATAAGTTGTTTCTCAAAATTTTAATATTTACAGAACTTAAAAACATGCAAGATACCCATAATTGTATATTAACAACTACTATTACACAAGATGTTTTGACTTTTGTTTTGGAAATTAGATAAACTTATTATCCTACATTATATATCTCAAGATAAATTACATACCACATGTGCTTGAAGATAACTGAATGCTTCAGGATAAGGTCCTTTTTCTCCACTGAAACTTTGGTGTAGTGCAAGTTGATCAAACCAAGATGACACCTATAATATTTAAGTAATTACTATGTTGGTTTGCTTTTAATTTCACACAAAGCTACAAGGAGGCTATCCTCAATAAATGTTCCTAATTTAGTAGTGATAGTCTGGAAGGAAGACATCTGGTCAACATCACCCATTGTCAACTTTGGGCTACTCTTTTAACAAAGAATAGTGAGATTGACTGTCACATAAAATGCCTCCACGGATGAAAAGGTTGACAAGTTCAGTGATCGTGATTCAAATCCATGACCCCGAGATTGTGAGCCAAGCTTCTTAACAGCCAGGCCATTCTGGGCCAAGTAATTACTAAACTGTTTGCAAAACTATTGAAAGTAAATAAAGTATTTTATTCCATTTTTAATGGAAAAAAGCAAAAATGGTTTAAAATGAGTAAGTTTTAATATGAACGTCATGAATATGTATACAAACAACATAAAATGAGAATAAATCAGCCAACATGGCTGTAACATAAAAAAAATAGGTTTTCCAACTAATTTCTTTAAAAAGAACCAATTTTCTAGCCTGAACTGCTAAAAAAATTTTAACGTTATTGGGATAAAAATAGATTTCATATATTTTCAAATAATACTGATCAACATATCAGGCTTTTATTACAGGTTTTGTTTGTCATTGCAGTAAAAACTTGGTCCTCTGTTTTTAACATACTTTATGAAAACATGAAAAAAAAAAAAAATAAATATATTAGACTTGCAAAAATGCGTGTGTAGTTCAGGTTTATTGAAAAAAACAAAAACATAAAGGATTTACGAGTAAATTCACCAAACAAAAGAAATTGGATCGCTGTTAAAATATAGGTTTTAATGGGTTTTACAGGTTCACTAGGGTACCTGTACTCTCTAAATTTTATGTAGTCATTCAATTTTTGAATTTTCAGTTTTATTTACTTTATTTAATCCGACAAAAATACAGGATGTTTGGAAAGTCACTGTGCAGTTTTGTAATCATATTTTATTCAGTCTATTTCAACTCAGCAACTGATAGCGGTGTTTAGAAACAAATTAAGAAGGATCCAGGCCTGTATTGATGCCAACGGGGTCACTTTCAACATTGTTTATAATTGTCATTCATATTTACCTCCTGTATTCTATGTTGAAACATGTCTGTTAATAAATATATAAGTGCACGGTGACTTTCCGAACACCCAGTATTTGACTAAATGATTCTATAAAAGCATCTTACTGCTCATAATTTGATAATCTTACAAGGTTACCAAAAAGAGATTTTCCCCAATTACTATCACAATAGCACAAACTGGAAATCTTCCAATAAAAAATATATTTTATATTTTTATTAAACCTGAAAGTTCTAAGTGAATCAGAAGAGAAATTATTAACTTTCTCATTAGAAAACTTCTTATTTTTAATGTCTATTCTACTGTTCTTAAATAATGATCTCTACAAGTTTATGACAAAATATTAAAAGATATTAGAAATCAACACACTTCTCCTGGTGGTCCTGGACGTCCAGGTTCACCTGGATTTCCTGGTACCCCTGGCTGTCCTGGAAGGCCCTATAAGAACAAACAATAAATAGCAATAGTGACATTTGTTTCATATTCATTCAAAAATAAATATTCATTTCATTAGAGTATACTGCTACACACAAAAACAGTCACATACAGAAAGTAACATTCAAACAAAAACAATGGAAAAATTATTAAATTTAAAATACACAAGTCTGTATATTTTTCTACTATATTTTTCAAAACCATAAAATACTGATATATTAATAAAATATTTACTTCTTGTATTTCAGAAATTCCAGGAAGAAATTATATTCTTGGTAATTTATTACTTTTCATTCCACTTAGTGTTAGTACAAACTGTTTGTAATTAATGTGATAGAGTCTTAAAATTAATTTCTGAAAATAATAATTTTAAGGCAAACAAAATGATGCATGAATTCTTAACATAATATAAAAATAATTAAACAACAAAAAAGGAAAGACATTTCTTTTCCTCTCAAAAATTTGACTTATGGTTATATAACTTACTCTATCTCCTGATCTACCTGGGATTCCAGGCTCACCAGATTCACCCTGCATAAAAATATACACAGTCTTTATAATCATTATTATTTCCTGACCTAATATTAATTTGGCAAGAAGGTTTGGAAACATGATAATAGAACCATTGTTTACTAGTAGCTGAAAGAACATTATGATATGAACAAAGGAAGCTCAGATAGTATTAATTAGTGTTTACATGCTTTAAACATCTTAACAGTTATTAAAACATTGATTAAATCTGATATTCTCTGATAAAAATCATGAAATCAAAATTACCATACCTATCTGCTTATACAAATTTTAATGTTTCATATTCTATAACTTTTCAATTAAAGCGATTTTCCAAATAGACTAATAAAAATAATTCACCAAATTTATTTATAAATGTACGTTTGGCCCTGCTTCGCCAAGTGGGTTAAGGCACTCCATTCTTAATCCGAAGGTCGCGGATTCGAATCCCCGTCAAACCACACATGCTCGCCCGTTCAGCCGTGAGAGCGTTATAATGTTATGGTCAATCCTACTATTCGTTGGTAAAAGAGTTGGTAATAGGTGGTGATGACCAACTGCCTTCCCTGTAGTCTCACACTGCTAAATTAGGAGCGGCTAGCGCAAATAGCCTTTTGTAGCTTTGCGTGAAATTCAAAAACGAGATATAATTTCATTCCGGTTTTTTTTGCAAGTAACCTTTTGCATTCAAAAACTACCAAAGATTTAGTCAATGACAATCGTCCCTAATCTTGAAATGACTAGAAACAGGGGTCAGAAACCTGCGACTATTGAGCTTTACTTTTACCGCGAATAAAAGTTAAGAAATTTTCAAGAACAATGGTTGCAAAAAATTTAATCTTAATATTTGCAATTTGTTATTTAAAATAGAGTCGCGCTCTTAACATTCTACGTAGCTCTTAAAATGTTTTTAAGAAATTTGTTTAGTATATTTCTGAAATTTAATTTCAGAGACTGTTTTTCAAACATCAAGTCATTTTTGCGACGTTTGTTTGTTTGTATTGAATTTCGCACAAAGCTACTCGAGGGTTATCTGTGCTAGCCGTCCCTAATTTAGCAGTGTAAGACAGCTAGTCATCACCACCCACCGCCAACTCTAAGGCTACTCATTTACTAATGAATAGTGGGATTGACGCCCCCACGGCTGGGAGGGCGAGCATGTTTGGTGCGACCGGGATTCGAACCCGCAACCCTCGGATTACGAGTCGAACGCCTTAACATGCTTGGCCATGCCAGGCCTTTTGTGATGTTTTACAATAAAGTATTAGTACGTTAAAAAAACATTTTTTTTTTTGGAATTTCGCACAAAGCTACTCGAGGGCTATCTGTGCTAGCCGTCCCTAATTTAGCAGTGTAAGATTAGAGGGAAGGCAGCTAGTCATCACCACCCACCGCCAACTCTTGGGCTACTCTTTTACCAACAAAAAGTGGGATTGACCGTTACATTATAAGGCCCCCACGGCTGGGAGGGCGAGCATATTTGGCTCGACTCGGGCGCGAACCCGCGACCCTCAGATTACGAAGCCCACGCCTTAACGCGCTAGGCCATGCCAGGCCCAAAAACAAATTAAAATTAAAACTGTTTCGCAAGTTAATACAAGTACTTTTTATTGTAGTTCCGCAGACCCTGACTTTTACATTAGTTTTTTTTTTTAAAAAAGTATCTTCTTTATGTGTGACCCGGCATGGCCACGTGGGTTGAGGCGTCGAGTCCTAATCTGACGGTCGCGGGTTCAAATCCCATGCTCGCCCTTTCAGCCGTGGGGGGCGTTAAAATGTTACGGTCAATCCCACTATTTGTTGGTAAAAGAGTAGCCTAAGAGTTGGTGGTGGGTGGTGATGACTAGCTGCTTTCCCTCTAGTCTTACACTGCTAAATTAGGGACGGCTAGCGTAGATAGCCCTCGTGTAGCTTTGTGCGAAATTAAATTTAAGTGTGTTTTTCTTATACACTGCTAGCCAAAGTCTTAAGGCCAATGAACATAAAGACAAAATATGCGTTTTGCATTGTTAGACTCAACCACTTATTTGAGTGGAGCTTCGAAAAATGAAAATAAAAATTAAAAAACTTTTTTAGCATTTAATAGGGAAAATGTGAACACTATGATATTAACTTAAATACTAGCTGGTCAAAAGTTTAATACCATACTGAAACAAAGCGTTAATCGGCAAACACGTAACGAGATTTAGTGATTTGTTTTCAAGCATTAACATTGTTAACATCTCTCACTGACATCTCCTGTGTTACATTGGGTAAAAACATGGCAAAGGCTAAAAAGTTGACAGAGTTTGAACGTGGCAGAATTGTCGAGCTGCAAAAGCAAGGCCCTCTCTCAACGTGCCTTCGCTGGTGAGATTGGGCGTAGTAAAACTGCTGTTGCAAATTTCTTAAAGAACGTGAGGGATACGGAACGAGAATTTCAAGTGGTCGACCCAAGAAAAGTTCGCCGGCGTTGAGAAGGAGGATTCGATGGGTTGTCCGGCAAGACACCAGCCAATTGTCGAACCAGATTAAAGCCTTTACGGACGTAGAATACAGCTCAAGAAGAATAAGAAGGCACCTACGAGAGAAAGGCTTTAAAAGCCGTATACGCCTTCAAAGGCCACACCTCCTTCCACACCACGAAACAACTCGGTTAAACTTTGCTGACACGCACCAAACATGGGACGTAAAAAAGTAGAAGAAGGTTTTATTCTCTGATGAGAAAAAATGTAACCATGGATGGTTCAGATGGCTTCCAACGTTATTGGTATGATAAGGATATCCCACCGGAGATATTTTCTACATGGCACAGCGGAGAAGGTTCCATCATGATCTGGGATGCTTTCTCCTTCCATGGAATAATGGAGCTTCAGGTTATACAGGGGCGTCAAACAGCAACTGGCTACATTGAAATGTTGGAGAGAGAATTCTTATTGACTGAATGCCCTCGCTTGTGTAGAAATGACTGGATCTTTCAACAGGACAACGCTGCAATCCACAATGCCTGCAGGACAAAGGACTTTCTCATGGCGAATAACGTGATTCTTTTAGACCATCCAGCGTGTTCACCCGAACTGAACCCCATAAAAAATGTTTGGGGGTGGATGGCAAGGGAAGTCTACAGAAACGGACGTCAATTCCAAACAGTGCATGATCTTCGTGAAGCTATCTTCACTGCTTCGAATAACATTCCAGTCAGACTTCTGCAAACATTTATATCGACCATAACAAAGCGAATGTTTGAAGTTATTCGCAATGACGGCCGTGCAAGTCACTACTGAGACCTCTTGTTGGGCATTTCCTACCCTGTTTAGGACTTCTTTTTGGTATAGTCTTAAACTTTTGACCAGCTAGTATTTAGGCTAATTTCATAGTGTTCACATTTTCCCTATTAAATGCTAAAACGTTTTTTTATTTTTATTTTCCCTTTACGAAGCTCCGTTCAAATAAGTGGTTAAGTCTAACAATGCAAAATGCATAATTTGTCTGTTCATCGGCCTTAAGATTTTGGCCAGAAGTGTGGCAAGGCGCAGCATAGCCAAATGGTTGGGTGCTCGATTTCTACTCCGAGGGTCGCACCAAATATGTTGACCCTTTCAGCCGTGAGGGCGCTATAATGTGACGATCAATCCCACTAATCGTTGGCAAAAGAGTAGCCCAAGAGTTGGGGTGGGTGGTGATGAATAACTGCCTTCCTTCTACTCTTACACTGTTAGATTAGAGACGGCTTGAGTATTTTGCGTGAAATTCAAAACAAACAAAGAATATTATAGCAAAGCCACATCACACTATCTGCTATATTCACTGAAGGAAATAGAACCCCTGATTTTAGCGTGATTATTCCGAGGAAAATAGAATATTAAACTTCATATCATCGACCATAACAAGGATGTATAATTCAAGCCTAAGTAATCAAAAAATGATAATAAAAAATAATATGTTTACATCATACCCTTTGTCCTGGAATGAAAAGTGGAAACGGTGGATGAGGATTGTAGTGCGATGTATCTGGAGGATATGACTGTTGCTATGGATACAGAAATAGCTTTTTTTGAACCATAGTATAATAATATATTATTTTTTATATGATTTGTGTATCAAAATCGTTTTTTTTTCTTTCATTTTATTTCTATTTATGAAACTTGGCCATCTTTCAAGGAAAAACAAATTCGGTTACAGTCAAGACTTAGCATGTAACATACTTTTTAAAGAGAAATATATATGTGTGTGTGTGTTCATAGCTGTAACATCATATAAAAAATGTAATATTGTATAAGATGTTCTAACAACCCTCGTCCGCTAGAACACTATGTTTGCTTTATCACCAACAGCTTTCGTAAAAGAGAGAAGTTAAAGCATACTCAGGAATATCTGTCTTTCATTTAAAAGAAAACATTTATTTTTGAGGCAACAAAGTTATCAACTTTAATCTCCTAAGAATTTCATAATCTGTCTTATGAAAACTAACAATTGCAACAACAAAAATAGAATCTGAGGTAAGTGTGTATTTTTCTAATGTAAAAAAAAAATTCGCTTTTGAAATAGTTTTGGCTTAAGCACACACGGAACAATACAATTAATTTTTATACTAAGAAAGCAGTTTAATACATAAAGTTTTCTAGTATCTGTTCATTGAATCATATGAAACGAGTCAATGAAGACAAAGTTTAGAGTTAATAAAACTAACAAAAAAAAAAAACTTACTGGAGGAGCAATCTGCTCAGATTCAGTTTCTCCACCATCTACATTTAATATAAACAAGTTTCTATTAGAATTGTATTACATTAACTGTTTGTGTAATTATTAGAACTAAAATTTAACTTAAATAATTATAAAAGCACTTTTGCACTCAGAATTAATACAATAATTAAAAATAATTTATCAGAGCTTATTACAACTCTACCAGTCCCAATGCCATAAAAAATTCTTACTTATAGTCGAAGTCCTATTTTTTATTCTCAAATTAAAAAAGGAAGTTTTTCCGTAAAATGAATTAAATATATTCTCTACTGTGTACAATATAAATGAGTATATTTATATATTCTCTACTGTGTACAATATAAATGAGTATATTTATATATTCTCTACTGTGTACAATATAAATGAGTACATTTATATATTCTCTACTGTGTACAATATAAATGAGTATATTTATATATTCTCTACTGGGTACAATATAAATGAGTATATTTATATATTCTCTACTGTGTACAATATAAATGAGTATATTTATATATTCTCTACTGTGTACAATATAAATGAGTACATTTATATATTCTCTACTGTGTACAATATAAATGAGTATATTTATATATTCTCTACTGGGTACAATACAAATGAGTATATTTATATATTCTCTACTGTGTACAATATAAATGAGTACATTTATATATTCTCTACTGTGTACAATACAAATGAGTACATTTATATATTCTCTACTGTGTACAATATAAATGAGTATATTTATATATTCTCTACTGTGTACAATATAAATGAGTACATTTATATATTCTCTACTGTGTACAATATAAATGAGTATATTTATATATTCTCTACTGGGTACAATACAAATGAGTATATTTATATATTCTCTACTGTGTACAATATAAATGAGTACATTTATATATTCTCTACTGTGTACAATATAAATGAGTACATTTATATATTCTCTACTGTGTACAATATAAATGAGTATATTTATATATTCTCTACTGTGTACAATATAAATGAGTATATTTTTTGAAGAAGCACTAAAATTAATCTTTTTTTAGATAGTTGTGCAAGTTTTTAATATCTAAATCAAACAGTTAACTGCTATTTAAATATGTAAGATATGTAAATAAATGAGTAGAATTTATCTGGTATATAGCAAAGAATCAGTGAGTTGTCTTAACTATTGCATAGTATTTCATCAGAATAAACGTACTTGCTTTCATTTTAAGTGTAGTATAATAGAGATATCTTTGTTGTTTTTTTAATATTACAAGCTACTTATTTACTAACAAATCATTATTACATTTACATCCATAATTCCTTTTAAAAATGTGAACACTCACCAGCACAAATTGGGCAACACTTTCCGAGTGGAATAAATTTTACGGTTGTACATTCTATTTCTGGGCACTCTTTTTTGTCACATATTACGTTACCTAGCAAGCATTGACAAATGGTACAAGGGTCTGGATTCCATTGATCACCATCTCGATACTTGATGTCTTCAAACACGCAATTTGTTCTTTCGTCAAAATCTGGAATAAATTACAAGATTTAGGTTAAAGTAACAATCGAAACATGAGAGATATGCGTTAATCGTTCATTCATTAATGGTGATTGAAGAACAAAATATTAGAACCAATCAAACAGAGACTAGATGCATTTTTGAATGTAAAATTTTCTGAGGTTTTTATTTAAGAAGAATGAGAAAGGTCCGAGATCCACTGCGCTATAACACATTGAACGTTACCAAATTATTAAAAAAAAAGAAAATAACGGCATACTCCTTGCACGCGAGCACCAGAATCCTACAAGATGTATCTTAAACTTAAGATTCTCAAAAGTTAAACAATTGTTTTCTAAAGGATTTAAAGTATCAGTAGGGTATGCCTAAAATTTTGCTAGATGTTTTATAAATACAAAACCTTAATATATAAATTAATTCATGCCATCGCTAATGCTCGTGCTCATTAAAACATTTGAAACTACTGATTACAAGTAATAAACTCTTAATAATATCTAATTCCACTAAGTTCAATGAATCGGAAAGTTCCAAGGTATGAGCGCTGAACATTCTCCGATATTTCATTTATGAAGGCGTTTTAATCATGAAAGTCAATTCCACAACTTGGTAAAGACTAACCGGGTAAGCACCAGATGCTTGTCTAGTTGCGATATCCATTGTGTAAGTTTGTGCTTAGTTACAAACAAACAAATAAGCTCTATAGTTGCCTTTTCTTTGGTTGTTAGCTCTAAATAAAGGTTGATTACGATTGAGTTTCGGGATCTCTTGGCCGTTCACTGAAAGTCCACACGCACGTTTTTACATATAAACTCGTCCAGACTGAAAACACCAAATACCCTGTTACAATATTTATCTTATTTCAGTCAAAATGTTCATGCCACAAACTAAGAAAATTTAATACGTTTTTCAAGGAAACAAAAGTTATATTATTCGCCTTTTTACCAGTTACTGTGAACCTATCCTTGTTATAACAAAATATTTCCCGAATGCTACAAGGTAATATACTCAACAAAAGTATCCTCAAGTTCGACCATTGTAAACATTTGATCAGTACGGACTCTGCCTTGGTATTTATAACTGATTTTTTTTACAGTGTTCGATTTTTCTATAGTAAAGTTTCAGCAAAATCTGTAAACTGACTTATATTAAGGTATAAAGCAACTATAAATTATATTAATTTTTTGTAGGGGAGCATGCCCTCAGATCCACTTCGCCTCATACTGAGCTGCTTTTAGAGCTCCTTATACTTTCAGTTTTTCATTGTAAAGTCTGCATGTCTAAACAAGCAACCACACTTTACAACTCCTTCCTACACTATTGCTTTGTGAATTAAAATAATTAGGAAGGTTATGTCATCACAGTTTGTTTTGTTTTTTTATAAAAGTATGGTTTCATTTTTTGTATTAACTCCTTCAAGCATCGTAATTTATTTGGGTCTGGAGGGGAAAACAAACAGGTTTGGTTTGAATTTCGTGCAAAGCTACACGCCGACTATCTGCGCTAGCCGTCTCGAATGTAGCAGTTTAAGACTAGAGGGAAGGCAGCTAGTCATCACCACCCACCGCCAACTCTTGGGCTACTCTTTTAACCAACGAAAAGTTGGATTGACGACACATTATAACACTCCCACAGCTGAAAGGGTGAGATTGCTTGTTGTAAGAGGATTCGAACCCGCAACCCTCAAATTAGGAGTCGAGTGCCTTAACCACCTGATCATGCCGGGTATAAACAAAAAGGAGCAAGATACCCTTCATTGAACTGATCTACAAGCATGAGATACTACACTGTCAACAAAAAAGAAAATATACTACATAACAAGAATGACACAACCAGGCTGATACGTTTTAACATACGTTCTATGTTAAAAAGACACAAAACAATACAATAACCCATTGTTTTGAAGGTTATTTGATTGCCATAACACAAAACGTTACAATAACCCATTGTTTTGAAGGTTATTTGATTGCCATAACACAAAACATTACAATAACCCATTGCTTTGAAGGTTATTTGATTGTCATAATACAAAACATTACAATAACCCATTGTTTTAAAGATTATTTGATTGCCATAATACTTTTTTTTAAAACACAAAACATTACAATAACCCATTGTTTTGAAGGTTATTTGATTGCCATTTTTTCACTGAAATGACGTTGTTTCGGTAATTCGTTGTTTTTTATTTTAGTTTCATGCTGTTACTTATTTAAGTTTTGCTGGTTCGTTGTTCTACATTTGTTGTAACAAGTTTCGAAATAAAAAAACTTCTTTGACATTTATAATTTTTATTGGTGATAAAATTGAATGGACAGATGTGCTAACAATGTTTTTTTATTTACAGCATAAGAATATAAAATATTTCAGATAACGTCTGGCGGGGTAGTTTCTGCTTTAAATATGGTGGTGTGTGTAGACGTTTACGTATCAGCCTGTTTCACTAATAAACAGAAATTACATTTTTTCGTCTTACAAGTACTCGAAAACGGTCCAGTTCTCACAAATTAACGTGAAAAGTACACAGGCTGTCTATCTACTGTTACATATGTATGTATGTATATATATATGTACACCATTCATTTAACTTACCTAAATGAGGTCTAGAAAAAGGACACGGGTGAAAACATCGCTAACGAACAAATATGCAAGACGTGTATTCTCCTAATATATATTTATGGTTTTTTCGCATAAGCCTAAGATATTAATATGATGATCAAAGACGAGTGAGATAATAATATAATAAACTGTTGATCTCTTATTATTCATAATGGACAGTAACACCTGTTTCAGGATTATTTGTCAAGTACAAAGCTGATTAATAGACTAGCATTGATGTGCCTACACACAGATCAAAGCACGAATTTTGGTGTTAGATAGAGCCTCAAACTTAACACTGAATCACTAAAGGACTATGTCAGGATTACGTATGATACAAACACGTAATATTACAGTATAAACAAAGTATTTTACATGTTATTGAAAAATATTAACACTGGTAAAATGTTAAAAAACACAATGAAATTTTTTCCCCAAAAATCTATGTTTAAATTATTTTAAAGACGTTTTGGTTTGTTTTAGCACAAAGTACTATAATGAATTATCTGTGCTGTTCCCGTCATAAATATCGAAACTTGTTTCTTTTAAGTTCGCTGGCATATCGTCGAGCCATTGTGGGTGCACTTTGAGAACAACGTTTTTTAAAACAAGGCTTTTTAAAATACCATCAAAACGTGTAGTGTATTGAAAGATCTTAAAGGAAAACCAAGAAATGGCCTTAATTTTACGGTAAAACAATTCCGTTGTTGACAGTGACATGTCATGTATATAAATTATAATGTAGGCGTTCATAATTTTGTGTTCAATTCGCCTCGTTTCCGCAAGTTACGTAAAATTATCTAAACTGTTTTATTTATTATGCTTTTATAAATTATATTTTTGTATTCCAGCAAATAATACAAACGTTTAATGTACAACACGTACTGTAAAACTAACCAGAAACTAACCACGCGAAAAAAATAACTAAGAAAACTAAATAACATTTGTTTGTTTGTTTCGAGTTTTGCGCAAAGCTACTCAGGGCTATCTTCGCTAGCCGTCCATAATTTAGCAGTGTAAGACTAGTGGGAAGGCAGCTAGTTGTCACCACCCACCGCCAACTCTTCGGCTACACTTTTACCAACGAATAGTGGGATTGATTGTCACATTTTAACGCCCCAACGGCTGAAAGGGCGAGCATGTTTGGTGCGACGAGGATTCTAACCTGCGACCCTCAGATTACGAACCGAACGCCTTAACCCACCTAACCATGCTGGGCCAAAATAACTTTTACGCAGTTTATTTGTTTCTTGATGACGAGAATCCCACTCGAAATAAAATTGTATCTCAGAATGGCTGGAATGGGTATTACAACTGTCGCAAACTCTCTTTTTGTTAACCTGAAGATGACCTAGGAAGGTCGAAACGTTGTTCTCTGCTTTATTAGTAAAAGTGTCAATACCCATACCAGCCGTTCTGAGATACAGTTTGTTTGTTTGTTTTTAGTTTCGCGCAAAGCTACACGAGCGCTATCTGCGCTAGCCGTCTCTAATTTAGCAGTGTAAGACTAGAGGGAAGGTAACTCGCCATCATCACCCGCTGTCAACTCTTGGGCTACTCTTTTACCAACAAATAGTGAGATTGACCGTCACTTTACAATGCCTCCACGACTGAAAAGGCAAGGATTTTTGGTGTGACGGGGAACTTTTCAGTAGAAAACCTGAATTTGAAAGACATAAATACGCACTTTATATGTGCCTCCCAGTGTGTGCAAAAGTCTATAAAATAAATAGTTTAAGTCAATAAACTGCACTGTCGAGACATTTTAATAAGAAAAAGGGAATCAAGCGGCTCAGATCAGGTTTCGATACCAACAATGAGCATAACAAAACTAGCTTACTATGTAGATTTACGCTTAAATGCATTCACAAATATAGACTAACACAACTAAAGAAAATCATTACAAAGCTGAATAGAACATTGCTTGATAATTTTTTGGGTGGAGAAGAAGTGAGCCACAAAACGCAAAGTTAAAGTTACGTCAGATTTTAAGCCTGGTGAAACTTCGTGGGGGGTTAACATACGATGAACACAAACAAAAAAGTTTAGATTACGCTAGATTGTAAGCTTGATTGAAGTTTGCTACTGGTTCATATAAAATAGTAATTTCATCTTTCCCAAAGATTTTAAGTAATTATCTATGTTTAATAAGAGCTTTCACCAAAGGTTTATCGTTTGGATATGGTTTATAAGCTTTATTTAGAAATTAACTAGATCCCTCGTTGAGGACATTGCAATATATAAACAATAAGAGTATTATAATTCATACTTCAAACTTGTAAAGGTGTGATTTCAATAAAAACGAAAATCGCAGTGTGACCAAAGCTTAGCATCAGGCCTTACTGTTTTGTTTATTTCGTTGTTACGATTTTATTTTCAACATGGCAGTATACTGGACGAGTTAGGTTTCATGTGATTTATTAATCATACCAGATATCAGTTTGAACCTATCTAATACAGTAAAACCTGTCTAAGCTGGAAATTATACAAGCCCTAGATATCAAAATGTGGCAGCATTATCTTAAGATTTCTCTTATAAAAGGCCCTCTATATGCTGGAACCTGCGTAACGCGGACGAAAAACTATCTTTCACCTACCTTATCCATCAACATGTAGATTAGAACCTGAGGAAGGCGGACAAATATATCTGATTAAATATTAATTTTTTATTTAATTAATAATTTCCTTAAATATGAATGCATTCTTGTTTAATTAATGATTTGTTTAAATATTAATAAATTATTGGACATTTTGTTACATTAAGTATTGGTTACATTTTTTTTTTTCTGCCTACATTATTGCTGAGGTCGCTATTCAAAAGAACGATTGACTGACTGTACATCTGGTCACATTTGCTGATAGAAAATTAAGGAAACCATGGGTAATAGGTAAAAGTGAAAATCCGCGCTGTTTCAAAAACTTAAGGAAGAATCAACTTCCTGTGGAATGGAAAGCGAATAATAAAGCGTGGATGACAAGCGCTATATTCGAGGAATTTTTGAACAAATTAAACAAAAGAATGGAATAAGAAAAAAGGAATATTCTACTTTTCCTGGATAATGCAACTTGTCATTCAAAAGTTCAACTTTTAAATGTTTGTTTAGTCTTTCTACCTATGTGTACAACATCAGTTCTACATCCACTAGATAATGGAATTACACACTGTATAAAATTGAAATACAGAAAACTGATGCTTCAGCATATTATTACAAACATGGACGACTGTAAGATAGCATCTGAAATGACCGTGAAAATTGCCGTGTTAGATGCTACTGTATTTTTCAGTCATTCAATCAAACGCGTAAAAAATGAATGGGTAATAAAGTGCTTTCGAAACTGTGGATTTATTCTCGATAATGGCGGACTTTGTGAAGAAGTTGTTTGTTATGATGATTCTAGTGAAATCCAAACTCTGATTAAGAGACGGATGAAAATGATTCTGTGAATGTTGACAAGAATGTTTTAACAGAAACTGATTTAAAAAATCAATAATAGAATCGCAAGATGGTAACAGTGTTAGAGAATCAGAAGATGCACAAAATGGAAAAGATAGTGAGGAAATAAAAATCCCTAATTCATCGCAAGCATTAAGTTATATTAATACTATCAAATTGTATGAAGGTCATGAAAAGGCCGTAGAATTGATGTTCTCTTTTAAGCACATGAGAAAGCCCATCAAAAAATGAAACAGTTGAAATTGGACACTTTCTTTCTATAAACTTGATTAAAATTGTGTGTACTTATGTATATTTTGAATGTCTATTTTCGTTCTTTTTCTGATAAATATCGCCCGGCATGGCCAGATGGGTTAAGGCCATCGACTCGTAATCGGAGGGTCGCGGGTTCGAATCCCCGTCGCACCAAACATGCTCGCCCTTTCAGCTGTGGAAGCGTTATAAAGTAACGGTCAATCCCACTATTTGTTGGTAAAAGAGTAGCATAAGAGTTGGCGGTGGGTGGTGATGGCTAGCTGCCCTCCCTCTAGTCTTACACTGCTAAATTAGGGACGACTTGCGCAGATAGCCCTCGTGTAGTTTTGCGCAAATTTCAAAAAACAAAGAAATCTAATAAATATAGCATAAACAGTATAATAACTTTATTTACAAACATCAAGCAAGTATAACGTTCCGCTCAAAAATTATATATAACTAAAAAAATGCATGTTTACTGTGTCTAAGCCGGAAAACCTGCTTAAGCCAAAACTTTTACTCGGTCCCGTGCGATTCCGCCTCAGAGAGGTTTTACTATATATATAATATCCATTCGAAAAAGTTTACAGAATAAATCCAACACACCCTCGTACTCAGTCTCTCGTGGCTAATTCTGCATCACAAAATATACATGATTAGACACACCCAGAAGATTTTGAGGTCTGTGATTGGACATTGAGAAGTGTGTATTTATTTTTTATTACTTGAACAAACGAATACATATATATTTAAAACAAGAAGAAGTAAAATAGCATTAAAATACTCTGTTATTATTTTTTCTCGAGATTGTATTGTAAAGTGCACGAAGGCGGAACAAACTAATAAGAAGCAGTATTTCTTGTAGGTATTAAAAATAAGTCATAGCATATAATAACTTGTTTTTAATCTGTTATACTCAAAATAACCAATTTGAAATTCTAAAAACCCATGAGTGAAAGTAAAGAAGCAAAAGCTATAATTTATCAATCACACTACGAGACTTTTTGCCCAAAAACGGGGCAGGCAGGCTGGGGGATGTGAGAGACACGATAATATAATCACAAAATAACGACAAACATATTAATGGTCTAGGAGCCATGTCTACACAAATATGCATGTTGTCAATTTTCATGAACAACAGCTGTTAGGGTGCAAATCAAATTAACCAAGTGAAACGTAATTTTACCAATTTTATTTATGTCATCTACAAACCCGATTTTTAGTTGGGAATTAATTAACCTTATAGGCGTTAATACATCGTTAGGTTGACTGTTTTAACACTTTTTATATATTATTATTTTATTTTAATTAACTTTACTATCATTTTTAAAAACTAACGAAACAACCACCTAACTAGTCTTCTTTTGTATAACGCCCCTTCCCCGTGGCACAGCAGTATATCTGCTGACTTAAACGCTGTAAGCCGAGTTTCGATACTCCTGGTGGGGAGGGTCGCAGGTTTGAATCCCGGTCGCACCAAACATGCTCGCCCTTTTGGCCGTGGGGTGTTATAATGTTACGGTCAATCCCACTATTTGTTAGTGAAAGAGTATCCCAAACGTTGGAGGTGAGTAGTAATGACTAGCTGCCTTCCATCTAGTCTTGCACTGCTAAATTAGGGACGGCTATCGCAGATAGCCCTCGTGTAGCTTTGCACGAAATTCAAAACAAACCAAATCAAACTCCTGGTGGGCAAAGCACAGATAACCCGTCGTGTAGTTTTGTGCTTAACTTTAAGCAAATAACGGGTTATTATCAAAGTGAGTGTGGTTTCTCAAATAGTTATATTTAGAGGATACAAAATAACAGAAGAACGTATTGCATATTTATTTCAGAGGGCTGTTATCAAAATGTATGTTATGTATTACTTACAAAAAGTGTATATTCGGTGACTTGTGATACATTTCAGTTGGTGTACGATTAATATAATATATAATAACCATAATGGAAAATTATAATAATCAAACCTTGAAGTGCGAGAATATTTACATAGAAAGAAAATAGAGAGAAAAAGAAATTGAGTGGTTGATTTTTTAGTTCGTTACTCACTATTAATATAACGTGAAATACTTAAAAAGTGTGGATAATTTGTGACATAATATCACAGTAAGTTACTCATTGTTATTCAGAGGACAAATTGGTTACTTACTTGTTTGTGAATTTCATTTAAGCAAAAACTGAGAGGAAAACCTAATTCATTCCAAGACTCAAAACTCCTGTTGTAATAGCCCAGTTTCGTCGAATTCACAGTTCATCAATGTTGCTTGGAAGGAAGAGACAAATGAATAAAGTAGGCCTCGTGTAGTGGTGAACTGTAACCAGCTAGCTTGTTTTAAATACGTAGGTTTTTACTTAGCATTAATAACCTAAACGAGAAACTAGGTTGCTGTGGAGGAAATAGCGAATCAAAGAACAGATTAAACATCTACTTCATATTTTCTTCACCGAAATTATTGTTATTAAACATAGCAACGTAGTATTATCAATACATTTGAAGACATTTTAAAGTGTGGATTTCCTGGTAATATGGAATTTCCATCTCCTTTAGGAAAAAATAAATAATTCCAAGTTAAGAGTGACCACAAGCATTGAAATATGCGTCTCGTGGATAAATATCGATAAGAAAGGAAAATTAAACAGTAGAAAATAAATATTCCGAAGGCTGCAGAATTTTAGCATTTTAAAAGTGACAGTAGCTTACATTACCACGATGATTATCTGTCTACGTCACTAAGAATAAATAAATAGTAGCAACAAAAAGTACCTTTCATTATGTGGACTTTCAATTTGAAATACAAATAAATATATTGGCAAAAGTTTTATGGTGTTAAATTTTTATATTGTTCGGTGTAAAATATTCTGATTTGTCTACTCTAAACCTCGTGTAATGAGACTGTTGAAAGATAAATGTCATATTGGTGCCGGAGATGTAAAATTTAATATCATTAGAAGTCCCGCAAATAACAGAATATGTGAATGTTTTATTCTATTTATCTTTTATTTGACATTTCACTTCAATTCACCCTTAAATTTATTAAGAATAATTAACCTGTTTTTATGATTTTGTTTTAAACAAGTTAGTCAGCGGCCTGGCATAGTTTGATGGTTCGAATATCAACTCCAAACATACTTTCAGTTCCAGCTTTGAAGATTTTATAATTTGACGGTTAAATCGAATCATTTGATTAAAATTTCTCATAAGCTGTCAGCGGATTGCTTAGATTATTTACCTTCCTTCTACTCTATCATTTAAAAATTAAGGAAGGCTCGCACTAGAGGTTTTTGGGAAATAAAAAAAATGTTACTAAGAATTTAGCTGTCTGAAACTCGACACTTATAAACTACAAGCAAAAAATACCCGCCCCCAGTGACGAGAAAAGTTTAAGTTAAGCTCCCCGCTTAAACTATTTCATGGGATTTAGAAATGTTAATTGTGTTTATTCTTGGTTTCACTCAGAACCAAAGCTCAGAGATCCTTATACCTCTCACCGGGAAAAGCAAATGTTGAACATTTCAGTCACGCTAAGAGCTGTTCAAGAAATGCTAACACTAAATATACATTTTTAATATTTAAGTAACCTCACAATTTCAAACGTGATCAATAATGTGGTTAATTCCTAACAGTTTAGTGTAGAATATCCTGCTTGCAAAATAACATTTCTCATCAACATTATTCATGGCTGTTCTGCCGTCATTTTAAAAGTGAATGCTGAGCTTTGCCTGCGTGCGCAGCTTTTCAAACGGGAGACAGACAAAAGTTCGGATAAGACGCCACGCTTCACAATACACATAAGAGTATAATTACAACCGTTGCAAATGAGCACTACTTAGGTAAAATATTTGTACAGGAACTTAATTTTCACATAAGACATTAACGTTAATTTTACTATCATCGACTATCATAAGAAAAGTATGCATGACAAATTAGTTTAAGTGTTTTTCTCGTACTAAGCACAACAAAGTTTAAAATTTATTATTTGTTTGTTTTTGAATTTCGCACAAAGCTATTCGAGGGCTATCTGTGCTAGCCGTCCCTAATTTAACAGTGTAAGACTAGAGGAAAGGCAGCTAGTCATCACCACCCACCGCCAACTCTTGGGCTATTCTTTTACCAACGAATAGTGGGATTGACTGTAACATTATAACGCCCCCACAGCTGAAAGGGCAAGCATGTTTAGCACGACGGAGATGCGAACCCGCGACCCTCAGATTACGAGTCGCACGCCTTAACACGCTTGGCCATGCCGGGCCTTTATTATTTGTTATTAACAGCGACTGTATTTTAAATTAGTCGGAGTTAAAGCAACAACAACAAAACATGTTTATGTCACACAGTTCTTCTAATCGGTGATCTCTCTTTGTCTATTTCGCCATCTGGGTATCATATTACTGTCATAATGTTTTTTTTTTAATATTCTATCAATATTATATGACAAGCCCCTCATGAAGTCTGGTGCTGACAGTGTGATATGTGAATATTGTTTCCATATGTCTACAGCATGGAAGAGACGCAAAATAAACAACAGTAATTTGTCTTTGATCAAAAAGTCTTTCGAGACATTGCGGTGTTCGTATTATAAAATTCAAAAGTTTGGGCTAGTAAAGAAAAAAGACAGATGTCGCTTGTACACTGCAAAATTTGAGCTTCAGTGCAAGGAAAACCAGGAAATTAGTAGTAGAAACACTAAGAAAGACGAGAATAGCCACTCAAAATATTTAACTTGAAAGGTGAACAAATTAACATATACATAACATTTTGATGTTATTTAATTCACAAAGCAATGCCGGGATTATTATTATATGTGTGTGTGTACACGTAGTATACAAAATATTAATGTAAGTTTTAGTAAGATCCTGACTGAGCTAATTTTAAAAATTTGATATGATTATGTACGGCTTAACAATACACTACCCGGTTGAATATGACTTTATCAGGACTGGCACTCGACTCCTAATCTGAAGGTCGAGAGTGCGAATCCCCGTCACACCAAACATGCTCGCCCTTTTTGCCGTGGGGGCGTTATAATGTTACGATCAATCCTACTATTCATTGGTAAAATAGTAGCCCAATAGTTGGCGGTAGGTAATGATAACTAGTTGCCTTCCTTCTAGTCTTACACTACTACATTAGGGACAGCTAGCGCAGATAGCTGTCGTATAGCTTCACGCGAAATTCAAAACAAATGACTTCATGATTAGGATGTTTAGGCTGTGAATCTGAGAGTTTATGGTTCACGTCTCTTTGCCGCAAAAACTGGCCTTACATTTTGGGGCATGGGTGTTCACTAAGAGTAATGATCATATCTCATTATAGGTTATATTTGTTTATTTTCAAGCATAAAACTGCACAATGGTTACCAAAACCCAAAATTCAGTATTATAAGCTGAGTCACAGGAAGGGTGCGCTATTAGGTTGGGCAAACGTAGTAGAGGAGTTGGCAGTGGGTGCTGTTGACTGGATGCCCTCCAGGTATGCACATCAGGTATAAATAAAATCAAGTTATAACTCTTTTGTCGTTGTTACCGAACATTCTAACCCACCAAACAAACAACGACACTACCAAACTTTAATTTGTGCAGTTAAACAATATTGTTCTGAAAAGTTAAAACTGTTAAATAAATGTCGTAATTTTAAGTATTTAGAGACGAGGTCTCAGTAACAAAATGCAGTAGTGTTATGAATGTCTCGTTTGCATTAATTGATGTGCTACATAGAGCAAATAATTTTTCATTATTGATAATATAACTTATTTGGAAAATTTATTGATGTTTTCTATGCTTACTTGTTGCAAGGAAAAAATGTTTTATTCAAAACATAAAATAAGTTAAACCGTTTCTCCTTCTGTCAATACCGCTCCATCCCTCTAGGTGTCACCGTGAGACGGTTTTATTATTTTAACGATTCCTCTTCGACACGTGAGGTCCCATCAGCTCAAATTATTTGAAAAACACTTTTCTTGTTACACTTAAAGAAAATATCTTTTAGTTAGGATATCTAATATAGCTGTACACGTAGTCCACAGATATATGTATGAGGTAGAAACATATCGTTGAGTTTTATACTAAATAATTTTTGTAACGTGTTTTATAAAGGATTATTCCTAAACAAAAATCTTTGTGATTTGGTACCCACTTCTCAAATCAGATGGTGTTTTCTTATAATAAAGCCACATCGGACTATCTTTTGTGTCCACCGAGGGGAATCGACGAACCCCAGATTTTAGCGTTGTAAATCCCAAGATTTACACTTGTCTCAGCATAAGTAAGCAAATTAATTGGAGGAATTGCTTTCTTAGGGGTTAAAATCTTATTATAAAACCAACAGGAACAACGTTAGCAAAAACAAACAAACAAACACATAGAATAAAAATGTTAGTAAATTAGTGAATCACACATGAAAACAATAACTGAAGAACTTCATAAAAACCTTTGAACTTTCGACTCCTATGATCTTGAAGAAGACGCTCTGATTTTTTCGGAAAATAATCTACCACTGAGGAAGACAGAATCACCTGTTGAAAGCGCTAGAATTTTGTCACTTTTAAAGTGATTCACGTAATCTACAGTATATTCTTGAAAGAAAAAAAAAAGAAAAAGAGAAGAAAACAAAATAAGGGGTCGGACGTTAATTTCTTGGGATCGTGTTTTCATATTGTTAGCGTAAGTTAACGAATTAATGTGAATGTTTTATATTATGTTATTATTGATTGCTTTTCTGACGTTGGTAGCGAAATACAAGTTACTAAAAATACGCTTTTTATTTTTGTGCTAAAAATTAATTGCAAGACGCGGTCAAACCAAGTGTTAATGGACTATGTCCCTTATTTTATAACAAGTACACTTTCTAATATTACAAAGAATGAACATGTAAAAGATTGGTATTGTTTATTTTGTTTCATTTTTATTGAATAAATGAATTTAATAAAACACATAAGAAATAATTATGCATTAAATTGCACAAATGTTAAACTGGACACATACCGAAGAGGCCTGGTTCCACGATGTTCTGGGCAGTGGCTAGTATGCACAGAAGAGAGATGAACCAGAGATAGCTGGTCAGTTTATGAATCTTCATGGTCCTAAAGGAGTCAGTGATCAACCAATGGTTTGTAACTGTCACGAGCTGATCATCAGCCTTTTTTTTTATTCCTCTTGAAATACGTTATGTGATATACAAACTCAGATCAGAGTGTTCTATGATGCAGTTTCCTTTCTATTGATAATGTTTCGATACCTAAGAACGAGAACTCCAGCGACTAAACAGGGCAGAAAACAGCCCGTTCAGCTCCTTTCTGGAGAAAATTTAGTTGAGACTTAATTTATGTATGTAACTAATAGCTTGTCTTGTTGATGCTAATGGCTGCCCACGCTCTACCAAACAAACAAAAAAAAAAAAAAACAAGAAGTCGTGGACAGGATGCCAAAAATAATATGATTAGTCCATATGGGCCAATCGGCTCTTCTGTCATGTTTCGTGCTGTTTCTTCATTCGCTATCATCGCCTTATCCAAATTCTTCTTCTACGCGACTCCTCCGCATCCTCCAATGACTTCAAGATGACAAAGGAATGTAAGTTCTTCTTATATCTACCAGAGTTTGATTCTACGTGATAAAGAATCGATTCCAAGCAAACCAGGAAGATGTTATCAAAGTAAATGACAAATAAGATGTTTTCGTGCAGATGGAAAAAAAAAATCATATTCAGTATGGAACGATTCAGATTATTACAAATTGTGTGAATTAGATGTAAAATCGTTATAAAAATGTCTTTAAATAAGAAAAAACTAGTTATTTCTCAGATACGTTCAAGTAAAGGAAAGAGAGGCTTAAAGTATGAGGACCAAATGAAAAATATTTACATTTAGAAAATTTTAAAGATGTCAAAAATGATTCACATTTTAGATAATAAATTACAATTAACAGAAATTGTGACAGCTTAGATATACTAAAATGAAAGTGAAGTTAGGCCAAATAGTTCAGTATACCAAAAACAATAGAATATTTAGTCCATTCATTTTGAATACAGTGGAACCAGAGTACATTTGGTCAAAATAATCATTGTGCAACTAGGCTTAAATTTGTAGATAACCATAGTGAAAGAGAGTCTGCTTAACAAAGACTTACTAATAACCACAATGAAAGCGAGTCTACTTAAGTTAGACTTACAAATTATAAAATAAAGTCTATTTAACTTAAGACTTACCAATAATCATAGTGAAAATCAATCTACTGAAGTTAGATTTACAATAACCGCAATGAAAATGAAGTTACTTAGTTTACACTAACGAATAACCACAGCGAAAGTGAAGCTAATTAACTTAGATTTATCCACAGCCGTTTTAAAATTAATTCATTTAATTTACATTTACCAGAAGCTTTAGTGAAAGTGAATCAACTTAACATATTATTGTTAGTAGCTTTAGAAAACCTGTTTAACATACATTTATCATTCAACCTCTCTGGCTCAACAGTAAATATGAGGACTTGTATTGCTAAAAATCGTGTTTGGATACACGCGATGGGCAAAGCAAATATAGACCACTGTTTAGCTTGGCGCTTAACAAGAAACAAACAGACTTATTAATAACCGTAGTGCAGTTAGTCTATTTCTATTAAACATGTTAATAACTATAATGCAGCTAGTTCACTGATAAAGTACAGACATTGCAAGACGAGTATCGACCTCATATTGATTAAAGAAATTTGAAGCTGTATTTCGCTGGCAAGCTAGACAATCTGGATGTGTATTATATAATCAGTCTAATCAATTAGTGATGTTATTTATGATAACTCTATTATCGACCTAGTGACGCCAATGATAAATGAAGGAAAGCAAAATTATATATATCTTATATGACCAAATACGTGTCATATTACAATCTATATTATCACTACATTATAACTATTAATGTGATGTTTGCACAACTAACCAATGACTGTAGAGTTGCGTCCATCTTTATCCAAAGTGTTAATCTTTTCTTCAGTTCTTTAAACTTGGGCTGTTTTACTTTTCTTCCATAACTTTGTTGTAAACAGTATTCATTTTTTGACTGACTTAATATTTTGTGACCTGCGAACACCACTGGTGGCACAGTAATAGATTCACCATCTAGCACCTTGTGACCTGTAAAAACATCTGGTGATATAGTCACTTGTTCATCGTCTAATACCTTGTGATCTGTGATAATCTTTAGTAGTATAGTCACTGGTCCATCGACAGTGTGTTTAGCCAGTTAATGGATCTTTCATAGTTAACGTATTCAGACGCTTGATGAACTTAATGTATACGTTAGACATTGCATTGTAAGTGATGTTAACAGTTTAAAGTTTAAAATTCTAGATAACTCCCAACCATAAAAACTGATATTTTTGTGTGTACATTACACTTTTTACCGTGCAGTGTTACTTGTATTTGAAAATTTATAATTCTGTATAACTTTGGCGAGCCTTATGTTCACGTTAAGATTCAATCATTGGTGATAACACAATTCAAAAGTTTATACTTTGAGGTAGCTCGGTATAGCCAGGTGGGTTAAGGCGTTAGACTCGTAATCTGAGGGTCGCGAGTTCGAATCCCGGTTGCACCAAACATGCTCGCCCTTTCAACCGTGGGGGCTTTATAATGTTATGGTCAATCCCACTATTCGTTAGTAAAAGAGTAGCCCAAGAGTTGGCGGTGGGTGGTGATGACTAGCTGCTTTCCCTCTAGTCTTACACTACTAAATTAGGGACGGCTAGCGCAGATAGGCCTCGTGTAGCTTTGCGCAAAATTAACAATAAACAATCCATGATGCTTCATCTAGTGTATCCGTAATGCAAATTTGACTTGTGGCGACTCTAATATCCACGTTGGACATTTTTGTTTTCTAGAATCATTACTGTTTTTGTTTTTTTCTTACAGCAAAGCCACATCAGGCTATCTGCTGAGCCCACCGAGGGGAATCGAACCCCTGATTTTAGCGTTGTAAGTTCGGAGATATACCGTTGTACTAACGGGGGGCCAAAATCATCACTGTCTGGAAGTTTATAATAAACCTATTAAAATGTCTAAAATGATTTCTAAGCATGGAATATAAACAATATACTTATTTTCAATTTGTTAAGAAATTTTCTGTCCAACATTAAATGTTCGTCTTCGTTTTCAATTTATCTTTTAATAAAGTTATAACGTACTAGATACAGCATTGTTAGTTGTGGAATATAAACCTTAAATTTTGTTATTCCTCAATATCTGTACAACACTTTTCATCTGCAGGTTTTTACATAATTTTAAACTACAATAATATTCCAAAATTTCTATAAACGCCACACTAATGTTTTACTTATAACACACTTTTCGGTTAAACTTATAAAACACCATTACTAAGTGTCACATCAAAAAATAGTAACATGATATTTTATACAGTTAAGGCTAGAAACATCACCTTCGTCCTCCGCTGGTACAGCGGTAACACACTTTTCGGTTAAACTTATAAAACACCATTACTAAGTGTCACATCAAAAAATAGTAACATGATATTTTATACAGTTAAGGCTAGAAACATCACCTTCGTCCTCCGCTGGTACAGCGGTAACACACTTTCGGTTAAACTTATAAAACACCATTACTAAGTGTCACATCAAAAAATAGTAACATGATATTTTATACAGTTAAGGCTAGAAACATCACCTTCGTCCTCCGCTGGTACAGCGGTAACACACTTTTCGGTTAAACTTATAAAACACCATTACTAAGTGTCACATCAAAAAATAGTAACATGCTATTTTTTACTGTTAAGGCTAGAAACATCACCTTCGTCCTCCGCTGGTACAGCGGTAACACACTTTTCGGTTAAACTTATAAAACACCATTACTAAGTGTCACATCAAAAAATAGTAACATGATATTTTATACTGTTAAGGCTAGAAACATCACCTTCGTCCTCCGCTGGTACAGCGGTAACACACTTTTCGGTTAAACTTATAAAACACCATTACTAAGTGTCACATCAAAAAATAGTAACATGATATTTTATACAGTTAAGGCTAGAAACATCACCTTCGTCCTCCGCTGGTACAGCGGTAAGTCTATGAATTTACAACTCTAAAAATAGGGGATTGATTCCCCTCGGTGGCCTCCGCACATATGCCGATGTGGTTTTGCTATAAGAAAAACACACACATCGCCTTTGTCAATACAATGATAAAGTTATAAATCTCAATGTTGTGAAGTTTTGATTCGGGCATTAAAATATGTTAAATAATTCTAGATATAAGTTTTTTTGAATTTCGCGCAAAGCTACTCGAGGGCTATCTGCGCTAGCCGTCCCTAATTTAGTAGTGTAATACTAGAGAGAAGGCAGCTAGTCATCACCACCCACCGCCAACTCTTTGGCTACTATTTTACCAACGCATAGTGGGATTGACAGTAACATTATAATGCTCCTCCAGCTGGGAGGGCGAGCATGTTTGGTGCGACTGGAATTCGAACTCGCGACGCTCGGCTTACGAGTCGAACGCTTTAACACGCTTGGCTATGCCGGGCCGTTTTTCAGTAAGTATAACAGCTTATATCGTATACTCATTCCATATATTTCCAGTTCTTAGCAAAACACCATTTCCAACAGTGGCTGGGTGTATTAAAACTGCTATCACGTTTCAAAAGTAAATTCATAAAGCCGTTTAACTATATTCGAATATCGTGTCTTTCCAAATTATCGAGCTGTTTAAAATATAATCAGTTTGCGCTTTCTTAATAAAAGTAAAAAATCTAGAGAGGTTAAATTGGGAATTTCACATTTAATATCAAGCACAATGAAAATAATGACTTCCTACATAAGTAATAACATTATGGAAAAACAAAAATTTGAAACTAAAATACATCTCAGCTTAAGATTCAAAATGTTCTTCATATCGATTTCCAAAAGTTGAAATTTTAAAAGTGTAAATTACTTTTTTGAGGGGTGGGGTGACTTTAGCGGATATCATAAAACTGTTTCTTTACTGCCAACAAGAACGACGTATGTAGACTATCCTAAATAAATTTTGTCAATAAACCCATTCTAAATTATGTTTCTTGAAACGTGGATTTTGAGATGACAAATAACATAAAAATTACCACTCCGAATGCTGACAGCTTTAACCTATTCAATATGCTAAACAAAGAAAGAACCCTAAAGCATGCCTTGCTGATCCTGTCACGTGATTCGACCTAGCTGCAGTGGACATGGACGAATGAAAGAAACTGTATTATCATCTGATTCTCATTTCTCCCACGTGTTGACTGTTTTCTTTGACCTTAAATTAGAAATACATATTTGCACGGTATGGTTGGAATGCAAAACACAGAATAGATATGTGCTAACTTTATTATTTATTAAAATTGTATCCGATTCGTTAACAGGGAACTAACAAAAACCGTGCTTACTGCGTATTTCAAGTATCTTCAGAGAAATTTGCTCGTATACCACTGGCGCGTGCCAGACTATGAAAAAAAAAAAGAAGTTGTCGCTGTTGTTCCATTAATATAGCCAAAATTTGTATATGATATCACTAACTCTTAGCTCTTGCAATGAACATATAAATTTTATTAGTCTGCAAAATTATAAATTTTTCACTAGGTGACGCCAGTGAACAATATAAGCGAACTAATACATTTAGAACTAATATGGTTCTTAATATAAAACCATAAAATACTGTTACTAAATGGTAAAAACGCTATTTGAAAGTTGTAATTAACTAATTAGCCACTTGATAACGGCACAATTAAAATAATTTGCTGAAAAGCATTCGAACCATTGAAATTTATAAATAGTAATGAATGCATATGTGTGGCCCGGCTTGGCCAAGCATGTTAAGGCGTTCGACTCCTAATCCGAGTGTCGCGGGTTCGAAACTCGGTGGCACCAAACATGCTCGCACTTTCAGCCGTGGTGACGTTATAATGTGACGGTCACTCCACTATTCGTTGGTAAAAGAGTAGCCCAAGAGTTGGCGGTGGGTGGTGATGACTAGCTGCCTTCCCTCTAGTCTTACACTACAAAATTAGGAACGGCTAGAACAGATAGCCCTCGTGTAGCTTTGCCCGAAATTCAAAAACAAACAACCAATATACTTTTTCTCTCTCGTCGTTTATTAAAAACAAACAAATAAACAACCGAATTAAATCTATAAGATGGTACGAAATTATTTACTATTTAGTTGATACTAACGTTAAGTATGTTTTAAAAGAAATAAGAAATTTTCTTGTCTTCCCTCAAACAACAAACAAAAAACCCATAGAAATGGAAACATTGTTCTGGCCTGGTATGGCCAAGCGCGTAAGGCGTGCGACTCGGCGCAACACAGAACTGACTAGCTGGAATAATTTAGAAAAAAATTTTAGTCAAAGAGCGACGTTTCCAGATGGTATTTCAGCTTCTCGATACAATCAATGTTTAAACATCATATATAGCTCTACCTTTCACATCACTTAGATAAAACTTATTTATCTAATAAAATAAAGAAGGAATATTGAAAAGTGTAGAGTTAAAATCAGAATCTCTCTAGTTTGGTTTGTTTTTTGAATTTCGTGCAAAGCTACACGAGGGCTATCTGCGCTAACCTTCTCTAATTTAGCAGTTTAAGACTAGAGGGAAGGCAGCTAGTCATCACCACTCACCGCTAACTCTTGGACTACTCTTTTACCAACGAATAGTGGGATTGACCGTCACATTTATAACGCCCCCACGGCTGAAAGGGCGAGCATGTTTGGTGCGACGGGGATTCGAAGCCGCGACCCTCAGAATACGAGTATAACGCCTTAACCCACCTGGCCATGCCGGGCCCTCTAGTTTGGATAAACACGAAAATGCTCAATGATAAAAGTGGTCGGTCGAGTTGAATTCTGTGTTGTTAATAACCGAATTTCTACCGCTTACATTCACATTCTGGTTCATAAATACTTGTATGATCGTATAGTTATCTCAAACGTAAAGCAAAACTGATAATGAACCGATAAATGTATAAGATAACGATGCCTAAGATATAAAATACAAAATGTTCTAGTAGCTGGAAGCAGCTGGCTATTTTTTTTTTTTTTTAAATCAACTCGAAAATTACTTGAAAAGAAAAACGCATCTGAAGTCACTAGAGCCAGGAGCACTGTATTTATACATATAATAATTAGGCTTAATACTTTCTTCCTTGTGGTTTAGTTTTACTAAAATATACATGAAGATATGGGATCTAGGTGATTCATCAACGTGATACTGACATTGTGGTTCCAATGATAATCTCTAAACCAATAATAATTCTGTAAACAATAACCAGTACAGAGTGGTTATAGCAGTCACGAACAACTCGTGCTGATGAAGAGAGCTCAGAACGAAACGGTTTGTTTGTTTTCAAAATTTATTTATCTTTCATAGTTGAAGCGCTAACCATCTTATTTTTAACTCTTCCACTTTCTATGTAAAATACAAAGAACTTATCATAATGTGAATTATTAAATACTTTTAATTCAGATGTATATTTCTACAGTTCTGCATAAGGCTCGTCATGTATATTTCTACAGTTCTGCATAAGGCTCGTCATGTATATTTCTACAGTTCAGCATAAGGCTTGTTTTCCTTTTTTCTTTTCCCGAGCTGTTGTAGAAACTTAGTAAAATTCTCCTGCGATCCTGAAGACTTACAGCCTATAATATTTTAAACAGCTTGTCTAATGAATAGTTTAAAAGAATAAATTAGTAAGCTGGTACATACAATCAGTCGCCTCTAGTAGCACAGCGGCATGTCTTACAACGCTAGAAGCTGGATTTCGATATGCATGGTGGCAGAGCACACATAGTCTCTCGTGTAGTTTTGTGAGTAATTTCAAACAATCAGCTACGTAAGCATCGCAAACTTTAACCTATCCAAACGATTTCTTTTTTTTTTTTTTTAAAGCTGGTACATAAAAATCAACCACATAAGCGTTGTGAACTTTAACCTACGAAAATGAAGTTTTTGTTTTAAACTGGTACACACAATCAACTTTACAAACGTTGTAAACTTCAACCCACCAATAGTGTAGGAAGGAGTTTCAAAGTGGAGATGCTTGGCTACACATGCAGACTTTACAACGAGAGATTTAAAATAGAAACAGCTGTTAAAACAATGCATTCTGACTACTATAATAAATACAATTTGAATATTATATTTAATTAACTGTGATCATTAATGGGTATATGCACATATAATAAGCATTAAAGATATTTTCATAGAGTTTCCATTTGTAGTCGTAGTCGTTACCTGAAAATGGTAATATCTTCCAAATGTGTTGGAGATATTCCACCTATCAGACAAAATCCGAATGTTGATGTTATATCAGCCGCCAGTAAACATCATTTAAGAGTACGGAGTTCAGTGTTTACACCCTCAATGTCTCAACTCCTTCGCTGTCTGTCTGTTGTAATTCACGTGTCATTATTTGTGCATTACCTTGTATTCGTTGCAGAAACAGAAGAATTACGTTTGAGAACATATTTTCACAAATCTCATATCGGAAATGCAAATACTAGTCCATTACATAACGTTTTGGAACAACATTGGACCTATTGATTCATCTCGGCTGTTTGATCCCATAATCTAAAAAAAAAAAAAAAAATAATCTCAAAGTCAGCCCTAATCGTTCGTATACTTATCAGGCTTTTCTTAAACTCACTTCAAATTAATGCCTCTACAACACCTGAAGGCAACCAATTCCAAAGGCTAACCACCCTGTTGGTAAAATGAAACTGTCTTAGCTGAAGATAACTTTCCTTCCAAAATCTGTATTTGTGTCCTCTAGTCCTACTATTTTCACAGTTAAGTATGAAACAAGATGCTGAATCAACCAATTCCCTTTACAATCTTAAACACCTCAACCAGATCTCCTCTAAATCTTTTTTTCTCAAGATAAAATAGTATAAGAATTTCCTATCTCTCCTCATATGACAAATCCTCCATTCCAGACACCATTCTAGTGACCCTTTCCAACAATTAAATGTCTTTCCTAAAGTAAGGAACCCAAGACTGAACACAATATTCTAAATGTATCCTAACAGCGACCTGTACAATGAAATTATAACCTCATTAAACTTGTATTAAATATTTCTGTAGATACAACCTAAAATCATATTTACCCTACCTCTAACAGCAGCACACTGCTTGGATGGCTTTAGAGACTGATCAATTATTACACCAAGATTCTGTTCCTTCATGACACTGTTAAGGTTGTTTCTATCCAAATTATAATACACCATATGTGCTATCTTTTATTTATAATATTTAAAGCTCATCTGTCATTTATTTGCCCAACTCACTAAATGAACTAAATCCTTTTGTAAATCAGCAGCATTTTCTTCACAGCTAACAACAAACAAAATGTTAATATGATCAGTAAATTTAAGTGATTTATTGACTATTTCTTCACCCATATCATTGATCCAAACCAAAACAAGCAAATATCCTAAAACTAAGCCTTGAGGTACTCCAATTATGACAGTAATAAAGTTTGATTGAACTTCATTTGTAACACCTGGCTGCTTTCTTCCATCTAACCGTTCTTCTGTCCAACTTGGTAACTTATCCCTTGTACCTATAGAAATAACCTTTTTTACTAGTATACTAGTATAGTATAAAAAAAGAAACGCAAAAGGGATATTTTTGTTATTTTAAAGAGAAATATATGTAATCACATTACAAGCTCACGTTACACGTGTTAAGGCACTGATTGTCAGACCAAAATGACAATAAAAGTTGTGCACTTTGAAAACGGAGGAAAACATCGGATTTTTCGCCAAAACGCATTCGTGTCCAATAAATTTGTTTGAGAGATCTGCATGTTCTGCAAGTGCAACATGTGCAAAATCCCTATAAAAGTGACGGGTTCTCGGTTTCCATAGCTCAGTGTTAAGCCACCAATACGCAATACAGTTACGCCAAGACTGACTGAAGCACAACGCAACAACGCCATTGGTCGCTGGAAGCAGGCGAATCTCGATCAGATGATGCCAGAGCTGTGAATGTCCACCCAAGCACCATCACAAGGCTATGGAATCGTCACCAACAATATGGATCAACTTGTGACCGTTCACGATCTGGCAGACCTCGTGTCACCACGCCCGCACAAGATCGCTACATCCGGTTACGTCACCTTCGGGATAGGACCACCACTGCGACGTCTACTGCCTCAACCATACCAGGGCTGTGTAGGATTTCCAATCAGCGATGAATCACGTTTTATGCTTCGTAGGCAGGATGGAAGGACCCGTGTTTACCGTCGCCGAGGTGAACGTTTTGCAGCAAACTGTGTGCAGGATGTTGACAGATTTGGTGGTGGCAGCGTCATGATGTGGGCTGCCATCGCCTACAATGCCAGAACAGATCTTTTGCACATTCGAGGGAATCTTACGGCTCAACGATACGTCGACGAGATTCTTAGGCCCCATGTGCAACCCATCATGGTGAACGTCAACGACGTTTTTCAACATGACAACGCCCGTCCTCACACAGCCCGACTCACCACTGTCTTCTTGAGACACCACAACATCAACGTTCTTCCATGGCCCTCCAGATCACCATATTTAAACCCAATCGAACATCTTTGGGACGAGTTGGACCGACGTCTGCGACGGCGACAACCTCAACCGCAGACTCTACCTCAGCTTGCAGCAGCTTTGCAGGCTGAGTGGACAGCCATTCCACATGACGTGATTCGTCATCTCATCGCTTCCATGGGCAGGAGATGCCAAGCAGTTATTGATGCTCACGGGGGCATACTCGTTATTGACGTTGAGTGACGTTAAACGTCAACTAGTGAGCGTGGACTTCGCATTTACAAACTTTGGATGTTCAGCAGTGAATGTGCAAAGTTTCACACATGTCATACAGAACTACCCGGAATAAACTTGTTAACAATATGTCTCAAATTTTGCCTTTTGCGTTTCTTTTTTTGAAGAGTATATTTTATGTGGTACCTCGTCAAATGCTTTCGGGAAATCCAGATATACTAAATCTATACCTTTGCTTCATCTATATAAGCAGTAATATTTTCAAAGAATGTTAAAATATTTTTGAGGAGAGATTTTGCCACAGTGAAACCATGTTGACTGTCTGATAAAATTCTAAACTTGTTAAATGACTTTGGGAAGCATCTTTTAACAAACTTACCAAAACTTTTCTCACAATTGATGTAAGACTAATGTTTGTTTGTTTGGTTGGTTTGAATTTTGCGCAAAGCTACAAGAGGGCTATCTGTGCTAGCCGTCCCTTAGTTAGCTGTGTAAAACTAGAGGGAAGACAGCTAGTCATCACCACCCACCGCTAACTCTTAAGCTAACTCTTTTACCAACGAATAGTGCGATTGATCGTCACATTATAACGCCTCCACGGCTGAAAGGGCGAGCATGTTTGGTGCGACGGGGATTCGAACCCGCGACCCTCCGATTACGAGTCGATGGCCTTAACCCATCTGGCCATGCCGGGCCCCAAGACTAATGAGTTTATAGTTACTGGGATAATTTTATCACCTCTCTTGAAAGGAGGATTACATTAGCTAACTTCCAATATTCTGGTACCTGCACACTGTTCAAGTACTGACAAAGAATAATAGTAAATGGTTCACGAATCCAATCTTTACCCTCCTCAAAACCCTTAGTGAAATATTGTCTGGTCCAGGAGTCTTATCCATTTTTTAAACTTCTCAATTGTTCTTTACCATCTCAGAATTAATGCAGTCATATTCTTTGATCTTGTTTCCATTTATCAACTGTTCAAGATGTGAAATACTGCTTCAATCTTTATCAGTAAAAAACCGAAAAAAACAAAATTTAGCAACTCAACCGTCTCATAATCATAAGATACTTTCCTTCCTTTATCTTCCATCAAGGGTCGTATCCCTATTTGAACATTTTATTTGCTCGTAAGTATTCAAAGAAATCCTTACTGTTAATTTTTACACGTTCTTTGTGATGTCCTAATTTCTTTTGCCATCAACTTTCTTCATCTTCTGAGACTTCCGTCATACCATTTTTATTCTATATGGAATATGTTTACCTTAAATATTCAAAAAAATATCTTTAAAAGTTTCCCATTACGTAAATGTTTATTATTAGGCTCCATTATATACATTTAAGTGTTAATTTCCGTCATATAGGTTAATTGTTGATTTCCATTGAGTACATTTTTATTGTTGGTTCTTATTACGTACATTTCCATTGTTGATCTATATTATGCACAATTCGTATTAGAGCTTTGTATTTAGTTTTACATGTAAGGCTCGTATTTAACATTGTTCTAATAATTACTTCAAGTTTCGATATCTTCCAATTACACATCCCATTTCAACATTTACTTGAGCGTTTTTCACTTCTTGTTTCTCGTAACAAACTTCGTAAGATATTACTGGGATTACTACCGAAAATATCGTTAGCAGCAATGATTGTTTATTTGTTTTAGAGCAAAGCCATATTAGGTTATCTGCTGTTTCCACCGCGAAGACCAAACTCGGATTATATCGTTGAAAGTCTGTAAACTTACCGCTGTCCCACCTAATCTTGATAAGTAGAGAAAAAAGAAATGTGTGTATATATATTAAACACTCTTTACATACGGTAAAGTGTTCATCCGCATAAAGTAGTGCAAAGTTGTTTAATGACCTTACCACATGCTTGTTTAAAGTATTAAAATTGAGAGTTACAGTTGACTTAATGGGTGGTGGTTGGGAGTTATAATAATTAGTTTATATAACTGGTTAGAACCCTTCATACTAGTACAATTCGTCTTACCACCATAATGGGAGTTGGAATGTTAACTTCAGGAAGTAAGTTTATTTAACTCACCCCCCACTGGTACTACCTTATTTGTATATATTTGTTTTCATTTAACCTCATTTTTAGTTTTATGTTTTTCATTTAATTTTTCTTCTGCTTTAATTTAGAGAGCAGTCACCTTCCTACAACGGTCTGCAGGCAGTGAAGGGTGATATAGATGTGGACTTGAGCACCCACATTTCGCTCTCCTAATTTCTATTGTTATTCCTTTATGTGAGACTGGCAAACGGAGGTTAAAACTGATAGACTGTGTATCCCCACCGCAATGTGGGTCATACTTCCTCAATGACCTCCACAACCAAGGATACATCTTATATCCCACATTATAGCCTGTAGTCTGGGGTTCCTTTCAATTTGTGCAACATTTATTTTTTACTTTTGTTTTTACTTTCCGGCGTGTTTTTATTTATAACAAACTAGATATATGTTTAATTAAATGTACTGAGCCACTTACATTATTTACACACACACACACAAAAGGATTTTTCAAAAGCGCCAATCATTCATTTTGTTTTCTTGCAACTGAATAACAAAACGAACTATTTGAACAAACAGCCGAATCCCTGGAATAGTAACATAAAACTTAAACTTGCTTGTTTTGTGACTCTATAACAAACGTCTGTTTTTTTTTTAATCGGCTGAAGTTAGATGTTTTGGAGTAAAGAGTAAGGGCCCTGCTATCTGTTTCGTAATGAAATTTATAAGAAGTAAAATCGGTGAAATAAAAGAAGACACGGAAAACAAGTTCGATTATTTTCAACATTTTATTTGGCCAGCTTATTCACCGTGACACGTGTACAAAAAACAAACAGGAAAAACACATCAGAAAAGAAAGATTACAAAACGATCAAACAAATAGTTAGTCCTACACCGCTTGGCGCAAGACACAACCAGAAAAAGAAAAGAAAAGACCTCGAGACACTGCAAGATCCCAGCTTCCTTCAAGATACTGTAACCTATGAACCCGTCTCTCTGATCTCTAAACAGAGTGGTGACGTAAAGGACATGAGAAAGCTCTATAAACTTTCTTTACTTCATTAAACCCCGTGCAAGAGCTGAAAGATCAACGCGAGTGGAATGGAACGGGTGAAGGCAGGCACTTTGTTATCATCTACATTCCGATATGTCGGTTTTTCTTACATAAGCTCCTTTATAGTTTATCACAGTTATCAAATTATGTGATGGCCCCTCGGACTAAAACCTTCATAGAAAAACTCGTTCAGGTGTTTCGTATATCTCACTGGGCCCAGCATCGCTGTCGCGTCTCTCTGACAATGAAAAAAAAACTGACCGCTCACGGGAACACTATATATCTGTACGAGTGAATGTATGGACGGTTCCTAGGGCCATAGCAAACAAGTAGTTAATTATACTCACGTGCGTTCTTCCGGTAGAATATACTAGGCTCGCAAACCAATACTGTTCGAACCTATCGCGACAAAGTTAACACACGTGTTTATCTCTTGTGTAATTCGCACTGAGAAAGTGATACTGCCGCTAACCAGGTAACTAAATGCGCATCTCCATTCCAAACTTCTTGCACGAACAAGTAAGTATTCTTTGGGTACTGCAGGGGCCGAACTATTAAGATGTAACAAACCACTCGTGTCATCCGTTTTATATGAATGGAGTACAAGATTAAAAGAGACGTTAGCGTGACGTATAAAAAGTGGAATGTATTAATATCACCTCGCTAGAAAAGAAAAGTGTGGACCAGGGCCACACTTGCCCTAACAGAGGGCTTTACTAAAGTCACTTGTCCGGCACTGGTCAGCTTTTCACAAAGGTGCGAGTGTCATCAGTTTAGACAGTCATTGTGGGAACATCTAGCAGGTTAGCCATTCAAGTAAATACAACTTATGCTGTTTTTTTAAATTGTTATTCAGACACTTTATGCATCAGGGATTGTTCAGCTGAGAGAAGATCAAAGAACGTCCTTTTTCTTACAAGGAAGATGTAATCTTGCAGTATCTTGTTTAACTTATATATATGTATGTATAGACACACACACACACTCTGGTGAGCTATTTAGTACTTATTAGGAAGTTACTTGTTCTTAACCTATTTTTATTTCTAGTAAGCTACTTTTCAGTGAGCTACCAAGGAACTTACTAGTAGGTAACAATGGTATTCGTGCTTCTGAGTAAAGTGAGGAACGTGTCCGCACGTGCTTTTTATGCTAAGCTACCAAGTTTTACTTGCTAGTAAAGTATTTCTGTTATTTGTCGAAGTAAAATAAGCGCTTACGAGTCCGAGAGTATTGAAATTACCTGTAACGTTCTCAGGTTGCTGAGAAATTATGTTACCTACTAATAAGCTCGTGAAACATCAAAACAAATCATTGGTCAAAGTTCCGAACACATGACTAGGGTGAAACTGACAACACGACCCCTTTGATAAAAAAAAAAAGTTACAACTCTCACTTTATGCTATAAGAGACAGGAATAGCTATTACTTCAAACTACAGTTTAAACGCTGGTTATTTTAATCCATAAACCGACTGCTTAAGAGGATGATAATATGTTAGATACAATATGAGACAGTCGGTGTTGAAGTTATATTTTCAGAGTTCACATGAATATACGATATCTCTAAGTAAGATCACAATAATTTCTCCAATTATCAATTTCTCACAATTTATAAAAGCACCGATTTCTATTTTCAGATACTGTTGGCATATGAGTAAACAGTATATATTCTATAATTGTATTGGCAAGAACTAACATATGTTCTTGACCAATCACAGGGCTATCAAAAGAAAAATATATACTTCAAAGTTCACAAGAACGTATTTACTGCAACTTCCATTACGTGGAAGTTGTTTTTAGCTATAAAAACGAAATGTCACCAAATATCGGAAATCCATCGATGACATTTCTAATATAACGGGATATTCTACAAACTACCGTCACGAAACATTACATTCATTCACGAGCGAGAAAAAATACATACCACTGATGTTAATAACAACATTGCACTATATTTTGAGAAAATTACACATTTCAACGCCTTTATGGGTTTGTTTGTTTACAATTTTATTTCCTTAGTAACTTAATGGAACAGGAAAGGTTCGCTGAACTTTATTAAAAACTGGGTTGAAGTGACAAAAATATCTTCGATCAGTCAGGGAAAGGTTTTTATTAGGAAGTGTAAAAAGAAAAAAACAAAACAGTGATAACGTTGACTGAACATGTTTAGGATAGGTAAAATTAACGATACAAAAGAAATATTCGATGGTGGAGAAAGAATATAAAAAATATTTTCAAACTGATATCAATGGAATGTTTTGTAAACTCTACAGAAATCAAAGACTAAATAAAAACTTACTGCGATAATAAAAGTGGCATTGAATATTTTCAAGTGAACAATAAAACGAGATGACAATGGTTTAAAGTTTTCCCAATTAGAATTTCAAGCATCAGAAAACTCAACGGGTTTCTATGATCTTGTATACTTGTTTTAGTTTTGAAACAATCCACCAGGTTTGATTTTTATAGCGAATTGCGGTATATTTCTAAAAGTAGCTTCAATTTATTTATTCACCTCAAATAAGAAACTTGTACTTCGATATAACAGTAAAACCAGTTTTTGATACAGGTACAGTGTCCATGCTATAATTACACACAAAAACATACTCTGAGGAGAGAAGACACTTGCGGATTAAACAATATTGGTCAATTGCACAGATACCCCTTACGCCCACCTTTGACCTGTGTCTAATACGGAGCTATGCCATAATGTTATGTAACCATCCTACGTAACTTACTTGTTCTACAGCTTTATATCTGAACCACGTGTTCGACAGGTCAAACCACATTCACCTGACGCAACGATTTCCATTCGTCCGTCTCTTGGTTAATCTTTATTTATAAAATTCACTTATTCGTAAACCGTGGGCAACCAAGTGGTGTAACCAAGTATATGGTTAATTAATATATTCTACTTTATTTTCAAGCTATATAAATATAACAGTTACTGGTAACTTGGAAGTATGGTGTAAGAGAAGAAATGAAATGGTTAATTAATATATTCTACTTTATTTTCAAGCTATATAAATATAACAGTTACTAAGCAACCAAGTATAGGGTAACTTGGAAGTATGGTGTAAGAGAAGAAATGAAATGGTTAATTAATATATTCTACTTTATTTTCAAGTTATATAAATATAACAGTTACTAAGCAGACAAGTATACTCAGTAAAACAAAACTTTATATACCAACAGTGAAGGGCAACAACAGTAACCACTGGATAATAATTACCACTTTCTGTGGTTAACATGAACATTATGAACCAGTTTAATAAGTTAGCATGTAGCAAGTTAATCGTTACAAACAAAACTACAGTGGCATCTCTACCTGATGAATATGTAACAGGTTTTAATTAATTAAATCAAGTTGGATAAAGTGTCAGTACATGAATTTACAACAATATTTACGGTAATACTACGAGTATTATAAACAGTTCAATTAATTACTGACGTTTTTGACAATTCCACGGTTGCACTAAACTTCAGTATGTTACAGTATTATAAACAGACCAACTGGTTTCCGATACTTACGACAATAATTTCACTGTGGTAATATATTACAGCGTTATAAAGAGGCCGACTTGTTTCTAATGTTTATTATAACAGTGTTCGCGGTCGCATTAAGATTCACTATGTTACAGCATTATTAACAGAACAACTTGTTTCTCATGTTTATTGCAACAGAGTTCGCGGTATTTCAATGTCTACACCTGGTGTTAAAAATGTTAAAGCTGCCATATATTACATATTATCCGCTTTTTACCTTGTGTCTTTTAGGAATTGTTCTGCTCGAAGATTACGAATGCCACACTTGCAGGGACTATGTCACTCATTGAAAAATGTAAACAAACAAGAACGACAGTGTAATGTTGTTATATTTAAAGGTGCTGTTCGGAAAACTGGAAAACATTTGGTCATTTAACTTTGGAATAATAAAAGTAACTTCTCGAATTCTAAGCAATTTTAGATTAAAAGTAAATATTCTTCAAAAGTACTAGTTTACGAAATGTCTTTGGCATTTGATCTTTAAATATTAAGCTTGTTATAAAGCAGGAAGTTCCAGTATATTCAACTAGCTAGCTATATGTAAGATACGAGATATACTGTGTATGTTTTTCAAACACTTCTTATGACAACTTGTTCCGAAGAGAAGAAACACAAAAGGAAAGATAACCGAATATGTCGGCTTGTGCCAAAACTTCAAATTTCCACCACCCTATCGTATCCAAACGAACTCCAAGCGTGTTGCATGCAAAGTTATATTCAAGTTATAGTAAAACAAGGTAACGGGTTCTATCTACCGTTTGCTTCGAGTTTCGTTGTATGCTATACTAAGTGAATCAAACTGAAAAAAAAACAACAAATCCAGTGTAATTATATCAGATATACTAAAACTTCTGCAGAGAAGAAAAATTCGGTTCAACTTATTTTGCTGTAAAGTGAAAATAAAGAGAAAAAAAACTGTACGCAACAATCTGTGCTGTGCCATCGTGAGGGACACATGTGTGTGAATTACTTACAATGTTGGAGAGACAGTTTACTTCTTCCTGAATATTACTACATCAACTACTCCTTCATTAAGCTTTCCAGCAGTGTCATAATGACAAAATGATACTGAACAAGAACTTGTCAAACATATTTTGCTGCGTAAATGTGGTAAGTAAAAAAGAAAGACTAATCAAATGCTTAGAAATGTTGCACGTGAGTTAATCAATTCAAATAGAAAAACGGGTCGGTTTTTGGCAAGTTCTATTTATGTTATTATTAGACATCCACGAAATAAAACTACTGAATAGAAATGCACCCAAGACATTTTTTTTTAAATATGTTACGACAGAGAAGAACACCTGATTTAAAATACTCATCTAACAATTTTAAACATCGTCAAGTACATTAGTGTTTTATTCAACTTGTTTCAAATAGAGTTTCAGGTTTAACAAGTAGTACTATACCAGTGGCACGCAATGATAAAACCTACCATCTTTAAAATAAGTTATTATTCAAAGAGTACTCTATTTGATGTCTACCATCTACAAAATCCAAAGAATCTTTACAAGTAGACGAAATATTACACAATATCTTTGGTCGAATAAGACGAGTACAAGAAGGCTAGGCCCACACTCAGTACATATACACACACACATAAAGACCACAAAAGTTCCTACAATGAGATTGCCACCAGGAGTCACACACAGACTGTGACTGCAAATGGTTTAACTTTGTATAGTCACACTGGGGAGAAATTTTATGTACAAGAATATACTGATAAAGTATATAAATATAGAAAACACTATATTTACTTCCTGAAACTTGGGACAAAACATTCACACATATTGATTATTAGCCACCCTACATCAACAATAAACCATTACAATTTAACAGTACAAGTTTACAGCACGTGAAGTGGAAATGCTAAAGAAAACACCAGAGGGGATATTTCTTTTATATTTTTGGTCCAAATATTTCAAGATTCAATTTATCACAGGTTTCTGATGAGCGACTGGACCACGTATTTTCCTGTGATGGACTAAGTAACCGATTTCTAAAGAAGGCCTAATAATGTAATAAATACATTGCTGTTTGTTAAGTAATTTGGGTCAATTATCACGTTGTTGTTGTTGTTGTTGTTTGTTTTTTTTCCAAAATTGCTTGTCTACAAAATGTTCCTTATTAAATCAAAGAAATATTAAGTTTGTTTGTGTGTAATTAAGTTAAAAGCTACACAAGCGGCTATCTGTGCTTTGCCCTTCACGAGTATTGAAACCCGGTTTCTAGCGCTGCAAGTCCGCACACATACCGTTGTGCCTCTGTGGTTGTAATAGTAATGGTACGAATTAGAATGTATTATTGTAACTTACCGAAAACTTAAATTATGTTGTTGTTTCATCTTAAATCAAATGTTGAGTGTGTCTTCATGTTTGATTCGAGGGGAGGAGCAGAGTTCATTCTACAATATCACGTTAGGGGTTTTATTCTTTTTCGTGGCTCCAGATAAACGAGATTTAATGAAAAGGAAAAAAAAAAGGCATAATGGGTAAGATGAAACATTCAGTTAAACGACTTTTAAAAAGCACAATAAAACATTATTAAGACAGTAAAAAAAAAAGTATACAGGAGAAGACGAGCACAAAAATCATTTCAAAGTGCTTATATTTTAAATGTTTTTACTGAAGAGTTTCATTGAACTTAAGTGTCACGTTACATGAGAGTTGAGAAAACAATTGATACAACACTTAAAAAATCAATCTGCCAGCTTAATATGAACGCAATTCGATCAAGGGTTCGTTCTTTTAGTAAAGTGGTCTTTATATGGGCCTCAGATTGAACAACACATAGTTAAGAGGACAACACTTAATTATTAAAAAAATAAATGAATCTGACGCTTTGCATTCAGTTCTAACAGTGGCAATAGCGTAGAACAGAGGGGACCTAAAACATATTTGACTGTCATTCTATCAACAGAAATGACAGCTGAGGGTGGCGTATCAGTTTCATCGTCAAAACTCGCTCACAGAATATACGAGGAAAATTTTAGAATAACCAGAACTATGCTCAACTTTGTCATATCTGTGCATCAAATCCATAAAATCACAATTATTTTTAGCTACAACAAAAGAACGGGGAATTGGTCACAAATTACGTACACAAACACTAAAAATCGTCTTTACGACACTTCTATTCTACTTCAATACTTAAATTAAATCTGATGTATACGGTTATTTGCACACACGCTTATTAGAATAACAGTTTCAGTTCAATGTTTATATTAACGATGGTGAATAGAATCCATCTTAGCTTAGCGAAAAGTACTAAGTATTATATTAATGTCTTTTATTAAAGAAAGGAAAAACAAATCACGTGAATAAATGTTTCATATGAATACCTTTAACATCTATCACAATAAGCACTTTATCTAAATGTCTCCCATCTCAATCCAGTGTGGCTACACGACATGTGACTTTATAAGTCAAACTGTTTATTTTGTGATAAATTATTATTCTTTCTCTTTCACACACACACACACACACACAAACCTTACTCTATAATTGCAACAGGAAAAAAGACAAATATATTTACCATCATTTACATTTGTATTATTAGAAACCACACAAAACTATCCTAGTGTTAGAAGTACATGACTCACAAGTATCACATTGTATCACATGCCTGGACTTGTTTGTTTTTTAAACTTTTTTTTTTGCAAAATTTAAAATAACTATTGTTTCCATATCACACAATTTACTTGATTATTGAACCGTTTATCAGTGTTGAATTGCATTCATTCTCATACTAGATAAACAGCAAATATATCACTTCTTCTCCACATGTGAAAAGCAATTCTACATCAGAAATTGTAGACAATATACACCATGTCACAGAACAATACAAAAACACTTTTCACAACACTGCCCTCTATAGAGAAGACATTTTTAAAAATAAAAACTGACAGTTAATTTTAATACTTGTTTTTCTTCTTCTCGCGAACATATAAAATCGATTACCAATTTTTAGTTTAACAAATTTAACTAAAAGATTTGTTTTAACTAAACTTCTCCACACTATGAAACTTCCGAGAGCCTTTAGTAAAGGACAATAGACATGAAATAACTAGAAGCACGTGCTATGTTCACTCGTTTTTTGTCAATAACAAAATATGCTACCAACCTATCTCATACATTATGATACCTGATGTATTATTAGTTCATAATATTGGTGCACTAGAAAGGTTTATCCAGTAATGACGTTTTATTAGCTATATAAAACTTTTCTAATTTTAAATCAAACACATAATATTTTGGCAATATACATGGCAAACCATAAAAAAGAATAATAAAAAGAAATCTATTATTAAGGCTTTTTTTCTGTTTTGGTCATAGAGACAAAACTGTTCAAATTTATCATTGTCTAAATATTTCTAAAATATTTTAAACAAACATGAAGCTAACAAAGAGTAGATTATAAAGATGACTGCGTCCTTTTTATATCGATTACTTATTAAATATATGAACAAAAAATCGATCAAACAATTGTAATAAACAACACAACGTGATAATTAAAAGTGTTTTCTTTTTGATTTGTAATAAAGAAAAATAACGATTGTGCCAGAAATTCTGGTCACTAGATTTCTCTTCAATATTTTCAAATAATCTCTTGTTTTAAAATAATAACAATGTTTACATCTTGGCGACTTACTCGATTCCAATGCCCTGACTAGGCCACAAATGAGACAAAAATGAAACCTGGTAAACAAATGCCACATTAATGACATCTGTATCTTACCATCCAAAATATTCATCTTATAAACAACATCAAGATAAAATTACAGTTCCTCAAACCTAAGAGTTTAACAGTTGTCTTCAAGGTCTTAGACCTTAAACTCCTTAGATATAATAACGATAGTAAAGATGTTTGGATTCCAGTACTGGCCATTGGGCAGTTGCTTTAACTGCTACAACACAACTAGACATCACAGATGAGATCTAATGTGTGTGGTCTTCACTGAATATTGCCCTGTGAGATTGGCTAGGCCTCATCCATTTTAAGGGTTCACATGAGCACAAACTTCTTCCACACACATATTACAAACTTAGCCATTCTGCAAGTGATATACTAATTTGTCAATCAAGTACAAATGAAGTATGAATATTTTAACTTAGTGAAAGACACATAAAACTAGTAAGCAGATCAAGGTATTCAAGTTTGTTGAGGGTTCTCTGTACAAATTAAATTTAGCTTTACAGACAATACTTGTTAACTTCTTCTCTTACCAACTAAAATCTCGCTTGTAGAGAAAACAGATTTTGAAGCTTGCAGAATGATGAAGTTTCATAATTAACTTTTCATACATACAACATACTTTTATTAATTTTTATAAATTTCAACTTCTTTATACTGGTTCATTTAAACTGACCAGGCCATAACCATTTTGTGCAGTTGATGAGACGACTAAAGATGTCGTTGATGAAGAAGTGGTGCTGGAAAAGCCTAATGAAGCTGTCACTACAGATGGTAAGCTTGTAGAAGCAGAAGAATGGTTTACATGATCTTTCTCACCTTTGGGAATATTGGCTCGAGATTGGATGTTCATCTTGGAAGCTGTAAAACTGCTATCATTTTCATCTTTGATCTGACTGGCCAGTTCTTTGACCACACGCAATCCTTCATCCATAAGAGTCTCTTGAACCAATTGCTTGGTAATCTGGGCATTGGTTTTCTTGCTGTTTGACACCATTTTCATAGCGCTTAGCATGTCTGTGGTTGGGAATGAGTGACTGATATCCAATGACGGAGGATCATGGACTTCCTGACCCAATGGAGGTGACGAAGTGTTACTGTAAGCTGAGAACTGGGAATCTGTGGATTAGGATTTTGAATGAAAAATCCAGGTTTAACTGGTACACTGTTATTAACACATTACTTTTGATTGCTTTTATTATAATACTTATAGTACTTGAAGAAACACTTTTACTAATTAAATAAATGCAACATCATAAGAAGTTTTTAAAAATTTACTCCCCTCACTAACACATGAACCAGTCCGGTACATTGATGTGAATCAAAAAAATAAAAGAGTCATTTCGGAAAGGTTTAGGTTTTGATTAGACAAAATGAATACCCTATTTCCGAGGTCCAGGTTGCTGGACCCAAGAAGGCCATGCTTGAAATGTTCTAGATACGGTTGTGAATGTGACAGTATAAGTGCAGCGATTAAACTAAACAGTGGGTCCAAGTCGGATAAGGGAAAAACTTATTCGAAGATATTCCAATCAATCTTACATACCAGCTGAATCAAAATTCATCAGTTGGTTTCTGTCAATGCACAATAGTATCATTATTTTTAGAACATGTGATTGGAGTCACTAGTTTCAATAGTTAAACTAATAGAATAGCAACGTCCAAAGATGCAGTGTTGAAGTTGAAACATATTGCACGATACCATTTCCTTAGCGGTGTTAAAACTATAAATGTCATTTGTGCAAAGAAGAGTAGATGTCTTTGTTAAGCTACACAATAAGCTGTCCCACTACGGATATCGAAACCCTGTTTCTAGCGTTAAAAAAACCCACAGACATACCGCTGTGCCATTGTAATACCCAGTATGGCACCAATATAGCATAATCTACAAATATATCATAACGCCATATTTTTTATTAATATTTAGGGTGATTTTTTTTTACGTTTAACACAAAATAACCATAAATAATCGGTTTCTAGAATGACTCCTAGTGGTGACCATCCGAGACTTAGTACTGAAAGATTCTGGGTTTATGCGAATGATGTTAATCACTTAAGAATTCCTAAAAAATATTATTTCACTTTGTCAAAATGCACGAGAACAATTTTTATAAAACTTGCTATATTCTCAAGAGAAATATTAATAACTATTTTAAAGCTATCTAAATGCTTGTTCACGAGAAGTGGACCACGATGTTGACTTGGTAAAAATTGCTGTTATTGGTGTCTCAGCGTAAAGCTATACAACGGAACTCTGTCCACAATGAGGAATCGGACCTCCTGATTATTTCTTAAACTTATCACTTACCCACCAGTTACCATATATTGAAATTAAAATAACAAGGAAGAATTTATATCATTTATATTATCAATAGAAAGAATTACTTCAAATACAATTTAGTTCTAACTGTAATAATTTGTTTTCTAACAGAGTAACTGCCGTAAATTATCAGAAAAAAACAGACACGCATAACCCATACCACGCAATTCATCTACTGTTGCTGCAGAGAAAAACAAAGCACACAAAGACACTTCACTGATGAAAGACTCATTTAAAATATACAATTATAAAAAGGAACAATAACTGAGAAGATGTTTAAAAGTACACTCTGCAATAGAATTTTAAACAAGTGAAGACCCGTTTAAAGTATACAATATATAAACAAGTTAAATAATTGATTTGTTTGTTTTTAACTTCGCGCAAAGCTACAAGACGGCTATCTGCGCTAGCCGTCCCTTATTTAGCAGTGTAAATCTACAGGGAAGGCAACTAGTCATCACCACCCACCGCCAACTCTACTTTTTTTTTTAACCAGCGAATAGTGGGATTGATCGTCACATTATAGCGTCACCACGGCTGAAAGGGCGAGCATGCTTGGTGTGACGGAAACTCGAACCCGTGAAGCTCAGATTACGGATCAAACGCTCTAATCACCCGGTTATGCCGGAATTAAATAGTTAAAGACCCGTTTACAATATATATTGTAATATAGTTTTAAATAAGTGAACAGTGGTTTACAAGAAACTTACAATGTCCGTGTTTTGATTTCCACACAATTTCTAAAAAATACATTCTTAAAAGGTAAAATAATTCTGTAAAATGAGCATATTCAGACAGAAATAGCTAACACGGTGAAACACATGATCGAGATTAAGTGCTCTAAATAGTCTGAAAGAAATGCTTAAAACAGAATATTTATGTATTAAGTCATCCATATATAATTGGACGAAAACTGATTGGTTGATCGATACTAAGCCCAAAATTACATGATGGGCTATCCGTGCTCTGCCCACCACAGCTATCAAATACCAGTTTCTAACGGTGCGAGTCCATAGACATACCGCAATGCCACTGGGGGCTGAACGTAAATTAAAAAAAAAAAATCGTTCACAAATAACAATTTGCGTTTGTTTTTCCCGGACGAAAATTTGAAAAAACAAAACACAAGGGGTTATTTGAGAGCTACTTCGCCAGAAAAAGAGAATTTTTAAAGTGCAAAAACCAAATATAAAAAATCTAAACAACAAGCAACAGGGACAAAGAAACAATCCAGTATTTTGTTCCGTTTCAAACGGAAACGATTACTTATATAAACAGCAGAGGTAAAGAAACAGTAGTAGGAATAAATTAGGTGATACATTTGAAGGATCACTCTCTTTCTCTTGATACACACAATCCACATTTAATAACTTAATAGATAACTGTAACTAGGCGACTATTTCTTACCTGTGTCATCCGTATCGACTTTATCAGATTCTGACCAGTTTGAAAGACGTTCGCAGCCTCTTCCACTAAATGAATACCTGGTTTGGAGAAATAACATTTAAACTTGTATATTAAACATTAATATTTTGACAAGTGAATGATCGGCCTCACTGTGTGTGGATAGTTTACTCGTGCGTTTGTTTTTCCGACATCAAACCAGAAACGATAAATATGTGCAAACGTGATCACTGTGCTAATAAGGTGACATTTTTTAATATGTTGCGTGACACTGAATGTATTGAATTGTAACTTTTTTAAAACTAAAAAAATCAAATAAAATCATTAAACTTTATTGTATACGTGACATCTCGTTGGTAAGCGATTTTTACATAATTTATTTCCAAATTAATGGTGGTATTTATTACTTAAATAAATACACGGGGTTTAAAGTGTTACGCGACTTATAAATCACTCGCTTGGTCGAGTGCACACAATTAAGTGGTATTCTGAAGACAACTCTTTCTCCTATTTCAAAGCGTAGTATTAAATTTCTTTCGAATATATTAGAAGACATCTTTTTAAAAAAAAAACAAGTTCATAACAGTCAGTTTTTGTTACAGCTCCCGACATTTTTAACAGATATCGTAATTTGTTATAAATAACAAGTAATCTCATTGAACTCTTAACTGTTCACTAGATGGCAGCACTTACTTTTCATAACAGCTAATAGTTTTCAGAACCAGTGGTGAAAAAAAAATTAAAAGACTGGACTTGAAGGTTTTACAACGATCATTGAAAGTACAAGGGACTTCTAAAAGCAGCTCAATCTAGTGGATGTCCTCCAGAAAATTAATGTAATAATATAATTTACAGTTGCTATACAAATAGTTTTGTTTTGTTTGTTTGTTTTGGAATTTCGCACAAAGCTACTCGAGGGCTATCTGTGCTAGCCGTCCCTAATTTAGACTAGAGGGAAGGCAACTAGTCATCACCACCCACCGCCAACTCTTGGGCTACTCTTTTACCAACGAATAGTGGGATTGACCGTCACATTATAACGCCCCCACGGCTGGGAGGGCGAGCATGTTTTGGCGCGACTTGGGCGCGAACCTGCGACCCTCGGATTACGAGTCACACGCCTTACGCGCTTGGCCATGCCAGGCCCGCCTATACAAATAGAATATGTAAAAGTGGGGGTTATACTACCCCGGATCCTGATTCTCCTGAGAATGTTTTATAAATCTCGTTCATGAATTTTGACTAGAGTTATAAGTTTTTTGTTTTTATAATCTTTTTAATGTTCAAGATAAAGTAAAAATTAAAAAATCGTCATGGAGCTTATCTCTTTATTTCTGTTGATTTATTAGTATATTACCTTATAAATTAATATAAGTGTTTTACCTTGTAATAAGGTCTTGCTGGTTAATTTATTCTTTTCTTCCCCAAATGAATTTCAGGTGCCTCGGCTACTGAGGACTCCCTCTTGTTTTAATGCTTAAGATATTTGACAGTGACATGACCCCTTTGTATTAATTAATCTCATGTGTAAGTTCTTGCTTGATAAGATTCTAACAATTATTATAATTTGTATATGAAATTTTGGTTTGCTGTTATTTATGCACGTGCACCTCCTATGAGAACTAATAACATAGGTCTGTTGAAACACTATCTTAATCAAATTCAGTAAAAAATTAAAATTGTCTAGATAAAAATAGGTTAGAGAGAAATAAGAAACATAAAAGGTGAACTGTAATATCCTATTAAACGACAAAGCTCTCAATCAAACGGAAAACATAAATTACCTAGTCATAATTTATTTATATAAATATCTCCGAAGGCCATGTAGCTACACAGTGCGTGAATATGAAAAATACACAAAGATATATTCGCTATCTCTCATATAGTGGTTCTCAGGAGTTTGGTTCGTGCCCCGCTGGTGGTTGGTGGGCTGGTCCAAAATGAAAGTTACAAACGCGCAATGTGACAGCCGAGGCCATACAAGAGAACAGAACAGGTAAGGTAGGACCAGTAAGAAGATGTGTGATTTTTTATAGCAAAGCCACGTCGGACTATTTACTGTATCCACCAAGTGGAATCGAACCACTGATTTTAGCATAGTAAATCCGAAGACTTACCACTGTCCCACGGGGCGCAGGACTAGTAGGTGGTCCGCGAAAGAAAAGTTTGAATCTATTAGAATCTAGTATACTGCAATTTATTTTTGATGAACATTAAAATTCCTTAAGTTATTTTTACTTTCAAATACAGACAGCGTTTAGAAACAATTATTAAAAAATATTCACGGCAGGATTATTGGTTTGTGCTTGAAATTCGTGCAAAGCTACATGAGAGCCATCTGCGACAATCATCTCTAATTTAGTAGTGTAAGTCTAAAAAGAAGACATCTATTTATCGCCACCCGCCGCCAACTCTTGGACTACTCTTACCAACAAATAGTTGGATTGACCATCACATTATAACGCCACCCTGTGTGGTGTGACAGGGATTCAAACCCGGGTCCCTCCGATTAGGAGCCGAGTGCCTTAACCACCTGGCCATGCCGAGCCCGGATTATCGGTAACTAGTGAAGAAATAAGACGGACATCATACGCATCTTAATTCACCATTACTGTCTTTTTTCTGTAGTGTACCTATACTGTTCAGTGACGCTTGCTTAAAATCAGAAACATAGACCTCAACTTTCTAGCAATTAATACAATCATATTAAACTGATTTCTATTAATTAAGTGCTTCGTGCACTATTAAATAGTTGAAAATCATGACTGAGAAACACTGCATATACAATTCATTTGCACGCATCTAATATTACGTTTTATCTCAGTTGTGCCACAGTTACACATGCTAAGTAACTGTATTGTTTAATTCGCCGACTTTCCTAGAATACCATATTGCAGCAACATCTATATAATAATATCTTCTTAATAAGTTAGTTAAATCATTACATAACTGAGCCTTTTAAAGCGCATTCTGTTGGCGAGCGTAGTTGACAACGTGTACGAGCGGATAATAGTTTGTTGTGTTTGTTTTTCGAGGACAGCATTATAAAGAAATACATTTTTAACGTAAGAAACGAATTGTAGAAAAACCCGAAATAAACTCAAGGTTTAAAGAAATGATATACTCCAACTCTTAACACTTCATTGAAATAACATTACCAATATCAAAGTCTACACAATACAGGGTGGGAGCAATTCTTACATAAATCAAGAGGACAAATAAAATTGGAACAATAAATAAAAATAAAACATCCCCAAAAGTCAATATTTGTCCCATAAAACACATAAACAAATGCATAAGATTTTTACTCAACATCAACAAATAACTAAAGTCAGGAATACATTATAAGTACCCTAATACAAACAAAAATCAAGATCTGATGTCAGTTAGACGAGAAATTAAATTATAGATAATATAAACAATGTACTTGCACTTCCGGGTGAATTCTTTAGTCTAGACTTTCAAAATCTGTAATATCCCCAAGGGCAGAAAACTAGATCGATATTCGTGGGCTGAGATGGTTTTCTACAACCAGTAATACCCAGTCGTAACGTAAGTTTTTATTTATTTTATGTATCGACCAAGGCTATCTAATCTTTGTTCACGTGTACCCAACAGTGGTGTTGCCATGGGAACCGCCATTTTAAAGAAATGGAAGCTAGTTTTTTGTGTTTTTTTTATTATTATTATTGCCGAGAACAAAGTATATTATAATCTTAAAGAAAAGTTTAGGCCAGAGTAAAATCAGTGTGTGGAGACGAACAAATAAAACTAACATGTTATATCTATCACGTTAATGAGAACTACTAAGCCTTAGTATGAAACCATTATAACAGCATTTTTCAAGATCTGTTTGTTTCTTTGAAGTGAAGCACAAAGCTATACAATGGGCTATACGTGCTCTGCCCACCACGGGTATCAAGACCTCATTTCTTGCGTTGCATATCGACAGACATACTGCTGTGCCACTGGTGGAGGGCAGCATTTCTCAAACTCGGGTCTGAGAGTCATATGCCAAATTTCATAAAAATATTTTATGAAATATGATTTATAGAATTAAAAAATATATATTAAATTTATTTGAATTAAAACACTTAATTTTGAAATACGATTTTTATTTTTCAAAACAAAAACACCAATTGGTTCGGCAGTCCGCAAAAAAACAACAAACAAACAAAAAAACTGAATTTAAAATGGGGCCTCGAGTTACTAAAGTTTGTGAACCGCTGTATTATATAATAGTAACTGTGAGGTTGGAATCTCGATGCTAAGGTAAAGATACGATCTGTAATTTACGAAATTATTTTAATAAGTAGTTGCGCTAGCTGAAGAACTGGAGTTTATTTAGTAAAAAGAGACTAAATTAGGAAACAAAAATATTTTCTCAATTTTGTAGTTGGTTTATTCTCATTTTATACTTTCAGCACATTGTCTAGAAACAACAATATTACGTTATAATTTTGTTGCTAAGCAACATGATATAAAAACCATTGTTGGAACGCATTGTTACCAAAATTCACTGACTTTTCTATATATTAGAAATTGTTGTATACGGAAACAATTCTTTTCTACGTGGTTTTTCACTTGATTGCTTATTTAAAAAGATGCGCATGCACGTGGATATGATAAATTATAATAGCCAAGTGCAGACTCTCAAAGTTCAAAGTGTAAAATATATTAGGTTTTTAAAATTATTTTCTCTTGGAGCTATGGTTATTATATTTCCTTTTTTATGTCTAACTGCTATTTGTAATACAAGGAACCACTTTTTTCTATGTAATGTTTTGCTAGCTTGCCTCATTAAGAAATGCGCTTATGCGCACGCATGTGGATAAGTAACACCCAGGTGTTAACCCTCAGGGTCAACTTAGTATGGGTGCAAAATTTCAGGTTTCTAGGTTCTTTCCCTCTTTGAGTTATGGAAGTCATACACATACACACACACAGAAATGTCTTTCTCATTATCACAGATAACTTATTAGTCTTTATAGCAAGTCATGTTCATAACTATGCACTTAATCATGGTTAATGATTGACATGGGGGCTTCTTCTGGTCTGGTAGTTAGAGCACTTGACTCGCAACATGCATGTCCCAGATTCAAACGCTCTCAGATTTTACTCTCAGACGTAGAGGTGTTACATTGTGATAGTCAATCCCCCTTGTCGTTGGTGAAAATTAGACCAAGAACTGACGGTGGATGGTGTTGATTAGCTGCCTTTCCTCTTGTTTATCTCTAGCGTTGTTAGCCGTCGAGTTACTTTGTGTGAAATTAAATAAACAATTATCTAGGAATCAGAAGTGCCAAATGTTTCAATTTTGTTTAAAGTAAACAAAGTTCTGAAACAAAACAGAAAAGTCTGTGTGTGCATCCTTCACTTGTAACTGACGAACTGCTGAACCAACTGTCACAAAACCTTCCCAGGAGTAACAGAGAGAGGAGTCGTCGAAAATGGAATCTGACCCCTCCACGTCTGTTGAAAGGGTATGCCAGCTAGTATATACAAATGTATATAAATGATACTCTGCAATAACGAAGTTTTTACGCTGTATCTTACCAATGTAACCTCGAAGTTATTAGTAATTTTAACTCATATTACTGTAATAATATATCCACCTAGTGCTGCCATCTAATGAATGATGCAATCACTACGATGACGTCATGTGGAATGAACTGCTGTTGTTTCAAAGCGTGTGTTCTTTAGTTTAGCAGACAAATACTTTATAGTAAAAATACGTAATATTACGTTCTGTGTTGAAGACTGGTTTTATACACCTTTCACAATATAAAAAAAAGCTTCAAAAATATACAATAACCAATACATAACTCAATTTATTCTAGCTTTTGATAGTTTCTGGGCCATTTTACGACAAATCAATCTCTCACGAGAAGCGTAGCGCACTAATTACAACGAAGCACGGAACGCGCATTAGTGTAATTGGCAAACGTTTGTAAGTTCAAGTGCTATTACTAAGCAGGTTAATCAGAGTATGTAATGAATATTCAAGAAATGGTTGTTTGTGTTCGACTTCACTCTAAATTACAATATGCAAATAAAACCTTGCCAGGAAAATTGTCTTACTAGAAGAGAAACAAGAGTCCGATCCAAGTTTCGAAACTAATTTTGAGGCGTGGCACGTTAGCGCACAAACAGTGACCACAAAGAAGTACCCAAGACAACTACGCAGGTTGATAAAACACTCACAAAACATTACCCTAACTTATATAAGAATGCAAAGTTAAAACCTGTTTCCCAGCAGCGACAAATGACGTTTATTATTGCCAGTACACGTAACTTTTGTCAATCAACATGCAGTCATAAATATTAGATATATTTTTTAAATGCAGGATGCCTCACACGTGTTGCCTAACTAATAAACTTTCAAATCTTTAGGTATGTAACAAAAATCTCTTTGAAAATACTTTTTTTTTTTAAACGAGTTCTTTTTCCACCTATACACAACTTTCGCCAACTTATGTAGCATAAAGTGTCGTGCGGAAAGTGGAATTTTGGACGAACATGGAAACAGTATTAAAAAAAAAAAAGGAACTCTTAGTGTGCATAATATCTGCACCTGAATGATAATAAACAAAGAAAAGAATCCGAACGCAGACGACATTTGATATACGTTAACTTTAAATGGACGCAATATTGTTTGCTTAGATAAACTTCGTTTATCTTACTTGTAGAATCAAATATTCGAATTCAGACTCCGTATGTTCATAAATAACATAAACTTGGGAATTAATTTACCTTTTAAACCAAACAAGCGGTTAGGGGGGGGGGTGAGAGAATTGTATTTCACAAGCACCTGCGGTTGATCTGAGCATAAATCAATTTTTATACGATTGGCTTGTCATAATCCTTTGCGTATTTCAAGTTACACTTGTGAAATAAGTCGAAAAAAAATTTAATAAAACCGATACATTTTTCCAAAAATTCTATCTTTACTTGCCCTTTCGCAATACCAGATAATATCTTGTATGTTTTCATCTTTATCGTCTTATGAAGAAAAAATAAATAAATAAAACGTTAGACAAAGCTCTGTTCATCTGCCAACGCATTTCAAATTATTAAAGACTCAGACAGTCTCTCAAACAACACAAAAAACCAGACAGTGAAAAAATAGTCGGCTTCAGTGGTTCGATGTCTGTTTTATTTGATCAGTCGCATGCTATTCTGCGGCACAACCAACCTATAGCTACCGACTGCATGCTGTAAAAACGTGTTATTTTATCTTACAGGAGCCTAGAGATGGAAGCGATGTTAGAAAACATGTTCTGGCTGCATATTTAATAAACGTACCTCCACTAACTTTACTAAATTAACTTTCATAGATCCACATGAAAGTGTTGAATTAACCAACAAGGTACAAAAATATACACATATAAAAATTAATAACCCCCATACTCCATAAATACGACTTGTAACTCCTTCTTAGCCTACTCCCCTCCCCCCAGACAAGTATACTTTGCAAGCGTAGGAAATCAATTGCAATTATAATATTATAATAAATCACGATGCTCGTGCGCTCATTTCACTGAAGTGATAATAAAGTGCTGATTGGACAATAAGCATGGATAGGAAGAATATGAATAAAACAAAGCCCGTCTTGTTGGTTCGTTAACTGCTCCAGTAGGTGGTTTCAGTTGCTTTATGAAAGTCACATCATTTACCTGTTTTATTCCACTCTTCACTACAGCTGATCAACTGATTACGCAACAGTATTTCCTATTAATTACAACTGACCCGTATGCATGACACTCCTGAAACGACAGGGGAGCTACAAACGTTGTAAGCGCTCGTTAATTTTCTGATGATGTTGAAATTTCGGAACAAGAGATTTTTAAGAACGTTATGCACATGCTTGAAAAATGAATTTCGGTCTCATTTTATTATAATTAATGGCATCTATAACTTCTGTTCCTTTGCACACATCACGAATACATATAATCGAGAAATAAAAAAAGGGTCGAAGGGGTTTATCCTTGTGTAGATAATAAACAAGTACTTTCCATGAAAGTGACTGAGCATGTGCTGTTTGTATCATCTATTTTTTTTTTAGAATATCGTTTCCTTTAAAACATTGACTATATGACGTAGAACGTCAGACTGAAAAAAAAACGATGACGTATAGATGGTAAGAACGAAAAATGACAATTGTCTTTTTGAAATGTTTATATGCTTTCATTTCACTTTAGATTTTTTTTTTGGTTTGTTTGGGAATTTCGCACAAAGCTACTCGAGGGCTATCTGTGCTAGCCGTCCCTAATTTAGTAGGGAAGGCAGCTAGTCATCACCACCCACCGCCAACTCTTGGGCTACTCTTTTACCAACGAATAGTGGAATTGACCGTCACATTATAACGCACCCACGGCTGAAAGGGCGAACATGTTAGGTGCGACAGGGATTCGAACCCGCAATTCTCAGATTACGAGCCGAACGCCTTATCCACCTGACCATGCCGGGGCCAGTAATTTATATATTACATAGTTAATTTTTAAACGTAACTACTATTAGTAAATTAAAGAAAATTACTTCTCGATTTTGTAAAATTGCATCACTCGTAAATTTCCTTCCGTTTTATTAAAACGTTTCGTAGATTTATAAATTTTCACTTAACTTTATAATTTTAGAAAAAGAAAAAAACATATTAGATACAAAAGTAATAAAATCTAGGAAAGCTTTAATTTGACACAACGTTTCAGGCCTAAACATTAAGGTAAAGTTTACCAAGACTTTATTACCATTATATCTGGTATTTGATTTTTTCTTAAGTCTTGCGTCTTTTGTGCCTCTATATATATAGTTTTTGTGTCTGTGTAAATTAATCAGGTAAAGTTATAAACTGCATGTGTATAAAATCATTTAATATGTTTCATAAACCCTCATGTTTATTTAAGAATATGGATGAGAAATTAAGAATTGTTGTGTGGGTTAAAAAACTCAGCAAGCGTATTTTTAAGCCTATTTACAACTTAGTTTCAATTGCAAAGTTAAAAATAGTGCTAAACTTGTGCACGTGTGACTGAAACAATACATCAGTCTTCTTATTGTAATGCGCATAATGAAAGAGCCGACACTTGTACACCTGCATTTAATGTTAGTACATTTAGTATTGTTTAAACTTAAATACCAGCTATTGTTACCTAGATATCTTTATTTTAAGGCAAGTTCGGTGTTTTTTTTTGGAAGCTTTTATACCGATTTAATGAACGCAGACGTTATTCTCTGAAATCTCTGTACTATGAGCACGCATTTTGTAAATATTGACAGAAAATTATATTAATTTTAATGTATTTTATGTAAAATGTAAGAAAATATGAAGGTCACACCATACAGAATTGTACCTATAATAAGAAAACAACATACACAACGCCGGATAATTCAATCTACTACGATTAGATGAAGCCCTAATTACATGTTAATATCAGCTCTTTTTCAAAAATATTAAAGTTCAGAGCTGAACTGAGACTACATACATAAGTTATCATGCAGCTACTGTAGATTCACAAGAGAACCTAGTGTTTGTTTTTGAATTTCGCGTAAAGCTACACGAGGGATATCTGCGCTAGCCGTCCCTAATTTAACAATGTAAGACTAGAGGGAAGGCAGTTAGTCATCACCACCCACCGCCAACTCTTGGGCTACGTGTTTTTTAAACCAACGACTATAACTTTACAACGCCCTCACGGCTGAAAGGACGAGCATGTTTGGTGTGACGGGGATTCGAACCCGCGACTCTCAGATTACGAGTCTAAAGCCTTAACCACCTAGCCATGCCGGAGCCTCATATAACTTGTTAATCTCCAAACATTTTATCAGTACCTGTTATCAAAAATGGATAAACCCAGCTGTACCACCAACTGATCAGTTTACACGACACCAATACGGTGTCAATTCAGCTAAAGAGAAGGAGATCCAACTTTTGGAACGGAACAGAACAATATGTAGGACTAATTGTAATCATACATGAAATTCCTTAATAATCGTTTAATTAATGAAATCAATATATTACTATTTTCACAAATAATATTAATAACAATAGATATAGCGTTACAAATTTTTTATTGGTCTTACAGAATTATAATTACTTATTACTTAGAGCTTCACATATAGAGTATCATAATATCTGTATTTGTCCATTTGTTTTCGGTCTGATACGATGGGGATCGAACCCTGAACCCTGAACCCTTTGAAATTTTGTTTAAAACTGTTTCTGTGCACTAAAACAGGGGTTCATTCACCGTGCACCCTTATTACCATTACCACAGTTTTGTTTTAAAACTGTTCACTCCATGTTCACCATCTATCATTCACCGTGCACTAAAAACAGAACTTATTACCATTACCACAGTTATTAGTCCATGTTCACCATCTATCATTAATGAAGTTACAAATCCATGGCACCAATCAAGATACCTTCACCACGGCTTGTATCACTTTTACTGTAACCTACGTTAAACATGGTTTATCCATTACCACAATCACTTATTCTTTTGTTACAAATTTTGTTTAGTAAGCCTTTATTTATATTGAGGTTATTTATCTAGCGTGAACTCAGCAGCACCAGTAACTTCTTATCATAAGCATTCTTCAATTAAAATTCTTTTACAATAATTTCAATTCAATATGACCTCTGATTCATTGGTCACTTGTTTGTTTGAAAGCTCAAATCCACCCTCTACCGTAGTGTATTTATCACACAAGTTTCACAACACTTTCATTGGGCAATCTGTGTTCTGCTAACCACGGGTATCGAAACTCGGTGTCTATCGTTGTAAGTCCGCAGACTTAGTGCTTTGCCATTGGGGGTTTCATTTTATTTATGGTTAATAAGTAGCTTCAGTTCTGGCACAATAGGTCAAATAAGTTAAATGTATTGACTTTTAAACATTGATACTTAGCCTAAAATCATATTTCAAGAAAGTGACGGTAATTAACAACAGATGGCTCTTTTATATTACACCCCCACACAGCACAGACTACCCATTGTGTATCTTTGTACTCAACTACAAACAAACAATTGTTATTTTTGATACTACTCTGCATAATTATCTTACAAACGTCTAATAAAACGAAAATTAAGTTCACTTAGTACATATTTAAGACTATTACTTAAAAAACAACAACTGACGAACAGATCCCTAATATATATCCATTGTCAGTATTATGCAATGCAATCAACTGGGTACGTCATGATTGGCCGTTTCGTGTTTACATCTGACAGAATGAAAGCAGGTGCTCAGTTGACTGAATTACGCGATGACAGAGTTTAAAAGCTCTGTATTTGTATAATTTAATTATACAACCTGTCCATATTCTTCCACTTAATGAAATAGAAATTTAATACAACCAGTTCACTAAGGAAGATGAATGTCATTACAGAGACATAGCGTATGTCCTCATTAAGGCCTATTCGGATTTTTTTTTTTTGTTCTGCTAGCATGTATTTGGTTACCATCACTTGTACACGCCACTCACCTTTCCAGTCTCTTCAACTGTTTGTTCAGCTCACTTTGTTCATTAATCAGCTGCATCTGATGTGTAGAAAGTTGTTCCAGCTGTGGCTGGACATGGTTGACTCCCAGAATAGTTCTGCTGCATCTTAGCTTTCAGTTCCTCCTGCTGGGCTCCTATGGCTTTCAGCTGCTCTCCTATTGCTTCTATTCTCTCCTGAAACGAGTGAATTTTATTGCTTTTATGGTGGGCACAAGTACAGTTGGAGCTAGAAGCTTTCGTGATAGTTTACTGCGTGATTGTTGTTCTAAAAGCAAAACGTTTTGGGTTAGATACACCAAGGATTCAGTATGGAGCTAGCTAATAACGCTATTTATTGTAGAAACCAGGTATCTCCTATTTTAAGCACACGGCATTTCTTTTTGTTTCGTTTTCTTTTCTTTTTTTCTTGTTACTTACTTTTACATACACGACGTTTCATTTCATTTTCCTCTAATACCTTTTACTCGGACTAAATACGGTATTTTTGATGAATAATTAATCATTAGGCTTCGTTAAACACTTGTGACGTCATACTCATAGACGCTGGAATCGGGAGTGGCACGTTTCCCTTCAATAATTAAACTGGGAAGGGGAAATATCATCTTCCCCAAAGCACATTTTACCTAATCTTACTGTATGAAGTTAGCTAACTTTGACAGCCAGAATGAAAAGGAAAGTAAAATTCTTTAGCAAATCCTAAACATTACGCTGTTAATAGATTTTTTAATATCTATATAATGTATACATTAATTTTTTACTTGTAGCATTTTTATTATAAGACTTACGATTTTCTAGTAAAAAATTAACGTTTAATCTGTTACGTTCTTCTAATGTAAAATACTGTACATGTTAGTGTAAAATTGTTGAATAATATTTTAAAGCATTCATCCCCCCCCCAATCAGACAGTTTTTATTTAATATGCTTTCCCGATCCCCAACGTTTTGTACGTTCTAATGCGCGTGGCCATACTCACCATATAGACGTTGCTTTAATTTCTATGTTGTTTTCTCTTCCTGATCCACGGGAAGGATAGAAACTAGAATGATTACCCACCTGTCGCTTTTTTTTCTCTTCCTCGAGCTGAGCTTTATCAGTGAAGGTACCAAGACTCGGGTCCAGTCTGGGCCTCTTACAGGAGTCTTCATCATACGATCTATAGCCCTGAGACCTAGAAGTATCGTCAAAACTGATAATTTTGTTCAAGCTGCCCAAGACCTTGTAGACGAGCAAACAAACGATCTCAAAAGTTACCACCACTCCCACCACCATGTGAGAAGACACATCATGATCAGAACCATGAGCGATATTTTAGTAATATTTTATCTAAAATAGCGAAATGGAGAAATGTGGTTTCGTGTAGTTAGCAAAAGGATGGAATTTTCTGCAGAACGATTTGCAGAAAACGGAGATTTTGTTGTGTTTTTTGTTTTTGCGGAACGGTTAGTGGCAAGGTGAATCTTTCTGTGGGACGGTTAGCTCAGAGGTGGGGTTCTGTATAGTAGAAGCAGATCGTGTTTTTTTTCTTATAGCAAAGTCATATCAGAGAGATCGAACCGTAGTACAAGTAGAGGAAAAACGTAGTTTACTGTAAAACGGTTAGAGGAAAGATGGAGTTGTTGGGTCAGTACGAGGAAATATTGCATTTTGTGTGGAATGTTGAGTGCTTGTTTATTACATGTTAAACATCTTTTACGGCCACTTACGTCCAGATTTATTCGGGATAAAAAGAAACGTTTTAATACAATTATTTTCCATAAAGAAGACTAGAATAACCAACAATCTTTAAGATATTTAGTATTAACAGCCTGCGTCGAACTGCCTTGTAATAAAAAAACTGCGGATTACTTCTTATATTTTCCGTTGTTTTTTTTTAACTGAACGAAAACATAAAAGAATATGAATGAATTATAGCAAATAGATATTTTTGTCGTGAGGCTTTGGTCTGGTTTTGAATTTCGCGCAAAACTACACCATCCCTAATTTAGCAGTGTAAGACTAGAGGGAAGGCATCTATTCTTCACCGCCGGCCAACTCTTTTACCAACGAATAGTGGGATTGACCTTCACATTATAACGCCTCCACTACTGAAAGGGCGAGTATGTTTGGTGTAACGGGGACTCGAACCCCCGACCCTAAGATTGCGAGTGGAGCGTTCTAACCACATGGTTATAGCGGGATCATTGTGAGGCTACACTGCGCATGTACAACTTAAACGTTTTCTTCTTGTAAAGGAGGTTAGAAACAAAGTTTTAAGGTAATATGGCAACTGGACGAAGCGTGAACATGTTTCTTAGCAAAATAGAAACGGCAGTGATTTCGGATCTATTTCTATCAAATTTGAGAAACGTTTGTTGAAAATGTGAAACCAATTCATCGCTCTAAAATTTGAAAATTCCAAGTATGGTTTTTTATATATGCGATGAAAAATAGTGAGTTTGATTGTTTGTTTTTAGTTAGGCACAAAGCTACACAACGGGCTATCTGTGCTCTGCCCACCATGGGTATAAAAACCCGGTTTATAACGTTGTAAGTCCGCAGACATACGATACTGCTGTGCCAATGGCGACCTACCCGAAACTTTCTTATAATTATATTTCTGTTTCTATCAAAATAGTAAATATAACGTAGGATTGAGAGAAATTTCGTGAATAAAAAGTGATAAAACTCAACTTCTGTGCCCCGGTGGGCAGTGAGCTTATACAAGTGTTCTAATTAAACCAGGGGTTCCCAACCTTTTGGCACTCGCGACTTGAAAATGTAATTGATGAAATAAAATTAATGTTATCCCAAGCTACTTCTAACAAGAGCTTCGCGACCCTGGAGGGTCGCGACCCACCGGTTGAGAACCCATGAATTAAACCAAATGCACATAAGATTCGGAAATAGCAATCCAACTTGTACTGCACATAGTATCAGTCAAAGGCGAGGTTACAGGAGTGTAGAGAACGCCCCACACCCTCCCTCCCCTGTCCCACCTCTCTCTCACCAGAGTCTCAGTACATCATTCTGAAAATAATGATATTTCTGGGAGAGCTACAAGTGCACCGCGATACTGCAGAGAAGAGAACTTTACCATCAACATTATCTGGTGCTATAAACATTGTAAACAGAGATTACTAGTCTACCCACCGGAAAACACGGTCTTTTTAAACCATTCACCCGTAAAAACAGTTTGTGTACGTGTTTATAAAATCCCGGATAATGTCGTGAGTTTATATAACCAACCTTGTAACGCTAGGATGGCTTCACATTTCAAACATACAAAAAACACGAACTTGCATCGCGTGTTCAACGAAGACATGAGAGATCTATAAATATTGTTAATTTAAAGCAAGCACCGTTAACATCAAGTAGGTGTTTACGTTTACAAAACAATTTCTTTGACTAGTCTTGCTGTGCCCCGGAATAAAATGGTAAGGTATTGAAACTGGAGAGATCTGTTTGTGTTTTGTGTTTGTGTTTTTTCTTTTAGCAAAGCCACAAAGGCTATTTGCTCAGCCCACCGAGGGGAATCGAACCCCTGATTTTAGCGTTGTAAATCCGGAGACTTACCGCTGTACTAGCGGGGGGCTGAAACTGGAGAGAATAAAAACACAATGCCCTTTCGTTATCAAGGGTAACAGCTTGTACTTAATGTTTTCTCTCATAGAATTTGTTTGTTTGTTTTGAAATTCGCACAAAGCTGCTCGAGGGCTATCTGTGCCAGCCGTCCCTAATTTAGCAGTGTAAGACTAGAGGGAAGACAGCTAGTCATCACCACCCACCGACAACTCTTGAGCTACTCTTTTACCAACGAAAAGTGGGATTGACCGTCACATTATAACGCCCCCACGGCTGGGAGGGCGAGCATGTTTAGCGCGACTCGGCCACCTCTCATAGAAAGTCACGTGCACGTATAGAAACATTTTAAAGAAATATTTAAACAATTCGGCTTAACTTCATCATTAGTCAATGTTATGACACTATTTATGCAATATGACATCTAGTACTGACTTTCCTCAAATATTTAATGTTCCTCTGGGACAATGTGAACGAAAAAAAGAAAAACTATTGAAATAAACGAAAATATCTGTTGTGCTCTACCCAACCTATAAAATAAAAACTTTTGTGAAAATGTCTGTATGTATTTTTACCAAAGGAACTGGAGAACTCAATACCTGGAATGGCCTTTTGAATACTGATATCCACTGTCCCGCACCACCTGTCGGGCTAAGGGGAAAAGCTCATCTCTTCGGGTGAGAAGGGCAGGAACCTGCTTACATATCTGAGCTGCCGCTTCATTAACAGATACCTGGAATGTACATGTAATAAATCAAACTGTTTCATAGTCTTATAATTCAAAGTTACTTTTACAAACTTGAATCCAGTCGAAAAGTTGCTTGTAACTACCATAACATTTATATCTCCATGTATCATATATTATCTAACTTTTGAAGGCTAATCAGCACATTTTCTTTTTTTATGAACCACAACAAGAAGGAGAGTACTTTACAATGAATAATAATATAAACATTTAAAACGTTACAGATATGGTTTCTCTTCTTGTTCAATACTACCTCCCAGTGGCACAGAGGCATCTCTGCAGGTTTACAGCACTAGAAACCAGATTTCAATACACGTGGTGGCCACAGCACAGGCAGACTTGTGTAGCTTTGTGTTTAACTTCAAATAAACAAACAACTGTTCAATACTAGCCACGTTTAATGTGAATGGAAAAGTGCTTGTGTAAACTAAGACCTTAACTAATGGATTATCAAAAACAAAACAACGAGTTTCATTTGTTTACAGTGACAATCAGAACTCGTAGCCCCAAGGTGCAGAATACACTTTTGTAGCAACTAGCTGTGAACCATGATCTCTAAGGTTCACAATTCAAGCATTCTAGTTACCAGGATTACGTTGGGCCCTGACTACTAACTTTTTTTTTTTATATATAAACCTTCTTACTGTTGTGCAATGTGCGATACTTCCGACAAGATACAGACATGCAATTATATGAGTGTTCTATGGATTCAATTGAAATAAAGCTGTAAACAGTTAGCTTTTTGTTGTCAGTACGCTTGAGGTAAATTTATATAGATTTTTAACTATCAGAATACTTCAGACAACACAACCTATTCCTATGAACCTCTAACCTAGTTATGCATGATGAGTATGAAGTTATAAAAATGTCTTTAAATAAAAACAAGTGAAATAAAAATTAGCATCACTGATTACAGACTACCATTGAAGAGGAAAATCCCATTAACGGATCACAAGTGAATGGAGGTGATTTTTTTTCACAGACCTATCTTTATTTTGAATAGCTTTTCACATTGTTGCAGTAAAAGAAAACCACTTTTCTTATTATTCAAATCTCATTTTGACAAAGTCATTTTCATAATAAGATTTATTCAACATTTCAGTATTATATCACATGATTAATGACATTTATTTATTCAACAGTATTCCTATACATGACATACACATCTCCTTCCTTCAACTTGTTTCAAATCATACGCGTCACTCCAATAATCTGGTTCAAATAAACAATAGTGCTACAATGCTACTAAACTGTTTCAAGTGAAAAGAGAGTAGCACTACAATGTAACAGCGATATGATTTTAACCAATTCTGTGAAGTAGTACAATATCAGAGCCTTCAAATCAAGGGCACCTAGCGCTACGACGTAAGAATAATATATTTCAAATAGAGTAAACAGTGCTACAACGTAAGAATAACCTGTTTCAAATGAAAAGCAAATGGTGCTACAATGTAACAGTACTGTGTTTTAAATTAAGAGTAGCTAGTGCTACAATGTTAAAATCTCAAATAAAACGAACACGTTTTTTTTTGTCAATTGCATGCATTGATAATTCAAAGTATGTAACAGGAAATCAGTAAGATTATGGTTTTATAGAAACAGATTTCAACAAACCTCATGCAGCGTTAAAGGTTTCTCTGGTTTCCTTTTGCAGTCAAATCGACCATATATAGCCGCATACTTTCTCATTTCGCCCATCCTCCGTGGATCGTCATCAGACATATTCATCACATACTAAAAGATAAAAACATGCTTCTGTTAGACGATGCTGGAAAACTGGCAATCCTTAGTTGAAAGTAAATATTAAAATGTCTGAGCTTGTGAACTACATTTGTAACACATTCATCAAATAACAGATTGAAAACATGTTAAAATATTTATCATAATATGAAAAAAAATACAGTAATAATTTTATATCAGAAACCATGAAGTGTTTTATCCATAGAGTTATCTTATACAGAGAGATATCACAGTTATTTTCATATATATCATTCTGAGGGTAACATAACTTAGAATAAATTTATAAAACACTAAAATTGATAAAATAACTGACATCATATCCCATTCTCCACAGTGTACACATGATAAGCTGCTATGTTGTGTACGTGGTAACCCACGTCATAACATATAGTCTCTACAGCGTACACATACACCCACATAAGACAGTAAGCTATGTTGTGTACATGGTAACCCACATCATAACATGTAGTCTCTATAGAATACATATCCACCCACATAAGATAATTAGCTATGTTGTGTACATGGTAACCCATATCATATCACAATCTTTATAGTGTACATATGCACAACATCAGATGATAATCTTCAATTTTTAAATATTCATCACTGAAGATCATAAAGCTGATACGAAAATATACATCGTGGTGCTCTAATCTTTCAGTATCATTTTAGGTCATAAGTAAAAAATATTTGTTGTAGATGAAAGGATTCTTTTCTTTATACAATACTTTAGAACTAAACTGTTATAAAAATATTTTTACTGCACAACATAAGGCTCTATTTATCAGTCTAGAACATAAATCAGTTAGAAAACATCATTATTCTAGATGGTGGGGCTATACTCTCTACATATTTCTTACTACAGATCATAAACCTGTCATAAAGATATTTGTTGTAGATCATAAGGCATTACAACTTGTATATTCATTACTTTAAACCATCAAACGTCGTTATGAACATATGTTCTGTACATCTTTTAGTTGTAAATCTATACAAAACATAAGTGCTCTAAAGGAGAAGTGTTGTAACTTCGAGACACAGAGAACCCTAACTTCTCTACGTTACAATTCTGAACCGTGATATTTCACCCATAGACGAAGAACTGTACATAAATCCAGACCAATTTCCCTTTGATTATTAGATACTGAAATCTACAAAACCAGCCGCAGAACACAAGATAGAATAACTGTGCCAAAAGAGAAATACGTGTGTTTTTTTTTTCTTATGTGACGGTAAAGATACACAGACAAATTGCAGAAGGATCATGTCTACACATCAGAGATTACAAATAACCACATTAACCGTTTTTATAAATACCTGGTCAGTATGAATACTTATTACTTAATGAGAGTGGTGTCTTATTTCGTCGGTCAAAAATAGAAATTAAAAGTTAACTTCTTCATATTACAATGACACATTTATCAAAATAACAATAGTTAGTAGGTTCTTCATATTACAATGACACATTTATCAAAATAACAATAGTTAGTAGGTTCTTCATATTACAATGACACATTTATCAAAATAACAATAGTTAGTAGGTTCTTCATATTACAATGACACATTTATCAAAATAACAATAGTTAGTAGGTTCTTCATATTACAATGACACATTTATCAAAATAACAATAGTTAGTAGGTTCTTCATATTACAATGACACATTTATCAAAATAACAATAGTTAGTAGGTTCTTCATATTACAATCACACATTTATCAAAATAACAATTGTTAGTAGGTTTGTATAACGGGTTCAAAATTACTTCCCTCCCCCAAGTTTGTTTGTTTATTGAATCTTTATGTAAACATCACGTCTATAAACCAAACAAACTGAGATTTCTGCTATATATTTCAACATGTCTAGATGATAGTTTTACCGAATCGTTTAGATTTCTCGTAACTTTGATCACAAAAAATGCTCCTTGGAAATATTGAACCATGTCATTCTTTCCATTTGCTTTCGTAGAATAAAGGTACTTCCTTGTGTGTGTGCGTGACCGTCAATGGTATTCAGACAATATTTAACCTACAAGAAAACTCGTTTAAAACAATTAACTACGAACAGAGAAAAGCTGAACGTTCACGACCGAAGTCTGTGAAAACTAACCACTCAGTAACTGCTTTGTTTTTTAATTTCGCGCAAAGCTAACACGAGGGCTACCTGCACTAGCCGTCCCTAATTTAGCGATGAAAGACTAGAAAAAATACAGCTAATCATCACCGCCCACCTCTAACTCTTGTATTACTCTTTTACCAACGAAGAGTGGGATTGACCGTCACATTATAACGCCCCAACGCTGAAACGGCGAACATCCTCTGATTACGAATCAAGCGCCAATCGATAGCTGTAGCTTTGACAATCACAATTATTTTATCACATTTGCCGCTCTTGAAGACTTTATACCAGAATTTACATAAAAATACGATGGTGCTGATTAAATTCTATTAACTGTTGCTTTAGTGCAACTGACTGTATAAAGAGTATACCAAAACCCCCGGCAACGAAAAACTGACCCCTCTAGGCGTCGCGTCTCATTCTGAGATATATCACGTCCGAGAAGACGCCGATTGGTAGAAATAAACTACTTGACTCTACTATGCAGAATGTTTTTCTGTGTTGAAATCCACGAAGTACGAAAAAAGATACAATTATGTATAGTAGTAATGGTTTTAGAGGTTTCAGCGTTTCCATCTTCTCCAGAATCAATATCATACACCTTGCTTTATTCTAATCTAACTTGAATTCAACCTTTCTTGGCCTTCTCATTACACTTCTTTCGTCACTTTCAGGATCAGTTCTTCACTTCCAATTAGTATGATTTGCTTTATTAGAGTATTTTTAATCTGAAGAAGCTTTTTAATTATTACCATGGGTGCACGGCAAGAGTAGTCCTGTCGAGTCTGTTTACTATCCTCTAGTCAATCAACTAGGAACCTTCGGGATGTGTAGTGATAAACCAACAAAGATTATCTGAAAAGTTAATCTTTAATGAATCTGTAGTTAAACGTTAAATTAGAAAATAGCCCATATTTAAAGCATTACACGTCTAAAAAATGACCATTTGTCTAGATGTTGTTGTTAAATAGGGTAATGTGTCAAATATTTTGTAACAAACAAATATGTAAGGATTACACAGAATGTTAATTTGTTCACTGTAATACACTCACAGCGAGTTCAAACGTTCATTTCATAGACCCCAGGTGGATTGTGGGTTAACTATGCTCTACCCGCCACTACTGGTGCGCCACTTAGGGGACGAATAAGAGGAAAGGAAATCAACTGGCAGCCCCTGCTACTCGAACAGGTTACTCTAAACTTAACAGTGAAATAGAATATCTTTTTTATAACATTCAATATCAAAAAAAAACTTTCGGTAGTGCAAAGTCTCGAACCCAAGATCCTTGTATTACCAGTCGAATATGCTTAATATCAGATCACACTCGGGCCAGCCCTAAAAGAACAATATGAACTGGTTGGAAGCGCATTCGTTGTTTATCATTTGCCGAGTTGGAGACTGAACAGGGAGTTAAAAACGTTCTTGAAGAATTACAGAACGAAACAAACACTTTTTGTTGTTAGTGATGTAAATTATGAGGTAAATTCTAATCTCATATGTACATAAACTCTTGTTCATACCTCTACTTACATACCTTGTTTCCAAGGGACGTGGTAGTATAAACTAATCCATCGGCAACCTATTTTAAAGTGCTTATTTTCAACAAACTTATGAAACATTTTATTCGTCTCAAATGGAAAACATATTACGAAATTTTAAAATAAATATCTAACATTGTTTATTTTTGATAATCTCCTGTATTACCATATAAATAATGTAAAATTATAACCGTCTATAAAAAGTCTTACAGAAATGAGGTAACTAAGCACCTCTACTTACTGTATCTAAAAGCTTTCTTTATATAATAAACATAATAATGCAGAAATAAACTAGTGTTTTAACAAAACCTTTCTTTCTACGGCAGAATTTGTTAAGTGGCTATTGTGAGCCTGTTTAAATTGTCCTCAGTAAATTTTATATGATTCTGGTTTTGTTTATTTTCGTCTGTTTGGATTTGTAAACGTTTCAACTCTTACAAGAAACTACTGAAACTATTACTGAAATAAAACAAAGAAATAATCATTTTTTTGTGTTACATCGTGTTATTTTCTCTGTTCTGTAGTGTCATAAAGAAGATACTTTAAAACTTTAAATACTTCACACAAACAAACAAGGCTAGGTTTTCAGGTTTTGATTGAAACTACGCACTGTAGCGTATGCCACTAAACGTGTTCTGCTTTGTGGTATCGTTTTATTATGTTAAAGTTATAAAAATAAAACCGACGTGAGGGATTAATTATAATGTAGCTTGCGATGTATACATAATACGGGGATCTGGGAAACTACCACAAGGGTCATCACCAATCATAAGTAGGTAATATTTTTATAATCAGCCAGTATTTTTTTTATAGCTGAGCAATAAATAAAACAATTAAAATTTCCGTAAAAAATTATTTATCAGATTTGGCCATTAACAACTACAAAAAATAGCATTCAGATATATCCAATAAAAATTACAAAAATGGTTTCATCGATAATTGCGTCTACATAGAAATACTTCAGTAACACCATCTCTGTGATGTAACGTTGTGATGGTAGATCATTTCTAAACTCAATAAAATAATTTTTCTCATGAATGGTGAACGTTGTAGTAAACTGTCAGACAATTCCAGAAAAGGTCTCAGCCTTCCGCAGTAATTAACAGTTATATCTGAGGGCGGGTATTTCTGCTAGTAACAATAACACACACAAAAATATGTCAGTGGTGTTCAGAGTTGACATGACTAAACAGGAGAATTCGTTGTAATAGTCCCAAACCTTATAAATACTAAAAGAGGTACGTTTTATTTATTAATTCAATTGTCAGATCAACAACTGAGAAAGATGGTTGATTTCTTTATTTGTTGCACAAAGCTACACAGTCTGTGCTGTTTACGCCACAGATAGGTCTTGTACTTGTGGTACTTGACTAGCAACCTGCATTAGTTGTCCCTAATTTAGCACTGTAAGACAAGAAGGAAGTCACCTAGCTATTAACACCCACTGCCAACTGTTGAGCTACTCTTTCACCAACGGACATTGGAATTGACCGTAATTTTATAACGTTCCCACGGCTGAAAGTGCATGTCTGGGGTGATAGGGTTTCGAACCGGTGACCCTCAGATTGAAACAAGCGCTCAAACCACCTGGGATACGACAAATATAGTGGTTGTGCGAGGTGCTATTTATATTATCAGTGTTTCATTGTTACAGTTCGCATCAAGCTAATTGCAATTATTATTAATTTTACGTTATTTATCACATCTTTAGACAAGAATTAATAACACAGCAGTATTTATTATTTGTTATGTGTATTATTTTATCGTCACTCTCAAGAACTGACGAACCACCAAGCTTGTCTTCTTGCTCTCGGAGTGACTCGAGCGACCCCAGCCTCAACGAGAACTGGTAATTCATGATTTCTATTTAGATACAATCGATAACTGGGCAAAATGTCAACAAAAACGAAACTTGACAAGTAACCAGACGCTCTGAAGGTTACGCTGTAAACTATGTTATATAAAGTTCTTTCTAGAAAAACTTAAAACTTCATTTCAGCTGCATGTACAACTACGCATTCTAGTTCAAATACAATTTTCAACGAACCTGAATAGATTTGTTTGGTACGAATCTATACTTCGTACGTCTTAAGTTACAATAAAACCTAATTAGTTTTCTAGTGTTAAAAACTGAATACGGAGTTTATAGAACATGTTTTTAAATGATCAAGATGCTATATCGTGACAGCTGAACTACTTAGGTACAATTGAACGCTGTCGAATATTTGTTGCTTTAGACATGAAGATATTTGGAAACCCTTACTTCTTTAAAAGGTTCATGGTTAAACAAATCATGTTTAAATGATACTGAGAAACAGCAATAGAAGTTTTATATTTTTCCCATCTCCAAATATGATACTGTTTGAGTGGAACCAGGAACCCTCGAGTTTTATACAAGTGGATTTGTTTTCAGGTAGAAACATGCTTTGCTTAAATTGTGTTTCGTAGCAGCTTTCGTAACTTCTCACTGGAAGGACGACAAAAAACAAATAAAGACCTGTTTCCAATTTGTATGAAGAGATGGCGCTATAAACATGTTGTCAAGCGATCAGTTTCCACATGGCTGCAGTAAATGCATGTTTCTCACGTCAATGGTAACGTGTTCCATGTCCACATAATAGTTAAAGAAAGGACAAATATAAAAAGTCACCAAACTTGTTTTTTTTACATTTAATGTAAAAACAAATAAATAAAAACGAAAGTAAGAGTTTCAGAATTACATGCAACTCAGTTATTGGAGAAACTTTGGGCTCGAATCAGCACCTGAATCAAATGTCATACAGTTTATAGTATTCAAGAAATGTCACGAAACATATAAAGCATGTTATTATTTTAAATTTTTCTGTTAATTCTGAACTTAAGTCTATATAATTGTTCAAAAAATAAAAATGTGCCAGGTGAAGTCGTTTGTTATATTTCCTTTCCTTTGCCTTTTCAGGTAACGGGCGGTGTACTGGAGAAAAGAAAATATTACTTATGAAAAAGAATCTTTTGTTTTGTTTCGAATGTTCGCCTCGAACTTCACTAACGGTCCCTAATGTCCAACTGCTGGACTAGACGGCAGTAACTAGTCAACAGCATCTAGCGTGAAATCTGGAACTTTGTTAGAAGTGTGGATCGTGATTTTGCAGCAACGACACGCGCACTGCTGAACCTTAGGTTCACAGGCCAGCATGCTAATCAGCAACCCACAAACCAGTGAATGTCTGATTGTCAGTCAGTCGAGAACTACCTTTTAAAATAGATTTACTTTATCCATCTACTAAACAATCCGGGTTTATACTTATGCATGAAATAATAAGATCAGTTTATTTCAGCTACAAGCCTAGTTTGAAGTTGAATATTATTTGTCGTAAACTTGTAAAGCCAAATTACACGTGCTGAAGTAAAGTTGTTACTTTTAATACAGTTCAGCAGTAAAAATAAAGACAAAAACTTTCAAAGTTATCGTACTAGTTTTGTTTTTACGGTTTTTCTCGAGTTGCACGATTTGTTTTAATAGTAAAACAGGGAAACGTTTTGGTTTTAAGGACTGGTTTTTCGGTTATTGGTGTTACTTGTCCCTAACTTGTGGAGTCAGTAAACACCACCCACACTCTACTCTTTTGGTACTCTTATCAAACAATACGACTGGCCATGACTCTTACATTTACAAATACATGATTAAAAAAAAAAATTATAGCAGTGGGCCACGAGCCATGGACACTCGGACACATAGTTGAGCACGCTAGACCCGTTTTTCAAAGACAGAACACACAAAACAGTGTGTAATATTTAACTAAAATGGTTTGTATATGTGCTTAAAATTCGATTAAGGTAAAAATTTGTAATTGACCTGGAAGATTTTATCAAACTTCAATCTCTTGATCTGAAATTCGTTTGAAGACGAATTTAAAACACTAAAATCTGGGATTCGACTCTCCGCGGTAGACACAGCAGATAGTTCGATGTAGCTTTGTTTCAAAACACAGTAAAACGAGTCATCGACTGGATGGCGGATATCACATCTCAGTCATTAAGTCTCTCTTTTACGGTCGCTTCCTGTTTAAAAGTTTTCTAAGCTTTATTACATTTAACTTGATAATTAAGTGAGCTAGCAGACCGATATATCGTCCTTTTAAAAAACTTCAAAATATGATGACAAAACAAGTGAACATGTGTTTTTACTAAGCCTAAATTTTCGCCATAAATAATGTTTAAACGTAATGTTCGAATTTATCAAATGCAATATTTTACTGTATGCCCCACCATATAATCTCCTGTCCGAGTGCAAGAACATCATAAAATTTATAAATATGTAATTCGGCTTATTTCTAAAGTTTTACACACCAATTAACTACAAGATTTACCCCTATTTAGACGCGTAATAGAAACGCAACTCTTATGATTTTGGTAGTTTTCTAACGGTTATATAATTAAAAGATCGTAACAGACATACGACAATAACGGATTCCTAAAACAACTTCACAAGTATCCGTTACAACTTGAAGATCTTTATTAACAAAACAAGAACATTTGACCAGCAACGTCAATTCTTTGTGAAAGCATCTATACAAGTGATTCTTATAAAAGGTACTTAAGCCTACTGAACCTAGCTTTCAACAGAGTCACTCCGCTGGCAATCTCGACCTTCATTCTGTGCGATTCTGGTTTAGGCCTACTTTAACATTTATATATCTCACATTTCACCTGTTTTAAAAATCAATTCCTATAATATTTTAGGTCACCAGCTCAGGAGGTTCTCTCACTGTAACATCAGTTAACACTTATTTGAGAATCAACAAAGTTCTCTGTAAAAGTCCGATAATTTCTTCTGCCGCTGACAAAACTGAGACCAGACGTGGCCAGGTGGGCTAAGGCGTTCGACTCGTAATCTATGGGTCACGAGTTCGAATCCTCGTCGCACCATATATGCTCGCCCTTTCAGCCGTGGGAGCGTTATAATGTGACGATCAATCTCCTTATTTGTTGGTAAAAGAGTAGCCCAATAGTTGGCTGTGGGTGGTGATGACTAACTGCCTTCCCTCTAGTTTTACACTGCCGAATTAGGGGCGAATAGCGCAGATAGCCCTCGTGTAGCTTTGCGCGAAATTCAAAAACAAAAAACAATCTCACAAAACTGACGCGCTACATTACAAAACCAAAAACCTAGATGCACAACACTAGTGGCTCGCAAAATGCAGCTCCCTTAACAAAAAGTAAGATAATTTATACTCTGCCATTAAAAATATTAATTGATCACTTGTAAAAACTACTTTAGATACAAATATACAATATACTGACAATGCAACCCACTTTCTTAAGTACGTTTATCCAATTCTGCAGGTGGTGGCGTTACTAAAGTGTGTGAGAGAAAAGTAAACCCACACCGTCATAGATGTTATTGTTTATATCGTTATTTTGTTAGAAGTTATTACTGGTCTTATTTGAAAACAAGCCTCATTATTTGTTTTTATTGCCATACTGTTTGGTAGCACTGTAATAAAAACTCTTTTATGATACCGAACGTCGATTATAGATTAAGATAGTTCCGCAAAGGGCAACAACTTGAAGAAACTTGCCAGTGAACCATCACTAAGTCAGCGCTAAAACCTGGGATTCGATTCCCCTCAGTGGCTAGATCACTTAAGTCCAGTTCTATAGCTTTGTGTTTAACAAAGACATCGACCAATGCAGGAATTATTTGACGGTTTTAACACATTCTGGTCAACAATAACTTCTTCACATTGTCAGCTTAAAACACATTAAGTATCCTCAGTGTGAGCTAAAACTTGGTTATTACAGTTTGGAACACATTGTGATACATGCACGCGCGCGCGCGCATACACATTTGTACTTAGGTCCCTTATTTACCCGATTGTATAATCATACACCACGACCGATGTGCGTCGCGCGCTCTCCGTAGGTTTTATAACTGATGTCTGTGAGTAAACGAATTATTTAAATTCAGATTTTTGTGAAAGTCAAGATTACCTTTTCAAAAGCTTGTTGATATTTTTTGCTGACAGTCGCCGGGCTTCAAATTGTTAATTACATACAGTATCAATTACATTTGCCAGCAAGTCGAAAAATAAATTTTTGTTGCCTTATTATTGGTTTTTTTTTTCTTTGACACAGGTACAAGTAACTTATTTAAAAACACAGATTGATGAATAGATATTAAATACATGTGAACCATTTTCTAACAGAGTTGTGACTTTTCTGTATGGCGTATTTTTACTAGTTAATAATATGAACTTCAAGTAAGAATACGTGAACAAACAGATACGCATTTAGTTATTATGCATAGCACTTCTGTGGGTTTGAGACTATTGTGGTTTACACTATAGTTAATCGAATACAATCACCAAGGGTCCATTCTCTTTACTTTCATTTATTCCACGTACTAAAGATAGTTTTTAACACACCGAGTCTTAAGTTAATCCTAATTAAACTTTCAGTCTACTTGAAAGGTGTAATTATTTCATGTGTTGAGGAAAAATGGATTTCTAGTGGTCCAACTTAGGAGCATGATGCTAATTCATGATAATCTCTTTTCATGGAGGGAAATGATGGAATTTCATGAGAGCAAATCTCATTCCTTCTTCACAACAAATTACCTGCGCCTTCTTCCCCCCCTCCCCATCTTTTAACCCTTTGTACACGTGGGAAGTGTTCCCACAGGATTTGACTGAGCAGTCACTGTTCGGAAGGACATCTGCGCGCCATCGCGCGTTTTCGATCGATATGCAAATGAGAGGCGCCTATTCTTATGGGGTTTGAGCGAGTGACGTGAAAGTAAAGTAAAGTGGCACTACTCGCGGAGAACGTGGACAAGATATATGAATCTACAACATATCTTGTGGCAGCGTCCCACGGTGACAGTAGTCCAGGAGATGTGTGCGTTCTATACACATGCATGTGTTGGCAGATTGCCATGGTAATAATCTGGTTTTTAACTCGTTCAACGCCCAGGCCTCAGATCCTACCAACAAACGCCTCTCTCGCGGTTTAGAAAATATAAAGGGTGTAGTTTTATAACTGAAAAAGTTGTTTTATACGTTGAACGACAGCTTCGAGAACGTTATTTCGACTAGCTCGAGTTTGTTTTCGCAGTTTTTTGCAGTAGTAAAAAAAAAGTTGTTGTTTTTCTTAAGTAATCAGTTTTTTTATTAATTACAAATACCAATTTACTGATATCATTTGATCAGCTTCTATCAAACTAGATCAAGTATTCTGGAAGTATTTCATCTTTCTTCGTTATTTGTTCGAGGGATTTAGACATTTTAGCAATAAAGTTAGGAAAAGAACTATATTCTCAAGTTAATAATAAAAAACTTTTGGTTTCAGCCAGCATTTTGCCAATGCGGATTCATCAGGGACGCGGCTGTACAAAAAAACTGTTTTGGAAACAGTTCTTGTACTATCTTACGACTACTTAAAGTACGTTACAAAAAAAAAAGTTAAGAAAAATGTAATTGTAGAAGCACCATTCGAATACTTTGTAAAGTAGGTTGTGGAAAGTAACAGGTAAAACAATAAGTGTTAAAGAACTCCGAGCTCAAAAACGGACCACTTGGTCCATTTTTTAATTTTTAGAAAATTTCCTTTCAAGGTTTCATTTTTTTTTTACATTAAGTATCATCGTGTTAAAAGTAAACCTAGTGGTCAGACATATTACCATATGGTTTTTACATTTATTAATTTTATAATCTTTCACAACGGCATGCCCCTATTCAACCACCGAATTAAAGTTTTTATCGATCGATCACATCAGCACGAGCTAAAATGACGGAAACTCGTTGCACAAGCAAGAATTGTGTCCTAAATGAAGCGTTAGATGGAGTTCTGTATCGAATCTCGGTTTTCAAGGGAAAAAGGACAAAAAAAGGAAAACACAAGTTGTATAACATAATGATGATTTGAAAAAAGAAGTAAAACAAGCAAGATTGATACTTATGTTCACACATTTGTAAGGTTTTACTTTTGATGGACATTCAAGAAGAAAATGTGTTCATTCGTTGAATTACGCAAAATGTCAAGTGACATGCGAACATTGATCGGAAATAGAAAATATTAGAAAAAAGATACATTCAAGACACATTTTTTCAGTGACGCAAGGAAACTGAACAGTAATAGATTATTTAGAGAGACGGGAACACTGATCACAAGTAAATGTCCTGGTAAAAGGAAAACAAGAGGTGTCTTTGAAAGACAAAGATGGCCAAGCATGTTAAGGCGTGCGACTCGTAATCTGATGGTCGTGGGTTCGCATCCCCATCGCGCCAAACATGTTCGCCCTTTCAGCCGTGGGGGCGTTATATGTGACGGTCAATCCCACTATTCGTTGGTAAAAGAGTAGCCCAAGAGTTGGCGGTGGGTGGTGATGACTAGTTGCCTTCCCTCTAGTCTTACACTGCTAAATTATGGACGGCTAGCACAGATAGCCCTCGAGTAGCTTTGTGCGAAATTCAAAAACAAACAAAGACAAAGAAACTAACCAAGAGAAGGTGGTGCTTTTGTGAGACAAACTCTAACCAAGAGAAGATGCTCTGTTAGGAAGGTACATTTATAATTTATTACTAATCGGAAGGAATTCTTAACAGAGGCTGGAACACTGATTCTCAACCAGACAGGTACCATTATTTTCTGGATAATAATTTTTATACAGACGAAAGGGAATTTATTTAGAAGTCAGCACAGTATCTTCAAGCTATTTCGTATTTTAAATAACAAATCAAGGCTGTTTGGAAACTTAAATTTTTGTTAACTAATATAATAAATATTTGTTCTCTTTGTTGTAAAGGTGAAGTCGACCAGAGACTTTCACGTGTTTGACACGTTCCCACATACACAAACAGGCATTAAACATTTCAAAATTAACAAACTTTATTGTAACACATTCCGTTTCACATGCAGCTTAAATGAAGAGTAAGGAGTTATTAGTTCTCTTTCGTAAGCTTTGTACTCTCGTGGGTAGGAAGTTGGTATTAGCGAACAGAATCGCCACCAACTTAATTAAGCTAATATTTCATTTGCTATAATAAATAAGTCAGGGCTTAAGGGCACTATGCTTATGGTGTGCAAACCTTTCTAAAACCATTGGTTGTCACCACTCATGAAACACGCACATACATTCAACTTCAACGTTACTGGTAAAGTTCACTGTTCTTGGTTTACAAGTCCCCCAGGCCATAATTTCCACAAATTCACTCGGATATCATTTATATATCATTAATCCCAAAATATAACTTATTACCACCTGCTATTTGCAAGGATGAGGTAAAACGTTTGCCCTCGAGGGTTCTCCTCTTGTCACATATCAAATATATCTAATGACATTAACTTAAGACACAAATGTGATCGAATTCTTCCGTAGAAATTGCACACGTTAACTCGTTAAAGGTGTTTTAGAGCACTGTTCTAAACTTACGCGCTTCGACAGAGATAGCAGTTGTAGGAAGACTAAACGAATATACTTCCTACATTCTTTCAAGGCAATGCATCTGTTCTCTACACTCCGAAAGATACGGTTATCTTAAATTGTAAGAACTGAAATATTAGATTATTAATTAATTGCACGAATAATTATAAATTGCATGACTTATACTTAAGAAAAATACGTATATATTATACTAAAGTACAATTAGAAGTGGTATGGTACAGTCTGTGATGGATGGTCTCTGGCTGGTGGAAGATATCACTAATAGATGGACATTATGTCACTGATGGAAGTTAGTCTGTGATGGATGGTCTCTGGCTGGTGGAAGATATCACTAATAGATGGACATTATGTCACTGGTGGAAGTTAGTCTGTGATGGATGGTCTCTGGCTGGTGGAAGATATCACTAATAGATGGACATTATGTCACTGGTGGAAGTTAGTCTGTGATGGATGATCTCTGGCTGGTGGAAGATATCACTAATAGATGGACATTATGTCACTGGTGGAAGTTAGTCTGTGATGGATGGTCTCTGGCTGGTGGAAGATATCACTAATAGATGGACGTTATGTCTTTAGTGGAAGTTAACTCACTGATGGATGTATAGTTTTGAAACAGTATTATACACATTGTAGATAAAAGCCGTACGAACATGAAGAATCAAACTGTTTTGATTTCTGAAATATTTTAACAAAGTAAGACCTTAGATAAGTAACCCTAAAGCGTTTTTCATATAATTACCCAATTCTACCTGCTGAGGAGAGAATACTTAATTTGAATATTTTGAACGAATATCGTAGTTGATCAGGAAAGGTAGCTGTATTGTTTCTCCGCACAGTACAGCAATTCGGGAACCAGTGGGGCATTAAACACTGAAAACCCCACGGTCTCATCAGTTCAGTGGTTTGTACCCCGCCTGTTCTCTTCTGGATTGAGCTGACAAATGAACGATTTTTACAGTTTTCATCTTCTTCAGGTTTTCAGATTTAATTCAGTGTGAATAGATTTTCCAAGAGCCACACACACATCTCCATGCCAGATATATGTTCAAATACATTACCGTATAATTTATACTTGAACATATGTAAATACACACACACACACACACGAAGGGGTGCGAACATGCGTGTGTGTTTCCAGTGCTGATAAAGCTGATACATCCTTTCCTTGGCCACACCCTTTAGTGTTGTTATTAATATTTAAGGAGTTACCTCAAGTATTATATATCACAAACATAAAGTATGCTATACAAATACCAAAATGTAGGGCTGTATCATTTATATACACAATGCTTGTTTTTGTTTTAAATATCAGTTAACTCGTTATATTATATTTTTGAAAAGGTTAACAGAAAACAGTTCATGTATGACTTGGAGGTTTGAATACTTTCAGAGGTGTAACTGGCTACTTTCAACTTACCTTCTAACATCATAGCTTGGCAATCGCCAACTGCTTGCATGTGGTAATAAAACATTTTTCACTAGAGACACAACTGCCACATAAATAATAGCATCTTACCACAAATAGTGAACAGTGGATTGCATAAAGAACGTCAATGTTTCCACTCCATTACCAGGCCTATATGCCATATAAAACAAAATCGGCCCGGCATGGCCAAGCGTGTTAAGGCGTTCGACTCGTAATCCAAAAGTCACGGGTTCGAATCCCAGTCGCACCAAACATGCTCGCCCTTTCAGCCGTGGGGGCGTTATAATGTGACGGTCAATCCCACTATTCGTTGGTAAAAGAGTAGCCCAAGAGTTGGCGGTGGGTGGTGATGACCAGTTGCCTTCCCTCTAGTCTCACACTGCTAAATTAGGGACGGCTAGCGCAGATAGCCCTTGTGTACTTTGCACGAAATTCAAAACAAACAAACAATAAAACAAAATTAACATTTTACCACAAATCGGGGCCAACAGTTTGTTTGTTATTACACGCAGTTACATAATGGGTTATCTGTGTTGTGCCCACGACGAGTACAGAAACCTGTCCAGTTATTAGTGTTATAAGCCTTCAGACTTGACGTACTGTTGAGCAGCATGGGGGTGTGGCCAACGGCCTCCATATTGTAAATCAAAGTTTCAATTTCACTACAAACCCTTTTTGCCATGTTATAAAAATAATATTTTAAGTTATGGCCAAAGGGTTGCACAGTAAGGCAATGTTTCACAATTTATTACAAACCTATTCATCATATAAAAAGTCGCTTATCATGTTGATGTTGTTTAGGCAAAGCCACACTGGACTATTTGCTGTGTCTACCGTGGAGAATCGAACCCCGAATTGTCTTAGCATTGTAAGTCCATAGACTCACCGCTGTTCTTATGTGGGACCGCTTGCCATAAATAGTGATCAACAACTTGCTTAGACTGAGAAAACGTTTACTCAAAAAAATAAAATATTTAACGGTTTACGGTAGATTATGTCTTAGAATACATGAAACACAAAGAGTGAATTCTTCATAACTTTACATGAAATATTCGCTTTCACTAGGCGTTCCTAGAAGATATGTTGTCATTTGTCAGGATCTTTCTTGTTTACAAGAAAGGTCTTGAGAAATCACCTCAAACTTCACAAAAGACAAGCGATAAGAAAATTATATAAAGTTCTTAACAAGTACATACATACTTACAGTTTCTACATCGTTTGGCAGAAAATTTTGAAGCATTTTAGTAAGAAAAAGCCTACATAAGAATATTGAAAAAACTGGCTGAATAAAATAAACCACGAAATAATTGGGATTTATTTTCTTCAATAAATAATAGAAACAGGATTATTGTGATTGTTGTCCACGTGAAACGTAAGAAATGGAAACAAAATAATTGTAATTGTTGTCCACGTGGAAGGTAACCAGAATCCGATAAAATATTAAGAATATATCACATTTTCAAAATATTCTAAATCAATATATTTGCTCATTGTTGTTTGTAGTAAGATACTGTTACCAAAAGATGTTCATCGCAGTTTGAGAGCTAAGTGAATTAGTCCTATCATTCAAAAATAAACTCTTTCTTTTGTGATAAAATTTCAGAGCACGTGACTTTTCCTGGTCCACAAAGACTTTTTAATTAGTAAAATCCGAAATTCACAAGAGTTTTCCACGCACTTTATAAGCGCCATAAATTTTCTTAATCACAGCACAGAAAAAGAGCTTTTACCTCTCGTCCCATATTGAAGCCAAGAATGATAACCCTTACTCGGTTAATCTAACATGTAACTAAGTTAGAAAACATCTCTAATTGGTTAACTTTATACATTTTAAGGTATACCAATGAAGTTCATATCATAAGGCATACTTTCAAGCTGTAGAATAAATCTACCAGATATTAATATCACAAATGAACTCCTTCTGCTATTCTCTCTCTGATGACCAAATGCTATTGTTTTTTGATGCTTTATCACCACGTGATTTAGAGTCGTGTTTTCCACATACAATCAGTATGTCTTAGTATTAGCTATACAGATCTAACCAAATCACGTAGCTACGGCTAATAGAATAAAAAGGTACTTCATCTATCCTAAACCAGAATAGTTCAGTATAACATAAGATGATTGATATATCGTTAGAGACAGGTGTTGCCAGTGAACGTACACGAGCTATCATAATTTCCTCGTGTTTTTTTCTCTAAATAGTGATTTAATTACTGAAACATCATGCTAAGCTCCTCTCTTATACATGGTAAATCATTAATTCGTTTTCTTCCCTAACTGATATTTTATCAAGCAAAACATCATGCTGAGCTCCTCACATATACATGGCAAATCATTAATTCGTTTTCTTCCCTAACCGATATTTTATCAAGTAAAACATCATGCTGAGCTCCTCACTTATACATGGCAAATCATTAATTCGTTTTTTTCCCTAACCGATATTTTATCAAGTAAAACATCATGCTAAGCTCCTCACTTATACATGGCAAATCATTAATTCGTTTTCTTCCCTAACCGATATTTTATGAAGTAAAACATCATGCTAAGCTCCTCACTTATACATGGCAAATCATTAATTCGTTTTCTTCCCAAACCGATATTTTATGAAGTAAAACATCACGCTAAGCTCCTCACTTGGCCTGGCATGGCCAAGCGTGTTAAGGCGTGCGACTCGTAATGTGAGGGTCGCGGGTTCGCATCCTCGTCGCGCTAAACATGCTCGCCCTTTCAGCCGTGGGGGTGTTATAATGTGACGGTCAATCCCACTATTCGTTGGTAAAAGAGTAGCCCAAGAGTTGGCGGTGGGTGATGATGACTAGCTGCCTTCCCTCTAGTCTTACACTGCTAAATTAGGGACGGTTAGCACAGATAGCCCTCGAGTAGCTTTGTGCGAAATTTACAAAAACAAACAAACAAGCTCCTCACTTATACATGGCAAATCATTAATTCGTTTTCTTTCCTAACTGATATTTTAATAATTAAAACATCATGCTAGCTTTTTTAATTAAACAAGGTAAATAACTCATTTTCTACCCAGACTGATATTTTAATTACTAAACCATCATGTGTTCCTCACTTATACATGGTAAATGTCTCAAATCCAGTGCCAAAGTTGATCAATACTCACTGATAATTGTTAGACTTTGTCGTAATATATAAACCATAGTTACATGGAATTAAGACTACTAATACATATGTATATATTTAACAATATTTTTAAATAGTAAAGCGTGCGAGTCATTAGGTTGATGGATACGGGATGTCAGAAATGCTTACGCCTAAATTCTTCGTAGAAATACAGCAAATGTACAAAATATCGTTCATACTCACCTAAACACTAATTACTTTACCTTATGCGAAGCAGTTAAATTCAGCAAGACCCAAACTAGTTAGATTACTTGATTATTTTCAGCTACAAACATCACTGTAGTTAGGCCTAGCTTTCTTCGTTGCACTAACGAAGTAATTTAAAATGGTGAAAGAAACGTTCACAAACTGTAACTAAGTTATCTGTTGTTTATCAAAACGATGGAACAGCTTTGACACAATTACGAATAACAGTTTTTCTTGATTGTCTTCACGTTTTGTTTGTGTTTATGCATACGTATGTAACAATAATAACCGAATTAACCCACCTTATCTTTCCGCCACTTTTGATGAACAGTTAATAGGGGTCCCATAAACTCACCTTTCTTTTTCAAACTGCAACAGCGACCAGTAACAGAAATTATTTACTTTTCTACAAAGGTTTATTAACGATTGACAAAATCAGAGGCAACAGTTGTCTGCTATTATTAACACCTCTGAATGCTTTGAAATAATACAAACGACACTTTACTACTGTTTGTCTTCTAACTCGTTTTAACAAATCCTACGAAAATTGTTACCACAAATCATTTTTCTTGGGTCGAAATTGTTACGAATACCATGCGATAGCAGGACGAATCATGCCCAACTTTAACCTTAACTCTACATACAGTAAGAAACAAGTGTTTTCAACATTTAAAACAATAATCAATTGTTCGATAGATTCTAACCAGTAGAAGGGACATAACAACATTACACCTCATCTACGCATAAGATTCCATCTGAATCGGACGTACTTACCATCCAAAATTGATTTGCTTATTTTTATTGTTTTCTGCACCAAAACGACTTACCTTTCATCTAGAGACTTGCCAGTAAGAAGTAGTCACAACCGTACACCCCCTACCTCCCTTGGTTAGATGTTGTTAATTCTGGTTTAAATAGAACATTGCCTACCTCTAATTCTTTACTTATCTTCTTCTTGTTATTTTGAGGTTTAGGTTCTAAAGGTGGTAGCGTCTTGACCAGCATCTCTGCTGCTTCCGCTAACCGCTGGATTTGAGTTTCAACCAGAACCGGTGTAAGGGAAATGGGGGAGCTCGGTTGTCCGTACTCTCCTGTGCCCTTGGAATAACAAACAAAAACATGGACTTACTGCTTATCCTGCACACCAGTCCACTGGACTAGGGTTCCCTTTACTGTTCTTGCACACCAAAAATATCAATATAAAATAGTTGTTGTTTATTTGTAAACCTCAGCACTGCCAAGCCATGTTAGTTCACTTGACCTTTCTTACGTAATAATTCCTATACTCTACTTAATGTTACGAACTTACCCAGTGAGATAGAAAAGCTTTAATGCAAAGCTCACCTCTCAGGCATGGGGAGAGAACCACTCACGCACTGATGCAGGAGGTGGGGAGAGTACGTTTCTCATATCAAAAAACAATACCAAAACTTAAACCTTTTTCACTGTTGATTTTTATTGAATGCACTCCAAATTTCCCACACTGCAGTTGAATATGAGACTAATATTCAGTGACTACAAATGTACAATTGCATTCCTGAAATGTTTCGTTTTTTCTCAAGTCCAATATCCACTACAAATTGACCGATTTAGAAACAGATTAAAAATGGTTAATTTAAATCCATTCATAATATTAAAGTATTTTAAATACCGTACTTAAAAATCGACAAAAATATACATTTAATGAGAAAGTCTGGTTTCAAATAAGCGAATTCATTGATGCAATAATAAATATTTTATTATTAATATTAATATTGTTCTCGGCCAATAGGGAAAAACTTTTCATCTAATTTCTGTATATCATGTGTTTTGGTGCTTAAAAAAAGCATTATCGATTTTAATGCTTCTAAAGGTGGCTATTATCGGGCAGGGTTTTATGGTTTTGTAAGACAGTTTTAGTTGTTTCACTAAATGTCAACATATCCTACCGGTTCCTTGTTATCACCTTACGTCTGAGAGGCTGTTACAATTCACGAGAAATTGCTACAAGTATTTCGTATTTTCAATCAGAACAATACCTTATGTAACACATGGGCAGTACTCGTCAGGACTGACTGTCACTCTTATAATCCAACAATAGCTTAAAGTACGGATGGTGTGCCTAGGTGAACGCTTTAATTCTTAACTTTGACACGTTATCTAGACCTTTCTGATAAATTGTATTTTGTTGTATTAGATATTTCGCACAAAGCTACAAAAAGGCTAGCTTTTAGAGCACAACTGTCCCTAATTTTGAGCTGATAGACTAGAGGGAAGTAGGTAGTCAATTTCGCCCACCACCAACTTTTGCCTAGCCAAAGAGTGAGATTTGACGGTCATTTTTATATAGCATCCATAGGCCAAAATGCAGGCACGTTTTTTTCGGCAACAGTATACGATCCATGAGCCCCCGGATTCACACTAGACCGTGTCAAACCGATTTTTGTTTTTGTTTATAACTCCAAGCAGAACGAGACTGGGGTCCTTCAATCCGCGGGACAGCAGGCTAACCTCTAGGCCATGTGCTTGTATAAACCAGTGAAGTAACTGCTTCAGGAAAATAACTGAAGGAGTTTGCTGGTACCTTGAATAATCTAAAAGTTTTCCACTGAACAAGTTTGACGGCGACAAAGACGTATTGAATGAAGACAACAACTGATGATCGCTAGGTGTTGCTTATGGTCCAAAATACATAAATGACAGCCTGAGGCTAAACAGTAGCAAGTACAAGTGAAAGAGGTGTTCATCTTCAATCAGACTGAAATGGAAATACAAACATTAAACCTAATGCCTGCCATTTCATTTAATGTCGAACGAGCTGAAAAATATGTTTGTAATTTTCTTCTCTCGCATGATCTCTCGTCTCCTGTTCTTGGTATAAACAGGTTGATAATCCCATGTTTCGTTCACTTGTTGCAAATTTTTTTCAAGCTGTTAATGTTGTTGGAATATTAAACTAATTTACAGAACACTAAATCTATAAAAACAATCACGAATACGATAAAGGTAAAAGTACGGAATTACGTCGTAAGAAACTTGAATGGTTTTTGAGATTATTTACGAAACAGAATGTTTGAGCGTCTGCTCACTCAATACATTCGCTAACTGAAACATGTACAAAACTTCCAGCTTAAATCCTTCAATACATTTTGTATCTATTGCCATAACATGTAAAATTATAATCACAATGTATCCAACCAAAACATGTGACATTCTGATCACAACGAATACATGTAGAAATATTCTTCCAAGCCCCACATCTTCCATCAGAACGTGTGATATTATGATTATAATTAAAACAGTTCGTAATATTGTACTAAAAATACATCTCCGATTATAACATGTGACATTCTGATCGTATTGAATAAGAGTAGTAATCTTCCACCAAACAAACATATCTTCCATCAGGAAATATAATATTCTGACCATAATGGACACAGAAAGTAATGTGCTAATAATTAGTTTACTTCAAGTGAAACTTAGTGCATTCTTTCTGATTATAATAAATACATTTATAAAGTTAAAAAGTGTATACTATTTAATTAATTATTGTCGATGCAAAACACGAATCGAGTTTTTAACGACTACACTGCTTCTTGAAGTTTGCTTCAGAGAAATATCAACATTAATATCAAAGGTAAAATTCCTTTCATGGCATATTTGGTTAATATCAGAACTGTTATTTAAAGCCTGTGATAGACGTTTGATCTATAGGCCAACTAATATTTGCTTCTCAAACACAGATTGGTTTATATTACACTCTTATTATCCAAGTTGTTTTTGTTTTGTTTTTCTTGTAAACAATCCTATCTCTCACCGGCTTGTCAGCAAATATGTGTCTATATCACCGATTTCTTATAACTTGTATAGTTAAGAATTTTTAAAAGATCTGGATCCTGGATAGTTATTGCTTACTTTAATGCCCCTCCCCCGTGCCACAGCGGTATGTTTGCAGACTAGAAACTAGGTTTCCATATCCGTGGTGGGCAGAGCACAGAACTACACAATAAACTATACACACTAAACATATTGATAAGCAGTATATATTCCAGGTTGAATTTTGTTAAGGTAAGCCTGTTTGTTGATTAAATCAAATCACGTTTTCATACAAAATAAAGGTACTTTTACGACATTAAAGTTTTTGTTTTGTTTTTGTTTTTATAAAATGCTCTTCGCTAGATTGTTAAACTGAATGACGTATCGAAATTTATTCAATTCATCCAATGATGTACTGAGTATAGATACTGAAACATTATCCTCTTACGAACCAAAGCAGGGTTTATCTAAAAGAAAAGTTCAACCCCTCATTGTCTACCTTGCCTAAAGTTGTTACAAACAAAAGGGACAACTACTTGTTACGGTTTGAGTAACTCTACGAAATACGTTATCACCATTAGTTGAGTACCTAATGAATCTCACATTAACTAATATCTTGAAAAGTCAATTTTAGGTGTGGCTGAAAACTTTTTGATTAGAGTAAACGCCCTCTTGAGACAGATCGTTCTCTGGAAAACTGTTCATCCTATAAAAGAAATAAAAATCTCTTTCACGAAATTATTAACTGGGACACTACTGATGTATTTGTTGTAATTATAATATATTTTGTTTTAGTGTAGTATACATTTATTTAGTTGTAAAGATGAAACTCCTTCAAGTCAACGGTAAGTTTACAATTTACATCGTTAACATCCGAGGTTCGATTCCATGCGCAGATGGCTATAGTGTGCTGCTTTGTACTAAAAACAAATAATCAGTTTCACCTTTGTCATTCAAAATTTCGAAGGTTTTTTACGGTTCTGGGAACCCAATTGTTGCAAATAAGCTGAGACATGAAAAACTACATTTGTAGGTGAAAATGAAACGTAATCTCCGAATTCGGTTACAACTGTTACTTGTATTTGAAAAATTCAAGAAGGATTTAACAATAACTTGATGAGAATTACGTTCAACTACAAGATGATTCAACTTACACATCTGCTACTAAAAACAAAAGAACTAATGACGAAACAAGTCAGAAAAACCTAATGTGAAATAAACTAATTTTAATTGTTTATTTAAACAATTAAAAGAAAAGCTAGGTTACAACGTAAAAAGCTCCGGCATTCTATACTCAGGAGTTCATGCCTTCATTTTCAAATCAGTCCGAGTTACTCACATGGGTTAAACACTCAGGTCAGAGCTTCTACAGTTCAGGTGTAGCCGTTCTTAAGTTGGGACTACTTACTAGTCATCAGCACCTGCCACCCACCTTAAATTGAATAACCAGACTGACTATTACACTTATATAACACATCCAAAGCTGACACTGTGTAGCGCGTTCAGATTCATAATATTATCCCGAACCTTGGACCATCTGATCCATAGCTCATTACGTTAACTATTAGCCCACATTTGGCCCAAGATATATACAGATCTAAGAAACTTAAAACGCTAGTGATAATATTTTGCTAAGTTATTCCCTGTTTTCATAGGTTGAAATTGAAAAGTGCAAGACATATACTGTAAATAAAAAGAAACTTATGATCGAGTTGATGATAATTGCAAAAGTACTCAAAAGTCTGCTAAGTTAGTCATGATTATGGTCAGTAGACGTTAGGATTGTCACTTCTATCTACTCAGTTCTTCCAGTCAGGAATACAACTTTTCTTACGCGTCACTTTGTCCTAATTAATATCTTGTCTATGAAACAACGATAAAAAATTAACTACAACACCAGTTTGATTTTGTATGTTATTAATCACAAAGTTATACAAAGGACTATCTGTGTTTTGCCCACTACAGGTATCGAAACCCGGTTTCTAACAGTATAAGCCCGTAGATATATCACTGTGCCACAGGGAGGGAGAAATGACACAAATCTGATACAATTACAGCAATAGGGGGATCAGTACCCCTTTCATAAATTTCGATAGGTTTATGTTCTCACTTTGAACTGAATTTCCGACCCGAAATAACGATTGTACAGCAAATGAAAATTTTAAAACGAATTTGGTAGATAAAAATAAAGAGTCGAAAATACGAGATAAATAGTGTGATACAAAATAGGTTGTAGAAGTGGGTCTTTAGACTGCTTATTTCTGCATTAATTTCGCTTGCTTTTTTTCTCCATGATTCAGATCATACTTTGGTTCCACGTGCATCAAAATAGAGCCAAAACTAGTTATTCTTGTTTAAAAACATTTTGAAGAATGTCATCGAAACCCCCTGGTTTTTGAATCTTGATTCACTTTACCATTCACCGCCTTCTCCACACATAGTTTGTTTCCAACGCCTATCTTCGTAAAATATTAAGGAAAATAGGCTTAAAGCGTCTGATGAGTAACGTCTATTAAACTTTGTTTTTTAGCTTGACTTTTGTTGTTGTTTGAAGCAGCACAGAAACAATAGGGAGCTTGAGAGTAAGAAAAGCGCAAATATCTTTTGTAATGCACAGGATTCGTGGCCCCTCCCACTTTCGTCATCGTCCTTTAACGGCCGCTTGTAGTATTAATGGTACGAAAGGGTTGCACGCCATACCTTTTAAGTGGGCACTATGGAGAGAGAACACTGGTTAAACACTCGTGCTTAAACAAACTATTTGTTATTGTACATCCAAATATTAGTTTATACTGAGCCTTTGAACATGTTCTGTCAAGTCCTACGATAATAAAGGGGAAGTATAAGATTCATAAGTGTACCTAACCAACGTAATTGTACGCAGACGAGTCGAGGAGGGAGTGAGAAACCTTGTTCCGCCATATTGAAACAAACGATAGTCAAGTTGAGTGGGTATACATAAACAGGGACGCTTGCTCAAATTATAATTAAAAGTTTGTTGACAGAGGCCGTAACTTGATGTATTATGTAAACAAGGAAGAATATTTAGTCATGCGCTATGTACCCACAGTTCTAACCTGTGTTATGGTATTTTAACTTGTTACGAGTAACACTAAAACTACAGAAGATCGCAGCATTCCCTTAATGCTGATTATGTACGGAACATTGGAACATTTTATAAACGCTCACGACGCCACGCCACGAAGGAGATAACGAAATTGTCTTCTCTTTTACTCCAGTTTAGTGCAAATTTAAATTTCAGCGTTACGTTACACTATACGTATTCGAACATAAACAGAGGTTCCCTTGGAGAAATGTATGCACGAACACTTACTTTGACTTGTTTAGTCTCAGAGAATGAGGACATATTCTATCGATTATAAAGATTGAATTATCGTAAGTGCACAGAAATAAATGTGTTTTTTTATAATTCGAATATTAAACTAAATAAGACTTTAGAGGACGCCACTAACATGAAAGAAATTGGGTATTTTTAAAATAAAAAAGTTTATTACAAGAAATTTACACCCTTAAAACAACCATTTTTTTTCTGATAAAACGTAAACCACGGAATTAATTGAATAAGTTCAAAACTACAGGAACTGACAACCAAAATGTACAATAGTAATAATAACGATTTATAAGCATAATGAAGTGATTTATTTTAGGGAGAACGCACTACATTTATGCTGTAAATCATTGTTTGAAAATTCATTGTTATGTTACCATAATGTGCTTCCTTACTCAAGTGTCATGGTGGTTTATTTCCTCATTATTCACTCAATACTTGTAGAAATAAAAGAAAAACAATTTTAATGAATTATTACATTCGAACGCAAATCTTGTACGTTCCCAAAACAAACAAAATAATATTAACTACCGTTCATTTAATTATATTTTCCTATTAAAAACTGTAAACGTATTATATTAGTGATTTAAGAAATGGTTTATGTACATTACGTCTAGATTTTTTTATGGGAAAAATTTTAGGCTTAAAAAAAATACGGAATGTTGAAGTATGTGATAAAATGAATTAAAGAGGCAAGAAAAGTCATAAAAACCAGCGTGAAATTAAATAATGGATGTTACCTCTACATATTTAACTTTTTGGTTTTCATTGGGAATTTATAACCTCGATAAGGAAAACATTAACTTTTGAACAGATCAGGGAGCTATCCACCTTGTATTTAACACTAACTTTCCTAAAGTAGTTTCATTTGTTTGTTTGTCAGTAGTTAATCACGTGATTATTGGGTTCACAAAGACAGTTCGCTGCATCGAAGAAAATACTGACGTGAAACTGACAGAAGCTTAGGTAGAGAACTGCTTGGAATAAAACAAAGACGATTGGAATTTTTCATCTTGGATGGCACCTTCAGCGAACGTGAGCTAAACGGCCAGGGAAGATACCCCTAAGATTCAGAATAGCCCTAATTTCAAACTACTGACAAGAGGGAAGGAGGCCAGTCAGCTGCACCAGCCGACAATATAGCTTTGTTCAGCAGAGGATATTCGCCAGTTTCGCGACTCGAACCTGAGACTTTTAGATTAGTTAACTAACTTGTACGACATATGGAATAGAGAATGTGCTTTTCACCATGGTTCAAACAAAACTAGTGATAAACAGTCTAGTAAACGTGATTCATTAGCCTAACCACTCTGAAATATAATAGCTGTCCAAATTATCATTGTGTACCAAAAATAAGTTTGAATCAGTTAAAAGGCTATGGAAAGTTGGATTACTAATAGCGTGTTCCTAAGAGAAACTGAAAGCAGTACTTAAAGTAATGTGCATCACCCCTATTTTTTCTTTGTATTGCCGTATGTTAGTTCAGTATTTGTTGAAGTTCGCTCAAAGCTACTCGTTGGCTATTTGCGCTGATCCTTCCTAATTTAGAAGCGATAAACCACCAACAGCCAACTCTTGAGTCACTCTAATGCTGAAAGGTAAGCATGTTCGGTGGTTGGATTCGAACCACAGTTTGTGAGTTGATCGCCCGAACCACCAGGCTAGTCTAGACCACGGTACCTCATAACAAATACTATTTTCTCCAAATACAATCGTAGTGAACTCAGTGAAGAAAACATTCCATCAAAATACACATGATGTGCGCTCACGTGCTTTGTAGTCGGCACGAAGACATAAGTAGAACAAAGACTAGTTGAATTTTCACAAAGGGCAGACTAGAGTGAAGAAAAAAAAATGCAGCGACTGGGACGAGCCTTCCAACTCCATTATAGACAAGAAAAGCATAGAAAATACTGTCATATCCTGTATAATACAGGTCCCTTGCTGAGCTCCTGTTGCCCGGCTACTTTTAGTCCATGACCTACATACAACTACTGTGATTGTATGTATACATACAACCTGGCACAGGGAGCTTAGCAGGAAAAGCCGACATACATACCCGTACGGCAGATTGATGTGACGATAACGTAGACTATTTAGTTTTGTTCAAGTTACTCTTCTGAAAAAACTGCATATTTGCTGACATTTGAAAACACCATAATATTAAGCTTCTAAATGACAATTTGCAGAAAAGAGGGCACTAAATATTTTAATAGTACATCAAAAACAAATTTCTCATCTTCCACACGTCTTTTTATGACATAGTAGCTACACAGTACTTATTGTATGATATAACGTAATTGCCTCAAACAACGAGCCAATTAAAACCTGTTGCTTTTATAAATATGTAAAATTATAATGCAAGATTAAGAAAGTATGCACGTTTATTCACTTTTGTGCATTAGCAGATAGATACAATTTACCTCTTTAGGAAAGTTTAAAATATTAAGTTGTTTTTTTATAACGTGCAAAATAAATATAAAAATCGAAGCTCACATTAGCTTAGCCTAGTGGTTAGCGTACCTAGTCTGTAAATCTGAGAATTCATAGTTCACAATGTCGCACAAATACGCTCTGAATTTTGAAGCCGTGGATGCGATATAAAAGTGACAGTAAACTCATATGACATTATCAGGCAACATTTTGAAGGGAGAGCTGTTCAATAGCTGCCCTTCATTTAATTTATCAGTTCAAAATTATGGACGACTACGTACAGATAACTTCTTGTGTAGCTTTCGCAAACATTCTAAATTACATATTGCACTCCCCATGGTAGATTAGTTTGTTTGTTTTGAATTTCGCGCAAAGCCACACGAGGGATATCTGCGCTAGTCGTATCAAATTTTGAAGAGTAAGACTGGAGGGCAGGCAGCTAGTCATCACCACCCACCGCCAACTCTTGGGCTACTCTTTTACCAACGAATAGTGGGATTGACCGACAATTTATAACGCCCCACGGCTGAAAGAGCGAGCATGTTTGGTGTGACTGGGATTCCAGCCCGCGAATCTCACATTACGAGTCGAGCGCCTTAACCACCTGGCCATGCCGGGCCCCCCATGGTAGATGGAAACCATCAACAACTGAAAACAAAAATCACAACTTTCACACCGTTAACCACTGAAACCATGCTGGATTTTTAAAAATATCTGAGTAAAATAATAGTTTCCTGATTGAAACGCAAGACAACAAATACAAAAAGTAATGCTAAGTTAAAAACAGCTACAATCAGGTCAGAAGTTCGAACAAAGTCACCTTGCTTGAGGTTTCTGTTACTTTTTAACTACAACTGTTAAGAGGTGGCGCTCCACGCGGCCTGTCGGCCTGTAGTTTGTAAACAGTTTGATAAAGCTTCAAATATTGCGTTAGGACTCAGTTACATATGTTATAAACTGTAGCCAAACACATCTAAAATAAGCCCAAGGTAGAATATGGAAGACAAAGAGTAAACATTGCTTCGAATGAAGTTTGATAGTGAGATACAACAATAGACAGTAGCATACAGTTTGGAAGATTGAGTTAACACTATTTGGTTAAAAATCTATAACAACACTAAGTTTTATTTGTTTGTTTATTGTTTACTTAAGATATTTTTACAGAGCTACGCAACGAATAAATGCACTAAAATATCTAATTTTGAGCTGACAAACTAGGGAAAATACAAATAGTCAAATACACCCAACGCCAATTCTTGAGATACTTTAATCGAAAAGAGAAATTTGACAGTCATTCTTATAACGCCTCCATGGCCCTAAAGTGAGATTCTGCTGCAAAGGGATACTAACGAACGACGTTAACATCTAGTTCTCGCGCGGTCAAATTTCACGGGAAAAAGAATTGGCACTGGAATAATATACAGTTTGGAAGGTGGAATGTTAAACAGTCTTCACTGGTACTAGTGTTAACCAAATTCCAAGATGGCTTTTACTCTTCTAATAATATACAGTTTGAAAGGTGGAATGTTAAACAGTCTTCACTGGTACTAGTGTTAACCAAATTCCAAGATGGCTTACACTCTTCTAATAATATACAGTTTGAAAGGTGGAATGTTAAACAGTCTTCACTGGTACTAGTGTTAACCAAATTCCAAGATGGCTTACACTCTTCTAATAATATACAGTTTGAAAGGTGGAATGTTAAACAGTCTTCACTGGTACTAGTGTTAACCAAATTCCAAGATGGCTTACACTCTTGTATTTTGTTTTCTTCTTTTTCACTTTTCATCATTTAACTAAAACTTCAACGTCAGCTAACTAAAGCTTAGTAGAACAGTTTGGTAGAATAATATGGAATGTGAAACTGAATCTATAGAAATTTTGAAAGAATTTGAGAAAAGGATATACCGTTTTTCATGCCGTAAAATAATACAGTGTAGTTATTATACCATATTATATATATTCTATTAATGAAAGGACTAACACAGTACTGATAAACAAGAAAAAACCCAACCCTGAGGATTGTTTGAAATACAATATTTCAAAACCTATGTAAACCTACCATATAGTGTTGAAGAAATTTGTTTATTTGTTTTGAATTTCGCACAAAGCTACTCGAGGGCTATCTGCGCTAACCGTTCCTAATTTAGTAGTGTAAGACTAGAGAGAAGGCAACTAGTCATCACCACCCACTGCGACCTCTTGGCCTACTCTTTTATCAACGAATAGTGGGATTAAACCTCACATTATAACACCCCCACGGCTGAAAGGGCGAGCATGTTTGGTGTGACGGGGATTCTAACCCGCGACCCTCGGATTACAATTACAGTGCCTTAGCCACCTGGCCATGCCGGGCTCCCTGTGGTCTCGAGCCTTGGGATTTTGAACTGCAGTCCGATCCGTTACTGACCAAGCTACTCCAAGTCCATTATTGTTATTGCTGATTTTATAACCTACACGCTGCTAAACCACCAAAATTGAATGAACTTGAAAAATTCTTAATGTTTCAATATAACTGTTTTTTGATTTATATTTAGTCACGTAACGTCATTTTTTTTCTTATTTGCTAAGTGAATAACCTTATAAAACTCTTACAATTTAAAATTTAGGATTTCTAGAAAAAGATGGTAAATACTCAGTTATAGTTATGATATTTTAATCAGCAGTGGAAAAGAAATTCGAAGCGTATACGGGACGTTTGTCTTAAATTTTGGCACATAGAACAATAAATAAATGGCGGAGTTAAGTAATATTAGATTCAGTTTCAGCACTTGAAACATGCAAAAAATGATTTGAATTTTTTTATAACTAATACTTACGCACGACAGAATGTTAGTTTTGACACCCAAATGACCTTGGGGAGTAGATCTACCTTTGTATGAATGAAAACATAAAGGTTTAGGGTTGATAGTAACTACATCCTGTGATTTCCAACCAGTTTGAGACGAGATGTCAGTGTACTGGCATTTTGGGATAACGAAAAAGATCTCTTCGGGATATATTCAACATTAACAAAACTACAACTGATCTACTATAGTACAAGCTTATCGCGACGAACTCTACAGCGGATTTTGACTTATTTGTATTATATATTTGAATATGTTTCTCATGAACAAAATAACGAAGTTAAATTGTATTCTTTTGTTATTAACGTCAGCCACAGAAACAAAGAGTACAGCACGGTGTTTAGAAAACGGATCAGTTTAGTTGTTTACCAGAAAATAGAACATAAAAGAAATTATGGGGAGTTCCTATACAAGAATATATTAACCTTTATATTAGAGAGTTGTAAAAATGTATTAACCTTTAGATTACAGGCTTGTAAAGATATATTAGCCTTTAAACTTCAGGCTTCTAAAATATATTAACCTTCAACTTAAAGACTTGTAAAAATATATTACCCTTCAACTTTAAGACTTGAAAAATAAATTACCCTTCAACTTTAAGACTTGAAAAATAAATTACCCTTCAACTTTAAGACTTGAAAAATAAATTAACCTTCAACTTTAAGACTTGAAAAATAAATTAACCTTCAACTTTAAGACTTGTAAAAATAAATTAACCTTCAACTTAAAGACCTGTAAAAACATATTAACCTTTAACTTACAGGGCAGTTTTTATAGAGTTAACTGCCGATAAAGTGCACATAATGCATAATATTGAATAATTTTACGTTTTTTTTACAAAACTCAGTGTAAGGAATGACAAAAAAGTGTAGAACTATCATACAGCTTAAGTGGATAACAAATCAAAGTATGAGACGTCTAACACGTTGTTAAATTTGAAGAGAAAAAATTGTACATGAAATCAGAATGTTAAAGTAGGTGCAAACTGACTTGTATGTTGTACACGTGGTAAAGTATGAAAAAAAGACCATACAAAAGAAATAGTTCAGAAGATAAACGTAGAATTACTGTATGGTAGAATGTTAGTTTTTAGTAATCATTGAGCTTTAAGGCAAGAATAATAACAAACAACTCATTGTGAAATCTTTTCTCGAAGTACAAAAACTAATCGTGCGAAAAAAAACACAAAATATTTCAAAGTGTTATTATAATTCCAAAATTATAGTTCAAACAAGTGACAACTGACTTATTGGACTTCGTGGATTTTTCACAGTTTTTGGTTGGTTTGTTTTGAATTTCGCGTAAAACTACACGAGGGTTATCTGCGCTAGCCATCCCTAATTTAGCGTGTAAGACCACATGCAAGGCAGCTAGTCATCACCGCCCGCCGATAACTCTTGGTCTACTCTTTTACTAATGAATAGTAGGATCAACCGAAACTTTATAACGCCCCAACAGCTGAAAGGGAGAACATGTTTGGTGTGACGGGGATTCGAATCCACGACTCTCAGATTACAATTTGAGTGCCTTATCCACCTGGCCATGCCGGACCCATTTTCACAGTTAAATACTGTAAAGAAAGCTTTTGGGCAAGTTCTTAATATGATGAATTATAATGACACAATTCGAAAATAAAGGTATAGTTTACAAAACAAATTAACAAAAAATACTTGGTGCAATTTACAGGATTATTGTTAAATACTTGACGCAGAACATATTTATTAATCAAATCTACAAGAAGGACAAAACGCGACCTCTGGAGGTCTCTGGAGGTGTCTGTACGTACATTTTGGTATTTTTCAAGGGTTAGTAATCATTGAATGAATAGCTTTGAAAAAAATAGTTTTCTGGTATTCATAAATGGATTTCATGTGTATCCTGTTTTTAAATTTACAATAATAAAAAACTGAGTAAATATGATTTTAAAATATGTTTAATTCAAGACAACGACATTAGTTGGTTTGTGTAGAAACAGATTAGAAAATAAAATATACAATGACAAAAAACAATTTGTGTTTATCACAACCTGATTATTTTAAGTGACTATAATATAAAACAATACGTGCTACTCCAGAAAAAAAAAAGAAGATAGATAGATAGAAATAAGCATTGCATTTGTTTTTACCTGATGAAGAGATTGGCTAACTTGAAGATGTTGTTGGAGCTGAGAAAACTGTTGATGCTGATGTTGTGACGACATGTGAGTTTGGCTGGGGGATTGTACCTCCTTTCGTCCCGGAGAAGGGGACGAATGACTGGTACTGTTTGGGAGCATCGGAACCGGTGGACTGGGCCTCATTGGCAATCCCGACGAATGAGACAGGTTTACGGGTGCTCCGGGGCCGGGACCCGACCTGTTGGAAGGTGGTAGGGAATTCATGTGGTGGTTTGGATTATTATGGAGCATCGTCGGCACAAGTGGTGTCTGAAACATGGCTGGAATAAATGAAAAAAAAACACTTCTTAACGTGAACATGTGAAACGATAATGTTAGTTTACATAGACAAATATTCAAGATAAGCACTAAGTGTCACGTTCATGAAAACTTAAAACAGCTTCCACAGCGGAATTGTGTAAGTAAAATAATCTGTCTAAGAAGATACCCACATGTATAATAATCTGTCTAAGAAGATACCCACATGTATAATAATCTGTCTAAGAAGATACCCACATGTATAATAATCTGTCTAAGAAGATACCCACATGTATAATAATCTGTCTAAGAAGATACCCACATGTATAATCTGTCTAAGAAGATACCCACATGTATAATAATCTGTCTAAGAAGATACCCACATGTATAAAAATCTGTCTAAGAAGATACCCACATGTATAATGATCTGTCTAAGAAGATACCCACATGTATAATCATCTGTCTAAGAAGATACCCACATATATAATAATCTGTCTAAGAAGATACCCACATGTATAATAATCTATCTAAGAAGATACCCACATGCATAATCATCTGTCTAATAAGATACCCACATGTATAATCATCTGTCTAAGAAGATACCCACATGTATAATAATCTGTCTAAGAAGATACCCACAAGTATAATAATCTGTCTAATATGATACCCACATGTATAATCATCTGTATAAGAAGATACCCACATGTATAATAATCTATCTAAGAAGATACCCACAAGTATAATAATCTGTCTAAGAAGATACCCACATGTATAATAATCTATCTAAGAAGATACCCACAAGTATAATCATCTGTCTAAGAAGATACCCACATGTATAATCATCTGTCTAAGAATATACTAAAAGTATAATAATCTGTGTAAGATGATATTCAAAGTATATTCACCTCTCTAAGAAGATGCTCACAAGTATAATCATCTGTCTAAGAAGATACTCAAAGTATAATAATCTGTCTGAGAAGATACTCAAAGTATAATAATCTGTCTGAGAAGATACTCAAAGTATAATAATCTGTCTGAGAAGATACTCAAAGTATAATAATCTGTCTGAGAAGATACTCAAAGTAAAACCACCTAAAAATACTCAGTCTTATCATCTGTCTTATAAGATGCTCTCAAGTATAATAATTTTTTTAAGAAAATACAAATATAATCATCTTTCTAAGAAAATACTCACAAGTAAAATAATATGTGTAAGAAGATACAAGTATACTAATTTGTCTAAGAGAACAATCACAAATATAATCATCTGTCTAATATGATACTCAAGTAAAATCATCTAAGAAGATACCCACAAGTATAATAATATGTTTAAGAAGATATTTTCAAGTATAATTACCTGTCTAAGAAGATACTTACAGATATAATCATCTGTGTAACAGGCTACCCACAAATATAATACTCTGTCTAAGAAACTCAAGTATAATTACCTGTCTAAGATGATACTTACAGGTATAATCATCTGTGTAACAGGTTACCCACAAATATAATACTCTGTCTAAGAAACTCAAGTATAATTACCTGTCTAAGATGATACTTACAGGTATAATCATCTGTGTAACAGGTTACCCACAAATATAATACTCTGTCTAAGAAACTCAAGTATAATTACCTGTCTAAGATGATACTTACAGGTATAATCATCTGTGTAACAGGTTACCCACAAATATAATGCTCTGTCTAAGAAACTCAAGTATAATCATCTGTCTAAGAAGATACTCACAAGTACATGTATAATAATCTATGTAAGATGATACTCAAAGTATATTCGTCTCTCTAAGAAGATGCTCACAAGTATAATCATCTCTCTAAGAAAATACTCAAATTATAATAATATGTCTAGAAGATACTCAAAGTAAAACCACCTAAAAATACTCAAAGTTTTATCATCTGTCTTATAAGGTGCTCTTAAGTACAATAACTTTTCTAAGAAGATACAAGTACAATCATCTTTCTAAGAAAATACTCACAAGTAAAATAATCTGTGTAAGAAGATACAAGTATAATAATTTATCTAAGAAGATACTCACAAGTATACTCATTTGTCTAAGAGGACAATCACAAATATAATCATCTGTCTAATAAGATACTCAAGTAAAATCAACCAAAAAGATACCCACAAGTATAATAATATGTTTAAGAAGATACTCAAGTATAATTACCTGTCTAAGAAGATACTTACATGTATAATCATCTGTGTAACAGGATACCCACAAATATAATACTCTGTTTAAGAAACTCAAGTATAATAATCTGTCTAAGAGGATACTCACAAGTGTGATCGTCTGTCTAAGTGGATACCCACAAATTCAAAAATTTCTCTTAAATTAATACTTATAAATACGGTCATCTAATAAATAAATATCCACAAGTATAGCCATCCATCTAAATGAATATTCACGAGTAAAGCCATCTCTAAATTGCCACATGAAAGTACAGCTATATCTCCAAGTACATACTAATAAATACAGTCATGTATCTGAACAGATACTCGCATCATCCGCCCTCTCTGTAAATGGACACACACACATACGGTGTAAGGTCAACTATTTAAATGTACTTTAATACTTCAAAGCACACTTATATTTGTAAATTGTTAAAGACAGAGACTTCAAACCTTATTTCTAAATACACGTTTATAGTTGTAACTCACATATAATGCTGGGTAGATTTGGGCTAGTTAATTAATCCAAATATTTTCTAATTCATTAGATGCTTCAACAGAAAAACGTCATGTCTTTTATTCAGATATTTTATTTTCGTGTGTTTAAACATATGAAGTGCTTATTCTTCCGCTATACACATCTGTCCGATTACTTATAAGCACCCTGTGAAAAGAAATCAGTAGATATTACGTTTTAAACATGTCTTGTTATGTTGATTTCCGTTTGTAATACTCTTTCTTTATTATTATTAATTTGTGAAACTTTTTAAGTTTATGCTATCTTATATTTTACATTCACGAACATAAAGCTTGTTTGTTTGTCTTTTAATTTCTCGCAGAGCTACACGAGGGCTATCTGCGCTAGTCGTCCCAAATTTAGCAGTGTAATACTAGAGGGAAGGCAGATAGTCATCACCACTCACCGCCAACGAATAGTGAGATTGACCGTAACATTATAACGTCTCTACGGCTGAAAGGGCAAGCATGTTTTGGTGTGACGGGGATTCGAACCCGCGACCCTCGTATCGCAAATCGAGCACATTAGCCACATGGCCATACCGGGACCTTTTTGCTCTGCTCACCACGGGTATCGAACATAAAGACTGTTATTTTCTAATGACATAGAAAGCTATGGGTAATAAATATCAAGAAATAAAGATATAAAGAAAACGGAATGTAAAAAAATATTGAAAATTGGTTGTAAAACCTTAAGAGAAACTATGCTTCGTGTATCCATGATTCAGTGTTGATGGACAAAAGTGGAACATGTTCTCTCTACTTGTAAGCTGTGTATAAAATTTCAGATCTGATCGCAAAAAAATTGTAAACGGATGTAATTTGTTTATATTATCATGCAGGCAACAAAACATATTTTGTCATTTTGTAGCTAAAATATATAAACGAGTTTTTACATTATACAGTGGAATCCCTCTAAGCGGCCACCCCTTAAAAGCGGTCATTCATTCACAGTCCCTTTTTTTATTTACATAATCCCTAATTATGTACAGTGGAACCCCTCTTATCAGGCCAGTTTGTTTCAGTTCTGAAGGTGGCTGCTTTAGAGGGGTTCCACTGTATATACATAAACACTTGAATGTCCAATCATCTCTATACCTAAGCATTTGAAAGTCTGAATATAAGTATATAAATATTCAAACGTGCAACCATCATCAGTAAATAAACACTCGAATGATCAAACATCAGTGTACAAATATTTGAATGTTAAATCATATGTCCACCTAAATGCAAATAAATACTCGAATGTCCAACCATCATTTGTATGTCCAGCCATCTCCCAAAGTAAACACTTGCTTGTACAACCATTTTTATACACAAACACCTGAATGTACAATTATTTTTCCGTAGCAAACATTTGAATGTTCAACCACATCCTGTGTAACGTTTGAATGTCCAATCATTTCTCTATGTAAACATTTGCTTGTCCAACCACCTCTCTTTGTAAACACTCGAATGTCCAACCGTCTCTATACGCAGAGACTTCAATACAAAACCACCTCTCTACACGAACTTGAACATCCAGTCATCTCTCTACGTGAACCTTTGTTTGTCGAACCATCTCTCCATGTAAACACTTGAATGTCCAACTATCTATGTGAATAAACACTCGAGTGTCCAGCCATCTATTTAATTATGCTTCGTCTCTTTAATACTTTTTATAACAACATTTAAAAGTCAGCAATTGTTTGTTTATTTTTTCACATAAGCCTAACTTTCTCCATACATGCGAGTGGAGTATTTTCTAAATAAGGTTATGTAATTCCAAACGTACACAAATAAAATGATAGCCAGTAGGCGGCATCTCTCTAAAAATAGTTCTATAAAGAAAGTAAATCTTGCCCCTCATTACCAGTAGGGGTTCGTTAAAAACTAAAATAAACAAGTCACAGCGAATTTTAACGATATACACTTACATGTATATTATTACTTTAAAACAATCTTCTGAAATGGATATGGTACGTATTTCGGCAACCTCTTACGAAACAACAATCACTACAATGAATGGCCGTATCACTCCCACATAATATCTATTGAAATAGGAATTATCGATCTGTTTGAAGAGCTACCCTGAGGACTTGACTTAATGAATAATGAATGCATGGATAAATGGTTTGAGGCTCCAAATTTCCTGCGCAATGGAGGTGGGGGGACTACTGTTGCTCGCAACTGTGTGCTTATGGAAAAGTGTGGATATGGAAAACACGACAGAAATACAGTGAGCAGAAGATTATCAAGAACGTTATTACCTCCCACATGATTGGTCAGTCTCTGCAGTTTGGTCATGAACAAACATTGTGATTTAGAAAAATCATAAAATTCAATAACGCCTAAATAATTGTATATATACGTGTATATATATAAATAAATGAAGACGTGTTGATCTGTTTATAGAAACAGGAAAAAAGTGATTATAATAAATCTTAACAGAGGTAATACCATTTTAAATAAGTTTACAATAAGTCAAATGTGAATCATTCTATCGATCAAAACTGGAGCTAGTCAATCAAAACCCTGCCTTCATAATTATACCTGAGCTGATGCATAGAGCCCATTAGGAACCCTCTAGAAGAATTGTAATATTCCACCTAAACTGTATTTCAAAAACATAGCAATATTCAATGTTTCAAACTCTGACGCTTACTTTTATTACACCTAAGCCATATCTGAAATAACATTTATTATAACCAACCGGATGCTTACTCTTCTTACACCTAAACCGTATTCCAAACAACACAATATCTAATACACCCAACCTGGAGATTACTTTTGTTCCACCTAAACCGTATTTCAAACAACACAATATCTAATTCATCTAACCGTGATGTTTACTTTTGTTCTACATAAACCGTATTTCAAACAAACAACACAATATCTAATTCACCTAACCGTGATATTTACTTTTGTTCTACATAAACCGTATTGCAAACAAACAACACAATATCTAATCCACCCTACCGTGATGCTTATTCCCCCACCACACTAGTTGATAGGATACACATAAGGCTTTGGCATAAATGACAAATTCTTGTGTAACTAATGCTCTAAATAAACGAAATAATCTGAATATCGTAAGTGTTACTGGTACATAAATAGAGAATAGAATACTAAAACAGTTAATGGTTTCTCAACCTACTCAAGGTTTAACATGTAGGTTGTAACTTTAGACCACAGTGACATTCCACACGTCATCAAATAAGATCGTAACACACCCAACTCTCGTGTGTCAGAGAGATAAAAACAATATTTTAAACACTTTTTTTACCGTGAACTTTTAACAAGTAATTTGAGGAAAGTGAGAATACATTTCTCAACTTTAAGCAACGCCATCTAGAAACTTGCTAATATCTTACTGAAACAGAGCGTAATTGAACGTGTCTCGTGTCTCTGAGTGAGCATTTCAAGCATATTGTGATAATTTACAGAATTAGAGAGATTATCCAGAGATAGGTACTGTTAACTCACTAACGTTCATACGTTAATTAACGTGTTCTAAAATTATCATTATCCAATAATTTGTATGCTTATCTAAATAAAAAAAAAAACTATAGTGAAAGCGAGATGTGCCGATTCTAAACTCTGAAAAGCGCTAATACGTTTATTCACTACGTCAGGTAATAGTAGTCAAAATCTGACAAACATACCATGTATAGGTTAATATTCTTTGTTTCTTATCAACAGATGTAGTTCTTCGCTAGAGTGGATGCATGAGATAGCAATAACGGATACGACATGACTCACAATTCCCTGCTTAGAAAGGCACAGAGAATCTTCACTGATGCTAACTCCGGGTCCTTTAGGGCCATAATTGGAACTTAAGGATTAAAGCACAAAATTATCAAATAACTGATGCTCTAACTTCGTGCGTCGTGTAGCTAAATGTTTAACTAGTCATCAACTCACACAACTGTCTCTCTCTGCCAGCTTCTCTTATGGTTTTGAAAACAATGACCTGAGTTGACTCTTAATGTGTCAGTTTAATGTTCACAGGAAATTATATGTATAATATTACTGAAGTTACGTGGATGTATATAATTAAGGGATGTGTGTCTTTAGGTTTGAAATGTAAATATTACTTTTGCACTTTACAAGGTATTTAAAAACACACACTTTATAAGGGTGTACACCGAAAGTTGCGAAACCTGTAATCTTTAACCAGGAGGTTTCACACTTAATCAATATGCATAATATTTTGTATAGAATTATTGCTTTATGTTAAACACAATAAACTCGAAGGGTTAAGATGTTGAAAGTAGTTGTATGATCATTAAGTACTTAATAGAAGAGATCGTGACGAAACAAGATGGCAGCCATAAAAGTCGAAAGTTCTAAGCCATCTTTAAAATACCAGGATGTTAACAATGACTATTCCACAGTATTGGCTGAGCAAAACAAAATCCTATTTTGCACTTATAAAGCTACCTAAATCATTGTGCACGTGTTTGTGAAGTGAATGAAATTTCATTATTTCAATTAATTTTAATATACGTAAGTAAACGACTTTTTCAGAAGAGCATACAGAAAAAAATGGCGAACCTTATTGCTCCAATTTTTTCACAGAACTCTTCCATTTGACGTCTCAGTGATTCTTTTCTTATATCGAGAAGGATACTAGTGTGTGTATGTGTTATATATATATATTAAACAATGCGCTACTTTGGGCGTATAATTATATTTGAGGGTAGGTTAGTAGACACCCTGATGAGTAATAAAATCGAATCGGATGTATAGGCGTCCCACGCTTGGTATTGCTGACGCATAAAAATATATCTAATAAAAAGGAAAGACATTTTTTATCCCTAATTTGGCTCAGACTAATATAATTACAGTCATTTGCCAAAGCAGGGATAATTCTTTATATGCAAAAACGGCTCGTTTAGGTTGAGAAAATATTTTACATAGAAGAGCGAACAACGTTTCGACCTTCTTCGGTCATCGTCAGGTTCACAAAGAAAGAGGTAACTGACCGGAAGCTGACCACATGCTTGAAAGGGGTTGTGTAACTGTGTGTCGAAATATAGAGGGCGGTATTAGATGTTTGAATACATAGTTTTATTTATTTTATTATATTAATATAGGTATAAATGCGTTCCTTTATATTGGTTTATTTTGGGTTTAAGTTGTTGTATAAGTAAGGCTTCTTTAATTTTGCGTTTGTTTATGTTTGTTTCTTTATTTAGTATTTGAGTGTTTTCTATGGTTATGTTGTGTTTATTTGACTTGCAGTGTTCGAAAACGTGTGAAGGTGACTTTTTTATGTTCTTTGAATCTGGTTTCAATTTTTCTACTTGTTTCTCCAATATAGAAGTCGTGGCAGTTATCACATCGTATTTTATAAATAATGTTGGTGTGGTGTTTGTCAGTGTAGTTTTTACATAGTATAGACCTCAGTTTTGTGCCTGGTTTTTGAATAAATTTGGTATTAACTGGAATGTCATATTTTGTTACTAATTTTTGCCAAATGTTGGTTATTTGTTTGCTGATGTCAGGAATATATGGTATACGGCAATATATGGTTTCGTGGTTTTTTGATTCGTGAGATATTTTTACTTTAGTTGGTTGATTTTGCTTTTTTGTCTAGGTGTGTGCGTATAATGTTTTCTACGGTTTGTGGAGTAAACTTATTGATGTTGATGAAGTATTGTTTTATTTTGTCTAATTCATCGTTAATTTTATCTGGTGAGCATAGTTTTATGGCTGTGTTTACTTGGTTTCATAGTATGTTGAGTTTTGTTTTGTTTCATGCGCTGAGTCCCAAGGAATGTATAGACCAGTATGGGTGATTTTTCGGTGGATTTCTGTTTTGAATTGTGTGTCGGTTCTTGTAATTTTGAGGTTAAGAAATGATATTTGATTGGTTTCTTCCTGTTCACATGTGAAGTTAATGTTGGGATGTATAGAGTTAATGTGATTGAAAAAAATTAAGTATGTGTTCTGTAGATTTGAATTCCGCAACCGTGTCATCTACATATCTGTACCAGTATAGTGGTGGATGTAATGCTGTGTTAATTGCTTGTGTTTCAACTTGTGTCATAAAAATATTGGCTAGAACTGGTGATACTGGGTTGCCCATGCTTAAACCATTTGTTTGTATATAGTTTTGGTTGTTGAACATGAAGTTTGTCTTTATCGTGGTGAATTCTATGAGGGTTGCTAACTGGTTACTGGGAATTTCTATAGTTGGGTTAGGGTCTCGGATATAGAGTTCTAAGGCTATCTTGCAAGCTTCAGTGGTTGGAACTTCTGTAAAGATGGATATAACATCGAAACTGGCCATTAAGGCTTTATGATTAAGTTGATTTAGATTAGACTTGAAATTAAAAGAGTCTTTGATGAATGAGCTGGCTGATGTTACATATTTGGAGAATGCCCATGCTATTACCAAGATTGTAATTAAACGATTCATATGTGGACATTATTGGTCGTAATGGACAATCTGGTTTATGAGGTTTGGGGATGCCGTATATTTGCGGTGTGCGTGAGTCGGTTTTACGTAGGTAGGAATAAAGTGTTTGTGAAATTGTGTTGGCTTTTTTCATTTGTAGTAGTAATTTGTTCAGTTGCGTCTCGTGTGTCTTTGTTGGATTTGTGTGTATTGGTTTAAATTTGTTCGTGTCTGATAAGATGTTATTCATTTTTTTTGGATGTATTCATTCGTGTTCATTATGACTATAGCTTTACCTTTATCTGCTTTTAGAATTTTTATGTTTTTGTCTTGTTTTAGGTTTTTAATGGAATTAATGTCTCTTTTTGTGAGGTTATTTTTTAGTTTTCTGTTTTGTGAAATTATGTTGATGGTTTTGTGAGAAAATTCTTTGAAAAAATCGTTTAAGATGTTGTTTTTAGGTGTTTCTGGAAAATATAAATTTGTAATTTTACCTGGGAAGTTTGGCTGTTGGATGTCAATAAAATTATCTAAGTTGTCTTCTTTCTGTTGGTTGTGTTTGGTTGTTTCCTTGTTTTTCTTCTCTGTAGAAAGTATCACAAGTCTCCTGGCTAGGTCTTCTAAACATGTTTTGATTTCTATGGTTGGAATGTACCTAGGTGCTATTGCGAAGTTGAGTCCTTTGTTAAGTAGATGTTTCTCGTCTGTGTTTAATTGACGGTCGGATCTGTTAATTATGAGGTTAGTCAACGGTTTGTCGTTTTGGTGTCTTTTCTGTTGTTTGCATCTTAGTTTTTCTAGTTTTTTGTTGTGGCAGATCTTTTTTGTCTCTGTCGTTCTTAGTATTGATTTGGTTTATGTTTCGTTGTATAAGTCCGTAAATCTCTGGTTTAATGCAGCATGCCAGTTGATGGTCTAGGTTCATTTTTTGTTTTTGTAAGTCATGTAGTTCGTTGTATTTTGTGTTCAACATGGCTTTAAGTAGTTTTTTTTGTAAATTTTGGATAATGTTTGTGTATGTATTAAAATTTTTTGAAAGTATTACCTTTACAAAATTAGGGGTTAGTTGTTCTTTTCTACATTGTTGAATAAAATAAATGTCATTTCTTCTACTAATAATTCGTTGGTTTAAATTTCTTAGTTTCTTAACGATCGTGTGAGCGTGTACTGTTACTAGCATACCGTACACCACTATTTTCGTCCGAGCGTAGCCTGACACATAGCGTGCCGGACTGCATATCGTTGGGTCCGAGGTTTGGGCGTCAATTTCACTGAATTCTTTCTGCATTTTCAGTCAGTCCCATAATTTGGTTCAGTGGAGTATGGTGCTGTTTAATGACTGTCATTTATGACCTGAATCCTTGGTACCTCTGACCTAAAAGTTTAACTTTTGTGAGCATGAAAAGTCGCTTAAGATGAAAGTTCCAATATCTAGACGTGACTATTACTTCGCAAACCTCAAAGTAGAACACAATGCTGTAATTTGCAAAATATAATAGAACATTCATCATAATTCTAAAAATATAAAACTACACTACTTCATAACTCTTAACACAGAAGAACATAACTAGTATTGCCAGACAGAGCTTTCACTTCATAACTCTAAAGACGTGAGAGCACTATATCATAACTCTCAAGACGTAAAATAAGTATGTCGTAACGTTAAAGACGTAAAAGCACATACCAGGATTGTTCACCCATTCTTGTAGTGCCTTTTGTAGTCGTCTAACATGTAAAGGTTTACTAGCCATTCCTACCAAGGCCATGATTTCCAAAAACTCCTCTTCTCCGGCCTCACACAGCTGTTGGACATCATCCCCTCCTACAGTAAAATTATCGTTATATTTACCAATATTCATTCTAATAACATTATTATTTATTAAGCTATCAATATAGCATGTTGTCGACACTCAAGCTAAAGTCATTATTCACGAATTATATCTAAACCACATATTCATTCTAACTGAAAGTATTATTAAAGAATCTTATTGTAAAGTGTATTGTTCGTTTGCTTTGAATTTCGCGTAAAGCTACACGAGGACTATCCGCGCTAGCCGTCCCTAATTTAGCAGTGTGTGTGTGTGTGTGTTTTTTTTTTCTTATAGCAAAGTCACCTCGGGCTATCTGCTCAGCCCATCGAGAGGAAACGAACCCCTAATTTTAGCGTTGTAAATTCCTAGACTTACCGCTGTACTAACGGGAGGCAATTTTGCAGTGTAAGACTAGCGGGAAAGCAGCTAGTCGTCACCACCCACAGCCAACTCTTGGGCTACTCTTTTACCAATGAATAGTGGGATTGAACGTCACATTATAATGCCCCCACGTCTGAAAGGGCGAGCATGTTTGGTGCGACGAGGATTCGAACTCGCGATCATCGGATTAAAGCGTGTTGTATTCATTCCATAAAAAAAAAAAACAGCGTATTATTTATTGAATCAGTTATCAAGTATATTACCACTATTGAAAGCTTATTCATCGAGCTATAAAGTTTAAAATTTCCAACTTCCAAAAAAGAATAAATAAATAAAACGAAACCACAAGATTCTATTTACTGGATGATCTATGTGAGTATGTCTTATAACCAAACCTAAGCTAGTGGTTCCACAGTGTCGTAAATCAAATAACATATATCTTTATGTGCATTCATTATTTAATAAAAACTAATGTTTAGTGAACTGAACTGGGTAAATAATTTAAAAATACAAAAACAGCCACTTTTACAGTAGACGAGTTCAGGTTTTAATAATTACACGAGTCATCATTAAGTAAATGTTGCATTTTGTTTTTACTTAACCAAGACTTTTCAGAATACAAAATCTAACTGGGTTACCTTAAGCCTAATTCAAAACAGGTTGAAACGTTGAAATGCAGGCTAGAAAAACATGTACACTGCTGGCCAAAATCTTAAGGCCAATAAACATAAAGAAAATATATGCATTGTGCGTTGTTAGACTCAACCACTTATTTCAGTAGAGCTTCGAAACATGAAAATAAGAAGAGGGAAATTAAAAATTAAAAGCCTTTTTAGCTATAAAAAGGGAAAATGTGAACACTATGAAATTAGCCTAAATACTAGCTGGTCAAAAGATTAAGACTATACTGAAACGAAGCGCTAATCGGTAAACACGTAACAAAATTTAGTCATTTGTGTTCAAGCATTAGCGTTGTCAACATCTCCCACTGGCATCTCCTATGTTACATTAGGTAAAAACATGGCAAAGGCTAAAAAGTTGAACGTGGCAGAACTGTTGAGCTACAAAAGGAAGGTATCTTTCAACGTGCCATCGCTGGTGAGATTGGGCGTAGTAAAACTGCTGTTGCAAATTTCTTAAGAGACCCTGAGGAATACAAAAAGAGAATTTCAAGTGGTCAACCCAAGCAAATTTCGCTGGCGTTGAGGAGTAGGATTCGACGGGTTGTCCGGCAAGACACCAGCCGATCGTCAAACCAGATTAAGGCCCTTACGGACGCAGAATGCAGCTCAAGAACAATAAAACGGCATCTACGAGAGAAAGGCTTTAAAAACCATAAACGTCTTCAAAGGTCACGGCTCCTTCCAAATCACGAAATAGCTCGGTTAAACTTTGCTGAGAAGCACCAAACATGGGACGTAGAAAGTAGAAGAAGTTTTGTTCTCTGATTAGAAAAAATGTAACCTGGATGGTCCAGATGGCTTCCAACGTTACTGGCACGATAAGGATATCCCACCGAAGACATTTTCTACACGACACAGTGGAGGAGGTTCCATCATGATCTGGGATGCTTTCTCCTTCCATGGAACAATGGAGCTTCAGGTTATACAGGGGCTTGTATGGAAATGACTGGGTCTTTCAGCAGGACAACGCTGCAATCCACAATGCCCGCAGGAAAAAAGAACTTTTTCATGGCGAATAACGTGATTCTTTTGGGCCATCCAGCGTGTTCGCCCGAACTGAACCCCATTGAAAATGTTTGGGGGTGGATGGCAAAGGAAGTCTATATGGAAGTCTAAATGGACGTCAATTCAAAACAGTGCATGATCTTCGTGAAGCCATCTTCACCGCTTGGGTAATATTCCAGCCAGCCTTCTGCAAACGCTTATATCGACCATGCTAAAGCAAATGTTTGCAGTTATTCGCAATGACGGCCGTGCAACTCACTACTAAGATCTCTTGTTGGGCATTTCCTACCCTGTTTAGGACTTCTTTTTAGTATGGTCTAAAACTTTTGACCAACTAGTATTTAGGCTAATTTTATAATGTTCACATTTTCCCTATTAAATGCTAAAAAAGTTTTTTATTTTTATTTTCCCTTTTCTTATTTTCATCTTTCGAAGCTCAATTCAAATAAGTGGTTGAGTCTAACAATGCAAAATGCATATTTTTTCTTTATGTTCATTGTCCTTAAGATTTTGGCCAGCACTGTATATATAACTCCACATTTGGCCCGGCATGGTCAGGTGGGTTAAAGCGTGCGACTCGTAATCTGAGGGTCGCGGGTTCGCATCGCCGTCACACTAAACATGTTCGCTTTTTCAGCCGTGGGAGCGTTATAATGTTACGGTCAATTCCACTATTCGTTGGTAAAAGAGTAGCCTAAGAGTTGGCGGTGGGTGGTGATGACTAGCTGCCTTCTCTCTAATCTTCGAGAGCTTCGAACCCGTGACCCTCAGATTACGAGTCCATCGTTTTAACTACCTGGCCATGCTGCATGCAGGGAAAGATGAACATTACCGTCAAGAGGAAAATCAGGGATTCGATTCCCCTCGGTGGGCTGAGCAGATAGCCCGCTGTGGCTTTGCTATAAGAAAAACAAAAAACACACCGTCAAGAATACGTAAACCAAAATGTCCAGTTACCACATAATGGATATCTGTGTTGTGGTATCCACGTGATCAAACCCTGAATTTTAGCATTATAATCTTTCAATCTTACCGTTCTTAACTCGAAGTTATTGAATCAAACTGAATCTATGTAATATTTATAAAAAAATAAAAATAAAAAACCTAATATTTGGCTGAGGCTACAGATCTAGGTCTCGTCTAGTTTATTGGAATAGGATAAATAACAATAGGAAATTTTGTTGAAATCGATTTTAATCATTTTTGTTGCGCAGACCTACAGTGTGGTCTAACTGCGCTGTGTTTGTTATGTGGATCGGAACTTTATAACAAAGTTTTATATAAAAGAGACGTGTGGCTACAAAGACTTAAGATGAAAGGCTCGGGTTCGAAATTGAAGTAAAGTATAATAAGTTCACTATATAAAATAGGTTTACATTAGATTTACACTAATTGTATGGAACGATACTATTTTGATAATGATGGATAATAATATTAAGTTACTGTAAAACACTTGTATACCTGTTGTCGCTCGGTATACATCAGAATAACAAGTTATATCTGGACACTTAGTGTCGAAAGCCAGCATCTGGACACCCAGTGACATAAGTTAGCATCTGGACACCTAGTGAAAAAAGATAGTATATGGACACCTAGTGACAAATGTTAGCATCTGGTCACCTAATGACAAAAGCTTGCTTAGTCTTTTTATGTTACTGTTATTAACGCGAAGCTACACAGTGATCTTTCTGCACTCTGCCCACCACGGGTAAAAATCCTGAATTTTGGCATAATATGTCCGTAAACTTGCTGCTGATCGAACAGAGGACTCTGACGACTTCCTAATAAAGGATATAGACAATCAACGAAAGTATAATAAAAAAAAATAAGCGCAGAGTCGCTTTTCTCAGTAGCGTTACGAACCGAAACATAAATTAAAAGTTGCAAAGTTTGTACCAGACGCTAGGGCACTCTATTAGCCAAACTTTACATCCTTCTAATTATTTTAATTACGTATTACTATTCTAAGTTTTAAAAATATATTATTAATGAAAAGAAAGAGACAAAGAGAGAGAGAAAGTTAGGTGTAAAAATGAGTTACATCTCTTCCATGACTACTTACTTATCAGTCTGCCCTAAAACCGTAATTACACAGTAACGTTAGGGTTAGGCGATCATCGCTGTTTCCATGGTGGTGTATGTACCATTAGATAAGTATAGAAGTTAAATGTGAAATCGATGAATGGAGTAAAATGTTTAATTGGATATTATAAAAGGCAGTAAATATAGGAAAAGATAACTAACTGTACTAATGACTTTCTCAACAAACTTCGGGAGATCCCATGGTTGTTTATTACTCGAAAATCTGAGTTTTGATTTCACTGCCACGGACCAAAACGTATATTAGATAAATTGATAAAACTTAAACTAACTTTACAGCATGAGTTATAGCTTAACTTACTGAAATAAACTATTCACTCTTAGGTTATTTTTAGACAATTAACACGAACTTTAAATATTCTAACCTCATGAAGTATTCACTTTGATTACCATTTCGTCAGATATGTTATTTACTTTTATAATGTTAACATGACCTTGTGAAGGTAATCAAAAAGTGGAAAAGAAAAAGAACCGAACATCTTGATCAGTTTGTATGTAGGATTTCTGAAATGTTTCCACGTGTAACTAGAAGAACAGTACGTTCATGCAGATAGCGTAGTAGATATATAGGAGTAGGCTTAGACCACACTGAATCTTTCATCACGTCTCCCATAACTACAAGCTGTCTTCATCAGGAACGTTTTTTTCTTTCTTCCAAGAATGATCTACAAGTTGATTATACATTGCAGTTATACAACGTGTGTAGATTCTTTCACGTTTCATAGGGGGTCAGGTAGAAAGGCATCATGTTGGGTAGTAACCCCCCTCCAAACAAAAAAAAGAGTTGAATATCACGTTTTTTTATTGACTAACTTTGCTTGTGGTCTACGACAAGTAATAACTGCATACACGCAGTCTGACGAGCGTATATAACATCAATGACATCATCATTCACGTGAACGCTCTACAACCAAATATCTATAATTGCACACTAATTGCACAAAAAGCATTGTCCATAGTATCTAAGCAGTGTACTAAAACAAGCACCGTAAATGTTTTCGCTTAATGCTTAAAGTAGGGCTGAAAAAATAAAAACTACGCATGTTTTGGAAAATATATACTAAGAAAACTAGAAAATACGGGGAAGGTATCAAACTGCTTATCTAATTTAAATATTCAAAACGGACTAACTGAGAGACAAAATTCATTTGCTTGATGTTAGTTCGTCATGAACCAGCGAAATATGATTGTCTGCTGTTACGGAGTATATAGAGGAATCACCAAATAGTCTGAGTTTTATTTTTTAAAATGGGCTAGGAAGGACTCATTTTAAGCAACTGAATTTTATCTCAGCCAGTCCGTCTTAAATAGTTAGATAACAAATACTTTAAAAACTAGTTGATATATGAGGTATGTATGTCTGTGTGGATCATGTACTTAGAAATCTACAACGTGGAGAAACACGTTTGAAATAAATTTCATTCTATCTATTTTTCAAAGGCCCGGTATGGCCAGGTGGTTAAGGCACTCACTCGTTAACGAGGATCGCGGATTCGAATCCCCTTGCCCGGCACAGCTAGGTGGTTAGGGCGCTCGACTCGTAATCTGAAGGTCGCAGGATCGAATCTCCGTCACACCAAACATGCTCGCCCTCGCCCTTTCAGCCGTGGGGGCGTTATAATATGACGGTGAATTCCACTATTCTGTGGTAAAAGAGTAGCCCAAGAGTTGGCGGTGGGTGATGATGGCTAGCTGCCTTTCCTCTAGTCTTAAATTACAAAATTAGGGAATACTAGCGCAGATAGTCCTCGTGTAGCTTTACGCGAAATTGCAAAAAAACAAACAAAGTATCGTTCAGGCTACAGAGCATTTTAAACGAAAACAATGTGTTTGTTCAACGTTATAAACTGTTGACACTTCGAAAAAAATACTGTTCATAAAATTAAACAGTTAAGAATTCACACAACTTAGATGAAGTGTCTACTGGAAAGATGTTTTTCTTCCTCTTGCAACAACTTCAATACAAGTTTGAAGTTAGTCATAAGCCTACACAATGGACTATTTGTGCTCTTCCCACCACAGGCATCGAAACCCGGTTTCTAGCTTTGTAAGTCCGAAGCCATACCGCCGAGCCACTGGGGGGGGGGGACATATACAAAGAAAGGTAAGTACGTTTAAAATAAACGAAGTCACCAATAAATTTGTAGCTAGACGTACATGTGTACAGGATATTTTGATTCCTATAATAAGCCTTGATATAGATTTAGGACTAACTTAAGTATTTTTTAAACTGATCGAGCCTTGTGAAATATTATTGGGTTTACGGCCGAAAATTATCTTAACAGCGAGTGTACCCAACCACCAAAACAATGCACTCTAATCTTTATAAGTAAAATTGTAACAGAAGTTTCTATTTAATTAGTTATACTAATTAATGAGTTGATTTTTTAATATTGAACTATGTAGGTAGCCCCTTGTAGTCAGAACTTAATATCCAAATATTTTAAAATGGCATTCCTAATTATTAAATAACTCCATACCTAGAGCATCAACGAATTTGGGATTTTCAAACAATTTCACACTTTTCCTTAAATTAACTTGATTGTGAACTTTGGTTGTCTTTCTATGGAAGAACTTACAGTAGTATACATCAATGAAGTATATTTCTCCACAGTTACTTAGCAACAACCCATGTTTACCACTCACCTTTACAGCTACCTAGCAACGTTCTGTGGTTACTATTAATTTCTTCAATTAATTAGTAACATTCTCTGCACCAATCATGAAACAATCGACTAGGCGAATCAAGTGAATGCATTGCGCTTTGCTTTAACATTGTTTTGTCTCCCTTGAGATAAACGATTAATTTATTTCTGCTGCATTACATTACTAGCATTAACTTACTCGAATTTGTATTTAAGGTCCCCTGCTGGGACAGCAGTAAGTCTACGGATTTACAACCCTAAAACAGGGATTCAATTCCCCTCGGTAGACACAGCAGACAGTCCAATGTGGCTTTGCTGTAAGAAAAACGCAACAAGTTGTATTTAAGACGATATTTGTTCTTCGATGTTGTCTTTGTAATTTTTCTAAAGGCGACGAAGGTCTCCTGGGAGGATCACCTGTTTTAACCACTCACTCCACCATACCATAGTGTCTTGTGTGCCAGTCATTCAGTAGACATAAAATGACGTCACATTTGCAATTTGTACTGTCGTGACGTCAGTAAAATGCACATTCCGTAAATCACGAGAAGAACTGTGCACGCTGTAGGCAACAACACAGTGTGACACATGAACTTCAAAAGCAAGAAATAAATATTCCTGCTACTCTTAATTTTGAATTTGTTTACTCTCGAAACAGAACAGTTCCGGAGACCGTGCGGAAGAGCATCTAGTACTAGTGTTATTATAAGTACTACTGGCTTACGGACTGAATATTAACTAACACATTGATCTAGGTAGTTAATAAAAAATTATGTTACATCTATGAAAATCCAAGATCACTGTTTAAAAAAACTGCCAGTTATTCGGTTTTTCCGTCAACCATTGTTATGTAAATTATAAATCACACAATCTGTATTATATATATGGTTAACTCGTGCAGTCTTATTTCGGTTGTCGCTTTGAAGTGAGTAACTGAGCTTCACATGTTTCAAATTCTTCATACGCTATGGTTAGATATCAAATAAGAGATTTTGATGTTTCGCTCAAGTGGAGAGCTATTGGTCAAACGGAAGCTAGTCAATCACAGCAGGTTATTCTGAGTTAGTCCAAAATATCTCAAAGTATTGCTAAGAAAATGTAGAACTGCCTCAAAACTATTACTATGGTTGCTTTACACCTAGACAAAGTAATAATCGTTCACACCCCAAACTGTCGACCCATAGATACCTTTCCCGAGACTGAATCAGACGTTCGTAGATGTAAGTGAATGTCGCGCCATTCGGACGATCAATTTGAGGCATTTTGGTCACAGAAACAAAACAGCTCGTTTGCAACGGTATCAAGAACACGTGAAACAGAATAATGACAATATTCTTTTTACAGAAGAGTCACGCTACGTGTAGTCAAATGACTGGTTTTTACTCATCTGGTACCAAATTCTCAAAAAATTTAAATTTATTTTCATAAAGAAGCGACACGCATGTCGAAAATAAGTACTGGTTGGCGTACTATCCTCAATATCTTACAAAACAGAGCAGCTTTCATGCTACAGATTTAGAGACCACATCTTAAACTCCTTTGTGATGATTGAATTAGCCCTGAAGCTAGTGAAGCAAGTGACAACACTAAACAAGTCTTTGGAAAAGAAAGAACCGACTGGAAATAATGCCCTGCGTGTTTATGAATAGTAACTCAGGGCCTTATTGACACTAGATTGTCTTTGCTGTTACAATAACTATGATCCATACTGAAGTCAAATGTGGGAAGATTTAGTTATCTCTGCAAAACAGTTCTTCACGAGAAAATGATGAATTACAGAGTATTTGCGTTTTACATCAAATGACGGAACATCACATACTTAATGTGCATACAAATTAACTGGATGATGAAGGCTGACGTTATTACGTGTTTAAAATTGCAACAATTAACTGAACAGTGTATTTTGATTGTGTTTCCAGTAAATAACGTGCAAAATAACGTTAATGAAAATAACGTTAATGAAGCATATTCAGTGGTTTTGCGGTGCGATAGCTGAAATATAAATTCTTATAAGCATTTAATTGGTCTAACAGAATCTTAGTTAGTTGGAATGAAAGAAATTGGAAAATAATACTAGTAAACCATGAATGGTATTTATATCAATGTCATAAACAGCGTTGAATTACGAACACACGAACAAACATGGTGTCAGCGTGAAGAAAGCGCGAAACATAAAATGGCAGAACTGCTCAGCTTGGTCGTCCATTTAACCAAACGCGATGTAAAAGTATTTGCTAAGAACATATCTAAGATAAGAGATAATGCAAATTTAACAGCTGTTGTTCAGATAACCCATTTTGATTGGCGCAAAGGGGTAATATACGCCTTAAGATCGTAATCCTTGTAAAAAACTTAAATATAATATAATTAGAGAAAAAATATAATAGGCACTAAAAGTCATATAACGTCAAGATAGAAAAAATATTATTTAATGAAAATATTACTTAATCATTATTAAATACAACAATTTTAATTTACGAACACAATTCAAACAGGTGAATTTTTTTCATGTTAGTCACTATTACACAAATTCTAGTTGAATACCGTTGTAAAGTTTGTTTTGTTTTAAATTTCGTGCAAAGCTACACGAGGGCTATCTGCGTTAGTCGTCCATAATTGAGTCATCACCACCAACCGCCAACTCTTCGGCTATTCTTTTACCAACGAATAGTGGGATTGACTGTCACATTATGACGCCCCCACGGCTGAAAGAAAGAGCATGTTTGATGCGACGGGGATTCGAATCCGCGACCCCTCAGATTACGTGTCGAGCGCCGTAACCACCTGGCCATGCCGGGCCTCCGTTGTAAAGTAAATTACATGGAAAAACCAATTAAATGAGTCTAAACGAACAGGGTTGAGGCACAAGCTAATATGGTCAGCTAGACGCTTCTGGATTTTACGTGTGAAAATTAGTTAAGCAAAACTATTCTTATTATTCAATTGTTCTAGCGATAATAATAATGTAAAGATGACTCACCTTGGCAAATAAATGTGTCGTAGTAATTCAGAAGGTTTGCTCGTTGAAGGACTCTGTATAACTGTAATTCTGATTCGTTAGCAGGTTGTGACGTCATTGCAACTGCACAAAAAAAAGTATATATATATGTGAAAGAGTTAAACTAAATAAAGACACAAAACAAAACTTATTTACCTCAGAACGTTTGTTTGACTTGTCGTTAAGTACGAACCTAGCTAGCTATACAATGAGCTATCTTTATTATGCCCACAGTGGGTATCAAATCCCCATGTTTTGTGTTATAAACTTCCAGCTCAGACTTACCGCTGAGCCACTGAACGTCACTAAAACCTAATAACACGCTATGAGAAAAATTTATTATAAAGAAATTATGGAACGAATGTGTACCCGTTTTCATCAATACGTTGCATAAGTTACAGACAATGCACTATTGGCAAAGATTTCTCGCCCTGATGAAAAACATTGTGAATCGAAACGAATATTCAATCTGTATCAAAATAGAAATTGCTTTTTACCTTGAAAGTTAAGATGTATTGCTTAACAATCATTTTTTAAGTCCAGCTAAAAATTTCAAACTGTATGCATTATATTAAAATAAATTACGATTTCTCCAAATAACGTTTCAGTATGTCAAGACAAAAACATTTGGTTAACCCTAACTATAAATGCGGTTCTCCCCTTTTCTTTCATATTTATCAAATCTTTATAATAACTATTGATAGGCCTAAATGTTTGTTTTTTAGTAACTATAGACAAAAAACAGAACAGTGACGTAAGGAGACTCCGAAAGACCCTCAGGCAGGGCCTTTCTTTCCACCTAATATCCTGTCTTCCTAAAATAAATTTATTCCTCTACCCTCAGACCCTTCCTAAATTATCAGCTGCTCATCTAATACGAAAATATATTTTCAATGGTAAATGATACGAGAATATTAAGATGATAGCGATCTAAGAATGGTTATAGTTACCATCACTTGAAATTGCTCTTACGTGCTTTCTCCAAAGTAAATTTAGGGTTAGCTGACTGGAAGGTAAACACAATCTTCATTGTTTTTCAAGCCATATCTAGGTCGGGCTTTTATTTTTGCCTTCCATATCGAGCAGGTTTCTCACTCGTTCCTTCTAAATCGATTTTTTTCCATGAATAAACAATACTGTCGAAAACGTTATTATTTTGTACTATTGTAATGACAAGTGTTGTGCTATGATCCTTCTAAACAAATTACCCATCTGAAAATGCTATAATATGTTCAATTACATATCAGTTAACCTGAAAAATGACTGAAGATGAATGAATTTGAAAACTTTCCCAATACACACACACACAAACTGAAAGTTGAGGCAAAACTCCAATTGAGTTGTAAGTTTCTATCATTAGCATATCTTATTCTCCCTTTTTCCATGTCATTTATATATTTTCCAGAGTACCACTGGGTCTTTAGACCCATCTTATTTTTGGGCCTTGGGGAAATTATTCCTCTCTTCTTACGCCGATATACAAGAGTCGTACGTGTGAAGAATGTTTTATTTATTACAATATGGCTACCATTCTCTTTCTGTTTTATCAAGCAGCCAACCGTAGGTCCGACTTCCTGGAAGAAAAAAAAACACGATGTCTACACACGTAGTAGTAAATGGGCCAAAGTTGGAATTTACTATTGTGTTAAGAGACCAATCACTCTATGTGTATTCTCTTGTGGATTTCTGACTGGCCTACTTTTCTTTCACTTACCTCGCTACAACAAAGTAACGAGGCTGGCGGGTGGTTATAATGCTTGTTTTTTACAGAATTAAAGAACTTTTATCTTGAAAAAATTTTGCTTTAATAATTATTTCTTAATATGAATTAAACGTAATATTACATTCACCCCTCTTATTTCAATATAAAATTACTCTCAAAAAACAATAGTAACTGTCAAGTGAACCTTGAAATTTCGATCAATCAATTCTGTAATCAGAATTAGCTGTGTAAGCACATTTTTATACACATTATATTAGAAAAATTAAGTGCTGAAAAGATTAAAATATATGTAAAACTCGCTGATTAATTTTACATATGTGACTAAAAAAATTTCCAAATATCAGATGCCGTGAAAGTTTTCTCTCCAATTGTGTTTTATATTTATGCCAAAGCTGTTAAAGCTATTTGCCGCTTTCCCTAATTTTTAACTACTAATCAGAAGGATGGCACCCATTTAGCAGCGCCCTTCCACCCATTATCTATTTTAAAGGACTGACTCTCACTCGTGTAACGCACTCAAACCTTAAAGTGCATGGAAACCTTTGTGATATTGTACGGATTCGCCCACTAGCTCGTGTATAGGCCTGGTATGGCCTAGCGCGTAAGGCGTGCGACTCGTAATCCGAGGGTCACGGGTTCGCGCCCGCGTCGCGCTAAACATGCTCGCCCTCCCAGCCGTGGGGGTGTATAATGTTACGGTCAATCCCACTATTCGTTGGTAAAAGAGTAGCCCAAGAGTTGGCGGTGGGTGGTGATGACTAGCTGCCTTCCCTCTAGTCTTACACTGCTAAATTAGGGACGGCTAGCACAGATAGCCCTCGTGTAGCTTTGTGCGAAATTCCCAAACAAACAAACAAACAAAGCTCGTGTATCCAGAGCTCTACTGCGAGGCCGCGCGATTTTGTTGCTGTTGACTAAGTTGAGTTATCGAAAGGCTTACCTTTTACTTACCTTAGGAAGCGTTATTGATCAAGGGGAAAGGATTTCAAATAATGACTTCTTAACGACAGTTACAAGAACAAACAATAAACATTTGGTTGTTTGGGGCACAATTTTAACCTTTATGAAATCTAAAACAAATTAGGAATTAATTTTAAGAAACAACCAACGCCAAATTCTGGGATTATCTCTTATAAATTCGAGAAAAAATAAACACTTGAAAATATTTAGCAACAAGTGAGTGTAACGGACGACTAAGTCAGAGATGTTTGACAATAACATGTTATTTGACACCAGTTCATACCACTGAAAAAAATGAGACAATGCACACCACGTGTTGGCTTACAGCACAAAGTCGAAGTCATAATTAGTTGCTAAGATGTCTACGCACGTCATCAGAAGCGCTTTTGTCAAGGGTCGCTCAGAATACGTTAACCAGTCGCAATGTACACATTTCTTTAATCTATAAGCTTCACTTAATCAGTGTTTGATTACTAATTCTTAATACAAGTGTGTTACATAAAGTTAAAGTGACTGATGCCTGTGTGGTAAAAAAAACTTTCAAGTAGGAAGAGTTTGTTTGTTTTGTTTTTGGGAATTTCGCACAAAGCAACTCGAGGGCTATCTGTGCTAGCCGTCCCTAATTTAGCAGTGTAAGGCTAGAGGGAAGGCAGCTAGTCATCACCACCCACCGCCAACTCTTGGGCTACTCTTTTACCAACGAATAGTCGGATTGACCGTCACATTATAACGCTCCCACGGCTGGGAGGGCGAGCATGTTTTGGCGCGACTCGGGCGCGAACCCGCGACCCTCAGATTACGAAGCGCACGCCTTAACGCGCTAGGCCATGCCAGGCCTGAGTAGGAAGAGAGTGGTATCAGTGTGGGTATTTTTTACAGAAAGATTAGAAATTACAGTTAAGTTATAAGACTCTAACAGTTTCTTAAGCCCTTCACTAATAAGACACATTTGCGACAGCAATATTTACCTTAAATACAGTTAAAGCGATATTTATATCGACCGCTCATATTACATTTATTTGAAATAAGTCGTGAAAGTTACTTGTGATTTATTTTCTTATTACTCCTGGATACTTCAGCATCGAGGGAGTTGTTCTCATTTCGTAGCAAAGTTTAGGGGAATTCGAAAGGATATATAACTCACAGTTATCTTTAACGTTAATTGAAGTGCACAAAAACTATTTATTTAGGTTTTGGTGTAATTAAAGAAAGTTGACAGCAAACAATAGAAAAAAACAGTTGTCAGTATGTCGCTTATCTGAAATGTTACCACAAAGTCAGTATACTGGGTGCTCATAGTTTATCTTAAGTTTTTACCATTAAGTTGTAATTTGCTATCTTTGTTCTTTTTTTAATTTTTACCGTAAAGACGGGAAGCAGTAAAATTATTTTACTTCTTACCATAAAGACAGTAAATAGCATGTTTGTCTTACTTTTTTTCATTTATTCATTATTTACTATGCTTGTTACACGTTACAGCCTTACTATAAAAACAACAAACGGCATGATAATCTTTTCTTTTTTACAGATATAGCCCAGACACATTTAATAATTAAAATATTTGGTTTGGTTTGAATTTCGCGCAAAGCTACTCGAGGGCTATCTGTGCTAGCTCTTGGGCTACTCTTTTACCAACGAATAGTGGGATTGACTATAACATTATAACGACCCCATAGCCGAAAGGGAGAGCATGTTTGGTGTGACTGGGATTCGAACCTGCGACCCTTAGATTACGAGTCCAGTGCCTTAACCACCTGGCCTTGCCAGGCCTAATTAAAATCCTAACGTGTGTGTGTGAGTGTTTTCTTATAGCAAAGCCACATCGAGCTATCTGCTGAGTCCACCGAGGGGAATCGAACCCCTAATTTTAGCGTTGTAAAATCCGTAGACTTACCGCTGTACTAGCGGGGTCCAAATAGTTACATAATGGATGAACGAAATATTTATTTCAATTAAAGGAAGATCTTCAGTATAGCCAAATGATGAACTTTAAATAGGGGCAGGGTCGTAAAACACAAGAAGAACAATCCTCAATCTCAATAGCCTCCTAGTGGTTTAGCAGCAAGTTTGACAACTTAAAACACAAAAACAGGGTACCGGTCCCTGCAGTGAGCACACCACAGACAGTCCTTTCTGCGGCTTTGCGCTTAACGAAAATAAAAAAATAAATCAACTTCAATATTAAAAAAGTTTTAACACATGAGTTTAAGTTTAAAATCACTGAGCTATTAAAAACATCAAACCATTACTAGTCGAAAGAAACAGACATGAACTAGCAATCGTTCATTCTTATTGGTTAAACTCAGCCGTAAGGAAAATAAGCTAGTGGAACTATTTTTTTTTATATCACTTAAACTGGGTTATAGTCTACCTGTATGAATTTATATAAAACACAATATTTGCGACAGTTGTTACCAAATTTTGTTTGTTTTTCTATTTCGCTGTAGACGTTTCCAGTTACAGTTTTGGAAACGAAGGCGTGATCATTACGTTAAGGCTATTTCTACTTTTCACGAAGTTGCCAAACAACGCAGATTTAAAAGTTTTATGGGTGATTTTTTTTTTATTTCGCTTATTCAATCACTTCTTCACGAACTAATCTAAAAACGCGCAAATAAGATTTTTTTTCCCCTATACACAACAGGAACAAAGTAGTCTTGGTTGTAATAATAACTTAACGTGTAGTGACAACGAAAAAAAAACACTTCAAATGCCGCTCATAACTGCAATTTTTATTGTATCTTATAGCCTCTTCCCACGAGTGTGTTCTAAGCATGAGGAACTTTTTTGTCTGCTAAAGTGTTCAGTAATGGAATCGTATCTTTCAGTATATTGGTAATCGCGAACGAATACTTTCTGTTTTTCAAATACCTGAAAGTTTATGTTGGTTTTCTTACTGCATTATATTTTTTGTTCTTTCTTTAATGATTATAGAAGTTGCGATAAATTCAGTCGCATACAACAAATGGCTGTTTGCAACAAGGTAATAACGCCCATAAAGGTATATGATATCTAAAATATTACATTTGAAATTACATCAATCTACTTTTATTTATATATATTTTTACATTAAATGTATCCAGGCGTTATCTAAACAAAAAAGGGTGAATACTCATGGTAATATTTGGTAGTGGTTAGATATTCTTCATATACAGCCAGGCATGGTCAGGTGGGTTAAGGCGCTCGACTCGTAATATGAGGGCCGTGGGTTCGAATTCTCGTCACATCAAACATGCTCGCCCTTCTAGCTGTGGAGGCGTTATAATGTGCGGTCAATTCCACTATACGTCGGTAAAAGAGTAACCCAAGAGTTGGCGGTGGGTGGTGGTGACTAGCTGCCATCCCTTTAGTCTTACACTGCTAAATTAGGAACGGCTAGCACAGATAGCCCTCGTGTGGCTTTGCGCGAAATTAAAAAAAACAATCAAACATATTCTCCTCCCTTTACCTATGGAGTCCTGCCGCAGCACGTTTGTTAAAGCGCGGTTTAGGTAACACGATAACAACAGATCGTATTGGAATCCCGCGCCTTTCATGAGTGAACACATAAGATGCTTTTCGCCCTGTAGCACAACAGAAATATTGTCGTTTTGTGGTGATTTATAACAGTATGTGCATCACCGAAATGTTTAAAAAAATAAAAAGTTAATATAGTTATTTCACGGTCGGTTGAACTGTTGAGTGTGCACGTCCGCAGTACGTTTTGGAAGCTGCAATTATAGAACAATCAAGCTCGAAACGTATTGCAGGAAACAGAATGCGTGTGAACTCGATTTATAGCCAACATTTTCAGAAAACCGGTGAGTTAACTAGGAGAAACGACGCGTATATTTTAGTTGATATAAGCAAAAGGAATAACCAGAAGCTTAGAATATTCAAGTCAATTTTCTTTAAAACCTAGCAATCAGAACGACAACAAGGGTTAGATCAAGGTTTGGAAAAATCTACTTACTGGTGTTCACGTTTTGAATATAACAAACAATTCAGAATTTTAAACTGTAGAAAGTGGCTTTTTTTTCAGAAATGTTATAACATTACCTAAAGGTAGGTGTAATTCAGGGCCTTCCAAAGTATTATATATTTAACAACCACCAGGGGGAGTCGCTAGCTACTGAGAAGTTTCGGTGTTTGGGTCCCAAGAAGCAAGTAGTAGCTAATATAAACATAACTGAAATGTTATACACTATATTTTACATGAGATAGAGTTGGGTTGCTGTAAAATGTGGGTTAATACTCTGCGATGTTTCTACCAACCATTACAATTATGACATTCAATTAGATCAGCACGTTGATTTTCTAGACTAAAATAAAGGTCTGGAAAGTAAAGTCACGTGTTCGAATCTATCCGGATTTCATTATTCATTTCTTGATAAATAACTATCTTTTTTTAAAAAAAACAGTACGATAATATAAACAAGAATGAAGGACGAGTGATTTCATTCTAACGTACAAGTACTACATTTCATTAGCACAGTACAAATCGTAAAAACAACAACATAAGTTCTATCTTCTAATACATCTGTTACAACCTAAACAACATATGATTACTACTGCCTTCTAGTATGATACAGCTTAGTAAACAATGACATGTGAATACCGTCTTCCAGTACAACTGTTACAACCTTGTAAAAATCACATATGGGTATCATCTTTTACAATAAGCGTTGCAGCTTAGTAAACACGACATATGGAGATTCTCGTCTGCTCCAACTTTGTACGACGTATCTTGAGTTATCTTCAGACATTTTCTTACAAAACGAGTGTTGTAAGTAAATCAGTGCTTGTCACCTCTTACATATGAACTGTCTTTTTCAAGTTTTTCTTAGCCTGTATTTCCTCTCTTTTCCCAAAAGGACCACAAACATGAAGACAAAGCTTTGAAGTGAACTGATAAACCACAACACAAAACATGAGGTGTAACGATAAACCACAGCACAAAACATGAGGTGTAACGATAAACCACAACTCAAAACATAAGGTGTAACGATAAACCACAACACGAAACATGAGGTGTAACGATAAACCACAGCACAAAACATGAGGTGTAACGATAAACCACAGCACAAAACATGAGGTGTAACGATAAACCACAACACGAAACATGAGGTGTAACGATAAACCATAACACGAAACATGAGGTGTAACGATAAACCACAGCACAAAACATGAGGTGTAACGATAAACCACAACACGAAACATGAGGTGTAACGATAAACCACAGCACAAAACATGAGGTGTGACGATAAACCACAACACGAAACATGAGATGTAACGATAAACCACAACACGAAACATGAGGTGTAACGATAAACCACAACACGAAACATGAGGTGTAACGATAAACCACAACACGAAACATGAGGTGTAACGATAAACCATAACACGAAACATGAGGTGTAACGATAAACCATAACACGAAACATGAGGTGTAACGATAAACCATAACACGAAACATGAGGTGTAACGATAAACCACAACACGAAACATGAGGTGTAACGATAAACCACAACACGAAACATGAGGTGTAACGATAAACCACAACACGAAACATGAGGTGTAACGATAAACCACAACACGAAACATGAGGTGTAACGATAAACCACAACACGAAACATGAGGTGTAACGATAAACCATAACACGAAACATGAGGTGTAACGATAAACCATAACACGAAACATGAGGTGTAACGATAAACCATAACACGAAACATGAGGTGTAACGATAAACCATAACACGAAACATGAGGTGTAACGATAAACCACAACACGAAACATGAGGTGTAACGATAAACCACAGCACAAAACATGAGGTGTAACGATAAACCATAACACGAAACATGAGGTGTAACGATAAATCACAACACGAAACTTGAGGTGTAATGATAAACCATAACACGAAACATGAGGTGTAACGATAAATCACAGCATAAAACATGAGGTGTAACGATAAACCACAACACAAAACATGAGGTGTATTGGTAAATCTGAACGCAACATTTTTTTTTTTTTGAAAGATGAATCTGAACACAAAACCTGTCGTGTAACCTGAAAATTATTTTACGTGACATGGTGGTCACACCAGGAAATAGAGGGCGTTTAACCCTTTTGTTTTTTGTCTTACTTTTTTAAAATTTCACTTACGTCACACACAAGTTATTAAAAAGTATACGTCTTTAAAAGGAATCAATACCCATTTTATTTGTTCATCAACAGCTTATTTACGTTTTAAAGCTGCTTCTCTGTGTTACCGAACATATTTCTCTGTGTTACCGAACAAGTGTTTCTCCGTTGCTCTGTAAACAATGGCACTAGCTTTTAATATTTTTCTCTGGTTGGTGTATAAATATAAATCAGCTGATGAGCACAAAATGGTTTATCTGTACAAGTAATTATTCCAACTACATATCAGCGCTCGAAACGTGTGTGTATCCACAAAATAGTCTTACATTACTCCTTATGTCTTTTATCCACAAATTCCACTGCTGGTCTCAACTGAAACATGGTCATATTATTCAATAAGTTGAAACTTATGAGTAGGTATAAACTTATAGAACAAATTTTGAAGTCAGCATAGTAAAAAACAACAACAACAACACACTAAAATAGAAAACAAAACGATAATGACTTTCCCATCACAATATCACCTTCTAAACTTTAGGTAACTTATAAGCTGACAAATAACATTAATATTCGCCTAGTTTGAAACTTAACAAAACTATGTTTATTTGAAGTTAAGCACAAAATTACATGATTGGCTATCTGTGCTAAGACTGTCACGTGTATCGAAACCCGGTTTCTAGCGTTGTAAGACCGCAGACATGCCGCTGTGCCACTAGAGGACCTTCTCGAAACTTGCTTATAATTATAAATATATATAAAAATATTTCTCTTTGTAGCAAAATAGTAAATATAACGTAAGATTGAAAGATATTTCGTGAATAAATTTATAAAAAGTAATAAAACTCTACTGCTTTCCAAGAGTGGACTTCTCTATAGTGGGTGGAATGCTTCTATTAGACAGACAAAAAAATGCTGTAACACAGGACTTAAGAATATAATCTATCTATATTTATTATAATGACCGAATTTGTATTTACTTTTTATATTCTTATACAAATAAACTCTATTAAAAACTATCTTTTTATATCAATCTGAAACATGGAGTATGTCATAAAGGAAAAGTCCGCAATTGATCAGCGGTAAATTTTCGGTTTTGTTTTTGTTTGTTTTGAATTTCGCGCAAAGCTTCTCGAGGGCTATCTGCGTTAGCCGTCCCTAATTTAGCAGTGTAAGACTAGAGGGAAGGCAGCTAGTCATCACCACCCACCGCCAACTCTTAGGTTACTCTTTTTACCAACGAATAATGGGATTGATCGTAACATTATAACGCCCTCACGGTTGAAAGGGCGAGCATGTTTGGTGCGACCGGGGTTCGAACCCGCGACCCTCGGATTACGAGTCGAACGCCTTCACCCATTTGGCCATGTCGGGCCATATAAAGGGTGAGCATATTTGGTGTGACGGGGATTCGAACCCGCACCATTCAGATTACGAGTCAAACGCCTTAATCCACCTGGCCATGCCGGGCCTGTAAATTTTCGGACTTACAACATTAAAATCCAGAATTTGATTCCCGTTGGTGGATAGAACTTAGATAGCCTGTTGTGTAGCTTTGTGCTAAAATAGTTTGTTTTGAATTTCGCGCAAAACTACACGAGGGCGAGTCGTCCCTACTTTATTGTGTAAGACTTCATGGAAGATAGCTAGTCATCACCAACTCTTGGTCTACTCTTTTACCAACGAATACTGGGATTGACCGTTATATTATAACACGCCCACAGCTGAAAGGGCGAGCATGTTTGTGGTTCGTACCCGCGACCCTCAGGTTAAGAGTCGAGCGCCCTAACCACCTGGCTGTGCCGGGATTCGCCAGAATAGATAAGCAAAACAACAAAGAATAAAGTTTCTATTTCGGCTATTTCATTTTGATTGGTTACTCTGATTCATAACTACTATAAGTTACATTATATATATATATTTATATTAATAATAATTTATGGATTGATTTAGTTTGGTGTTAAAATCGTAATGGCTCAAAACTAGGTACATTTTTTTCCGTATTAAGTTTAAAATTAAAATAACGTGTTTGTTTGAAGTAAAGTACAAAGTGAGTTATCTGTGCTCTGTTCACTACACTTAAAGAAACTTGGTTTGTAGCGTTGTAACTACGCAGAGATGGCGCTGTGCCATTGGAGACAATTAATATATTTTGTGTAAAAACGGCTGGTATGGATGGAGAAAACACTATGTAGAGGAGCGAACAAGTGTGTTTTCTCGTCATCACGGACAATTAATATAGTTAAGATTTGTTTATTTATTCAGAATTTTCACGTAATCGCACAAAGCTACCTGTAGAGATATCTAAAGTAGCAGTTCCTAATACTGAACTGATAGATTCGAGGGAAGGTAGATATTTAATAGCACCCATCGCCAATTCATGGATTACTCTTGTTTGGCCGAATAATGGAATTTGGCCATAAATCTTATAATGCATTCGCGACCCGAAAATGCAGAATACGAGTTGTTTATTTGCCTTTTCTGCAATGGAACACAAAAGTTGACCCACAGATCTACGGTCTGGCTGGATAACTTGTGGTAAAAGCATCATATATTCTAAATCAATTTCACATCACGTGTATATCGAGAGAATCGATTAATTTATCATCCATTACAATCATATCAAAATTTCATTATGAAATAATTGTGTGTGTTCTTATAGCAAAGCCACATTGGGTTATCTGCTGAGTCCATCGAGGGAAATCGAACCTCTTATTTTAGCGTTGTAAGTCCGTAGACTTACCGCTGTAATGCGAGGGACTATTATGAATTCTATTCTTACAGCTTGTAATACATTGTCTAATCTTTAATTAGCAAAATGTACGGTCGTGCATAAAATCTTTCTATGTTTTGGTTGTTGTTCAGTGCACAGCTACACAATGGGATCTTAGTAATTTGACCATCACAGGTATCGAACACAAAACTTAGCCTGTAGGCTGACCTCTGTGGAATGAGCCAGATGTCTGGAATACACCTCTACGCACGTGACCTTAGTGTTCTGTATGTATTATTTTTAAACAGGATGACGTTTCCCCAGCGTATTTCTTGCTACCTTCACATTGGATACTATAGATGTATCTGTAGACCGTATTTGGTACTATAGATGTATCTGTAGACCGTATTTGGTACTATAGATGCACCTGTAAACCGTATTTGGCAAGCTTTAGTCACTGCTCCCACATTTATCCAAACTTGACCTTTAACTATATCCTGTCACCTGAGATTTTTGTTTTTCTTCAAGCACAAATTTTTAGCTCATATATGAGTCATTTCTTGACCGATTGGAGGTCTAATCACAGTTTAGAACTCATAAGATCAAAGCTTTCGATTAATGTATTTGACCATGCACAAGGTCAAATAGGTTATTTTCCTCTAATCCTACCTAAGAGGATTTCAAGTGTTGCAGCTATCAAGGATTCCCTCATGTTTAGCATATGATGGTTCTTGTGTTTACATATCTCTACACTTACGTCCGATAGAAAGAGAAGGGAGAGAGAGAACATTAACAGAAATTATTGAACAAAAATCGTCATCCGCCTTCACTCCGTATTAATTATTCTTTAAATATTCATTTTGTTAAATAATAATTCCATTATCACACGACTGGGAAAACTAAAATAAACGAATAAAAAAAAAACTTGATAACCCTTAAGCTACAGATAAATTTCCCGCCAAACGGAAACTTGAGGCAAAAGAAAAAAGATGAAATAAGTAAATAAAGCTGAGTTGTAGCAGTAATGTAGAATTAACTTTGAGAAAAAAATACACAATTAACTTCTTCCACTCTGTACTAAGCTAGATAAATAAATCAATTTGACAACCATAAAAGTATAATTTACTCTAAAGGTATTACTGTAATAACAAAGATCTATCTCAAAACAAGCAAACTTGAGAAATATATTAATCCATTAAGCATTAGAAATACTTATTACATTATAAACAACGACTATCCCAGATTTACAGATAAAAATAATAACTCTGTAATAGTCATACTTAACAACAATGATATACCACAACTGTGTGAAAGTCATGAGTTTGACAGATAAAACATATTTTCATATTCAGCTGTTGTTGTTTTAAATTAAGCACAAAGCTACACAATGGGCTATCTGTGCTCTGCCCACCACGAGTATCGAAACCCGATTTTTAGCGGTATAAGTCCGCAGACATACCGCTGAGCCACTGGGGGGGGCCATATTGAGCTACTAGTAATGTTTAAAGTTTCCAATAAACAATCGTAAACAGTAACAAATAAACAAACGAATAAAGTTTATTTGAACTTCTCTATATACACTGTATGCATATAGATTTTCTTTGGGTGCTCATTCGTATGTAATTCAAATTTTTATTTTTGTTGCTCTCCATAAAGTGACTTGTTCACAGATTCATTTTAAGTAGCGAGAAATAAAATGTCAACTTTAAGAATAAGAAAAAGTTCCAGACAATCATTATAAAAGACGTTAAATATATGTATCTTATATTTCTTGTTCACATTATGATAAAGTTAGTCAATGGCCGAATATAATTATCTACCGAAATTGGTGGAACAACACAACTACCTACTGAAAGTGATGGTTTGACACAACTACCTACTGCAAGTGATGGTTTGACACAACTACCTACTGCAAGTGATGGTTTGACACAACTACCTACTGCAAGTGATGGTTTGACACAACTACCTACTGCAAGTGATGGTTTGACACAACTACCTACTGCAAGTGATGGTTTGACACAACTACCTACTGCAAGTGATGGTTTGACACAACTACCTACTGCAAGTGATGGTTTGACACAACTACCTACTGCAAGTGATGGTTTGACACAACTACCAACTGAAAGTGATGGTTTGACACAACTACCAACTGAAAGTGATGGTTTACCACGAGTATCTACTGAAAGTGATGGTTTTACACATCTGTCTACTGAAAGTGATGGTTTAACACGTCTGTCTACTGAAAGTGATGGTTTAACACAACTACCTACTGAAAGTGATGGTTTGACACAACTACCTACTGCAAGTGATGGTTTGACACAACTACCTACTGCAAGTGATGGTTTGACACAACTACCTACTGCAAGTGATGGTTTGACACAACTACCTACTGCAAGTGATGGTTTGACACAACTACCTACTGCAAGTGATGGTTTGACACAACTACCAACTGCAAGTGATGGTTTGACACAACTACCAACTGAAAGTGATGGTTTGACACAACTACCAACTGCAAGTGATGGTTTGACACAACTACCAACTGAAAGTGATGGTTTACCACGAGTATCTACTGAAAGTGATGGTTTTACACATCTGTCTACTGAAAGTGATGGTTTGACACAACTACCTACTGCAAGTGATGGTTTGACACAACTACCTACTGCAAGTGATGGTTTGACACAACTACCTACTGCAAGTGATGGTTTGACACAACTACCTACTGCAAGTGATGGTTTGACACAACTACCAACTGAAAGTGATGGTTTGACACAACTACCAACTGAAAGTGATGGTTTGACACAACTACCGACTGAAAGTGATGATTTGACACAACAACCTACTGAAAGTGATGGTTTACCACGAGTATCTACTGAAAGTGATGGTTTACCACGAGTATCTACTGAAAGTGATGGTTTAACACGAGTATATACTGAAAGTGATGGTTTTACACATGTGTCAACTTAAAGTGATGGTTTAACACGAGTATCTACTGAAAGTGATGGTTTAACACGAGTATCTACTGAAAGTGATGGTTTAACACGAGTATCTACTGAAAGTGATGGTTTTACACATCTGTCTACTGAAAGTGATGGTTTAACACGTCTGTCTACTGAAAGTGATGGTTTAACACGTCTGTCTACTGAAAGTGATGGTTTAACACGTCTGTCTACTGAAAGTGATGGTTTAACACGTCTGTCTACTGAAAGTGATGGTTTAACACGTCTGTCTACTGAAAGTGATGGTTTAACACGTCTGTCTACTGAAAGTGATAGTTTAACACATCTGTCTACTGAAAGTGATGGTTTACCACGAGTATCTACTGAAAGTGATAGTTTAACACATCTGTCTACTGAAAGTGATGGTTTACCACGAGTATCTACTGAAAGTGATAGTTTAACACATCTGTCTACTGAAAGTGATGGTTTACCACGAGTATCTACTGAAAGTGATAGTTTAACACATCTGTCTACTGAAAGTGATGGTTTACCACGAGTATCTACTGAAAGTGATGGTTTTACACATGTGTCAACTTAAAGTGGTGGTTTACCACGAGTATCTACTGAAAGTGATGGTTTTACACGTCTGTCAACTTAAAGTGGTGGCTTAATACGTCTGTCTACTGAAGGTGATGGTTTAACACATCTGTCTACTGAAAGTGATGGTTTAACACATCTGTCTACTGAAAGTGATGGTTTAACACATCTGTCTACTGAAAGTGATGGTTTAACACATCTGTCTACTGAAAGTGATGGTTTAACACGTCTATCTACTGAAAGTGATGGTTTAACACGTCTGTCTACTGAAAGTGATAGTTTAACACATCTGTCTACTGAAAGTGATGGTTTACCACGAGTATCTACTGAAAGTGATAGTTTAACACATCTGTCTACTGAAAGTGATGGTTTACCACGAGTATCTACTGAAAGTGATGGTTTTACACATGTGTCAACTTAAAGTGGTGGCTTAATACGTCTGTCTACTGAAAGTGATGGTTTTACACGTCTGTCAACTTAAAGTGGTGGCTTAATACGTCTGTCTACTGAAGGTGATGGTTTAACACATCTGTCTACTGAAAGTGATGGTTTAACACATCTGTCTACTGAAAGTGATGGTTTAACACATCTGTCTACTGAAAGTGATGGTTTAACACATCTGTCTACTGAAAGTGATGGTTTAACACGTCTATCTACTGAAAGTGATGGTTTAACACAAGTACCTACTGCAAGTAATGGTTTACCACGAGTGTCTACTGAAAGTAATGGTTTAACACATGTGTCTACTGAAAGTAATGGTTTAACACATGTGTCTACTGAAAGTAATGGTTTAACACATGTGTCTACTGAAAGTAATGGTTTAACACATGTGTCTACTGAAAGTGATGGTTTAACACATCTATCTACTGAAAGTGATGGTTTAACATATCTGTCTACTGAAAATGATGGTTTAACGCAACTACCTACTGAAAGTGATGGTCTGACATAACTGTGAAGATTTAACTATAAGTAGGTAACTGAACGAAACAATAATATGTGATACTGTTCATTACTGTACTATGTATTTATTTAAGTCTAACGGAGGTAATAAAGTGAATCTAATTAGGGATTTCTTAACTTTTGCCATAAATGTACAAAGAAGAACGATGATATGAGTTGTTAAAGTTTATATTATATGTTATAATATATGATATGGAAAATGTTTCTAAATGGATACTAAATAATTTTGAAACATCTATTCCAAAATTATCACTAATATTATTTGTTTGTTTATTTGTTCTTACGCGTAAAGCTACACAATGAGATATTATATGTGTTGCGCTCACCGCGAATATCGAAACCTGGTTTTTAGCGTTATAAGTAAGTATGCAGACTTGCCACTGAACCAATGAAAAGAAACTGGTTTAGTTTTAGAATATTCCGCAAAGCTACACGAGAGCTGTCTGCCCTAACCGTCAGTAATTTAACAGTATAAGACTAGAGAGAAGGTAGATAGCCATCAACACCCACTGCCAACTCCTGGGCTATTCTTTTATAAAATAATAGTGAGATTGACCATCACATTATAACGCCCCCACGGCTGAAAGGGCGAGCATGTTTGGTGTGACTGGGATTCGAACCCGCGACACTCGGATTATGAACCGAGTGCATTAACCACCTGGCCATGCTGGACCATGAAAAGAAATACTACCGTTATTGATCGGAAGTAATTTTACTTTCATTTGGACAGAGATTAATTTAAAATGGGTATCCTATGGCAACAGTCATAACTTTTCTTCTTAGTACAGTCTGAAGTCGTTGTTTTTTTTTTAACTGAGTCATACTTAAGTAAGATTCCTACCAAAATATAATCATTTTTTACAGAAGACACGAATTTCAAGAAAATTGAACTAAAAAATGCTGAATTAACAAAATAAAACTGATACGAATTTCTATCTTTATTTTCCCAAGTGAAAGGTCAGGGTATACAGGACGAAACTGTCAGGTTTAATTTCTTGGTAAGTAAACACTGAAAAGTCACGACGCCTGCAGTAATTAATTGTAATAAAGATACCAGTAAGCGGCATCTAGTGAAACATTAATAATGTAGGTTGTTAAGCACTTCTAGCTGTAAAAGTCTAAACCATAGTAATTATTCTTATCTAGTACGAATCAGTTACACATTTAGTATTTATAAGAGTTTTAATATTAATTGTTCAATTTATAATTATTAGATGGCGCTATAAAGCTGAAATCATCCGAATTCTTAGCATTAACGATTACAAAGAAAGAATACTGCCAGTTTCGAAGAACAAAATATAATAACTGAGTGAATGGTTACTGGTGAACTAGAAGATGCAATACTTTTAGCACAATGAAATGTTTCTAACAGCAAAACTAATTTTTCTTTTTATTCTTTACGATGTCGATAAATTTACTAAAACCCAGCGACTAGTAACTTCTAGAAACTTGTCTTTCGGGGTGAGTCAGCAGTACCTTTTCGAACTTACAATGTAGAATCCTGGGTTCGATCTCCTACGATGAACAGTGCGTGAACAGGTCACTGACTAGCTTTGCACATAAAAAATTAACAATAACTGATTTTTTTAAATTCTAAACACAGAAAAGCGTGAAAATCACATAAAATCCACATTGATCAATTTAAAACTTGATGATTTATGTAAACGACTTTCTCGAGATCGCTAAACGGTTTTCCAGATGAATTAATCAGTATAATCCCAGGCAGCTTCGATGTCCACACTATAGTGAATCTAGACTCTAAAGATCAAAGCAAAACTTCAAGAAAACGAGAATAAGTGTTTCTTGTCTCTCGTCTCAATATTTTGGTGTTTCTCGCACTCTGGACAGAACACCACATATACATGATCGCTACTGTAGAGCGAATCTTGTTTTAAAAATCGCAAGGCTTATTATGGAAATTGCCAAAATAAGTATTTATTTTGCTGTTGTTTTAGCGCAAAGGTGCAGAATAGACTGTCGGCATCCTATTCAGAACAATTAGAAATTTTCCATTTATTCCTTATCCAAGGGAGAACATACATATATATTTATACTATTCTTACAAAATAGATTGTTTGTAATATAAGATTCCTTGTAAGAAAGTCCTACAAGAAAGTTTTGGAGTCGATCTTTGCGAGACATAGAAAACAAAATATAACACTGACCTATATATTCTTACAGCATATGAACCTCTATAAACTTGAATTACATCAACCGACGCTTTGATTTTAAACAAAAGTATGAGCATAGTGACGTAATACATTGAACTATATCATGACTATAAATGTTATCAGATAATGAATAATGTATGAAAATTTACTAACAAATTGAGGCATTTGTGTTTTACTACTTTGTACGTCTAGCAACGACTACAACGTAAAAATATAATATTTTGCATTCAACGAAACTGTGGTCTTGTAAATTTCATTTTAATTTTAAAAATGAATTAAAAATTAGAGTAAATAACTAATCTTGTCTAGCTTGGTTTTTGTTTACTTTACTTTAATTAAGAATTATAAACTCGTCAATAGTTTAACTTGCTCTTCTGTGATGGTATCACATCATGTCAATAGTACCACATAATGTGATTTTCCACGATATCAAATCCTTCATGACAGTACCACATAGTTTCAAACTTTCCATGATGGCATCACATGATGTCAGATCCTTCATGACAGTACCACATAGTTTCAAACTTTCCATAATGGCATCACATGATGTCAGATCCTTCATGATAGTACCACACAGTTTCAAACTTTCCATGATGGCATCACATGATGCCAGATCCTTCATGACGGTACCACATAGTTTCAAACTTTCCATAATGGCATCACATGATGTCAGATCCTTCATGATAGTACCACACAGTTTCAAACTTTCCATGATGGCATCACATGATGCCAGATCCTTCATGACGGTACCACATAGTTTCAAACTTTCCATGATGTCTCCATATGCAGCTATAGCTTCCATGAAAGATATCAGACTTCTCAACGAACTGCAGGTTATAATAATCAAGTATTCATTTTAAAAAGAAAAGATTAAAAAGATGAGATTAGGGTAGAAGAATGGAGAACCATTTAGTTCCCTTTTTAACTATCACTTTTATCCACATGCTGGTAACATATCTGTTTGTTTTGTTTCTGGATAAACGATTGAACACTTTAAAAATAAAAATAAAACACATTACATTTTAACATTAAATTTACTTGTGAGAATAAATAGAGTGGTAGAGGTGTGGCTATCTTAATAAATAGAGTGGTAGAGGTGTGGTTATCTTAATAAATAGAGTGGTAGAGGTGTGGTTATCTTAATAAATAGAGTGGTAGAGGTGTGGTTATCTTAATAAATAGAGTGGTAGAGGTGTGGTTATCTTAATAAATAGAGTGGTAGAGGTGTGGTTATCTTAATAAATAGAGTGGTAGAGGTGTGGTTATCTTAATAAATAGAGTGGTAGAAGTGTGGTTATCTTAATAAATAGAGTGGTAGAGGTGTGGTTATCTTAATAAATAGAGTGGTAGAAGTGTGGTTATCTTAATGAATAGAGTGGTAGAGGTGTGGTTATCTTAATGAATAGAGTGGTAGAGGTGTGGTTAACGTTTCTTGACGTGATGGTCAGAAGAGCAAGTTATGCTTTTAAAACGAAAGTGCTCAGGAAGAAAACTTGTACTTTTCTATATTTGATTTCGGTTTCGGACACGAAGATAAAATTGTAAATATATAGTTGTTAACGATATAAAGAAAATACTTTGGTAATTTGAGTGATCGTTTGCCTTTGTACCTTTCTGGTGCATTCTTTACTTAAGTCATCCCATTTTGATGTCTGGTTGAGACACCAGAAGAGTTCTGGTGAAAAAAACCTCCGTTCTTACCAACCGATTAAATAATAAGTAAGATGTGTGGCAATCAATATATTTAGTAGAATAGTGATGTAGAAAGAACTGAGAAATAGGCATTCAGGAGTTGTAGCGGTGTCATTCAATGGACCTAACAGCCCATTAAGAAAGTGAGAACTGAAATGTGTGACATTCAAACTATCTTAGTGATGAACAGGGATATATCATTCAACTCAGTATGTTAGCAATGGACTAAGAAACAAAGATATATATATATATATAACCTTCAATAGACCCAGTGGGTTAGTAATAAACTGAGAACGGGGATATATGGTATGCAATAGACCCAGAAGGTTAGCAATGATCTGAGAGCACGGATATATATACCATTCAGTAGACTAGTTATGAACTGAGCACCAAGTTTCATGACGTTCTGCAAGCACGGTATCTTAATTGGCTAAAGCTTATGTCCAGTTAAAATCCTGTCTGGCCTGCATATTTTACTTTTTAAAAATATCCCCCGCTAGTACAGTGGTATGTCTACGGATTTACAACGCTAAAATCAGGGGTTCGATTCCCCTCGGTGGGCTCAGCAAATAGCACGATGTGGCTTTGCCATAAGAAAACACACACTTTTTGAAAATGGTTCGGAAACTACAAAAGGAAAATAGAAGGATAAATGTCACATTGTTGTTAAGTACAAAGCTACATAATGAGTATCTACTGTTCTAGACAATTCCCCAGTGACAGAGTAGTCAACCTGAGGGCTTATAACTCTAAAAATCGAGTTTCGATATCCGCAATAACTGTAGCACAAATAATCCATCGTGTAGCTTTGCGCTTAATAAATAGATAGTAATAAAGAAATTCAGTGTGTTTTTTGTGTGTTTTTCTTATAGCAAAGCCACATCGGGCTATCTGCTCAGCCCACCGAGGGGAATCGAACCCCTGATTTTAGCGTTGTAAAAAGAAATTCAGAAAAATCAACTATTACTTGCTTTTCAAATGCGCTTTTAATTAATAGTTTTTGTTGAGCACGATACAAGTGTAAAGAAGTCTTCATGTTTAGTTTCAGTTAGAAACTACTTTCATCAACCTAAAATACCGCTATTCTTAATTTAATATTATAAATTTTGTGTAAGTATTCTAACTAAACATAGAAATGTTACTTGTTAAGGGTTGTTTCGTATTTGTTTAAAACAGAAACAGCAACGTTATCGCAGTAAACATCGTTTACATTCAATCAAATTCATTTAGATCTTTCAACCAAAATTAGGCCCTAACTGAACAAGTTTATTTTACGAAAGTTTTATTCAGAAGAGACACATTCAAAAACAGTTATTAATAACATCCAAGCAATAAATTATTTTCTTTAAATAAAACGTCTTGTTGTAGCAATTTGCAAAATAATTTGTACAATTTTCATAGCTTGTTCTCTGAATAAAAAACAGACATAATTGTAAATCTTTTCACTTCAAAGCGAAATGCGTCCAATTTAGTAATGACAATAGCAACACAGGGTTATCTATTATTATGAATCCAATGTAATTCGGGCTGTGTGTTAAGAAGAAAGTAACGAGTTAACACAGAAACGAGTTTCTTTCACTGGTCACTGTGATATTTAAATGCACACACACACACACACAAAAATGCGCGGCTCCTTTGTTTGATCGTAAGTGTGCTCGCGACCTGCGCGAAAATGATATGTAATGTTCTAATTTAAGCACAGTTTATTGTTTGGTTTGTTTGGAAATAAGCACAAAACTGCACATTGAGTTATCTATACTCTGTCCCCCTCAGGTATCGAAATCCAGTTTCTAGCGGTGTAAGTCCTCAGACATTCCGCTCTGCCACTTTTTTTTTTGGGGGAGATCTAAGCATACTTATGGAACAAATATTAATGTTATTAAAGTCGCGAATTTGTCATTCAGTGTTACTCTACTAATCATCACAGTGCTGATTTGTCATTCAGTATTCCTCATACAGCTTAAAGACGTGCAAGCTCTAAGATTCATGACTTATCCTCACACAGCTTAAAGACATGCAAGCTCCAAGATTCATAACTTATCCTCATACAGTTTGAAAACGTACAAGTTTCTAAGATTCATGACTTGTCCTCATACAGTTTAAAAACGTGCAAGCTCTAAGATTCATGACTTATCCTCATACAGTTTAAAAACGTACAAGCTCTAAGATTCATGACTTAGATGTGCTGGCGAATGTTTCACAGATAATTTTTCTAAATCCAAGAACTATCATCAATATATAGATATTTTCAGTTATCATCCCAAACATATAAAATTAAATATTTCCTATAAATCATACAGTTAGATTGGATCGTTTGGTTGCCAATGGAGAAACGTGAGTTAATAGTTTCTTTGAAGTAAAACAGAAACTCTGAGTTCAGTATCACTATCCAGAAGAGGTTATGTTAAGAGGTCTTGAAGTTGCCAAGAATAACGTTTTTAATAAAAACATTTAAAAAGAGGGATTAGTGAACCCAATGAGAAAATTATAGCTTTTGTTGTGACTCGTTATTCAAATATACATATCGATATTTCATTTGTCGATACACCATTAAAATAAATAGATTATAAAACTGAAAAAATGTATTCAAAAATAATAAAATTATTTTATCGAGAAGGCAACCTAAAATTTGTTTAGAATATTGAAGAAACCTAAAGAAAGATATTTTTCTAAGGTAGCTATCTTCAGGTGTAAAAGAAATAATTGTGTTTTATGTAATTTAGGTTACATGAAAACTATGAAAACAACAATAAAGATCTTTTATTTTCCATTAATAACTCATTTAATTGCAATTATAAAATCTTACTATATCTTTTAGAATGTGTAAATTATGGTGAATTAGATAATTTCAGATTAAAAATAGATTTATATAAATTCCAAGTTAGATATCCCGAAAAAAGAAAGCCCACTACATACCAGCAAAATTTTAAATTCGAAAAAAAAACACCATATTTTTATGTTTTCTCTTTTAGAATCAGTAATCTAATAATAAAATATTATTTTGCAAAAAAATTCCCTAAATATTTTGGTGTCATTTTAAATGCATAGATGTAAGAAGAAACTAGTGGCTAGGCAAAGGCGGATGAAACTGTGAAACCGTAAAAATTACTACTAAGAATTACAAAAAGGAAAATAAAGTGAGATATATTAAATTATGAGAGATTACGGATTAAACTGCGTTTCTCTAATAACAAGAGAAAATATAATCGGAATGACATTTTAATTTAAAAAGGAAACTACAAAATAAACTTTAATTTCATTAAATTTCGAGCCCCCTTTTTTTTTAGTACACTTAATTTACACAAGGAGTGCATTATGTATTTGCAAAGTTGGAAAATATACTTAGTTAAAATTAATTTCATTTGTGTTTAATTGAGAAACTGTACTTGAATGGTTTGTTAAAGCTCCTCAGTACACTTATATTCTGAAGAGTGATCTTTGAAGTCACGAAACCTGTCAAAGAAATTAATAAAGAAGCGAAGAAACAAAATAATTTAATATCGTTGTGTTTCGTTATTCGTATCCACAGGCGAAACCTATTTGTATTTTGGTTTTGTATCAAAACGACTAAACTGTATAATGTTTAGGTTTTAGGCTTATTTGTTTTTAGTTTTGTTTTTGTTTTTTTTGCAATCTAAATAGTTTATGGGTTCATGTAATATCTGTAATGTCTTATCTTTACAATATGTAGCATATTAAAGCCCCCCAGTGGCTCAGCGGTACGTCTGCGGACTTACAATGCTAAAAACCGGGTTTCAATACCCGTGGTGGGCAGAGCACAGATAGCCCACTGTGTAGCTTTGTGCTTAAGTAAAAACAACAGCACATTTAAAAAAAAACTGAAAATTAGAAATCAATTGTTAGACATAATAATGAACGTGTATATGAACACCAGTTCCTGTGTATATACTTTAGGTTTCTTAAGATAAAAACTAAACAAATGTTACAGTATAACTGAGTGTCGTACTAAAGCAACCAAATATGTCAAGACTTGTATAAACCACACACTCATTCTGAGTGTTACAGTCAGATTACTTCCTATACTCAACTTCACTGGTCAAAACCAAACGAAAAATCACACGTGTTTTTACAAATGAAATTATAATCTTTCCTAATGAAATAGAACACAGACTATGTTTAAACACGCACTAAAAGATCGGTTCTTCGACTATTATATAGATGTGTACACACATGTATATATGTGTGTGTATGTTTAAGAATATATGTTCCTGAATAAACGAAACCAGATCTTGAGTGTGAAATCACACTTCGCTTAAATTAATGAAAGTGGTTCACTCACTACGCAAACAAAGTCGAGCTCTCTTAACTTTAATGGTAGGAGACGTTAATAAATGCCCACCCACTAATGTACAATGAACATAATTCATGTCAACCAAACAGGTTAACTCTTATTATATAGGTAGTAGTGTACAGTCCAAGAAAATACATTAATTTTTAATATATAGTTCATATAATACCCATCAACAAATAACAGTAATTTTTAATACATAGCTAATATCAATATTAACACATCAACAAGTAATATTAACTGTTAGCATATACCTAATATAATGCACATCAACCAAAAACAGTAATTGTTAGCATATACCTACTACAGTATCCAATAATAAATAATATAAAACAGTTAATATATACCGAACATAGTACACGACAACAAGTAGCATTAACTGTTAAGCTATAGGACTAATACTGAGCAAGACGACAAATAACATGAACAGTTAAAGATATAAATTTCACCTTTGGGCCCGGCATGGCCAGGTGGGTTAAGGCGTTCGACTCGTAATCTGAGGGTCGCGGGTTCGAATCCCCGTCTCACCAAACATGCTTACCCTTTCAGCCGTGGAGACGTTATAATGTGACGGTCAATCCCACTATTCGTTGGTAAAAGAGTAGCTCAAGAGTTGGCGGTGGGTGGTGATGACTAGCTGCCTTCCCTCTAGTCTTACACTGCTAAATTAGGGACGGATAGCGCAGATAGCCCTCGTGTAGCTTTGCGCGAAATTCCTAAACAAACAATCTCACTTTTAAAACACTTTAACTAACACTAACTTTATCTTAAACATAGCGTTGCGTTTGTTTTTTCCTGTTTGCGGTTGCTCTTCTTAATAAGGTATTGTGTATATCGAAATTTCTACGAAAATTGTTTATAAGTTCAAGATTTTGAGTGGGCATTACAAATTTTCTTGTAAAGTGCTTTTACTTGACCAAAAAGCAATGACTGTGTCATTTGTTTAAACACATAGAAATATAAACTTAAACGTATTAAAACCAATAATAACAATTCTTAAAGGTCGCTTGCTGAAAGTTACACATGTAAATATGTTTTGTAACTGGTACATCCTAGGAAAACATTAAATATATAATATTCCAAAGTTCAAACTATAATATAGGATTATAAAATGTACCCTAGGTTATGGAGGTTACTGAAGAAGTAGGACCCACATTGCGGTAGGAATACACCGTCTACCAGTCCTAACCTCCATTCACCAGTCTCACGTAAGAAATAAAAGAGTAGCAATATATACAGAAATAGAAATTAGGAGAGCGAGATGTGGGTGCCTAAGGCTACAACATTCCACATCTATATCACCCTTCACTGCCTGCAGACAGTTGTGGGAAGGTGACTGGTCTCCAAAGTAAAGAAGAAGAGAAAATTAATTGAAAAAAGAATAAAAAATAAGCTACTTATTCTTAGTTTTCTCAATTAGTGCAGCGTTTTTTGTTTAATTTATTTTTGTTTTGGCTTGTTTTTTTTTTAAATTATAACAAACTAATATAATTATTCAGAGGTTTGAATTTGCTGTTTTTAACGCAATCCTTCCTTGTCAGTTTGTTTACTTAACTTTATCAGAATGTATTATACGTGTGCGTGTGTACTTACGGAAAATGTTTTTTAATCTAACTATTGTTTATAACTGTCTTAATAACGACGTATATTTTATTGCATTAATCCTTTAGCATCCTTCAAAAAAAGAAATAAAAGGATATTATATATATTTATTTATATATCGGGCATGTGGTTTGCAAATGGGGCAGAGGTTTACTACAAATTCCGGATTGAGGGCATGCAAAAAAAAGAAAAAAACTTTCCAGTCAAACAACAAATTAGCTCCTGTAGCGAGGTAAGAGGGCAGAACTAGGTCGCTATTATTTAAAAACAAAAAACACAATTATCTCTACGAGGCCTAAACAGTAACAACTGAATGTTTCTTACGGGAAATAAGAAATAATGTTTAACCTGAATACTATCCTGAAGTACTGAGATATCGTAAACATAAAACATACCTGGTTGACGGCAGGGGGCGCCGTGATGTTCTCCGTACATTCTCCCGCTGTAACCTTAGTGAAACAAATACTTTATTCAGTCAGACAAACAATGGAAGAAACGTAAATACAGCATGCAAAAAAGAAGAAGAAAAACAGACATATAAAGCAGATTGAATTAGACCTTCATTTAAATATAAAGAAGCAAAGTAACAGCTAAAGTATCACACATATATAATTACACATGATATTTCATTAATTTTAAGCTGCAGATGTAACAACACTAGCCTAAAACTTTTATTACACATAGGATCATGATGTCCTTCTCCCATAGTGTCGGGTGAAAAATCACTATTAATTTATTTTCATAAGTCTTATAACGTTTACCTACAAGAGTACTTTCTTAAACTGCAAATAAACTAGGGTAGGGACAAAAAGATTTGCTTTAAATGTGTGTAACGTTTCACGTTTACATTGACCAAACAGTGTTGTCCTCTTTTATAAATATTAGTCGGTTTTGACAAACAATAGACGGGTATACCCTTTACAATAAAAATATACTTGTACTGCTACTACTACAGCCAGTAACCGGGGGTGCTGTAGTACCTTCACGTTTACATACTTAACTCATATAGTAACTTCAGGTTGTATTATAATATTAATTTTCTATGGGGGGGGGCATGTCCCCAGGCTCCCTAGATTGAGCACCTCACCATTTGGCAACTATTTCTTACACCACTGTTCTGTTTCAGGTTTTAAGGGGTACTGAGACATGAAGATCAAGTTGAAATTAGAGCCAGATCTGAGGGTTTAATTTGGTTAAACCAGTATAGGAGTTATTTTTTGTATAAAAACGAAAAACAACCGATTAAAACCGGTATAGAACTAAAACAGAGAACCCCAAGCAGAATAAAACATCTCAAAGTTAGAGACTCGAACCATACATTTTCTCTTACTCTTTGTTGGGCCCGACATGGCCAGGTTGGTTAAGGCGTTCGACTCGTAATCTGAGAGTCGCGGGTTCGAATCCCCGTCACACCAAACATGTTCGCTCTTTCAGCCGTGGGGGCGTTGTAATGTTTCGATCAATCTCACTATTCGTTGGTAAACGAGTAGCCCAACAGTTGGCGGTGGGTGGTGATGACTAGCTGCCTTCTCTCTAGTCTACAATGCTAAATTTAGGATGGCTAGCGCAAATAGTCCTCGTGTAGTTTTGCACGAGATTCAAAAAACAAACAAACTCTTTGTTGGCTAACTTTTCAGCCTCCTTATGTTTAAAAGTAAATTAATACACAGTTCTGCAGTCCTAAAGCTGCCTTGAAAAGGTAAACATCAATTAACGGGTTATTTACTGCACTTTAGACATGCTTAGATACAGACTAGCTGAAAGCAGATTGTATGGAGACGAGTATACGTAAAATTAAACACCATAACTGTTCAATAAAGCTAAAACTTATAGTATCGCATTTTGAAACTGCTATTACTCAGACAGCAACCTTAAATTTCAATAGAAAGTACAATGACATTCAATATTAATGCTCCTGACGTATTCTATAGGAAGCTTAGTTTTGTTCTATTGATTTGCCCTTGACCAAGGCTACTGATGAACAGTAGAACTCTCCGAATGAGAAGGACTGGGTTTCACATTTATTTTATAGTAAATCAAAAATTTATTTATAATTACAAATATGCGTGTTCAGTTCTTACGGACTCTACATTCTCTAGAACATGAGTATAGTATGTATTTATAGTTTCTTCTTATACAGTAAAACTTTCACGACTGGGAAAATAAGCCTCGGATTTTCTAAGTTTCATTTTTAAGTTTTCTTGAATTTAAACAAATAAATTATCCCGCCTAATAAAGACAATAAAACTTGTAAATGTTGCTTTTGCCCCCTTTGTTGGCTTTTGTACAAAACTACACGAAGTGCATTTGCTCCAGTCATGCATGATATTGAATAGATAGACCGGAGGGAAAGCAGCTAGACGGCAGCACCCGCCGCCAGCTCTTGACAGTCACTGTTAGAACACAATCTCAAACTTGTGGAGTTCGTTTTTATAGGTGGTAACAGGACACGAACTACTGACCTGCGGCTCAAGAGTCCGACAAGCTAACCATTGACCGGTGAACTCTTGACCCAGTAAGTATTATAATTTAAATAAAATATTTTTACATTGTTCGACGAAAAACGATGGTACTAAATTCACAAACAATTCATATTTTAATATTGTTTTTAGCTATAGAAATGTTTTTAAACTATTGGGAAGCTGTAGAAGAAAAAAAAAGTGTTACTCTGTTTATGAAAACATGGGTTATTTACCCATCAATGTTTAAAATTTAAAAATTCCGTTTTGCATATGTTCGTATGGATATATGTAAATAACAAAATATAACATAACCGTCAATGTTTGAAACGTGAAAGCGAGATCAGACAAGCTCGCTCTTTCAGCCATGGAGGCGTTATAATGTTCGGTCAATCCCACTATTCGTTGGTAAAAGAGTAGCCCAAAAGTTGGCGGTGGGTCGTGATGACTAGCTGCTCTACCTCTAGTCTTACACTGCTAAATTAGAGACGGCTAGCGCAGATAACCCTGGTGTAGCTTTGCGCGAAATTAAAATCAAACAAACAAACAAGCAGAGAAAGAGAGAGAGAGACCTACATTTAAATACGTTTGTTGTAGAATATACAGAGATTCTGTCTTTTCATCACAGGATATACTAGAAGAGAATGAAAAGAAAACACACGTGTAGAATAATGTTTATTGTAGAACAAGCAGGGATTATCTCCTAGCCTAACGTTCGTCGCAGGATAAATAGAAAGCCAGTATGCCAAACAATGTTAATCGAAGAACAGACAAAATTACATAAACGTAGTGCATCACACATCACTGGAAAGTCAGAGGAATGATACACAAACTGAGCAACATTCATTATCGTAACACAGAAAAAAAAAAAAAAAAAAACTAACTTGTACGGCAATGTTTATCACAAGGACTGCGAGATATCTACATGTTAATTAGTTTTTCTGTGACACACGACGGTTTTTATATACACACACCAACTCTGACCGAAGCTCATGGAAACCAAATGACTTACACCTACAACCTACCTGGCTACTGTTAAAAACATTCGAGTGCCTCTTCTTCCTAACCACGTACATGTTCCCGTTTTCCGCGATAATAAACGAGATTACCTCGAATCTATGTAGTAGTATATTTGTTTACCAACACGAGAATAATAACTTGTTTGATGAATAAACGAATAGAGTTTCATGCATTAAAAATTAAATTAAATGACGACAAACTTTGATAATGCATAACACGCACCTTTTTTTAAAAATGCACGTGCGTATGCTAGTCGGGCGATTTTCAAGTTAAAATTAAAACTTTGCTAGTATCACTTAAACAAGAATTAGTTTGGTTTGCTTTGAATTTCGCGCAAAGCTACTCGAGGGCTATCTGCGCTAGCCGTCCCTAATTTAGCAGTGTAAGAGTAGAGGGAAGGCAGCTAGTCATCACCACCCACCGCCAACTCTTGGGCTACCGTTACCAACGAATAGTGGGATTGACCGTCACATTATAACGACCCGATGGCTGAAATGGCGAGTATGTTTGGTGTGATGGGGCTCGAACCCGCGACCCTCAGATTACGACTCGAGTGCCTAATCCAACTGGCCATGCCAGGTCAAATAGGAATTAATTTAAATGATATGTACGACTTCTGGCTTTTCACGTAGTATCATAGTGCCTAAATTTGATGTAAAAAAGAAAGGAAGGAAAAAATCGAACAGCTTAACTCTGCATATCAGTCTAACATATACCTTTGTTATTATAAAAACATTGAGAAAATAGCGAGTAGAAAAATATTGATAAAGAAACTAGAAGAAATTGTATGTAGCAAAAACAAGAACATAAATAGAACAAGGTTTTGTTTGATTTTGGAATTCGCACAAAGCTACTCGAGGGCTATCTGTGGTCGCCGTCCCTAATTTAGCAGTGTAAGACCAGGTAGAACAAGGTAGAAACAAACTGAGCTTCTATAGAAGCTATCCCCATGTATTTTTCTTTGTATTACACTACTGTTTTCTCCGCTGTACGGCGGACTTTTTGCAGAGCTTTGTGTGATTCAAAGTGTCCTGAAGTTTTGCGTATTATAATATTCGAAAGTTGCGGATAGCGACGCCGAAAAGAAGAAACAATATTAACAGATCTTTATTTCCCCATTTAGTAAACAATCCTCACGTTAATGTTATAGGCTGATAACTTTATATCTATTTATGTTTTTGTATTATTAGTAAATGTTTTAAACCTACCAAAAGGAAACTAGAATGTTTATCTAGAAACTGCAAAAATTTCGGAGAGAAAATTCACACATAATGATCCCCGTGATCAAGAGGTTTGTGGTTCCCTCTAGTGTCATGTGCATTAATTAAAGAAACTTATTAATTTTCAGCATTTTGGTGATGGCACTAAACGTTTATTCAGTTGTTCTCTGTTGAGTACGATCTCTTTGTCTACATACAAATTTGAATGCTTTGGAAGTGCTGCTTCAAAGTGCTTGTAGATAATGAATATGTCACCTGTAGAAAAGTAACTTCACGAACCTCCCCACCCCTCCTTTCCCGGCTAACCCTTTGATCTCTTGACAACAACGATGGCTAAAAATACAGCGGCTGGTTTGTACGGTGTAGTTCGCTCCTTCTGATAGCAGAAAGACATAAAAATAATAATAATTCACAAGCTATCAATGCAGTCTCTTGTTCTTTTACATGGAGGCCGTATAGTCGAATTGACAAAATCAAGAGACAGAAGAGTACGCGTGGAAAAAAAAAAAAAATACAACGCACTCAACCCATTCAACACATACACACCAACCGTAATAGCTTTTATGTAATCATAACCTATGTATAATATTTATACACACATCATGTGTATCCCTAACGAGGGACTAACTAATGTCTTTTCTTTCTTTCTTTTATTTTTAATACACTCACTATTTCAGAAAGACACACACGCCACATGATGGTGCTGTCAGAAACTAAGCGCCAACTCTACTCACGGGCGGGTGTTATTTCATGGTTCCTTTGCCATAGCTAGCTTCCCCTTAAACAGGTTCTTAGGCCTCTGGTTTCATATAAAAACTCTTATCCTTCTATAACTTTCTCCCCCTCCCCTCCTGAACTCGCCATGCAGTGAGCGTGCTGATAACAACAACCAAGAAAACAACGACATAGTATGGTTGCAGCACGTTTTCTGCCCTTGAGGCGAAACGAGAGATCAACCATGTGTCTGGTTGTTAGGCGTAAAAAGCAAAATGTATTAAATGCTTAAAAAAAAAAGAAGATATACAACGTACTCAACCCATTCAACATTTACGCTTCTACAATTGGCCTGCTTAAACCCTCAATGTTGTATACTTGCCAAGAGGTGGCGTGATAAAAATTTTTATTTAGATTTCAAGTAGATACTTCAAGGTTCGCGGGGAAATTATCTGAGTTACATAACTTTACGTAGTATATACTATTTATATTTACAACGGTCCTCGAAATTACAAATATTATATATACACAAATTGGATATGTGATTTCTGTACGTACTAGTGGGTTAAACAAATCTAGGCCCGGCATAGCCAGGTGGATGAAAGCACTCGACCCCTAGTCTTAGGATCGCGAGGTCAAATCCCCGTCCCACCAACCATGTTCGCCCTTCACAGCCATGGGTGCGTTATAATGTGCGATCAATCCTATTATTTGTTGGAAAAGAGTAGTATAAGAGTTGGCGGTGGGTGGCGATATCTAGCTGCCTTCTCTCTAGTCTTACACTGCTAAATAAGGAACAGATGGCTCTCGTGTAGGTTTGTACGAAATTCAAAATAAACAAACCTTACTTCTAACACGTAAAGTGCGCTACAGGCGCTACCACTCGTGTTTTTCGTTGAAGTGGGATATTTTTAAACTATGCACTTGTTTGTACCTTTTTTCGTTTCCTCGTTACGTTTATTATTATCACTTAAAAATTTTACGCCTTGAAACGGTACTATAAACTGTAAGGCTGTCAAGTTTAAATAACGTTTTCAACTGATTACTCCTGTTTCCTGAAACTATATCATTTTAAAACAAATTCTTAGAACCGCTTTAATGTTCAGGCAAAGGAACTCCTTCGGGAAAAGTGGTATGCAAATACTGTTAGGAAAATCACTTTCAGGTAAGATGTGTAGGTATGTTTATTTACACTCTGGTAAACTATACGTAATATATCTATTCTGTCATAATGTTAGTTCTGACAAACCGTACGTAGTGTGTCTATTCTGTCAGAATTTCCCATAATGCCACACTGTAATTAAGATATCTATTATTTTTTATTATTATACTCTGACAGAATTTCTTTTACCTCTTCATTCAAGCAAACTATACTATAATCATAGCTTATACTTTATGTATTTTGTCTTTTTGACAACCATAGCTGACATTGTATGAATTTTATCTTCAAGACATAAATACTTTAGCTTTTCGACAACCATGGCTGATATCTTGTATATGGTAGATTAAAAAGGAAAATGTTCAGTATTATAAAATTATTTATAAACTCAATGAACCAAAGGTCAGTATTGAAACTTATTAAACCGGTGGACAAAAGTTAATCAAAGTTAAAGTAAGCTTCTATTTGGAACTTGTTTGTTTTGTTTAATTTCGCATTAAGCCCCCAAGGGTTAACCTACACAACTAATTCTTGAGAAAATTGTGTGTGTGTGTGTGTGTGTGTGTGTTTCTTATGGCAAAGCCACAAAGGACTATGTACTGTGTCCACCGAGGGGAATTGAATCCCTGATTTTAGTATTGTAAATTCAAATACCGCTGTCCCAGCAGGGAACCAGTTGAATGAACTATTACTAGATATTAATATTCCTTATTTCTCTTATGCGATAAAATGTCCCTTGGGAGGACAGCGATAAGTCGTCGGATTCACAACACTCAAACCAGGGATTCGATTTCCATTGGAAGACACAGCAGATGCCCCATTCTGGCTTTGCTATAAGAAAACACACACGCAACTAAGATACATATATATGTGTACTTTCCTAACGACAAAAATGAAATGACATGAAAATTCTTTTATCGGGAAATTTAATGTAATTCTTTATCATTAACACCTGAAATGTAGAGAATGCCAAAATATAAAAAGGAGGCTCAAAAAATGATTTATATGTTAAGTTTTACTGTGTGTGTTGCTCAGGGTCTTAAGATTTATGATTTTGTTCTGAAGATGCCAGACTAGTAAGAAATTAAAATTTCAGTTTCTAGGTCTTTGTAGAATATCATGTAAAAAACATTTAAAAAAAATCATATTTTTCTAATATTTTGAACGATCATCTTCGGTGCGATATGTTTAACTTATATTTTATTTTGCTCTATTTGTTGCAAAAACTTTACGTACTACTAAAAGTTACAACCAAAAGACAATGCAACATTATTAAAAACGCTAAATCTGAAGCTATCTCACCATAAGTCTTATAGCAGCTTTAACTTTGATCGTTTTGCTATTGACGCGTCTTCAGAAAGTTAGGTTAATAATGGACTTTCTTCTACGCTTTGTTTGGTGTTAACCATGTCTTCCGCTCAATACCGGAGGATTTGTTTCAGTTGATAGGCCTAATAAACCTAACTGACAACGTTAAAAGTCGAGGAAACGTTTATCTAACAAACTGTTATTTATTTAAGCGACAAGAAGTTATATATTTATGCTTTCGGTAGAGGGCGTAATGTACATGAAATAGAGTTGATGTGAGTTAATATTACGTAAAATCAAATGAGCAAAAAAACAACTTAGCAGTTGAGAATATTTATTAAGCTACTAAAAAGTATTTGTACCTGTCACTGTCAGATTTTTCACACCGCTTCATAACAAACAACGACAGCTTCATTCTTATGTATTGCCTGCATTATAAATATTTTAATAGACCAAGAAGAAGAGTAAAAATTTGTTATTTTAAAAAATCTGCTAATAAATCTTATATTCAGGGTTCGAATCCCTGTCGCATCAAACATGCTCGCCCTTTCAGCCTTGGGTGTGTTATAATGTGACGGTCAATCCCACTGTTTGTTGATAAAAGAGTAGCTCAAGAGTTGACAGTGGGTGGTGATGACCAGCTGCCTACCCTCTGATCTTACACTGATAATTAGGGACGGCTAGTGCAGATAGCCATTGAGTGACATTGCATGAAATTAAAAAAAAATACAAAAAGGATTAATATACACCCGATGACACAAACGTAAGTATTCGGATTTACAACGTTAAAATCAGGGGTTCGATTCAACTCGATAGCCCCGACATGGCTTTGCTACAACAAAACACATTCAGACGACCGTATATTATTTAAGCCCCCCAATGGCACAGCGGGATGTCTACTGACTTATAACGCTAGAAACCGGGTTTTGATCCCGTGATGGGCAGTACACAGATAGTCCATTATGTATCTATCCGTCCCTAACTTAGCAGTATAAGACTAGAGGGAAGGTAGCTAGTCATCACCACCCACCGCCAACTCTTGGTCTACTCTTTTACCAACGCACAATGGGATTGATCGTCACATTATTACCCCCACGCCTAAAAGGGGCGAGCATGTTTGATGCGACGAGGATTCGAACCCGCGCCCCTCAGATTACGAGTCGAACGCCTTAACCACCTGACCATGCAGGGCTAAGGAAGTTAATAAAGACATATCACAATCTTTTGATCTATTTTGACTGGTATACGTTCGTATAAAACTGTTACGCTTAGTTTCAAGTCTTGTTTGTTTTCGGATATTCGTGTAAAACCACTCAATGGCTGACATGAGCTAGTAGTCCCTAATTTTCCGCTAATAGGTTAAAGAGAAAGAGAGAGAGAGAAAGACAAATACCCACCGACAACTCTTGTTTTAATCCTGACTCGGCTCTTTCTTACCATCGATCAATACTGTATTACACTAAAAATGTTTCGTTTTCCTTTCAGTAAATGTTGGAAGTAGTTTCAGATAAGATAACAAATGTTGTACGGTAATCAATAAGTAAAAAAGTGTTTTTTATTGCAAGTTATGAAGTAACAATAGCAAAAGACTTTGAGTTGGTTACCTAGGTAACGTTTGTGTTGTTTTTTTTAACACGTGGGTTTTAATTACGAAGATAAGTGTTTTAATAGTTTTTAATCATAGCTAACAGGGCATTAAGATAATAGGTACGTGTTTTTAATGTTGTGTGAATTTAAACTTGGAGAGACTGACGTTACATTGTTTTATTCAGTTACATGGTTTCTTAGAGTCATGTTCAAAGAGATATTGACCTTATATTGTTGTATGATTGTAGATTAAAAATAACTATTGGTTTGTCACACACAGAGACTAACTTTACGTTGTTGTATACACTTAGGTAATAATAATACTGATGTGTCATAGTAACACAGAATGATCTAAGTAAAGTCGTCGTGATTAGAGCGTAAACAACATTGATTGTGACCACCTGTACCACAGGTCACATCCTGAAGATTTTTTTCTTGAAAAATGAAAGATTTGTAACGTGTGACATCAAAGCAGGTTTTGTGAATCAACCCTTTACAGCAAACTTGTGCAAAATGAAGCGAGATTTAAAATATTTTCATTCGTATTTTCTGGCCTGTGACGTTCAACTCTAAACAAAACAAGGAAAATGACGTAATCTCTTTTGTGACGCATCATTAACTAAATTACACTGTTTCTTAACGTACTGATTTAAAACATGCTTTAACAAATGATGTAAAGACTTGAATTGTAACCATGAACAGACTACCCGGTTTCAAGAAAAAACTAAAAATACAACCATAAACAGATTATATTGTCTCAAGAGATGAGTTGAAATATGGCCATAAACAGATTATATGGTCACAAGAGATTAGTTGAAATATGGCCATAAACAGATTATATGGTCTCAAGAGATGAGTTGAAATATGGCCATAAACAGATTATATGATCTCGAAAAAACAAAAACTTGAAAGAACTATAAACAAAAATAGCTAATTTCAAGAAAATACTTGAAACGCAACCATAACCAGAATCCCAAGACTAAAAGAAATGTTTTCAATACAACCATAAATATAATTAATGAGTTTCAAATACACTATAAATATTCAAGTGCAACAAATAGTCTCGCAGAAAGACTTTAAGTAGTGTAAACGAGTCTTACAAAAAGATGTGAAATAGGACGAAATATTTAAAATGTCATAAAGCTATATAAAATATCTCAAAGAAAACTTAAATACAAGCAAGTACATAGAAGAAAATGGTGTTGAAAAGTGTTAAAGCACCCTAAACACAACTAACATGTCTGTTATACCTCAAACGCGACTCTAAAAAGCTCGAAAACAATGTTACGTACGTAAACGAGAGAGTGAAGTAAAACACATAAAAGGCTAGATATTAAAATAACTATAACCATCTCTGAAAAATGACTCTAAGTTTTCCTCCCCGCTGGTACAGCGGTATGTCTCCCAATTTACAACGCTAAAATCAAGGGTTCGATTCCCGTCGGTGGGTTCAGCAGATAGCCCATGTGGCTTTGCTATAAGAAAACACACACTCTAAGTTTCATAAACGTAACTGACTGGTGTCAAAGAAGACAAGACTTCTAACAAAAGAAGAACATAACCCCTGACAGAATTATTTTAAATACCGTAAACACAATCACCTATTCTCAAAACGTGCTAAGACAATTAACTTGTCATAAAGACAAATTTTAACACAATTACCAAGCCTTCTATGTTGCAGTGTTTGTAGTATTTATAGCCTATCCGGTTCTAAAGAAACACTTTATGAACCAAAAGGTCTTATTACAGTCTCCTAGTGTGAAATACATATATATTTCTTCTAACACTTTAGGGTTAACTGTATTTTTGGTTATCGTAGACCATATCTTGACGAAAACTCGTGTATTTATTTTAGTAAAATAACACAGAGAAATCGGTGTTGTCGCATCAAATGTATACTGAGAAATCTAAGACAAGTGTAATGATATGCCTTCTTAAAAAGAAAATCAAACCTTGATATCTTCCAATATTGAGAGTTAATTCATAGACATCATCCGCCATTTCTGTGTTGTCAAGGTTTGACCACGTCGCTTGTATTCATGTTACAGGCTTGATTAATTTTACAAGCTCGTGAATATTACGTTCTTCACACAGAAAATATAAAAAGGACGAACGCTGAATATTAAGAAATAATAATGAGTTAGTGTTTGTATTTGTCTAACTAAGCTTATAATCAATAGAATCTTTCGAGTGCATTGTCTAAGAGGGCACTTCCTTACACGAAATTAGTAAAATATCGACAGCAACAGATAAACTACGAGCAGCAGATACAGTGAGGGCAGGCAACACGTGCGTGCATGAGGAAGTGCTTTTGAGAAAAGTCTGTGGTAAGTTGATAACGTCATTAGCCGTTAAATCAAGTAATGCAAACATAAGTTGGACTTTTGCCAAAGTTCATTTTCTAAATATTTATAAAAAAATAGTTTTGACTGAGTCCTAAGTATGGGGAACAAAAACTCCGTTTTTTACTAACGTTTTGGTGGTTGACAAAAACTTGTTTTCACATACTGTTCGTTTCATTTTGTTGGGTTTGATCTCTCAGCATGTTTTGTTTCCCTATACACGGTAATTTCGTTTCGCTGCATTTAATCCCTCAGCAAATTTTGTTTCCCTGTACACTGGTCGTTTCGTTTTGTGTGGTGTGATCCCTCAGCGAGCTTTGTTTCCCTATACACTGGTCGTTTCGTTTTGTTGGTGTGATCCCTCAGCAAGTTTTGTTTCCCTATACAGTGGTCGTTTCGTTTCGCGGCATTTAATCCCTCAGCAAATTTTGTTTCCCTGTACACTGGTCGTTTCGTTTTGTTGATGTGATCCCTCAGCAAGTTTTGTTTCCCTATACACGGTAATTTCGTTTCGCTGCATTTAATCCCTCAGCAAATTTTGTTTCCCTGTACACTGGTCGTTTCGTTTTGTGTGGTGTGATCCCTCAGCGAGCTTTGTTTCCCTATACACTGGTCGTTTCGTTTTGTTGGTGTGATCCCTCAGCAAGTTTTGTTTCCCTATACAGTGGTCGTTTCGTTTCGCTGCATTTAATCCCTCAGCAAATTTTGTTTCCCTGTACACTGGTCGTTTCGTTTTGTTGGTGTGATCCCTCAGCAAGTTTTGTTTCCCTATACACGGTAATTTCGTTTCGCTGCATTTAATCCCTCAGCAAATTTTGTTTCCCTGTACACTAGTCGTTTCATTTTGTTGGTGTGATCCTTCAGCAAGTTTTGTTTCCCTATACAATGGCTGTTTCGTTTTCCTGAGTTCAAACCTGAACAAGTTTGTTTGTTTTTTACCCACAAACAATGTATCAAACTGATGGCGTTTATTCTTTGTGTAAACCTCTGTTGTAAAAACCTTCCTATCTAAAACACTTGTCGTGAAGGCTCACAGACTATTTAGACAATATTTGTCTACCTGGCATGGCCAGGTGGTTAAGACACTCGACTCGTAATATGAGGGTCGCAGGTTCGAATCTCCGTCACACCAAACATGTTCACCCTTTCAACCGTGGAGGCGTAAACATGTGACGGTCAATCCCATAATTCGTTGGTAAATGTGTATCTCAAGAGTTTACAGTGGATGGTGATGACTAACTTACACTGCTAAATTAGGGATGGCTCGCGCAGATAGCTCTAGTGTAGCTTTGTGCAAAATTCAAAACAAACAAGCAAACAATATTTGTCTTTATGAGAAAACAATAAAAATAAGTATCACTAGGAAGCCTAAATACTTAAAGATGGTGCTTTAGTAAAAGAGAGAGAAATAAAATGAATTATTTAGTATGAATAGTAAACCAAAAACACCGCGAAACCCTGTGGCGGAACGTACAAAAAATATATTGTGTGAAAATACAGGCCACAGTAACCCATAAAGTTTATTAACGCGTTTGTTTTAGAATCGAACCCTGGATCTTAATATTGTAAGTCAGTAAACTAACCGCTGACCAACCTGAGGACCTGTTGTAAGTGATAATAAAAACCAAGGGTCAAACAATGCAGATAAAGCACCACTGGTAAGTCCTGAGGTGTATTTGTAATCACATCAGACTAGATAGGAAAGAAAAAAACAAGCACAAAGTGTCTATGGAGTTTTGAATCAATTTCATCATTATTTACCATTCACAATTTACAGTTATTGCTAATCAGTATATCTAATCTATTAAGTAAAGACTGTAGATATGGGTGCTTACACCACAACGTCTTACCTCCTATTGCCTTTCGCTCTCTGCAGACAGATGTGGGAAGGCAGTTAGTTACTCTTTAGGGTTATTTATTTAAGTTTTGAATTTTTTAAAGTAGAAACTGCAGTTGACTACAGATGAACAACTAGGAACGAGGGTACATTAAACGACTATGTGTGGGATCCTTTAAACTAGTGCAGCGTGTTTTGTTTAATTTATTTTGTTTCAGCTTCTGTTTGGTTATAACAAACTAATATAGTTAGTCAGAGGTTTGGATTTGCTGTTTTTAACGCAGTCTTTCCTTTTGATTTTATTTACTTAACTCTATCAGCATTAATTTTCTCTAAAATATACATAAACTCACACGCCCCCCCCCCCCTCAGTGGCTCAGCGGTATGTCTGCAGACTTACAACGCTAAAAACCGGGTTTTGATACCCGTAGCGGGCAGAGCACAGATAGCCCATTGTGTAGCTTTGTGCTTAATTCAACACAACAACAACACACAATATAGGGTTTGTTGCATTTCCTACAAAGCTACTTAAGGGGTAACTGCGCAACTTTTCCCAAATTTTGAGACACTATGATGAATGGAAGGCAGCTAGTTGACAGCACCCACTAACAACTTTTGGGCTATCTTTACCAACAAGTTGTGTGATTGAGTGTTACACTGTAATCCCCCCCCCCCGCAGCTGCTATCGTGATCGTATTCGGTGATCGGTTTCGATCCCGCAACCTTAAAATTGCGAGTCGTGCACCATAATCAGCAAGCCATGCCATACCTCAAACACCAGCTGAGGTAAAAATATATTAAAAGCGCATGTTGTGGGAAATTGTGAACAACTGCATTCCCAGAAAACAAAGTATACATACATACGTTCACACCTCTGTTATTAACTTTGTTATAACTTTTGTAAATGTATATCGAAAGAGAGATTTTAGATATAACCGTTAAGTGTTTCAGCTCTCGTGTCTTATACAACACATAGAATTTTATATTTGATATATTTTTGACAATATTAATTTCTAATAATTGTTTTGTTTAAAACTTTGAGGTACTGAGCAGAAAAAGCACTATGGTTTTGTTCCTATAAAAGGACTACAGTTTTGTTCCTAAACAAAATGACTATAATTTTGTCTCCAAAAAAGCGCTATGCCTTTTCCTTAAAAAGCATACAGTTTTGTTTTTAAAAACTCTCCGACTTTTTCCTATAAAAGCGCTACAGTTTTGTTCCTAAAATAAGGGCTAGAGTGTTGCTTTTAAAAGCTCTACGACTTTTTCTCATAAAAGCGCTACAGTTTTGTTCCTAAAATAAGAGCTAGAGGTTTGCTTTTAAAAGCTCTACGACTTTTTCCCATAAAAGCGCTACAGTTTTGTTCCTAAAATAAGAGCTAAAGGTTTGCTTTTGAAAGCTCTACGACTTTTTCCAATAAAAGCGTTTCGTTTTTGTTTTTTTTCTAAAACAAATATTTTGTTCCAATACTAATTTAGTCGACTGTTTTTCCTTCTTATCTCAAACGTTTTCAGTTTCACTGTGATTTATCTAGTGACACACACGTCTGTCCTTTTTAATTATTTTTTTGCCAAACTAATGCTGCTGTCATATTTGACATATCACTTGAACTAAAAGATACATTACATTCGACAAGTGTACGTGTTAAATTTCACGTTCCTGTAACAAGCGTTATCACCAGCATCGAATCTCTTCTGAAAAAAAAAAAGAGAATCAAAACGCTGAGGGGCACAACGTTCAACCGTTTCGAGTCTGTCAAGATACTCAACTTCGTTCACAAAGTGTAATTCAACGCGTTTATGTTCAAGCTAACTACAAAACCTAAACAATTACCTAACACTAATCTTTAAATGCACAATAAGGTAATTTTATCATGAAGTTCGGTATTTTTAATAAGTTATATCTGACATTATTATACTTAAAGTGATTTTTATGTTGTCAGGTTTGAAGTTTAGAGTAAATTACAAGAACAAAAGTGAGAAATATTCCCGGAAAGCTCCGGATAAAATTTATTTCCTTAGATTGTAATTACACTTTTAAAAAATCCATCTCCGTTTTGTTTTGTTTTCAATAATTTGCGCCCCCTGTGGCACAGTAGTATGTCTGCAGAATCACACCGCTAGAAACCGGGTTTCGACACCCGTGATGGGCAGAGCACAGATAGCCCATTGTGTACCTTTATGCTTAGTTGCGGTCAACAATTTTATTTGATGTTTATCAACATGAAAATTTCATATACCGAATACGCAAAGCAATATTACATAACATTAATGAGCCGGTTCTCGTCCGATGCCCCAAGGTAAGCAACGTCGGGCCTGTTTAGTACTTGGGAATGTCGGGCTATTATAACGTTTATTTTAATGTCCCCCCCGCTGGTACAGCGGTAAGTCTACGGATTTACAACGCTAAAATCAGGGGATCGATTCCCCTCGATGGACTCAGTAAATAGCCCTATGTGGCTTTGCTATAAGAAAACACACCACATCAATAGACACACTAATTTACAATGGCACTTGTTAAAAGGAATGTACAAGGAACTCGGGAAAAAATGTTAACACTGGCTTTTCTTTTCACGTCTGGTCCTGAACGCTTTAAGTTCGACTTAATCTTTTGTCCTTAAAATTAAACAACCTTCCTTGTCATTTATATTTGAAGTGATAAATATTTGTCAGAAACTTACGTAACAAATATGTATAAACAATTACATATTTTATGACCGAATTTTACTCGGAACGAAATCTTTTTAGTTTAACATTTTCGACTCGTTCTTTCATTAAATAGTTTCATATTAAAACTGTTTTGTCGTTTTTTATATAAAAAAAACTTAAACTTACAACAACAATGTTTTGCTGATATGAACTTGTTCGGCCCGGCATGGCCAGATGGTTAAGGCACTCGACTCGTATTCGGATATGTATCACACCAAACATGCCCGCCCTTTCAGCCGTAGGGGGCGTTATAATGTGACGGTCAATCCCACTGTTCTTTGGTAAAAGAGTAGCCTAGAACTTGGCGGTGGGTGGTGATGTCTAGCTGCCTTCCCTCTAGTCTTACACTGCTAAATTAGGGACGGCTAGCACAGATAGCTCTCGTGTAGTTTTGCGCGAAATTCAAACCAATGAACTTATTTAGAATCCCCAGGTAGTTTGTGGTTAGGCACAAAGCTACACAGCAGGTTATTCGTACTGTTTCCACTGCAGGACTAGAAACCCAAATTTTAAGTCCTCTAGTTTATAGCTGAACCAGCAGGGTAGGCGAATTTTGCTCTTTCGTTATAAAATAAATATTAACCTTCCCTTTATCAAAGTTATTTGAATGAGTATGTGTGTGTGTGTGTGTTTTCTTAATGCAGAGCCACATCGGGCTATCTGCTGAGTTCACCGTTACTTGAATGAAAAAAAAATTCATAAAGAGTCTAATTCCAAGACAAATAGCATACAAAATTTCACCAAACTTAAAAAATAACTGTAAACGTTTTTTTATTTACACATACATTGTAAGAATGATAAATAGAACAACATTGTTTATCATGACGAAATTTTGCTTACTTCAAAATCTTTTTTTATTTCGAAATAAATAAATATAAGAAATTTGTTCATTTAATCTACGTTCCCAAACGACAACAAAACAGAAAAGTAGTATTTTAACTTTCTTTAAGAATTCGTTGAACCGAGGATACATTAATTCAATGACAAACCATGCATTAGAGACACAGAAAGTATTTTAGTCCTAAAAAAAAAGCACGTATGAGAAAGTGTTACTTCTTCTAACGTATATTTTTATTGTAATTCAAGTCATAAATATTTTATAAACTTCAATATAGCTTCGAAAACGTATTTCACTCAAATATAGTCACGTACGAGCTGTCAATAAAACTCGGACCTCCAAGTTTATACTCTTTTGAATAATGTTACAAAAAATAACAGGGGGTAAAGATAATCCTATATAGTGCGAGTCATTGCAATAAATATATAAGGAAAGTAACGAATACCTCGTAATCGATGTTGTACCGATCAAATGACGTCACACTGCGCGTGGAGACTATACATACATGTAAATTGATTTCAACACTTCATATTGTAGCTTCGTATGGAAAAAGATCCTTTCCTCTATTGAGTGATGTATTACTACGACTTTGTTTTAAACAACATACAAGTTACTAAGTTTATTGATGGAATAGAAAGTATTTCTGTAAGATGTAAAACGAAAGTTAGAAGTTATTACATACGCTCGCACTCTCATATATATTAGATCGACAGATAGACGCTTTCATTTTCTAAATTTTCAGCGATATTTGTCATTAACTACGAGTTCGAGTTCAAATAATCAGATAATCTGTAGGGTTAATGACAAAACATTTTACGTGACACAACGAAATTGTAAAACCATGTTTTTAATAGGGATTTCACGATTTACATAAATGGTAATGCAATACTTACCACACACATTTGAACAATGTCATTAGTATGTCAATCTTTTTTATTCAAGTTTTCTATATATATATAGTTTTATGTTTTTTCGCAAGAGGGCGGAACCAGTTCAGTTCCTGTTACAGCGAACAACGTTTAAGTAAGGCCCTGAATTTGTTTTGGCCAAGTACTTTGCGATGTTACTCTTAGAAGACTACCTATTATGGTGTTTAATTAAAGCGCTTGATTAAAGACGGTCGCATTAAACAGGTGATTCGTCAAATGTCGTATATAAACACAGAGCCACAGTTATAGCTGAAACCTGATATACGGAAGAACTCGCAGCTGCTTCGTCTGAAGACGTGTATACGAACAAAGCTAGCTCTGTAAGTTTGGAATGGACAGTGCACGAAAGAACACAATTAAGGAGACTGACAACAAGCTCCACTTCCAAAGTTTCCATAACTTCTACCCTCTTCACAGTTGGGGTGGTGCCTAACTGCCAAAACGTTTCAGTACATTTTAACTGTCCGCTTGGTTCTTCATAACATGAACTGGGCGTGGCCTAAATGTTGGTGGGACCGAATTGTAAATCTGAAGGTTTATAGTTTGTGTTAAATTGCCGCAAAAACCGACTTAAGACCGTAGGTGCGTTATAAAACTAACAGTTAAATCCCATTATTGGGTCAGGCAAGAATAAGTCCAAGAGTTGGCGGTAGGTGGGGTAGACTATAGAATAAGCAGTTATATTCAACAGTGCTCCCTAACAGCTCTTCGGCTACTGTAATCGAAGGACGGGATTTGAACGTCACTCCTATAACGCACCCATGACCCGAAGGAACCTCAACTACAGTCCGGCATGCTAACCATAGAAGAAAAAAAAAACATGGTCGGCCTTTTCACGCACAATACTGGTGTATACATGTGAGAGATGGGGACAGGTTATATTTTTATATCTTTATAACATACATACAGCCCCCCGCTAGTACAGCGGTAAGTCTACGGAGTTACAACGATATAATCAGGGGTTCGATTCCCCTCGGTGGGCTCAGCAGGTAGCCCGATATGGCTTTGCTACATAAAAGATGTTTTTTTTTTTCAAATCGCACACATCAGAAAACTACGTATGGTTTAAAAATAGTCTAAATCTAACGATTAACTTAGGTTTCAAATTGTTATCTATAAATGTAGTAGTTTAACTTGTTTTCAATAAATTTAAGTCAAATGAAAACTACGAGTTAATTTGAAGAAATGGATCGCACGCTGTCAGGATTTCAAACCTGTCGTATGTTAACAGTTAAACTGATCGCTTATATCTTACAATACGAGATAACCAAAAACCCTGACGCATTCTAAAACTACCCTTAAATTTCGTTCATTCCAACAACGGCGTAAGAACTTTTTAGCCAGTTGAAGCCTTTCAACTGGCAGCTGAAAGATATTGTTATTACGTAGAGACATTGTAATATTTAAACATTTGGTGAAAATATTGAAGAATGAAAGTTAAATGATAAAACATGGATTTCGATAGTGTAGTTTTGTGTTTACAAACAACCAAACCTTTCCTTTACGTATTAAACCTCTTTTCTTTCAAATTTCATCTTACAACATTATTCTTCAAGCGTTGAATTTATAGATAAGAACTTTTTTTAATATAAAGAATCCTACGTTTAATCCATAGTTTCTAGAGTAAGCGAAGACTGCGAAATACCTAAGAAACTTGAAACTTCTTACACTTTATAACTAAAACTCGAAATTAGCAATAACTTACAATAGTTGAAACAGCGGAAGTTTTGATAAACACTATAAACTCGAAATTAGCAATGCTCGCCCTCCCAGCCGTGGGGTGTAACTTGACGGTCAAATAGTTGAAGCCCAAGACGGTGGGTGGTGATGCTGCCTTCCCTCTAGTCTTACACTGCTAAATTAGGGACGGCTAGCACAGATAGCCCTTGAAGTTTTGATACAGAGTCTGAAACATATAACCATCTCCGCTGACCTAGCGGTTAGCTTATGGGCTTAAAACGTTGAAATGCAAAATTCTAACCCTGCTACGGAATTTAAGACACGCATTACAAAGTCACCACCTTCTGTGGCAAGTTTGAGAGCTTATAACGGTGAAACTCATAGTTTGATTCCTGCGGTGGGCACAATACAGACAGTCCATTGTGCAAAACAAACAGATTTTTACAAACAATAATGATAATAACTCATATAACTAGCATGTGTGTGTGTGTGTGTGTGTGTGTGTGTTTTCTTAAAACAAAGCCACATCGCACTATCTGCTGAGTCCACTGAGAGGAATCGAACCCCTTATTTTAGCCTTGTATAATTAACATGATTCAAGAGGATGAATAATTTATTAAGTATCCTTTCCAACTTGAGCTTATATGAAGTTGTGTTATTTTATAAACTTGACACAATATACCAGATATATATATATATACTTATCTTCTTTTGAATTTGCTGGTAGTATTACAGGTTGAATGCTTCAAAACACTAAAATCTATATTTGTAATTAATATGCGACCCAAATCATCGGAAAAAATATATACGTAATCTTTTCATTTTTCATATTAAAACCATTTCCTCTACAACGTAATATTATACCAGTATTTTTCAAGCGTTGAATTTACATATGTATTAAAAATCTTAACCTCCCGATGGTCACAGTCCAAAGTCTAACCATAGTGTCTAGAACTATGGAAGATTATGAAATACCCAACACATTTGAAATTCAAACGGATCTAATATAGCCAATAATCCATATCGATAACATAACTAAATACATTATAATTAATTAAAACTTTTTCTTCTGAGGTCCGTAAAGATTTGTGTTGTTTTAGAAACGTGGGCACAATATACCATAATATATATATATATATATATTTAGGTACATTGTGTCTTTTACGATATGGATAAACTTGTTAAACGTTTTGACAAGAGTTTAGAACCAAAATTTAGCCACAACATTATAAAAGTGATTTTGTACACATACTGGACCAGGAAAATCACAAAGATAAACCCTAAATTACTTTCATGGGTCATGAACACAAATTTAAACGACGCTTATTGACCTTGAAGACAGTCCTAAACCACCTTCAGGGTTCACACAGATTAACCTAAACCACGCTCATAGGTTATAAAAACAAACTTAAACCACCACTTATGGGTCATGAAGACAAACCTAAGTCAAGCACGAGTCAAAAACAAGCCTTGATCATCTTCATAAACAATGAAAACAAACCAAGACTATGCTTATTGGTCACGAAAACAAACCTGAACCGTGCTTATGGAAGGCATAATTATTGGGCCAATGGCAACACTACAGTAACAACAAAACAGGTAATGAAACGAGCTAAACTGTACTAGAACATATGCATATAGGTTTAGAAGTGACGTATGTATTGCGTCACAAAGGCATGAGTCACATGCGTTACTTCAAGGTAAGACTTCAGCATGAAGTCATCATTAGCAGTGGTTAATAGACATCAACTCTATAAACATGGCTAAAAGTCACGCCTATTTCAAGAGACTTAGAACAACAAACTGATGTTTTCTAACGTCGATATCGATAAACTAACAGAATACTTACTTAGTTTTCTCAGGTTTTGCTTTTTTTTTTCTTCCCCCCAGTGAGCCAGGAATGAGATTACGGATTTATAACCTTAAAATCTCGGGCTCGATTCCCCTTAGTGGACAGAGCGCAGGTGACCTAATGTGTTGCTTTGTGCTAAAACAAACAAACATTCTTTTATGCTGTGAAGCTAAAACCTGTATCAAAGTGATATTGTTTCGAGTCACCCTCGTGCTTTACGAAATACAAACACTGCTAGGAATAGACAGAATTAGGTGTCTTAGAGAAAGTGGAATTTTATTGGTCTGCCTAAAACAAACAAAAATCTACAATAAAGTAAAGCTAGAAAGAGAAGAAAAAAACAAACTTTTTTAACACTTTAGTCGTATAATGTTATTTTAGAAATAAAGAAGTAGATATATGATAACAATCTGGTAAACCGTTTTCGTTGGATCAAAGTTCGATGAAATTTAATTTAACAACTCTATGTATACACACACACACACAATGTGTTACAAGAAGTTTTCATTATTCGTTGCACATTCTGATACCTTTTTCTGTACACCTTTTTAACAAGAATCAATCAGCACTCTCACAAGAATGTTTAAAACTGGACTTAAAAAAACGTAACAGACGTATAGTGGAGAAAAACAACTAGCAAAGAAATAAATAACTTTATTCAAATAACTTACACCTAAACAACAAACATACACCTTAATAACATATGAACAACAATTACAGCACAAAACCAACTGTACTGAGAATTAACAAGACACATAATGTATGTTAGAAGTTTAACATAACAAAACTGTTGATAGAACACTAAAAGCATTCTTTTACGTACATTATAATTATGTAATTATTATTTTACACTTTGACGAGCTTAAAAATAATTACATTGTTATTTTTGTAGCCTATCAGGTACGTCCTAAATGCCATATGAATGACGTTAAACAGTTCTGTTACTTTTGAAACATCAACAATGAATTGGTTGGCTTCCATTTATGTAATGAAGAAGTTTATCAGGGTTACTTCTTATTTATTAAGACGTTGATTTGGACAGAATTTGAGATCATACATTTTTCAATGTAGTGCATGAAAATGGATCCCACTGTCTGCGTTCCTTGTCCCGTGGTTACATTAACGCGATCCGCATTTTGGAGTCGTGGATGGGTTGTACGAGAGAAAGTCAAATTCTGCTTCTCGATTACAGGGTAGTTCAAGAGTTAATTGGCGGTGGACACTCTTCAACAGCAGCCTTTCACCCACTTTATCAATTCAAGGTGTGTGTACTATCAGTTTAAAATATAGTGCAGATAGCCCTTGCGCGAAGTAAAGACTTGTGTTTGCTTATACTAAAACATCGTCAGAACTCGGAGTTATGCCGAATACACTATGGAATAATAATGCTAACAGTGTTGAGATTTGTAGCAGACCTGCTACACTGGTGTGGATAACAATCCATTTGAAATACCAGTTGCGAGACTCACTGTAATCTGTGTAAGAATGACGTGAAACTTCGATTTTGTAAGGAAAAAGCAACTCGTATAAAAAAAACGACAAGCACGCGGTACAAATTGAAATGTATTTCACGAGAGAAAAACGCTTATAAAAACTCGCTGCGGGATTCTAGTTTAAGACTAGCAAATTCAACAAGATAAAAACTTCGAATAGTCGTTGAAAAGGAATTTTATTCTTGTATGTACGTTTTTTATATAAGAATTTTGTATTTGTAAGAATCTAAACCTAATTCTAATTAACTCCATTTACGTTAGAGAGATATCCTTCATTTGACTGCTTTTAAGTTTTGCTATTATTGAGGATATAATAAACAGTGTCACGATTGATTTAGCAAATAAAATATAGTATTTTAGGGCCAATCCTGAAGAACAGCTGATACACTGAATGCCTAGTTTTGTCTTATTAAGGGATATTTCTAAATACATAATTATTACTTTTGTTCGTATGGATAGCGTTTCCTTTGTATTTAAGGCGCGTGCATGTCATTATATAGAAAAGAACAAAAAGCTCTTTGTAGAAGTACTTAAAAAAGAAACATTTCCCTAATTATATTTAAAAAAAAGAACACCAGCTTCACTCTCAAGGTGTTTACAAGTAAGAGAAGATGTAGATGGAAGTTCACATGAAAACTTCACACTTACTTGTGCCGTTTACGTTGCGTGAGAGCATGCGATTCCCTGGACACCCTACGGGAACCGGAGGAGCCCCGCCAGGGCCTGGGCCTTGCCCAGGAACATTAGTAGCCGTGGCATCGGACGTGGATGGCACCGAACAGTGATTCATCAACTCACGAACTTGCTCCATCGGCGGCGTGGCACAAAAGGGCTGCAAAGGGCCCATGAAAAATGGAAAGAACGCCAGAGTTAGGTACTTGTACAGGTGCTCCAGTACAAAAGAAAATTGTTAAATATTAAATTAAAAAATGGACCAGTCAATAAATAATTAAATAATCCAGGAACAATATTCTTTCTCGGCCCACTATACGAGGTAAGTTAGTGTTTCAACTAATAGTAGAATAGATCTGGGATTGCATCGTATAGTACAATTCAATCTTTACGGCTAACAAGAGTTAGATTTTTATCATGTGTTCTTGAGACTTGATTCACTACACTTGAAGACCCGCCGTTGTTACTCTATTTAACCCGGCTGTCATCTCGTCGCCTAGAAACTTATATCCGTCAAAATGTATTGCCATTCTGCTGTAGACGACCTTGTTGGTGAACGTACAGTTCCGGCCTTTCTTCGACACCAACGTTAGAGCCCACCCCTCAAATCTTGCTTCACTTTATCCGCGAGAGCTCACAGTGAAAACTTTGAAACTGCGGGAAGCAACGCTTCCTACTCTAAAGAACGTTATTGCAGCGGTTGGGCGTCAACGCATGCAGAGCAGAAGAAGGAGAAAGACCGACTGGAAGGGAGAGCAAGGGTTGGAGAGCACACAACAGGGCTCCGCCTCATGACTGGCTGACTCACAGGTGGCTACATAGTACCCTTCACTACTGTGATATATATATGTATATATATTTCAATTTTACAGACAAATGGGCACTGTACATATAAGCTAAGCCAGTAACTTCAGCGTTGATGGGATGGTCACTATCGTGATGGAGAAAGAATGAGTCAGTTGAGATCTGGTGGAGGAAATGCGTTTTCGAACTTTGTAGAGTTATTGTCTTTGTTTCTTGTTGTTTTAAACACCTTAAATGTACGATTGCTGGAGGTATGGAAACTCTGATTTAGTAAAACAGTATCTTCTGCTTAGCATAAATTTTGTGGTTTCATATTAATGTCAAAATATCTTTGTTTGTGAAATGCGTTTACAAAATTTTATGTTCGACTTTAAAATAACCACAAAACAACCATACTATTAACTTCATTATAAACAAAGATCGGGTATCTTAAAGAAAACAGTTCTTCCAAATTTATTATTAAACTATTTTTGGGGGGGTTCAAGGGTATCCAGTTTATGACTTAAGGTTGTTTAACCAAGGACATTTTAATTAGGAATTTTGGAAATTGCGTAACTTGTTATTAACTTTGAGCTTTGCAACTTTTCAATTAATCATTCAAAGTATTGTTAATAAAATTAATTAACGTTAGAAATCCGTTTTAAATTTTTTGATTAACTTTTCGAACTTCACAGTTCGACTGGGGATAAAATTTTTAAAAGTATTCAAGGTAAAATTAGTTGTTAAAAATGGCAACCCCTAATCAAACTAAAAACACTAGAAAGAATGCAGCTGACTGACAGCACTCCCCCTTTCGACAACCTTTGGCTGACCGAAAAATGGGATTTGATCATTATTCTTATAAGTACAGGCCATTTTCGGTAACGAGTTGCGAACCCTTGGCTTACAGTTAGAACACGTTAACGACTAGGACACATCAGCTCCAAGTTGTAAATAAGCTGTGTCATTGTGCTAAAGAACAATATTATTGATTTTCGGATTTATAGGGGTCCGAGCTCCCTCAGTGGACACAGCAGATAGCCCAATGTGGTTTTGCTGTAATAAAATACACAAACCTACACGAAATGATTTGAAAACAAAACAGAACAGAATATTTAATATGTTGTTACTAGATGAAAAGCTGGTCAAAATGTTAGTTAGTAATCGTATTTTTTTTCTGTCACATTGTTTTCTCTTAACCTTTCATCGACGTAGAGTAATAATAATAACAATATATTATTAGTCTTGTGTGTACAATTTATTCTAGCTACAGAAAATTTAGGAAATTATGACGTATCGGAGAACAATAAACAAATTCAAGACGCTACACACGGCTGTAAGCTTGATGACAAAAGACCAGAAGACCAAAGAAATAAAAACACCGCCACCAAACCAGTAACAAGCAAATCACTTATAAACATAAGTATCAAGATGATTTACCTGATACGTTTCTGCTGCTAGAAAGAAAAATAAAAACGCATTATTATGTAACGAAGTGCCCACCTAGTAGCATAAAGTATAATTTTTCAATAACAAAGACAAGTTCTTCGGAAATAATGTCTTAGACGGGCTTTCAAAATCAGATATGGCTCGGCATGACCAGGTACTTAGGGCGCTCGACTTGTAATCTGAGGGTCCTGGGTTCGAATATTCGTTACATTAAACATAGCCCCACTATTAGTTAATAAAAGTAGCCCAAGAGATAGCGGTGAACGGTGATGACTAGCTGCCTTCCCTCTGGTCTTACACTGCTAAATTAGGGACGGCTAGCACAGATAGCCTTCGTGTAGCTTTGAGCAAAATTTAAAAAAAACAACAACAAAAAATCAAAATCAGATCATCGGTAATTCTAAACCTTATAAAGAGATAAAACCTTTAGTCAGGTTCTAAAGGTTTCATTGTTACTAAATATCAAACGTTATTATTTTTCACTTCGAAAGATGAATTTATCATAATATATGCGCAAAAACATTATAGCTTATTTTGCAAGAATTTTGCTTCTATTACCTTACTAACTTTTATGGTGGAATAATCTGCATTTGATCGAATACACTGAGAACTTAAAAAGTAACATGTATACCATATCGAGGTTAACCAGAATAATGAACGCTTTTAATGTTTATTTGCTACACCGAAACGGCTATGAACATGAAGAATAATCAACTATTTTTGTTCTAAATAAATCTGTTGATGACATTTTGTTTAATTAAACCATGAAAAAACAACTGACAATGAACTATTTGAAACAATATTTTGAAGTTATTTATGTGTGTATAATTTAATTGTTTGTACCTTTAAAAAACCTTACGTTCAGTAGAGACATCTTACATACCTGCATATTAAAACAGAAAGGAAAATGCAGCTTTATAAGAAACTTTATACTTTAACGGAACATGTGACCAGCACGACAATCATAACACGAAACTGGACAGTCACACTAGCATGAGTCAAGGTGAAGAAGTAGAGATTTGTAAACTTATTATGCTAAAATATGGAGTTCGAGACCCCGCAGTAAACACAGCAGATAACCCAATGTGTGGCTTTTCTCTGAAACAAGCAAACCAACATGAGGTTAAAAAAATGTTATTTCAAGACGCCATGTTGGTTGGTGGTAAACAACAGCTTACCTAATTCGACTTAATATAATCCTTGGTCTGAAATTAGCATACACGTGGAGAAAAAAAAGCAGAACCTTTCATCCATTGACAACATGGTATCAAATGATTCTCTTTTCTTTTCACCTTGAGTGTATATCTAGTTTTCCGCATATGCATTTGACACAATTACTTCAATTTATGGATGTCCGTAATATATTTGTTCTTTAGTTCAATGATTTCCATGCTTATAATAAAAAAATGAAATATTTTAGTCCCACTTTTACGTGGATATTGCCCTACTCTCTCAGGATAGGGAGACATCAGGGTCTGGCATGGCCTGGTGGTTAGGACGCTCCACTTGCAATCTGCGGGATCGAATTCCGTCACACAGAATATACTTGCCCTTTCGGTTGAGGGGTGGGTTATAGTATCATTCCCACTATTCTTTGATAAAATAGTAGCTCAAGAGTTGGCGATGGGTGGTGTTAACTAGAGGCCTTCCTTCTAGCTTATCACTGCTAAATTAGGAATGACTGGCGCAGATATCCCTCGTGTCGTTTTACGAAAATCTTCAAACCAAACCTAGACACCAGTCATTATTTGAATTTTACCTAGGTATAAAGTGACTTGAAATATTCCCAGATTAATGTAAGGGTGTTGCTTTTTCTTTCACTCTCTCTCCCGTTTTGACGTCTTATCCCAGGTGAACGGAACAATCTCGTTTACCTACTAATGTTTACCTCTGGTATCTATCCACTGCTTACAGCTTCATAAAACGATGTCAAAGATGACTTCAACTCTTAACACGAGTCGTTAAATTTCCACACACACACACACAGCTGATAGTGGCCGTAACCACAACACTGACCGCTAACAGAACTCGAGCTCACCTACTTGTTAAGATTTGCTGGTTAAGATGTAAGGATATTCTCTAAACACTTTACTATTAAGCAGTTTTGTAGAATTACACACGGACTTTTCTCTACGTTCAAATACTTTTATTCACGAGTGTTCGACCCTCTTACCAGAACCTTAATTGGGCGGTGGGTACACGGTTGCCGATGAAGGTTCCGGTATGAGTGCCGAAAGTTCCCGATTAAAGGTATCTTAACGTAGATAAAAAATATGTTTAGAATTCTACACATTTTTCTTTACCTACGTTGTGAATTTTAAACAAATTTTTAGCAGTCTTGTCGCTGTTTTCCTTTAAACAGGAAAAAAACAACCACTGTGTAGTCTGCTAAATTAAAGCTTCACACCATATTCTTTCTCCCAGATCTTTCACTCTTCAGACAGTTTACTTACAAGGACTTTTCATCACACAACTAGTCCCGTACTTCACTACAAATTGTTATGAGCTGAAATGAAAGAACCGTATTTTTTTCGAAAAATACTCCGTATACGTAAACCCAATAAAAAGTGTAGTATTACATCTATATGTTTAGGTTTGACTTTAAAAGAATCGAACAATTTAACGTTTATCACATCATTGTACTGTTGATAAATAATTATGTTTACAAAACAAAATATTTCGTAGCAGAGTGAACGGTTTTATTCTCACAAACAAGCGACCCGTCATGGCCAGGTGGTTAAGGGGGTTGCGGGTTCGAATCCCAGTCACACCAAAGATGCTCTTCCTTTCAGTCGTGGGGGCGTTATAATGTGACGGTAAGTCCTACTATTTGTTGGTGAAAGCGTAGCCCAACAGTTGGCAATGGTCAGTAATAATGAGTAATAATCTTCCTTCTAGTCTTACACTGCTAAATTAGGGGCTACTGGCGCAAATAGCTCTTGAGTAGCTTTACGAGAAATTCAAAACAAACCACACTCATAAGCCTCAGCAAACCAATAAACTATCACACTAACCTAAAAATAAAACTGAGTAATAAAGAAGTTGAATAATCTGGTGGGGAAGTCTATAACTATAGAGCAGATATGTACACTGTTATTTATGTTTGAATGGATACAAATTTTTATGACAGAATTTTCGTATTCAAGGCCTTTAGCATAATAATAATTTGCTTTTAAAATATTCCGATAATATAATTTCTATATATTAGTAAACTTTAAAATGAAGTAAATAATTTCTGCATCTTTTTGCCGGCAGTCAAATATCATCGAACTGTTTCAAAAATACGTTTACGTATTGTAAGTGTACACCCTTCTTTACAGTTTTTAAGAAAAACATTAAATTAATTGCGAAAATTGATTCAGTTTGAAATTCGCGTAAAGCTACACGAATTCTATCTCCGCTAGCCGTTCATAATCTTGCAGTAAAAGACAAGCGGAAGAATAGATAGATAATTACCACCATCCCGTACTGCCAATTCATTGGCTACTTTTTTACCAACGAATAGTGGGATTGAAAGTTCATTATAAACACCTCCTACGACTGAAAGGGCAAGTATGTTCGATGTGATGAAGATTCGAACTTACGACCCTCAGTTTGCGAATCAAGCGCCCCTAATAGCCTGGCCATACCGGACCTACATGCAAAGACAGGTGTTCTAGAACTCAGTGCACCTATCTCTTTTCCAGACACATCAGGTGTTCTACAATCACTAACTATTGTTCTTCAAAACCTTTACGTAAAACCTCAACACCCTTCCTCGTATTACGAAATATCGCGAAATATGTGTATCAGTTATACACCTGACGTGTTGTATCAACACTCTACTTAAACATATCCATAAATGAAATATGTATATCAGTTATACACCTGACGTGTTGTATCAACACTCTACTTAAACATATCCATAAATGAAATATGTATATCAGTTATACACCTGACGTGTTGTATCAACACTCTACTTAAACATATCCATAAATGAAATATGTATATCAGTTATAAAACTAATTAGCTGTATCAACACTCCACTTACATACAACTAGAAACGGGATGAATGTATTAGGTGTACACCTAACGAGTTGTATCAACACTTTGCTCACATACAACTACAAACAAGATGAGTATATGAATTTTACATGTGACGAGTTGTATCAGTTATTCACTTACACATAACTAGAAACGAGATGTGTATGCATCGGTTATACATCTGACGAGTTCTATCAACACGTTATCCACATAAAAGTTGAAATGTAATGTGTGTACTAGTTATACACCTGAAGGTGTATTTCAGCACCGTACTTATATACACCTGAAAACGAAATGTTTAACTATTATAACCTGAAGGTGTATTTCAGCACCGTACTTACATACAACTACAAACGAAATGTTTATTTGTCATACACCTGAGGAGTTGTATCAGCCCCTTACTCACATACAATTGGAGTTTCACTGTATAGGTATTTGGGTATTGATGTTAAATACCCAGGAGGGTCAGGTACATTAGACATCTTCCTCTCTCCCGAACGTTGATAGCGTCTGACGTTAGGGTTTTTTTTTTTTTATAGCTTAGGACCTGAGCAAAAGTATAGCATCGTACTCAGGCCCATTTCAGGGCATAGTCCATGCATGGACGCACAAGTTTTTTTCCTTCCTTTAATTATTTCTCTTGTATTTTTTTTCTTCTTTATGTTTTTTTAATTATATTTTTTTTGTATTTTTCATATATGTTTTTTTTGTAATTTTTCTCCTTTTTCTTCTTATGTTGTTTTTCTCCATGGAGAAAATGCTACTACTACTTGTAATAACAATAGAATAATTATAATAAAAGAAAAAATAAATAAAAATAAAAAATAAAATAATAATAAAAAATTAATTGTCTAGTGCAGTGGTTCTTAACCTTTATCAGTGTTTGCACCCCTTTCAAATCAGTAATCATTTCTCGCACCCCCTGGAAACTTAAATATAAAAAAAGCTAAAATATAAAGCATACTCTTATGTAAAATATAGATTTGCTTTAATTATTCATGGGCATCCTCGCACCCCTTGGGAATCATCTTCGCACCCCCTAGGGGTGCGGGCACCCCTGGTTAAGAACCCCTGGTCTAGTGCAAGGTGGCCAGCTTGTGTAACATTTCTTAAATACATGTTAAAAAGGGAGAGGTATTTAGGACTATTTACATCATGTACGTGGAATCTGTCGAGATCACACATTAAGTTATACTTATGCCAATTCTTATTGAAATATTTTAGAGAATTATGCAAGAGTCTTGAATTTCGCGCAAAGCTACTCGAGGGCTAGAGACTAGAGGGAAGGCAGCTAGTCATCACCATCCACCGCCAACTCTTGGGCTACTCTTTTACCAACGAATAGTGGGATTGACCGAAATATCATAACGCCCCCACAGCATAAATGGCGAGCATGTTTGGTGTGACGGGGATTTGAACCAGCAATCCTCGGATTACGAGTTGAGTGTCTTTACCACCTGGCCATGCCGGGCCCTGGAATAAGGGAGTGTGAAAAACTTGAAAATAAATTATAACTTTAGTTTCATTAGATCATAACTGTATATATAAGTATTATAAAGCTGCTGATATACGTATCAATCCCGAAATGTATAAGTTATCAACTATAACTTAATTTGGTGTTCTCGAAACTTTTTAAAGTTGAGATAAGTCAAAAAAAGTGAAATTTCATCTCAAAACATTGTATTATTTATCAAAAATTTATTTTTGAAGACTGACTATATGACGAGAAGACATAATTGAAAGAAAATGATAACAGTAGATGTGTTAACATGATAATTTTATATCTATATAATAACATGATCTTACATAAAGAGTATAGATACACATAATGTATTTGCATACATACTAGCAATGATATACATGTACACAAGTTAAAACAATGTATTACATAGACTTTTAAAATGTGTATATTTCTCATTCTATCCATTCGTACTTGGAATTATAACTGCTGTTGTTGGAGTCCAAAAGTACCCGCTTTTCAGTGGCATCTATCCTATATAAAAGTCGATATGTGTTAGCCAAAATGCATTTATTCTGATATAATAGTTCGATTGCTGTCTGACCATCACGATTTTAATAAAGAGGGTGCAAGCTATCTGTGAAACCTTATAAGTGTAATGAGTGTTGATATAGAAAGCCTAAAGTAAAGCCGTAGTGTGAGATCACCTAACCTGGAAATAAGTGCGTAAAATTTATTACGAAAATGAAAGATATTGATAATTTCACACTTAAACCGATTTTGAATTAAACTATTTTCTGTTATATAGACAATGTTTTAAATAAAAACAACTATCTTCAGTTAACTCAAGAACTCTAAAACTTTTAATTAAGAAATCAACAAATCTTTTTCTAGATTTATTGTCTATGCATTTCAATATATGCTTTCAGTAGATAGACTAACAACGATATTAGGTTATACTTTTGTTGTTATGAAATACGACTAAGTCACTGTTGGAACGTTGTGTTAGCAAAAAGCTCTGGCTTTTTTATATAATACAAGTCACTAATCTATTTGATTTTTACAACTAATTATTATTATTATATGAATACGCCACAAATTCATTTCATGTATGATCTTAATTTTGATTGGTTCACCGACATCTGACTTCCTCAACTGCACCTTTTTGCTTATTTGTTAGTGAAGCTTGATTTCGCAAAATTCATTTCAATTGGTCATGAAATATGAGGTAGGGTAATACTATGAGGGGTAGCAACTCCCTACAAATATGACGGGTTTTCCATAGTTTGAAACTATAAATGTTAATGTTTGAGTCCAAGAGTATGTGATATTCAGAGACGTACGAGACTACTTATACATTCTGTTGTCGAAAAGTGTCATCTTTTCACTCCAGTTTAAGACATACATGTTGCCGTCTAAACCCACAAGTGTCTGCTCCTTTCTTACAGTTGAAGTTATATATACATATATATGTGTGTGTGTGTGTTTGAGGATATCTAAATATATTGTAGTTTTTGCCTTCACCCATGTGTGAATACATTTTGGGTCAGTGCATAATCCCTAATCAGTCTTTTTTTATATCTGGAAATTAAATAAAAAATACTTCTATTGCGTATAAATAAAATAATTATATGTTATCTTCGTGCCGAGTATATAAAAGCTATGTTTTTGTTACTGTTAGTTATGAATTACAGAATGTTGGTTTAGTTCTATGACTTTGTATAGTTGACACGTGTTTATAAATCTTTCGACTGCTGTAAATTCATCCGCAAGTAGATTTCCCAAAGACATTAAATAGAAGAAGTTAGACCTGCACACCTACTCAAGTAAATACCGATATGAACTACTTAAACAGATGTATCTAACACATAACATACTATTAACCGTTTCAGACCCTGCGGGAGATACTCGAATGAACGAGCTTTAAACGTGATTCAAGTGTAGTATAATTTCCGTTCCTGGTGAGAACCAGAAAAGAATCTTGACAGCAGCGAATACTATAATTTAAGGTATTTGTAATAACAATAGAATTTGCTGTCAACTCAGCGTGACGATTATTATATATTTGTAAACTTGATAAAACACCACGACCACAACTCTATAACGACACTCGTAAAATGAAGAGGGTAAAATACATTTCTTCTGCAATTATATATACATCGTTACATCTAAACTTAAGTCAACAATATCATTTTCGGACAAATATCGCGCGATTTGCTACACGTACACACGTATATACATAATATTATTATATTTTAATTATTAATTACTAGTATGGCTGATAGGTGTGATTTTGATGTATGAAGCTACATCTTTTTTTCGACATGAAAAGAACGCGAGTTTAAAAGTTAAGAAAATTGTTGTTTGTTTTTAATTTCGCGCAAAGCTACACGAAGGCTATCTGCTCTAGACATCCGTAATTTAGCAGTGTAAGACTAGAGGGAAAGCAGCTAGCTAGCCATAACCACCCATCGCCAACTCTTGAGCTACTTTTTTACCATTAACCGCTAATGACATGCCTACGACTGAAAGGGTGACGGGTATTCGAACCCGCTACCCTTAAATTATTAGAAAATTGAAAAACAATGAGATTGTAGACAAGTTAAAACTTATTATTATTATCTTTGTATTTACATATTAATCTGTAATAAGCCTTCCTCCCGTCTACATTTCAGAGTTAGAGTTGAAAACAGGAATAAAAGAAAAATTGTACATTTGACATGTTACCATTTTTCCCACTATGAAATGTAATTCATCTATCAATTGCAAAAAATTTTAACTAGAATCTGATAGCAGTATGTAAACGACAATAAAATACGAGCTCCAATGAACAGGATGTCGCTAGTCTGTGAAAGATGGCCACCTAACCTGTAATGTATGACAGAAAAAAATATCTCACCGGATACAACAAAACTGAAACCAACCGTACAGTATTTTTAGGCACCACTTAGTATCAGTAGCTGTGAATATTATTAAGTACAACCGCCGCAGTCAAGTAATAACATTTAATACATCACGATAGAGTTGTATTACTCCACGAAGTGACTATGAGCTAAATGAAGTATATGAAAATATTTACATTTCACACAAGGGTTTGAAAATATATTGTCATATCTTGACCAAAGTGTTCCTTAATTTTGTAAATAAATAACCAGGAGAAAGCTCTGTACAAACTCAGATATTCTAATGGTTCTGACTAAACGGCGCGAATTCAGCAACATGATGAGAAATATGATAAGAATTCAAGCTTTAGTCTTACAACAGAAGATCGTTAAAAGATAATATAATGATTGAATTGTGTAGATTGATTCTGAGAACCACGACAATCCAATATTAAAGAAAACTTTTCGTATAACTTAAAAAACACATTTAAATGTTATTTGTAAGTTATTCGGGATGAATTGGATGAGAGGTTATTTAAAACTAGATCACGATCGAGTTACAGAAGCCTCTGGTTTTCTGGTTCAATGAAAGAAAGCAACGTGGCTATATGTGGCAAACCACCAGTGTAAAAATAAAACAAAGTAAAAATGAAAACAAGTTGAAACAAAAAACTCTAAAACTTAGGTAAAAATCTAAACAGAAACAAAAAAGCCAATTACCCGCAAATAGCTAAACACCCAATCAAGTTGGATATTGTCGCCATCCCTAATGACACCAGTTAAAATGGTGCCACCGTTTACACTCGTAACGAAGCCACGAAAATAAAACGTGGGCAACTGAGATTTGAGTGTCACAAAATAGGGTCAGTCCCACATAAAAGAAAACGATAGGTTAAAGACTGTGACTAATGCGTAGCCTAGTCAAGACAACTTCCTCGTTTCGATCCTGACGGAAACAAGACGGCTACAGAGCAACAGAAAGTGGAATCTGGAAAAACTTGTTATGAAGTTACCCACCTCAAGTCGACTGTCAACTAATGCGAAGCCAAGCCTTGATCACAGGACCATAGTTCAAACAGGGAACAGACACCACCGTGACAACACCAGAGCAGACAGATTACGCTGCACTGTCAAATGCGTGTTCTCTAGAACACCGACATGGCCAGATGTCCAGAAAGATTGTACAGAAATGGATGGCAGAGAAAAATGAATCAGTAATTTCTGAATGTCTAAGAGAACAGGATTAGAACGGACATCAAGCGAATCTGGCGCCAATAGAGAACTAAAGCTGCAATAGAATAAACAGTACAGTTAGTGATCCAAAACAAGAGAAATGGCGTACAATTCGGCAGTGAACATAAACTGTAGAGGGTATCCTATGAGCAACAACTGAGCCACAACAAACCGTATAATCAACTGTTTTCAAACTGTCTTTAAGAATAAGAGAAGAATGGTTCAAAAGATGTTTGGCAAAGATAAGACAGTACTTCTAATCCAGAGTATCAGCCTTCCTCAGATGACTGAAAGATAAGACAGTACTTCTAATCCAGAGTATCAGCCTTCCTCAGATGACTGAAAGATAAGACAGTACTTCTAATCCAGAGTATCAGCCTTCCTCAGATGACTGAAAGATAAGACAGTACTTCTAATCCAGAGTATCAGCCTTCCTCAGATGACTGAAAGATAAGACAGTACTTCTAATCCAGAGTATCAGCCTTCCTCAGATGACTGAAAGATAAGACAGTACTTCTAATCCAGAGTATCAGCCTTCCTCAGATGACTGAAAGATAAGACAGTACTTCTAATCCAGAGTATCAGCCTTCCTCAGATGACTGAAAGATAAGACAGTACTTCTAATCCAGAGTATCAGCCTTCCTCAGATGACTGAAAGATAAGACAGTACTTCTAATCCAGAGTATCAGCCTTCCTCAGATGACTGAAAGATAAGACAGTACTTCTAATCCAGAGTATCAGCCTTCCTCAGATGACTGAAAGATAAGACAGTACTTCTAATCCAGAGTATCAGCCTTCCTCAGATGACTGAAAGATAAGACAGTACTTCTAATCCAGAGTATCAGCCTTCCTCAGATGACTGAAAGATAAGACAGTACTTCTAATCCAGAGTATCAGCCTTCCTCAGATGACTGAAAGATAAGACAGTACTTCTAATCCAGAGTATCAGCCTTCCTCAGATGACTGAAAGATAAGACAGTACTTCTAATCCAGAGTATCAGCCTTCCTCAGATGACTAAGACAGTACTTCTAAAAGATCAAGACAGATAAGACAGTTCTAATCCAGAGTATCAGCCTTCCTCAGATGACTGAAAGATAAGACAGTACTTCTAATCCAGAGTATCAGCCTTCCTCAGATGACTGAAAGATAAGACAGTACTTCTAATCCAGAGTATCAGCCTTCCTCAGATGACTGAAAGTGATAATAAGCTATGACACGATGGGCTGATTATTGGACTCACCAACGTCATTCAATGACAGACCCTATTCAGCCAGCTGTGCCTGAATATGAAGGTCAAAAGAACGAATGGCAGACCACATTCTGGAAAAGCACAGCTCACTAAGGAAAGAAGACAATCCAAATCGCAAATAGTGGAGATGAAGAGGAGGTTCGAGAGTCTGAACTGGCAAAGTGCGATGAAATTCCACACATAGAACTGAAGCTCCAGATGATGTACAAGGTCCAGCGTCTTCGAAGTAGAGGGCCTGACAGAAACACAGACCTATAGTTCTACTAGAAACATGAGGGTACAATCGATCCTCAACATAGATCATAAGTCTGCTCTCCAAGAGGTAAAAACAAAAAGACATGAAGGATATTCAGTGTTTTTTTACTCTTCAAATTTGAGAAATAAAAGTAAGCTTATGGTAAAAGATAAGCCACAAAGGCTTTACCTCATGGACCATGGAATAAACACCACCACTGAGACAGATTTCAAGACCGGGTATAAACCCGTTGTTGGCAAAATGAGCACAGAGAGAGTTAGAGGAAAAGAATGTAAAACCATTTGCAATAGTCCACTTCAATAAGAAAGTGAGGGCGGTCTGAAGCTGACACTTAATAAATCTTAAGTTCAGTGACCGACAACAAGTGTGGAAGTAGTTTAGTGATAGCATTGATTTTATTACTGAAAAGTGAGACAATCAAGACCCAGCACTAAAGAGTTCCAAATTTCTATGTGAAAAAACATGAAAGGTCCGAGCTCACACGGACTTGGAATCAACTGTAAAGTACAATATTATGAATAGAAGGGCGAGAAAAGTCTTCCTCAAGAGTATCAGCGATCCTCTGAAAATCAACTTTTTGACTATTGAAAATTGAACAGAATGGAAAAATACTTCTCACCGACCTTCTAATTCTTGTCCTTGATTACTTTGGAACTGGTGGAAGAAGAGATGCTGGTGATGAACTTAAGCCAGTGTTCCCTGTGGCTTTAATGTCTGACTGAATGAGTAAGAGTAATCTCGTTCGAAAGCAACGTGGTTGGAAAGATTAGAACACCTTCAGAAGCCACAGAGGGCTTCTGACAGAAAGGAAACCATCATGGAAAACTTGTCAAAGCTTTGGGGATAGAATGAACAGCTGGTTGATATAGATGTAATCAGTTCCTGTTTTCACACAGTCGTTAATAGAGGGAAAATTAATGACAGCAAAATCATGTTCCAAGACAGTAATGAAGGACAGCCAGTCAGTCTGCATCAACTTCAATCTTCCTCAAATTTACAGGAAAAGTACCACGGTCAATCTTCCAAGAAAATTATAAAAAAAAAAAAGCCAAGAACAAGTTGTTCAATAGCAGTAAAAACTGAATAGATACATAAAAATAGGTAAAAGAACCGGTGTTGAAGAGAGAAAGGTTGTGGTCTGAGAATATATGTTCCTCAGAATAACCCATCTGATCAATTTCTGCACCACTCCAAAGAAGATTGTGTCCATTAAATTCTCCCGAGATAAAAAAAGGGAAATGGTAGCTGTTCTATGAGAGCATCAAGTCTATTTGATTGAAAGTCTCTCCTCTAGACAGGTAACGAAAACAAGCAGTGATTGTACAACCCGTGAAGATATGGACAGCTACATTTTCCAAGGTTGTATCAATTGGCACAGACAAGGTGGGTCAACCAGTAGTGCCACTCCTTCATTGGTCCATCTATCACACAACCAATCATGCCAGTATAAAGAAAACTTCCAAAAGGTGACAGTATCAGTAGGTATTAAAAGTTTATTATAAGGAATCAGTCGAGGCTCTAATATTATCCAAATCAGAAAGAAACCCTTGAAAGTTCCATGGTATCAAATTGGTCATATTTATTTAGGTGGAAGAGAACTGGGCAAAGAACCTTTCCGTTTACGACCATATATTTTCCTTTGGAAGAAAGATATCTATCAACCTCCATGGAACTTACCCATATAGATTTGGTAGATCTCTGTCAGTAGAGGCAAATTCTAGTGATTGAGGGTGTGACTGAACAATGGTTCTGCATCTGAGTCGAAGATGATGGACCTGAATAGTCATGAAAACAACGGTGGGAACAGAGGCAGAAGTAGACATAAACCTGTTAACTCTTGTATTCACAGAAGGCAAAAGATTCTTCACATGGTGCGAGAAAGACTCTGAAAGAGGTTCGGAAAACTCTGTCTGTACTCCCACTGTAACAGTGGAACATCGGGCAGCAGCATATGTCTGAGATGAAGCAGAAAACAATTCTTGAGCCTATGGATAAAAATATTATTTACAGTTTTAAGCATTTTATCTTTTTTCTCTCCACGCACATAGGACAAGAATATAAATAAGAGAGATGGAAACCATAATAAATAACGCAGTAAGGGTCCATTTGATTCTCGTAGGCGTCATTGTCTTTGCCGCCACAATGAGCACATCAAAGAACCACGACAAAAAGCCTTTAAATGTTTGAACCACCAACATTGGAAATAGCCGAGAGAGTTAGGAATATAGGTGGATGTAGCGATGTAAACATCAAAATCAGAACATTTATACGTAGTGTAATTTCATATTTATGAGAAGAGATGTCTCACCGTAAAAACTCCTCCTCTGGAGAAACCAGCAAGGATCTCAGACTCGTAAATGTTTCGTAAAACCTTCTCAACGATGACTCCTTGAGAATAATTTAAACAAGAGAGTAATCTCAATAGGTATATCCAATGGTCTTCAAATTTAGAAGTTTTAATAATTATCGAAGAAAGAAAGTTTAGTAATATGATTTTCTTCTCAATTCTTTAGTTACAAACTTGGAATAAAAGTTAATTTATCATCATGGTTTGTTTTGAATTTAGCAGTGCAAGACAAGAGGGAAGGCAGATAGTCATCACCACCAACTCATGGGCTACTCTTTTACCAACGAATAGTAGGATTGACTGTCACAATATAACGCCCCCACGGCTGAAAGGGCATGTTTGGTATGACTGGGATTCGAACCCGCAACCCTCAGATTACGAGTCGAGTGCCTTATCCACCTGGTCATTCTCTCTTGTGACATAGTTTTGATTATATATATATATATATATATATATTCTTTTCAGTTTCGCCTTATTAGTTTGATCAATAGATTTCCTGCTGTAACATAAGGTCAGGAATTTTCACGAAACCAATGGGTCGACCCAATCGAAAACATTATATAATTTCTGAATAGAAAATATTTATTACAATAATCGTTGAGATGTTTAAAGTTGGTATTGTTTTATTAAATTTTTAAAACCTAATGATCACGATTATACAACAGTATAGTCAATTATTTAGAGAAATTAAAGCTTAAAGTGAATGGAACTGGTTATATTAATATAAATTACCATTTTCTAATCATACAAGACGAGTTTCTGAAAGTTGGTTTTTCAGTTGTAAAACTTTGGAACAAATTGATTGCACCTACTTAAAAAAGTGAACATGCTTAATATAATATCAAATTCATACGTCAGAATAAATCACTGAATCATTTTTAAATTTCAAAAGCATCAAATGAAACAAGACTTTATACACAATGATTTATTATCCGGAGTTGGGTTAATCACGGTAAAAAAGTATTTCGTATTTCAAAATGTTTTACATTTGAAATCTATTTAAAAACCATTAGTTAAATAATCAAAGCTTTTTAATGACTCTGTTTGAGCTTGATGGGTAGAATTCGCCCTAAATGAAAGTATTTGCTTTATTTTTTAACTATATGCGCTTTAAAGAGCACACGTTCCAATGCAAGTTGCCTCCACTCTTCTCTGATAGTAGATTCTAGGATTTAACTTCTTTCTCTAACACTTAAACAGTTTTTGTTCTACATTTAAGAAGTGTCTACTTATTTTTTTGCCAACCACGGGTATTAAACTCGGTTTCAAGCATCGTACGTCCGCAGAAACAACACTGCGGTTTGGAGTTGAGCACAAATCTATACAATGGTATATCTGTGTGGATTTGTGCTCAACTCCAAACAGTCTTGTTCTCTGGAATTATATATAAAGGAATAAAATTATCCCAAGCTGTTTTCAGGGCCTAGTGGCAGTCTCATTTTATTTTAAACAACCCTTAAAAACACCCTCCTAGTTTTTAATTGCTTGGATATACCTCTTTAGTCTCAACTAATTATGACTAACTCGTCTATCCCCCCCACAAAAAAAATAAACCTAACAGTTTCGTGTCAGTAGAAGTCCCATTGTAGGAAAAAAATTTAAATGACTAAATCTTAATATCTCAAATGAGTAAGGAGGCAGAGCTCTCCAATATTCCACATCAACACCTCCAATGGTTTTCTACTTCCTAAACATTTTACTCACAGTAGATATGAATATAGGTAAGAAAAGTATAATATAATTATAATATGACAACTGCTGCATCATTAACTAATATTCAATGAAGATGTGCGAGATCCCTTCTACGAGATACCTTGACTCAAACTAGCAGACAAGTGTTGACCAAAACAAAACATGAAGAGCTGTGTATCACGAGACTAACAAACGTTAATGGTACGAAGCCCATTACTAGCTATTCCTACACTGTCACAATGCTTTGGTGATATATTATGTGATTTTTAAATGATTATTATTTTATAATTATCACAACTTATTTAAATTGCTTTTGGTACTATTAATATTCCACATAAATTATTGTTGTATATTACACAAGAAAACTAAACTTTAATCAGAACCACTTTTATAAAATAATCTTATGCTCTCTCTTTGGTTCATGAACCAGTGGTTAGACCTTAAAGAAAACACATGAATAATTCGTGTTGAGTTACTGGAAGAATGATGGAATCCAGCAAAGCACACCACACTGTTACAAAAGGTTACAAGGGACCCAAAGGATGTTACCAGCAGAATGTAGAACAGCATTAAAAGCAATGGTACAGTTACATTATTCATAACACAAAGTGACAACAGCTATGTTTTCATTATGATTCACAACAAACATAGAGTGCATGTTCCACGAGTGAATCAGATGTTATTCTGTGTACAGACAGTTAGAAATATGGTTCACATTGCTATTCTCTCTGCTAGATGCCTAACGAGATGCATTCCATCTACAGCAAAGTATAAAAAGGCATGCCTGCAATAGTACCAAAAACATGTTCAGCAGGCAACATGTAGATTTGTAGAACAATACTTCCATTTTCATTCAAAAACACAATACCTATAGTGTTGGTGGAATCAGTAAGCACTGGTAGATGTACTGGTCTGTTAAGCCTCATGAAATATTGCTACTAATGCTACACATTATAACAATAAAATCATGTAACCCATTATGGATGGGTTACATCTTAATGCAATTGGTTCCAATTTAAATATAACAGACCATAATTCTCATCAACCCATGCTACACTGGATGATGAATTCCAAAAAGGAAAAACAAAGAAAAAAAAAAGATTGAATGACCTGCATTTTCAGCCTTAAATGTCTACTCACTAGTCTGAGATAATACTGGGAAACTTATCAGATACCATTAAGTGATGCACCAGACATTAAAAATACCCTACAAACAGATTCTGAGCATGCATTACAAATGCTTGCCTGTTCATTGTGACCAGACTCGATTCTAAAATGTCAGGTATGAATTGAAAAGATTTGAGGCTACTTTTACCAAATGTTCCTTTCAAACAGTTGCATTCAGACCACAAAAAGAATGATCAAATACCTATCTTGCATACAAATCAACCAAGGTAAAGCATTAACATTATATTTTAACATTGGTTTTGTTTAGTCAAAGCAAAAATATACATTCTAATTGTCTTTTATTTTATTTAAAATTCATGGCTTATTATAAAATCAGGGAAAAAAATTTTAAGATCTTAAGGATAAATGATGAGTCTTTTAATCATATTTTTAAAATGTTTGAAAAGATAAAACTGACAACTTATTCTTTCCATAATACTTAAAAATATTTAAGTAATAGGTTTAAAAATAAAACATTGTCTAACCAACTCTGAAACTAGATTCACTGAAGATGAGACTGCAAAACCATAATCTCTAGTGTCGTATTGTGATGCTTGAATCTCATACTTTATGTGGATTTGTCATCAGCTCTTACTGTTCAAACTTTCTTGGTTTCTTTACTCAAATTACCTCAAGCAAAAAGAAACACTGACATAAAATGAACCTCAAATGATTTGCTTACTTCCTTACTTGCTCATTATTATTCCCTGTAGGTTAATTTTTTTTTTATGGCACCACAATTCTTTTGCTACTGGCTGAAAATTTCCAACCAATATTTCATAACTTAGCTGCTATACAACAATTTTCAGCTTCTTCCAATTAAATTGTTGCCTGCCCTTATATTTACTTGATGGTAATAGCAGTGGTTATGTAATGATCTCAAAAAAATAAATTATGGAATAAATTCATTACAATATACATTGTCATTAAAAATGTGGATACTTTAGCTACCAAGGCATAATGATCTTGTACAAACAAAACACCCTATCTAAATAAATTTCCAAAACTCAAGCACAGTACTTTTGTTCGTCTCCGTATGAGAAAATATATATACAACACTGATTTCCTATTATAGTTTCAGTCACATCCAATAATTTAATACACTAGTACAAGAACAACTGTGTCAAAACTTGCATACTGTTAAAAGAGATAGTTCACAAAACACTTTATATATACATTTGAATATTAATGATGGTTTTTGCTGAGGAAAGCACAAAATATAATACCAGAAACCTCCAAGTGCACTTGAAGCAGTTTTTAAAATGTCAAGTTAAAAATAAAACTTCCTGTGAGAATTACACATACATAAAAAAAATCTAGAAAAAAAAATTCTATTCAAACTATAAATAGGTACATGATCTTACTTCCTCTATAAAAAGAAGATAAAATACATTACAGTTTGGAAATATACTGCATATACTGTTATTTCAGTGCCAACAATAGTAACTGTATAATGGATTATTAAATTTATTCAATCATTGTATATATATATATCTAAGAAACTGAACATTAAGTTACTTCTACTAACAGTTTATCAAAATGTCCATGGAAAGGCTAAAACAAGTAACAAATATGCCAATATAGTAACACCAAAATATGAAAAAGGCCTAACTTTAGTAGACTAGTATTTCCAAGGTTTGACCACTTAGAATAAAAGATATTTCATTCCTATACTGATATGTAAAATATTTAAATTTTCCTATCAACTATCCAATGTCACAATATGCAAAAATTATCTCTGTGTGTGTGTGCTTGTGTGTGTATATATATATATATATATATATATATATATATATATATACACACACACACAACTTTTACTAACATCTTCTAAATTACTGCACATTATTAGTGTGCTTTTAAAAAGAAATTTCAGGAAATCCACAAATCTTAATACCTTTTCAGAAAATATTTAAAAGCAAAATATTACACTAATCCTTGTAAATAAAATCATATACACAAGACGAAATTTATACTAAAACACCTGCTTGCCAAAATACCTTTATTAGTTAAAAAAAATCAAAAGAATGACATAAAAACTGAACTACAAGATAAAATTAAGTCTGCCTATCAACAAATCTATGAATGATTTATATTAAGTTTAGTGAAGGCATCAGATTTTGTTAAATGAAATACACTAAGCAGAACCTGTGGGTTTAGAGAAATTTCTCCAAATTATATGCATACTAATTCATGGTTTGTAAACTGTAAAGACAGCTCCTCCTGCAATTCATATTATATTCTAAGAGTTAATTTAAGTATAAATAATAATAAAAGAACAGTGTTAAAAATCAGTTTTTCTTATAGGAAAGCCATATAAGGCTATGTGTTATGTCTACAGAGAGGAATCAAATCTCCAATTTTAGTGTTGTTAGTCCATAGACTTACAAATGTCCTGCAGTGGGACATTTAAAAATGAATAACACTGTGGTGGAATTCTAATTTATAAATGACTCACATACATTGTGTTTGCGTTTCACTTACAGCAAAGGCACATCGGGCTACCTGCTGAGTCCACCGAGGGGAATCAAACCCCGGATTTTAGCATGATTCACATACAACTGATAGTAATTAAACTTTATTTACTTGATCTGTCTCCTATTATAACAGTCGTTGTTCATGCAACTGATGCTACAAATAGTGTGTTGTCATATCCCAGCCAGCCTGATGAACACTTGAAATGAGTGCAAGACTTTATTGATGTGGCAGCAATTTACGTTTCTTTGCTTTCATTCTCAAGTTTTTGGCTTGTTCAAACAAACCAAACTATCTGCTGCATTTATCATGGGGAATCAAACCTCAGATTTTTAAGTTATCATTAGTTCACAGACTTACTGCTGACCCACTGGAAGATTACACATTTTTGGAACTAGATGTAACATCAGTAGATCAATATTATTCACTAATTAAAACTCGTAAAAGTTATTCAACAGCTTGACAAAGCATTAAACTGAATTGTATACATATAGTTACCCCTGCTCGGATAAATATGCAAATCCATTACACACACACACACACAATACATATATATTAAAATGTAACACAAAAGAAGCATGAATAGAACACATGCCAAAAAAAAAAAAATTACCAAAGTCCAACTACTCATGAGTGTTTCACACACACACACACACACAATGGTCCAAGCAGTATCATACGTGTACTGCTTACAACAAGAGTGTTGTTGTAAAGATACCTGCATTTAAATGTTTTTTCTTTGTATGATCCTCTGTAAGACAAAAAATTGGAATAAAATGGCTTAATGTATTAATAAAAACAACTCTTGACATTAATACAGAGAAATGTCATCTCAGAAGACAAAGTGTGGAGATGGTGTGATTTTCATGTTACATTTCCTTGGAATTTATCATGACTGATATATTTTTCTTCACAATTAATAGGATTGTACTTGATATAATGATATAATATTTTTTTCTAAATCAACACGACATCAGATAATCACCATTTTTGAATTCTAAACTATTCATCCAGAACAATTTTATGCAACATCAGACACATGTAAAAATATTTGAGATTTCGTATATTGCACACAACTGGCTATAATGGAATAAATTTATGTTAGAAGGATAATTTCCAATAAACAACTAATGTACACAATACTTCTAAATAACTAAACATATTTAAGTTCACACAAGTGCTGCACATTCAGTAATATTACTGTGAAGTCATTTTAAGTATTACAAAAACAATAAACTCCTACATAAAATACTAACTAAATCTAGTAAGCTTTAAACAAGAGAGAGAAAAATAAGGGATACAAACTCGACGTAACACAAGCCGTAAAAGCAAAGCTAACGGTTGCAAGCCTGCGTGCATGTCCATAGTAGCTAAACATGAGAAAGAAGAATGATGCTTTCAATTTAACTAAATTTACATGACAGAGACTTTGATTATAAATTGTGGTAGATGCTAGTCTTTGTCCTTCTTAATTAACTTGAAGACAAACAATACAAAAGCATACACTACTGTATACATGGAGTTGTGAACAAACAACACATAATAGAAACACAGCTTTATACTCCACAAATTTTCCTGATGTTCCAAATAACTCCAAAACTAGTACATATTGTTTGCATATGAAAGGCACAATCCACACAACTGTATCAGAAAAATAAATCTAAAAACAGGCTTACACATAAATCTTCTGAGCATGGATTATCTTTCAAAATGTCACAAGTCAATAAATGTATATTTTTTATTCACTATTATTGACTCAACAATTTGAAGGTCATCACCTATATAAGAGAATATTAATACTAAAATTTAAGTAAAATAAAACAAATGTTTTAAAAATATCCAATTTAAAAAATTGCCATGATGAAGAAATTATTAACTGTCACAAATAATGTAATAATCTTGAGGTTGGGCTAAAAACAGTTTTCAGTAACCCTTAAACAGCAGGAATGTTGTAGGTAGCAGCATTGATTGCTTTTACAGCTTATTACTGAAGTATAATATATATCATAAATTGTTTTTAAAAGATCTTTTCTACAGAGAAAAACTTGTCAATTTGATTTTTCACCATGAAAATATTTGCCTCTTGAAACTAACAGTATTTTTTAAAAAATGCTCAACCCACTTTCATAAATCTTCCAAAGATAATATTATTTTCAAAAATGTAACATACAGATTGTTGTAATTTTTTTCTATTTGCAAGTAAAGACATTTATACTGCATTAAAAGGAATCATGACATTCAACACCATAGGAATAAATAGTTAAAAAAAACAAGCATAAAAACTATTATAAATGCAGAAGTTATACATTTTTAAGTACTAACATTACATAAATTTTATGGAAGACAATATATAAATTATTATTCATATGCAGCATTAATCTCAAGATATTAAGTCAATTAATAAAATAAAACACATCAAAATTCACTCTCCACAACATGGAGGGTAAATACTCACCCCTTAAAATCAAATAAATAAATACAACAATTTTGGATGCATTACACTAATTGAGTAAACTGAAATAATGACAAACGTTTGCCAATAAACTGTACAAACTTCAATACAAAAATAAAAACTTCTTGGTGCTGTATTGCTAAACTAATGAATGAAGGCGCGTATGTAGAAATTACTACATACTAACTATAAAATTCGAAGATGTTCGTTTTGGTTTTACGCGACAAAATATAACTAGTTTAGTCGTAGTCTTATGGTACGACTTTGAGAAAATAGATAAACCAACTTAGTATTAGTATTATAAGTTTAAACGTCGAATTTAATCAGTTCCCCTAATTAATAAGTCAATGTCATTTTAAGTACAACGTTGTTAATGGCACTAGCGTTACTTGACCTAGAATTAGGTCTTTCAGGTTTTCACATAAAACAATAGTGATTTCCTGTACACTAATTTGATTATCATGATTAACTGTTAGTACTAGTACTATTAATACTAATGTTAATTGTAATTTATAATTTCATATTACTAATACTATTACTTGTATTAGTCTTAGCAATACAGTAATAGTAACAGGTAATACAAGCAGTCATTTAATTCTGTCATCACACAAGTTAAAATTCCAAAACTTATCTTAAAACTTTAAATACACTAATAATCAAGCTTTACACAAACTGTTCACGATATTAATAATATTTGAAACATACAGTTTTCTTCTATAACAATACATTTAAATCCTAGCCTAATTTTGTTTTAAAGAAACGTTGATTACGGCGACATCTAGTGACTACAAAACTGCGTCACCAAAAATACAAATGTCAAAATAAATATTATACGATTTTCTTGTGTTTAAATAATGAAAGATCATACAGCCTGTACGACAAAATAGTAAATAAAAAATACCAAAAATTTATTTTTACATTTCATAAAATATGTAATTTATTAGTGAAAATTTTTAGAATTAACAAGCAATGGCGTTTAAAGTGTTATCTAGAATACATTTCGGAATGAGTAAGAAAAATGATGAGTGTATAAATGTTTTTATTCTAAATTTCCATAAATATAGTAACGTGTTTATACTTAAATTTTCAATGAAATTTAAAATTTAAACCAAAAGTAGAATTATATATTTCATCTCAAGATCTAAGTATTATAAATAATTGTAATAGCCATATGAAAATAAATTTATAACAAATTAAAATATAAAACTAATTTACCTAAGTACATCCCCACTATAAAATGGTGTCAGAAATGGCTTGCTACGGTAGCAATGAAAGTCTGTATTGCATGCAAACCTTCCGTCACACAGAGCTTCTACAGAGCAGCCAACTTATCAGAAACAGGTCGCTGAAACGATTCTTGAAGCTCGCGTTAAGCGTGGGTCGCCACTGTCTTAGTTTCTTGTATGAACACTGAGCTCTTCAACTGAACCCGTCCCCTGACTACAGTAACAGAGAGGGTGGTAGTCGTAATTGTTGATCTGCAATCCATATAAGAGTTAGGGACGGTGCGTCATCGAAAACTTCCTGTTCGTGATTGGCTGCCCTACCCCACGTGCTGGGTGTTTCTTGTGGGTAGAGCAACTAATGATGACGTAGCTCACCCAGAAAGGCGGGTGTAAGAAGTCGACACTCTGCGGCAGGGATTATTTTCCGTCCTGGCGGGTGGAGCAGTTCCGCCGTGAATAGGTTAGCAAGTTTCGACATTTTGCAACTTTCAGTTAAGTAGTGTCTTTAGTAACATAACGCTGTGAGATATGAAACTAAAGAACTACCTGCAATTTTTATTTCGTAATACGTATAAAACAGAACGTTACAAAAACAACGTATACTTTTAGTTTATCATCTTCATTTGTAAATATTTTGTTAAGACTCATACTTCAAAGCTGCAAGTTTTTTAAAACAATACACACATACACTTTGTTATAATATACTGTTTTAAACTCGTGTTTCTGTCTACTTTAGTGTTATTCTTTTTAGTGTATTGCATTCCATATAAAACGTACCTCATGTAGTTTGTAATTAACCAAAAGGCTTTATTTTTGATTTGAAAAAGAGCGTTTGTTCAGGACGTCTCCAAGGAAATAAAAGAAAATAATGCTTCATGTTCAAAACTTTAATTTTGTGTATATCACAAGAATTTTACAACGTCAATATCAAACGATATTGTGAAGAATATAAACTATTTTGTCAAGAATAACTCCAATAAGCCATCTGACGGTAAATGATCATCTGCCTATTTTCATAACAATGTGCAAACTGAGCATTTGTTTACACAGAATAGGCACTTTGTTTTAACAAATAAGACAATTTATTTTGAACATTATGGCATATTTACACTCTTGTAACCCTTTATCGTTTTTTATCACATACTGCACCTTTGAATAATATAACTCAGTATTGAAATAATATACATTTGTTTCTATGAGAGAAAATTAGTTGTATGTTAGTGTTTGACGGCTAAAAGAATTCCCACATTGACAAATATTTAACGTGTAAACAAACGAATGTTAAAATTATTCAGTTCCCTTGGATCTTGAAATATTTGCTTATTTAGATATAAACATAATATTAGTCATTTTGATACACACATATAAAGTTGAATATCCACATTCTAACAAATTTAATGAAGTTTATCAATGGAGTAAATATCTTGTTTTCAGTATGGTGAATGCTAAAGTAATTTTCTATAAATCCAAGGTAAGAGTATTTATTTATTTTTCCTTCAACCGGTAATTCGTGAATGTACTTGAGTAGTCATTATGGGAATAAGTTAAATAAGAAATAAACAAATCACAACATAAAGAAATGTAATGCGTATGATTGAGATAAAAATATTTGCTTTCAATTGGTCCTCCAGTGACTCAACGGCATATATCTCGGATTTACATCGCTAGAAATCAGGTTTCAATACTCCTGGTGGGCAGAGCACAGATAGTCTATTGTGTAGCTTTGTGTTTCATTCCAAATAAAAACAATTCCTTGTAATTGAGTTTTGATATACAATGTAATCATCAGCTATTTATATTATATTATGTAATAATTCACAATTTTGTTAGCTCAAGCACTTTCCATATATTTTATTTCGTATTAAATAGGAATTAGGAATACTAATACATTTTGTGTTGTTCAATCATTGTTAAAATAACATATATTTCCTCATGTGAAGCAGCAGTTGCTAATTATTTTTCGATTACCTTGACGCCTAATCCTTCTTATTTGTACACATATAAACAGTTTTAGATACCAATGAAAGATTTATTTGTAAACTAATATTAAAATGGTGATTCTTTATATGGGATATTAGCCAAAAGACTTAAACCTGAACATAAAATAAATGTTTATATAATTTTATCATATTTTATTATATATTCACATAAGTTCTATTACTAAGCACGTTTTCGTCACGAAAATAACATATTTAAAATAGTTAACTATTTAAAAATAGTTCTAAGTGGCACGTTTTTCATTTTCAGAACAAAGTTTACAAATAATCAAATAAATGTGTTCTTGTATTAGGCCTAGTTATTCTAATTATATTAGGCTTACTTATCCTACATTTATTATGAAGCAGTTTATTTAGATTTTAACCTGATAATTTGTGATTATTCTTACCACGTTTTGCTCTTTTTTCATTTGTTATAAAAAACATTAAAATAAAAGTGGGTGGAATTGAAAAAATAAACAAAATTTTAGTTAATATTCTCGATTTCACTTCGAATTTCTTTATTCTTCTTTTAGGTAATTTAATACATATATATAAAACAATTACTCAGAATAGCTGTGATAAATCAAATATTAAACTTGATTACGTCGTCGACAAAATGGATGAAAACTACAAATAGAAATAATTCCAATAAAATATTGATGAAACCACCATGGGTCCCGTTGGTACAACGGTAAGTCTACAGATTTACAACGCTAAAATCAGCGGTTCGAATTCCCTCGGTGGGCTCAGCAGATAGCCCAATGTGGCTTGTTATAAGAAAAAACACACCCTCACACACACCACCAGGGAGATTATAGTTAAAATTTAAATATGGTGTCAGATTACATTTTAAAATTCTTGACAATACTGAAGTAAGCCTAATAAATACTGTCAAACGCTATTTTCGGCCTATATAGATGTGAATTATGAGAAGTTAATGCACGTGTACAAAACATTAAATAACAAGACAAGTTTCGAAGTTATCTTAAGTTTCTTGTGTTATTTGTCGTCACAGTTAACAACTGATATTCACAGGATTTTACTTAGTTGTAAAATACGTGATTAAATTATTGATATATTACTCCAATATTTGCAGCGTCACTAGTCTTCTCATTCACTTTCAGGTTATATTAATAACGCACGTCTTATGCATGTTACGACTACAGCATTGCACAAAAGGTTTACTGTGACTGAGAAAAATACTTTTTAGGCTTTTTATTAGTATTATTTGTCAATTCACAAAATTATATACACACATATAAATATATATATACATATTTCCGTACTTTCTTTAGGATTTTATAAATGTTTATTTGGTATATACTGCCACAGTAATCTTTTTTTAAAATAGAATTGTGTAAGAACACAGAATGGTTTTTTTTAAATGGAGTAGCTGTCTTTTAATATAACTATATTACAATTGCGTGTGTGTGTGTTTTCTTATAGTAAAACCAGATCAGGCTATCTGCTAGGTCAACCGAGGGGAATCGAACCCCTGATTATAATTGAAGTGTTAAGTAAAATAATTTGCTTAGTGGATGTTCATAGCTCCAGTGCACAATCTACTAATCCTTGATTTAGAAATAATTTAGAAAGAGAGCGACAAGACAGCAGCAACCACCGCCTACACTGCTATTCTTTGCCAAAAGCGCAGATCGTGAACAGTGACGTATCTGGACATGAACCTTAAACCTAACGGCACCTGGCTAAGTGAAATGACTGGTGATCGAATAAATTAGTTATTTAACAATATTTGATTATAAGTACTTCTGTTCATTTTTTTAAATTTAAAAACTGTATTTGTAGCTGTATGTTCACGTACTAAGCGTAGGAATTCCAGCCTTTCACCTTGCTATGGAAATACTTAAGTATCATGACTTGTTACCTATATAACTTACTGAAATGAAGTTTTCTGTTCAAAGCCATTTGTAGGCAAAACCTTTAAACGCATACACTTGAATTCTAGCACATGGTTCGTAATGAGTGCGTGAGCTGAATGCAGTTCTGGATCGCCAGTTAGACCACGTTAACGTCTGAGTGAGAATGTCAAATAATTCTGACTAAAGCAGGGAAGCACAGCTAAAATGGAAACACGTATGTATTGTACACGTTGAGATAAATTAGAGTTTTTTTTATTTCATAAATAAAACAGTCAAACTGATCTCCAATACCTTTTTTCTTTTTTCAACAATACTTTTTTAAGTTACCTTTAGATACGCATGAAAATAATATATAAAACAAATTTTATTGGGTAACTGTTAGAAATATTTCCATAACATGCAATATAATCCGTCGTCCTAGTTATTATACTATAATATCACTATTTGCTGTTCTATTTTATTTGTTTTACGTTTAAGCTATTGTAATGTATTGTTCTCTTCGATGTATGCCACCTAGTGGACACAACGATTGGTACCCGATCCCCATAACCTAACCTTATAAATATTATACACACCGGTTTTATTTATTTATTTGCAGTGTATGGTCTACTTTATAAAACATTAGGAAAACGTTGCATAGTTGATACTTGTATTGAGTAAAATATCGATAGGTAACACTATGTTACTTTTGTTGTTCTGACAAGAAGTGTCTAAAAAATATACTTTTTCAAACTTACGCAAAAAGATGTATTTTCGCAGATTAAAATCCTGTTTTGTTTTCATTTTTGTTATTGTTGTTCTTCCAAACGAAAGAAGAAAAGAAAGAGCTTTCGTTGAGATTTCATTAACAGAAGTTTCTACACATGATTTGTGATGTAACATATATTAATTTTAGCTTCTTATCCCCTATAGGCCCGGCATAGCTAGGTGAGTTAAGGCGTTCGACTCGTAATCTTAGGGTCGAGGGTTAAAATTCCCGTCACACCAAACATGCTCGCCCTTTCAGCCGTGGGGGCGTTATAATGTGACAGTCAATCCCACTCTTCGTTGGTAAAAGAGTAGCCCAAGAGTTGGCGGTGGTTGGTGATGACTAGCTGATTTCCCTCTAGTCTTACACTACTAAATTAGGGACGGCCAGTGCAGATAATCCTCGTGTAGCTTTGCGCGAAATTTCAAAACAAACAAACAAAACAATTATCCCTTATATGTTTCAATTATACTCAAATTAGCCGAAATATCCGTAAGAAATTTTATTGGTCTGTTGTTCAGGAAAATATTTTAAAAATCTCTAGAAATTTAAGTAACAGTCATATAATTACTTTGTGAATTTATAAAAATAAGGCACCATTTGTACTGCACAAAATTTTGTATACGATTCCTTTGGGAAAAGAAAAAGAAATATCATATAAGAAGACAAACAAAGCAATGTGTTTTGTAACAAACAAAAGGTATTTTATTAGATTGAAAATATTGTTTGAAGGCACGTACATCATTCGTAATTTTTATATAATTTGAAGTAGCCTGTTTTCGTATATGTGAATTTTTTATAGTCATTTGCATTTTGATCAAAAGTTCAGTTGAACATGTCATGTGTTCGTTTTGACTTACAATTTGATAAAGATGAACATTTATTATTTATAACAATGAACTTTCGTTTCAAACTTTAAAATGAACTTCGATTTAGTTATTTATTTTCATTATTCTTTTTAAAAAATATTGTAATTATTGTAATGCTAAAGGAAGTATACAGTATTTAAATTTTTTTTTTCTAAGATTGTGTTGGATATGGTTTGCCAGAAGATGCCATACAAACGAAATAAATTACATCAATACATTTTCTTCACATTACACACTTCTTTTATTGAGAAATAATGGTCAAAATCTAAGTGTTCTTGTACACAAGTTGAAGTTTAATTCAAATGCTTTACTCTCTAACGTCAATACTTAATTCACTCTGGTATTTTCTTAGGTTGATAAACCAATCAGGTCCTTCTTTCTTAAATTATGTGTGATTCTAACAAGTCTTAGTTCTGATACCACTTTAAAATTATAACATAAATGTAAAATTATAAAACTTTTTTTCCATAAAACATCACAAGATTTAATAACTGTTAATGTTTGATAAAACATGTTGAAACAATCAATAAAAAAGCAAGAAAACGCTTGAAAGTTATTCACGATTTAACCTTTAATTTATAATAAAATGTTTTTTGGTGACCTGGTTACAATAATAACCTTATAAAACGATTTTGAATACGTCAATCACTAATATCACGTGACAACCACAGCCAAGATAACGTCACAGTGGAATGGTACATATGAAAACTACATTTTAACATTGTTCTGCAGTTAGTGTGTTAGCACCGAAACGCGATCGCTTTGAGGAAGAACTCGTAAAATTCCTGTTTTCTAGTCAAATGTACAAACGGATTCGGTAAAATCTGTGTTTTTTCTTTGGTGGTTTTCCTTCCCAAGTATTGCGACAGATAAAATAAACTTTAAGATACTGTCCTTACTGTTCAATATTTACTTTCAGAATATATAAATATATAAGGTGCTTTACTAGAAAGCTTTTGGTATTTCCGTGGAAAATGTATAGGGAGATAGAGCGCTTTAGAAATCCTTCCTCGTAATGTCAAATCAACCGAGCAATATATCTAAGACCCTGGTTGTTCGCGTCGCGTGCGATATACATGTATACATAAATACCTATATATATGTATGTGAAATCAATTTAAAAATATATTGTTGGTGACGTTTTTTTCTTCTTAACTAACCAAGAGAGTCAGGAAACATTTAAAATATTGTTTTAAAAAATACTCTGTACTTGTTGTTTTATTATTATGAGTCACTAAGACTACTTTATGGTGAAATTTTAATACACCAGTATTACATATGAAATATTTCTCGTAACCCTTATCGTGAAATAATTTCTTTCGTGCGTTTTGGACTTCGATATCTATCGGTTTGGGAATAAAATGTTAATGTGTGAGAGAGAATGAAACAATTTGTAAATTATGGATATATAATTTAAGAAAATACTGACAGTCTCCTTTGATTTCCGGATTAGAGTCTGTGCGACATCACAACATATTCTCTGCACTTTAAACTGCAGATGCGTTATAAGAGTAACACTCGGTCCATTATCGTGAATACTAGAGTTCTGTTGACTGTTGGCTCTCCTTTTGATCGGTATTTCAAAAGGAGGGACGACAAGTACAAACACCTTTAATGTGTTTGCCCTTATACTTTCGTAAAAGAAGTTTGAGTTTGTTTTGTAAGACAGATATGGCTTAGCTTTCTAAAGAATATGGTTTAAAAGTTAATGCTAAGCGGAATTTGTACAGTCGATCAATTAAAAACAGTGTAAACATTTTGTACTGAAAATCTTCGTGATATGAGTTGTTTGAACTTTGTAGTATGGACAACTTCTCTAATATCATATATAACAGCCATGAAAAACACACTTGATACTTACATGTTTCCATAGTAGTAATAAACTATTTACTAAACTTCTCCCAGGTCTTATAGAATAGTCATAAAAAACACACCTGATACCTATATGGTTCCATGGTAGTAATAACCTATTCACTCTACCACGTGTTATGTGTATAATGGTAATAATAAGAAGAGTGGTAGTGTAGAAGGATTAAAACTTTACAAATTTACCACGAATTTAAGAAACCATTTTCAATAATGTTTGTTAGCTATACAACTTTGCGGTTTATTATAAAGTATCTAAAATGTGTATTATCAATCAATGTTTAACGATGTCAACAAGTATAACCGTCTTATAGAATCAATACAAAACACTAAAAGTTCGAAAACTGTTATATTTGTATAATCGACTGGATTAATAGACTGCATGTTATTAAACACAGATTTTTCTAATAACTTATAATTCCCAGCTCTCAGTAACACGAAAAAATATATAAATGAATGCCGTAAATAAAACATCTATACCAGTAATATAATATAATATAATTCAAACTTAAATAACATTCACTTTTTTATAATAAATACAAAAATCACGTGGGCTGTTGGTCTTCCCTACTTCAAATGAACCCTAAACTTACTAAATGGCCATTGTAACTTCCGCCTATGTTAAACAAATTGCCATAGCATTTGCAGATTTAGAGAAATTACGTTTCGTCTAACTCTTTTCAACTATATGATAAAAATTACAATTTTCTTGACGTTATAACCCTCCCATACATTGAACACAAGTCATGAAACAGTTTGAAAAATATTTTACTGGTATAAGAGGGAGAAACAAGTGTCACTGTACCTCAGTACAAACACAAAACACATTCAATGAACCATACATTATGACTTACAAATTATAACTTTCTCAAAATGTCAGTATTTTATAACAAAATTGTCTTTAACATTTTTTATTTTTCTCACTAATCCAACTGGCTCTGACTTCCATAAGCTTGTCTAGAATAGCAGTGTCAGTCGCTGCTAAATTTTCACTATTCGTACAAATTTTTGGTAGGTTTTCTATTTCATCAGCATAACTCTAAAAAAACAACTCTAAAAAATCTTATAAAAATAGTAAAAAACATTAAATGCTCTAAAATTTCATCAAAATACAATATACATGCATCAAAATCTGTATATTCTCAAGGCATGCCAGCCTTGAATAAGAAATCCTGAGAGGTTCTTTGAAGCCTGCATAGTTCAATGGCCGAACGAATAATTCATGTTCTATACAAGCACACATACAGAATAGATTTTTACTGCACAACTATTACCAATAATGCTGTTTGCTATTAGCCACAATGCTACTTAGTAGGCTACCTGAGCTGTGATAACTGCGAGTATCGAAACTCGATACAAGCTATAAGCCTGTAGACTTGCCGCAGAGTTACCAGGAGAAGGAGATACCGAAATAGAGAACATAACTATCTTGGTTATTATTTGTTTAAATGCACAGAAATTATTGATTTTAACAACAAAATCTGTTTTCTAGGCTAACATTCTAAATTTTGTATGTTCATTACCAAAGATATCAAATCCATTTTGAAACTTTTGAGGTATATTCTACCGAGGATAAAGTGATGGAAAAATTGACCAATTTCTAAACTAGAACAACACCAATGCCAAAAGCTGTTGTTGTTGTTTTTTAAACCTTCTATATTAAAATTATTGGGCTACAAATGCACTAAAGAGGTCCACCATATTCACTGTAAATGCTACCTTAGCCGAGTTTTCGTTCCAGTATCGAGAACAATAAAAAATAAGGGTAAATTTGTATTGTGTTGGAGCTCAAATTAAGTTACATTATACCTACTTCTACTTCCTTCTGTTTCTCCCAGCAAATATGTACAATCTCAAAAAATATGTCTCAGTCTCTCAACGATACGATAACCTGCTTTTGTGCTCAAACTCCTGTGGAACCATTCAATTTCCAAAGTAATTGAACTAAAAATCACAGAAAACAAATATTTTCTACAGCAAGTTTTTGTACTTCGTATACTATAGACCTTCCCCCTTTGAATAACATTGCATATCCCTGCATTACATTTAAACTTCATTACTGCCATAAAAACGCTTATCCATTATTTTCAGACCTAAATTCAGTATCTTTTCGCCAATTCTCTGAATAGAAAGACTCGAAATATGAACAAACTCATCAGCCGGCCTGATGAGTTTCGATAATAGACGAAAGACCTCGTTGGCGCAAGAGTATGGTGCAATTAACATATTATTACTATACATTATTCTTTGTCTTCACGGTCCGGCATGGCCAAGTGGTTAAGGCACTCGACTCGTAATACGAGGGTCGCAGGTTCGAATCCCCGTTACACCATACATGCTTGCCCTTTCAACCGTGGGGGTGTTATAATGAGACTATCAATTCCACTATTTGTTGGTAAAAGAGTAGCCCAAGAATTGGCGGTGGGTGATAATGACTAGTTGCCTTCCCTCTAGTCTTACATTGCTAAATTGGGGACAGCTAGCGCAGAGAGCCCTCATGTAGCTTTGCGCGAAATTAAAATCTAGCTAACTTACTTTGTCTTCATTCATAATTCGAGGAATATGGTTTCCTCGTGAGTCAGTAGTAAATTTACGATTCCAAGAGGTAAACATAGCAGATAATCGCACGTGGCTTTGTACTAAAACAAAGAAATCTTAGAATATAAGTTAGATGGTTCTATCTACAACCACGCATGGTGGCCATCTGTAAATGCCGAAGCCCGCCCATGGGTCGATTTCAGTCGCCCATAAAAAAACTCCTAATGCCAAAAAGCAGTATATCAAATGCTTGCATAGTTTTATGCGAAATATATCAGTAAATCGGTGAAAAACAGCCCGATATTATTCAAGGTAGAAAACACACACGCTTTTCAAATGTTACGACTCCGTTAGTCTGTGTATCTCACCAGAACGTACAGTGCAAATAACAATCTCGTTATTCGAACCTGTTGGTGATAATAACTACTCCAGTCATTTTGGACATCACGAATTCATGTCGATACGTTGCTTATCAGCCTTTATAGTATTTGATGTAGGTTGAAGTCGACTCACGCGAAGGTCACAGATAGTCGCGAGCGGTCATTAGTAGGACCGTAAGTTATGTAATGGCACATTTTCGAATAAACGTATTTTCGACGAATCTTGAACGACTTCACTTAAAAACTGCTTTTCATTCAATATCGATATACTATTGGAGAAAAACTTTCAGATTTTGAAGAAAATGGAATTTTATATTTATTAAATATTAAAACTAAAATATAATCGTCTGCTCCTATCTTTCTTTTTCACGACAGTCTCTGCTTATTTACAACCTTCCACTTTTACCCCTCACAATGTAGCTCAGTGGTAAGATTGAGAACTTTTACCTTTAGAAAACCGGATTTTTATGTCCGTGATGGGCACAGCACATATAGCCCATAGTGTAGCTTTGCATTTAATTACAAATAAAAACAACCTTCCTCATACAGTTATTTCTTTTTTTACTCTTTTCATACTAATAATAATCACGATTAAAAATAATTCCAACAAATAAATTATAAGTTGAATAATATTAATCTAATAAGAATATACCCTCGTGCCAATTACCTCATGTTCGCCAAATTTTAGAATGTATCAGTTTTTCAAGCATTCGGAATTTGTTTATGGGCAGTCTTTCCCAACGAGGTTGAATTCTCAATAGGCTGAACAGTTCCAGCTCCTTGTCCTTGAAGACAGGAAAAAGTGATGCCTTGAACATTCTGATTTCTTGGCTACGCTGTTTTTATAAGAACATTTGATTAGGCGTACGCTGTTTTTATAAGAACATTTGATTAGGCGTACGCTGTTTTTATAAGAACATTTGATTAGGCGTACGGAAATGTAATTCATTCTAATGAAACTTAGACAAATCTCCAGTGGAATTATGAAGAAGAGACAAGAATAATTTAATACATTTATTATTGGATTTACTATGCTTTTCGCTCTTTTTTTTCCCGCAAAGCGCGTAATCTTGCTTCATGAATAAACGATTTCTGTGCAGAACCATTAGCAATATTGGCCAATTCATACACAGTCACCTATCCTCCTTCTAAGTGTGAGCCATCCCATGAGTTTATAGAGGGTCGAATACGTTATATTAAAAAGATATCAAATGTACAAACTAGTAAATCACGTGACAAGTACAAATGATACAAGCTCTTAATGTATCAAAACTACACTTTGATACTAGCTGACGTTACACTAAAGTTAAATACACCTGTATGATACACCATAAAAACATCGTGTTTGGTACGTGCTGTAATAATAATTACGATTATAAGCTTTGATTCAACATCGTTTAAAATACGCGCATTCGATAGAGTAGACAGCCATCTGGTACGATCAAATCAGGCTTTATAAACCAGAAAATACTTATACGGTAAACAAGTCACTCGATCTCCAAGATGATTGACAGAACAAAAACAGAACATAGCAACAAAGGTGCTTGCGCTTCGTTACCAATAGTGCGAGCAATAAGTCTTACATAGGTATAGCTAACATAAACTTGCAACCCAACTGTCTTATCACAGTCTTTAAATAGATCTATAAACCAGAAGACATAAAACATTTAAACAGAACTACAACCCACCAAACCTATTACCTCCTGTCCATAGATTTATAACTCAGTAGACCTACCACATCTTGTCCACAGACTTATAACTCAGTAGACCTACCACATCCCGTCCACAGATTTATAATTCAAAGACCTGTCATATCTTATCCACAGATTTATAACTCAGTAGACCTACTATATCTTGTCCACAGATTTATAACTCAACAGACCTACCACATCCTGTCTACAGGTTTATTACTCAACAGACCTACCACATTCTGTCTACAGATTTATAATTCAACAGACCCACCTCAACTTGTACACAGACGTACTTCCTAGCACACCTACTTAAAAACTTGTTCACAGACATACATCCTAGAAGACTATTTCTACTTCTCCATAGATCGACAACCTATCAGACAGAGTGCTTCTGCACATTGTATAGTACAGGCGGCATGGTATGGGAATCTAGTTGGCCTAAAAGTCATTACACATACATAAACCTTCAATCTATCAGACGTTGCACAACCTACATAGGACTTAGTAGAACACAGCATGGAGATAAATGTTATACAATGTCAAATCCTAATACAACTTGATGCTCTGGTCTCTGGAATGTAGAGTTTGTATCACACAACTCTGCAATTCCGAAGATCGTATTGAAAATATATCCGTAAAATGTACATTCTAACAATCAGAATAGAGCCCGTATATGTGATGTACATGTGTCACAACGTTAACAGTTGAACGCAGCCACTTCTTACATAATATATTGTAGAAGTTACGTATCCTGAGATTTATGATACATTTATACTCGCGTGAAGTCCCTCAGAGTGTTTCATATAACCTTCTTCAGTGAATGCACTACAGTGTGGATGGCATTAATTCCTATTCAATAATGTGTTCTGTGTCCAATAATAAAAATAAATAACAGTACAAACTAAAGTATTTAACATGACGAACAATGTTTTTAATATCCAATGTTTTTAGGTCAGTAAAATTATGTTTACAGTTATTAGTGCAGGCAAGTTGTAACTTTACGTAAAAAGGTCTTTTGTTGCAGAAACGAACATAATGAGATAAAATGAAAAATTGTTAAGTGAGGAGTGTGTATATTCTTATAGCAAAGCCACATCGGGCTATCTACTGAACCCACCGAGAAGAATCGAACTCCTAATTTTCGCGTTGTAAATCCGGAGACTTACCTCTGTACTAGCGGGGGGCCTGGCAAACGAGCACCAACTATTCAAGTAATCCAAAATCCCCAAAGATGGGTTATTTCGATAAAAACATGAATGTCAATCTAATAGATCGTATATAGGCTTATCTATACCCACTAGCATACCTAAACAAACTTATAACCCACGTATGAAATGAGCTTATACTTAGCAGACTGAAAAGTCCACCTTGTCACCAGCATGACTCAGAATAAAACCGTGTGTATAAAATTTCGAAAACAAGTTAACTCATCTATTTTGTTGCTTTGGTAATTCTACAGTTAATTTTAACTCACAAATACATGTAAAAAAGTCATTACATACAAAAAGGATGTTATTATATAAGTTCAAATTTAAGTTATTTAAAGTCATGACTGTTACTGTTTTAGATTCTACAGGGTTTTCGAAAAGACACTGTGCACTTATATATTTATTAACAGACATGTTTCAATATAGAATACAGGAAGTAAACATGAATGACAATTATAAACAATGGTTATAATAAGCTAGAGAATGCCAAATGTATCTAGTTTAAAGTTTATTCTTGCGTGATTTAGTCATGGCTTGGGCCTGCAATATACATACATATATATTAGCTTATATATGTAAGAGAGAATAATGCTAGAACAAAAGGTCGATTTTATTTTTAAGAATGAGTGAAATTTAATATCAACTTTTGTTTCTGCAGCGTATGTTCTTGTTATTTTTTTCATGATTGAACAAATGGTACTGGAAAGAAACGCTGTTACAAAGAGACTAGATTTGAGAACTAATAACACGAAAAATCGGGTTTCGATACTCATGGTTGGCACATCACAGACACCCCCACCCATAGTGTTATGCTTAGCTACAAACAAACATCAAAATGAAAGATTTTCACTTGGGTATAGCCTCAAACATTATAAACATATTCCATTAAACCTAAAAATTCTCTCTAGAGGTTTCATCATTCCAACTGTCAGCATTTTGGCAATAGGCAATTCTTACTTTTTGTTCATTTACATTACTAAAATAGACGCGCCAGCGTGTAAAATAGCCGAATACGTACACATGTTCCTCATTGAAGAACTGTTATAGTAAATTATGGACCTGATGTGCAAGATAAAGAACCAACAAGGTATTGTTTTGCAGAAAAAAAAACAAGAAAAACTTATATAATGAATGGAAATTTTTGAAGTGTTATAAGATTGGTATTCATTTTTGTTAAATTTATTCTAAATATTTTATTTATGTAGCCCATAAATACTTCGGGAACACAATCAATAAAGTGAAGACTGGAACAGTTTTTTAAAGCCATCAATATATCCATTAGTAGCATACTACTTAGATTGGCAAAATCACCAAATTGTAAAGTATTTTGACTAGTTTTATGCTTTAAAAAATCAGAACGTTTTGTATGTTACCCTTTATAGTAATAGCTAAAGGATAAATGGAGAGAAAAATTTGTTTCTTAATCAGATCAGCGATTAAGTTACCTCACGGACGGAATTTCCAACACGTTAGGCCTACTCTGAAATGTGACGGGTTTACCGAAAGCTTTAAGAATACTACTTTATATTTCACAACTGAATATTAAATATTTTTGAAGACAGATAAATTAGTGAATTTAAAAATCTATTTTAAAGAATGAGAACGAATAGTAGTACTTGTATATGACGTATTAATGACTTCATGAGGTTTTTCTTATTTCATTTACAAATAGTAAGGTTGTTTTTAGTACTTACCTAAGCTAAATGCAAAGTATGAAGCTTATACCTGAGAAGAAAAAACTCAATGTTGACAAATATGTATCAACAAATGCACGCATAATTCAAATTCAATAAAAAAAATGAATCTAAAGAAACCATATTAATTATCACCTTAATAACTTTTGTGTGTTATATGTACGAAGAAATAAACAAGTTAATTAGACAGATATATAAAGCGTTGCTTTTCTACTCCCCAGTTAAAACTTATTCGTTTTAAAATTTTGTTTTTCTGCCTTAAAATGGCAGAAACTGTTATCCTTTAAACACGCATATTTTTTTATATCCTTGAAAACTTTAGTCGTATCTTACACACAAATATAATTTACTGAATCTGTTTAGGCCCTAAAAATGTAATGGGACTTAACGTAAAAACCTGTTTTTAAAAATGCTCTCTTCTATTTATAAAGTTATTATGTCTTTTATGTATAGCATGCGTATGAAAAGATCGTTTTTTGTTTTAGGGGTAAAACTACGGTTAATAAATAGAAATATTTTAATATATTAATTCAGTCCTTTATTTCTATTCTAATAAAATATTTATAACTAGAACGCCCTCTTTACGTTTTAGCAGCAATTATGAAATGTTTATGGAAATTATTAAAAAGCTTTTGTACGTATGCCAGCTTTGCACCCATAATATATGAAAAAGATGACAATTTGTAAATTACATCGTTTATTTAAAAAACAACTAACATAAATTATGACTAAGTGCAACAAGAAAACGAGCTTTATAACAAGTCATATATTTATATGAACTAAATTCACTGAAATGTTGAAAAATACACATAAACTAGAATGTTGGGTCTATTGTCTGAATGTCCAGTGTACCATGACATGGAAGTCGCCGAGTAATTATACAATTTAATTTTTTTTTCATCATTACTATTTAATAACCTTTGCAAAACTTTCTTCAAAACTAATGGATACATTCTGCTTTCTCGTGAATAATCCACTTATAAAATGTTCAATAAGGTAGGATAATGGTTCATCAACGAAAAGAGAATTAAAACTGTACTTCTGAGAGTTGATGAAATGCGAGTCAAGAGCGAATAGGTACACGTTTGTTAGGCCTACCAAGCTTCTTTGCTTCCTATTAAGCCTAATACGTTTTACTCTCAAAACAATGCGTTTAGTAAATAATTTTGTTATATGGAAAAACAAAATGGAACCTGTAAAAAATAAACAATAGCAGATGAAAAAACTATACATTTACTTTAAAATTACGTGAACGTGCAGGACTCTTTAATCAGGTAGTTTTTAAAATATACAGCGATTTGTTGATTTTTGATAAATAACTTTTCTTCAGTTATGGTGTACTACCTATATGCACTTTTTTTTCATTTTAATTTGCTAATTTATTACATTGGTCTCCGTTTTTCCACTTTGTTGGTCACTAAACTGCAAGTTAAACGAAAACAAACAATATAATCTAAGTATTATTGAAGTGCCTTGTATCATTTTATGCTCAGTAATATTAAATGTTTATGTAGTAATCATGTTGTAACATTAGCTTACAATATTACATAACAGTATTTTGTATAAAACACAAAATATCATCCAGTGCGTCAACTTTTATTAGATTAAAGATATGCTTAAAACTGCAAACTCGGGTTTACTTGTTTACAAGTCCTATACACCAAATTTAATATGTACCTACCTATGTATTGGCAGGTAGGTTAAGGCGTTCGACTCGTAATCTGAGGGGCGCGGGTTCGGTTCGAATCCCCGTCGCACCAAACATGCTCGCCCTTTTAGTCGTGGGGGCGTTATAATGTTACGGTCAATCCCACTATTCATTGGTAAAAGAGTAGCCCAAGAGTTGGCGGTGGGTGGTGATGACTACCTGCCTTCCCTCTAGTCTTACACTGCTACATTAGGGACGGCTAGAGCAGCTCCTCTTGTAGCTTTGCGCGAAATTCAAAAAATAAACACAAACAAAACCTACCTATGTGTACACATTTTTATATAAAATGTAATGTTTTCTTTCCTCATAGTTACAAATTTACTTGCCTTTAGATACTAACAAAAGTTATAAATGTAGTTTAGATATCAAACATTTTTTGAATTGCCCACAAATCACATGTGAAAATTTTATATTGAAAAACATAACAAGAGCAACATGTTACAGTAATCCCACCTTGGCATAGAATCCGGGGTTCGATACCCTGCAGTGGACCAATCATACAGCTCAATGTGGCCTTGCTTTCAGACAAAACTAACTAAATTACAGGTAAAAGTTCATTATGGATAATTCATGCTGGCATGTTGAACTATGCACCACATGAAACCGTTATGTTCGTGTATATTTTTTTCTACTCTTGATTTCAAGTATCTCGATAACAAATACAAAAATATGTGATTTTTTTATTTGCTATAGAAAATAATAAAGTTCAGAAAAAGTTTGATCAGGAATGAAATAGTGATGAAGGTATTTTTTAGGGTTGTTATTCGATAATAAATATTACAATATCACTTTATGTGAGAAATGCCATGAGACTTTACGATCTAATTTCCTAAAGGATAGAAAACCAGTCCACAAAGTAGCAAACTAGTTAAATTCGTTTCTTATTTTTGAATAATTATAATACTCGTTCATAACATCTTTGGGGACAAAAGTATCTTTTTTAGCATTGCTATTTCTATCCACAAAGATGTTACAGACTGGTTATTCACCAAAAAGTGTCAAAACCCTTACAACTAATATTTTATCTAAACTTGTATACATTCTGCCAAACTTGTTGTATACATTATGTTTTATTCTTTTATTTTTCTTCTCAAATAATATAGAATTTATTGTGATAAATAATAAACTATTTATGCTTTACTGTACTTCGAGAAGTCAGCGGTAAGTTTAAGAACTCACAACACTAAAATTTAGGGCTCGATTCCTGTAGTTGAAAGAACACAGTTAACCGCTTGTGTGGCTTTGCACTAAGAAAACAGCAAATAATATTTTATTACACTGGAGTAGAATGAAATTATCGTCTATTGAAAAGCAAAGACATCGTATACAGTTGAAAACTTTGAAAACATTCAATGTATCAGTACTTAAAGGTCCTGCATGGTCAAATGGTTAGGGCGCACGATTCGCAATCCCCATTATACCAAACACGCTTATCCTTTTGGTCATGGGGGCGTTATAATTTGACGATCAATCCCACTATTCGCTGGTAAAATAGTAGCCCAAGAGTTGGCGGTGGGTGGCGATGACTATTTGCCTTCCCTCTAGTCTTACACTGCTAAATTAAAGACTGCTAGCGCAGATAGCCCTCGAGTAGCTTTGCGCGAAATTCAAAAACAAAGAAACAAACAATCGTTCTAAAATCAACTACAATGTGTAGTATTGACACTGAAGCTCTAAATATCCTTTATTTTTTTTGCACCAATATCTACAATAGCTATCTTACCCGATGACACTGTATAAACAGTCTCACAATGACGAGACCCAAGCCTTAGTGAGTGTTCAATTTCAAGTTCTCTATTCTGAATTCAGTGCAGCTGTAAAGTATGAGAGGTGGTCCATGTTTAGGAAGTACAGTTGTAGAGAAGCCGAGATTAACTTCAGATCGCGGCCCCAAAGATGGGTCAAGTCTGGTGGTAAAATGGTAACAAATCTTCACCATTTCGAGTAGATAACCCTAGATAAATCACGGCCAAGTCGTAACTAAACTAACACTCCTTGGTTACCTACTCCTCGTCTTTCAAGCTAAACAGTCGGCGTAAATAAATTACTTTTCTTATTTTGCAAGCTCGGAGAGCGCTTGTCTAGCAGGGAACCGCCTCTACGTGTAGCTTGCTCAACAACAGACTGCTCAGTCCTGGGTTCAAAGGGTTGAGCCTGTCTAGACGATAAAACCAAGCCGTTGACGTTGAACGGCTGGCGTGGCGGCCATTCCACGTGAAACTATAAGTTGTTGGTTCGAAACCTAGTCCTACCATACAAATATGACAAATACATGGAGTATTTCATGTCATTTAAATTGTGAATATTTAGAAAGCCGAAGACTATTTAGAACTAGTTTCAATTTGTTAAGCATTAGTTTCAATCAAGCTTAATGAAGCCAGAAGCGGAAACTTCTCAAATGATTCGTGAGAGTTCAGTGGGGAAGCCAATAACACAGATTCTCAACCCTTATGTCCATCCATGAGCAGCTATGAAAGGTATAACTAAACGATTTTTTTTTTTTTTGCTTCCTTTCGAGTAGAGGCGTACTTTGTTTATAATACTTTTTTTCTTTTGAAATTAATATTCTAAACTTAGGATGAGCTTCGTTAATATTCAGTGTGTTGTTTAATCTTATTTAAGCAATCAAGTGAAAGAAAATTTTCGGTGCATATAATGTTCATAATTCAAACACACAAGTTCCTAAGGTGACAAAGTGACGTATTTCGAAAGAACAACAGACAATCTATAATAAGCTAAAAATATTAAGTTCGTTTCACAAAACAGAATGAATGAAAAGAAGTATCGTCCAATATTTCATAATGAAATAAGTAAATATTTATAGAGAATGCCTTCTAGCGGTTCAGCGGCAAGTCTGAGAGCTCACACCACTAAAAAACAGAGTTACGATATTCGTGGTGGGCACAACACAGATAGCTCATTGTGTAACTTGGTGCTTAAAGACAAGCAAACAAAACTATGGAGAAATTGAAACATTGAGAACACAGCGCCATCATTTGTATCTTATATGTTACTCTACGAATTTGATAAAGATGAGGAATATAATTTCGATGACTGAGACCAAAAAACTATGATAATTTTCTTATTTTATTGAGTTCATTAAGCTTCAAGTTAATTTTTGCTGTAACTAATTCTTTAAAAATTGCTATCTATAAACTCTAGTTATTCGGACAGAAATGCATAATTATCACAAAGCTAATTGCAACTATGGTAGTAAATTAAAGTCTGTTGAATACAAGCTGAAGTCTTCTTTTTAATTTCAGTTCTAGCATAGAGATGTTAACAAGCTACTTTACTTTCATATTTTGGAAGCTGAGCCAAAATATGAGTCACAGTAATTATATAAACAGTAACCATCTCGAGTAACTTTGTTATCAGTTATCACACAAAAAAAAAAAACATGGTAGGTTTGTTTTAGAGCAAAACCACATTGGAGCTACCTGCTGTGTCCACCGCGGAGAACCAAACCCTGGATTTTAGCGTTTTAAGTACATAAAATTATCGCTGTCCCATTGAGAGTCTGAAAAAATATGGTGGCACTGTGAAATATTTTGCTCCTCAATGATTAGATTTGAGTATGTATTATTTCGACTCGAAACTTAGCAGTCATGTTATTATTGAAACTTATGTCTCTTTGTAAGACCATTATGTATAAAGTTCTGAAATTCTAATAGCCAAGAAATATTCGGTAGGGGGAGAATGCTCCAATCGTTTTTTGTAGTTACATTTTTATCTAATACTAGAATGTATTTGTGCATAAAATTGTTGGAGATACTGTTTATTGGATTACAGCAATAATTTCTGCTTATCAGATTTCATGTACTATTTTATTGTAGATAAACTCAACGACGTAGCCAACATTACAGAGGCGTAGAAGATTAAATGTTTTACCTTAGCCTAAACGAAACATAAAGTGAACGTATGCAAAGCTTAAGAGAGACAAGTGTTTAATAAAAATAATTAAAATATAGTAAGCACATCTGTTATAATATTATGGTAGTCTTTCGACTAAGCTTCTGGTTTAACCGATTATTTTTATAACAAAAAAAAAAGCACAGTAAACAGCTCTCAATATAATCACACATTTCACAAGTAGGGAAACGTTGAAAAATGTAGTTTTAGCCGGCACGGTAAATTGTTTAGGGTAAGCTATATTAAATATAATGTACTGAGTCAGCATCCGTTTACTACCATACTTTAGTATTTTTTTAAAATAAATTTGTCATTAAGTTTTATCTGTAAGATTTAGTCATGGGTCTTTTGTTGCATATTAACTTTTCAAATGATGTTTCTGAATTATACGTTTCATTTTTCACTTGTCAGTGTGCTATAACTTGAAAAGTGCGTTAAAGTTCAGCAATTATTATGTTGTTGTTTTGCAAGTATGACTGTGTAAAATAGTTTAAATGATAAGTCCATCTAAAATATCGTCTGAATTTGTGACTCATATAAAATTAGTAAAATTACACTTTGCCAGCTTAACCTAATTCAAGTATAATATTCGTCCAACTTTCAAGCAATTTGATAATATAAAGATTGTTTGTTGGATCCCAGCAGGCCTTCGGGTATAGAATACATATTGTAGTTAACATATTGGTAAATATTATTCTTTACTTTAACTCGTACGTTCTTAGAATTAACTATATTTACGACTCGCCAAAAGTTCTGACATTGGAGGATCTTATGTCACACTTTCAAGAGCACAAGTACAAAGAAACACAAGTCAAGACATTTTGCTTCTTAATCCGAACATTTGTCTTTCTTGTTTTTGCAGAGTGTGTGTGTTTTCCCCTTCTTTTTATGATGTTTATTTTAAAGACTTCTTGTCCATATTTAATTAATATCTTGCGAATATGAAAAAGAAGAAGGAAAGCTGTTGGACCTTTAAGTACATAATCTATGCCTGAAGCTGATTTCACGAAAATCAACAAAATATTCAGTGTTTGCTTATTTTTCCGGTTGGATATTTCATATTAATGTAAAACACACTTATAATTAAGTTAAGATATTTTGTAATGGAAGTCACTAATTTAGCTACTTTCAAAGCTCCAGCCAGTAATTTTATCAAAGTCATACATGTTTTAATAAATCTCACATCCGTGATTAGCATTACTAAATAATGTTGGTTTCATATATATTTAATAATCTAGTTAGATATGTTGTGAAAATTGTTCGTAGTTTTACTTTATATACAACGTTTTCGTAGGTAACTCGCATGTCAGATATTATATATATAGCCCTAAATTGCTGTTTATAGCGTTCCTAGGCCTAAAGAGAAACAGTTAAATGATTTTTTGAAAGCTTCTTTGAAAATACATGTTACGTGCAGAGAAATATACGTAAATCTTATGTTTACATTTAGAGTTAATAAATGAAGGGTTTTTCAAAAAGCTCGAATCAATCAGAAACATAACTCTGTGGTGAAAACTTTCGAAATCTAATGACGCTAATTTACAACTCTCTTGACGATACCAGAAAAAAAAGTTTTGTAATGGACTAACTGCATAAAATATAAATAAAATATTTCTTTAACTAGGAGATACTATTCAATCTTGTTTTTAAAAAAATTAATGGACTTTTATTATTCAGGTTGTAGACGTCACATGCCATTATAACTCAATTCCTATGCAGTTGGTAATGTGTAAAAGATACTTACATTTTATAATGCAAAAATAAATTAAAGCTAATGTTTTATTCCAGTTTTATATGCATAACTGGTTAATGTTCAAAATAAAACGTTGAATTTGCAAGCATAAAATTCGGTAAATATTTATGCAATTTTTTTTTCACAATTTCAAGCTTTTTTAATATTATTTAAAACTGTTAAATAAATAATCAGAATACCTATATAAAATGAATTATTATATCTTTGTCCGATTATCGTATTCGTAAATACAAAATTCTCAATAAAATGAAACTCTTAGCACTCAGTAAAACTTATATTTTCATTTATGTAGCAAATATCAAAGTGCATAATATGGATTGTGGCTAAAATCAAAACTATTTATTATATATTATTTGGCAGACCACAAATCGCTTATCTGGGCGAAAGACGATGTGCCTACAGTCAAATGTCGTACACATCCCTTTTGTATGACTTTTAATTTGTAAGTCTCAGTGATTCGTAATGTTTTATTTGTAGTATTGACGATTGTTATCGCAACACAGATGTTTTTGGTTTTTCTATTACTGAAGGACCAGTCAGTACACGATTCAGTAAATTTAGAACAGTAATTTAAAACTTAATTTCGCAAATCTAGATCACACAAACGCTATCTACAGTACGTAAAATGTTTACACATTTCATATCGCTTTTTTTCAATGCTTTGAACCAAGGTTATGCCGTTATTTGTGCTGAAACTGCAGAAAACAGAAAGTAGACCTAATGCTGATGAAATGTATTGCAATGGTTTCTAAACCTTTTCTGGCCATAGCTCCCTTGGCTCCATAAACTCATTCCAAGTGCCTCCTACCCTACCCTATAAAATGTATTATTCAGAATAGTTGTTTGCACCAACCACCCACTAAGGAAGACAATAACACAATAAAATTCAAAACAGTAACAATTAATTGCACATTTATTCAAAATCAAATCACAATATTTTAGTTTAATTAATTTAAGAAAACTGATGCACTTGATACATTGTATTACGTCTCTATCATAAAGTACTTAGAACATTGTATTTGTCACCGAGGAATTAACTTTCTGAGTTTATTATGGTATAATTAACCTGGGTTAAAAACACTTTACTATCGTTATAAAATTACATTAACATTGTTTTTCTCACATCATTTCTAAACTTTATGACCTGGAAATGTATATAACAGTCTTATAATGTTTTTCTTTTGTAAACTGTAAAAAGCGTGATTTCAGGTATTACTGTTCAGAAATGACGAACCCAAATGCTTTAATATGTTCCTTTATGATCGCAATTTAAAAGAAATTTCACATATGGATAGTGCTTATGTTATAGTAAAGTAGGAGCATCACCTGATGCTTAAAACATCCAGAACTCTGGCTCATAGCCGCGGGAATTTTTGGCGTTTTCAATATGATATTGATCATGGTTTCCTGTTCTGATTTTTTTCAATGCATCAACTAATTGGTATTCGGGGCACTTTCAAATACAATCGTGTATCAGCGCCTAGTGATGTCTCTTTGGCAAAGTCTTCAAAGAAGTTGTATACCTTTACAAAAATGGCTGTTACTTATATATATGTATGTATCTTATGCGTGACTTGGGCACAAGTATCGTTTGTTTCAAAACTTAAACTGTGCCCGTCTTTAGATTATTCGTGTTTTCCTTGGAAATTCGTAAAGGTATTTTCAACTCACATAATAAATAATTAAATGTACACCATATTCGGCAACTGTTTGTTGTTTCCATACCAAGACAAATTATCACATATAGTTGAATTGTGAATAGTGTGGTACATAGTAATTGTGTTTTTTTTTTCACGATCGCTTTTGATCGGGCCCAGCATGGCCAGGTGGTTAAGGTGCTCGAATCGTAATCTGAGGGTCGCAGGTTCAAATCCCCGTCGCACCAAACATGCTCGCCCTTTTAGCCGTTGGGTGTTACAATGTAACGGTTAATCCAACTATTCGTTGGTAAAAGAGTAGCCCAAGAGTTGGCGGTGGGTGATGATGACTAGCTGCCTTTCCTCTAGTCTCACACTGCTAAATTAGAGATGGCTAGCGCAGAGAGCCCTCGTGTAGCTTTGTGCGAAATTCAAAAACAAATACTTTTGATTGATTATGTTTTGCTATGTAACTGGCTATTCTTGTTAAAATCGTTTATACCGTAATAAATTTAATTGGTAGTGATAAAAACGTCAGTGAAAGTTCGTAAATAACGGAATAGTATCATTCAATTCTAGTCATTTTAGTTTTATCTGTTTCAAAATTATGTCCCAGCATATATAATTTATTTTGCTATCGTGCGACATAATTGTTGTATTTTAATCAGTTATTGCAGTTTTATTGTTAAAAGGCTGTAAACCAATGATCGAATGTTAAGACTAAAATAATAATTTATGTTCATCCACTCAGCTCTCGGATAAAAAGTTTTGACGTTTTATGCTCATTTTTTTTTTTAAAAAAAGAATCTTTAGAAACTCCCGTACGTTAAAATATTTCTAAGTGAAACGAAACAATACTACACGTCTGCCCGTCTTAAATTAATGGCCCATTGAATTTTTTTTATTGAGCCATTCAATAACAATCGACAATGTCGTGTAGACTTTGGCTAAATGAGGTAATAGTTTTATAATGTATTGCCAAACATCTGAGATAAAATGCAAAATTATTTTCGTCGGATGATTGACTTGTTTCTTACGTACACGTAAATGAAAATATTTAATTGGAACTTTAAAATCTTAAGCCTTAAATAATTCACAGTCATGCCGATCGTATATACCGAAACTGATTTATTATTATCATATAAAAATTCGATCACACCTCTCCTCATGTGACTCAGCCGTTACACTGTTGGTTTATAATGCTAAATATTGGGATTGAATACTTCATCAGATGAGCACTGATATCTCCCTTCCTCATTTTGTAACTTTGTGCTTATTACGAAATAGACAACGACAGATTCAAATCTTCCATGTTATGCAAACTCTTATTGAAATACGTGTTATGTATTATGTACCGGACAAGCATATTTGTTCATAAATGGTCCCCCGCTGGGAAAGGGGTAAGTCTTCGGATTTACAACGTTAAAATTAGAGGTTCGATTCCCCTCGGTGGATACAGCAGATAGCCCGATGTGACATTGCATTCCATTAAGAGATATCAAATATTTTTTCACCTGATTTTATTGTTACGACTTGTAAAAATTAAATATTATTAAAAAAAACCTGCGAGTTTCACTTTATGTTTGTGGTGTTTAATTTTTTTTTCTGTTTACTAACTGGTTATCATTCCTTTAGTTTCAACTCTTCGAATCTTCAGCATGTTCATTGATCTAATTTTAATATTTGCACAATTAATGACAATGTATAATATTTTTTTACCTCCAACAGTATGTTCTAGAATTTCAATATCTTAATAAAATGTTTTCAAATTTCTCTTTGGACTAAAATCGAATTTAAATTACTTGTATAGGAAGGCTAAGAAAGAAGCGAGAAAATAATTCTATGTCTGTGACAGAAACCGATATTATATCACGACGAAATATTAGAATAAAACAAACAAAATTTGCTTGTTTTATAAATACCATCAAATGTTATGCTATTATACAAAATATTATGCATTTGTGTACATTTCTTGGGTAAATCAGAGACGAGAAAAAAGAACACATGAACTGTCAAGTACTGTTATACTGTCAAGAGGTAAATCGATCTCCAATTCTTTATTTTGTTTGACACGAGTTTCAATTTCTTTTTTCTTTAGAACTGTATTACATTTTCTTCTCTTTGTGATAAATCAAGTTGAAGACAACATCCAAAACAAAAAGATTACAAGGGAGATGTATACTATTGTAACTCTCTAAAATGTAAAAATAAGTAACTTGTTATTATATCCAAATACATTTCAGAAAACAATACGTTTTGGGTTACGCTGCTTAATTCACGTCCAAAATAATTCTGTTATTATACCGATATAAATTAAACACAGGTTTGCAATAACAAAATAAATACAAAATGCACAGATATTTCTTTTTATATATCATTATATAGACTTGGCGCTTGGATAGTATATTGTAATATAAACTGAACACTGATGTCTGTTACATATTACTATACAGACTGGACACCAGCATATGGACACATGTTTACATCTGTATTAATACAAAACGGCTTATGCGACAGTAGAAAACGGTTTTAGAAACTTATTAGTACAGCTTTAACGTAGGTTTTAGCTAGATATCAATACAAACTGAACACAGGTTTCAGTTAGATATCAATACAAACTGAACACAGGTTTTAGTTAGATATCAATACAAACTTAACATAGGTTTCAGTTAGATGTCAATACAAACTGAACACAGGTTTTAGTTAGATATCAATACAAACTGAACACAGGTTTTAGTTAGATATCAATACAGACTGAACACAGATTTTAGTTAGATATCAATACAAACTGAACACAGATTTTAGTTAGATATCAATACAAACTGAATATAGGTTTCAGTTAGATATCAATACAGACTGAACACAGATTTTAGTTAGATATCAATACAAACTGAACATAGGTTTTAGTTAGATATGAATACAAACTGAACATAGGTTTTGCTTATATATAAAAACAAACTAAACACAGGTTGTACTTACATATAACTACAAACTGAACACAGGTTTTAGTTAGATATCAGTACAAACTGAACACAGGTTTCAGTTAGATATCAATACAGACTGAACACAGGTTTTAGTTAGATATCAATACAGACTGAACACAAATTTTAGTTAGATATCAATACAAACTGAACACAGGTTTTAGTTAGATATCAATACAAACTGAACATAGGTTTTAGTTAGATATGAATACAAACTGAACATAGGTTTTGCTTATATATAAAAACAAACTAAACACAGGTTGTACTTACATATAACTACAAACTGAACACAGGTTTTAGTTAGATATCAGTACAAACTGAACATAGGTTTCAGTTAGATATCAATACAGACTGAACACAGGTTTTAGTTAGATATCAATACAGACTGAACACAGATTTTAGTTAGATATCAATACAAACTGAACACAGGTTTTAGTTAGATATCAATACAAACTGAACATAGGTTTCAGTTAGATATCAATACAGACTGAACACAGGTTTTAGTTAGATATCAGTACAAACTGAACACAGATTTCAGTTAGATATCAATACAAACTGAACATAGGTTTCAGTTAGATATCAATACAGACTGAACACAGGTTTCAGTTAGATATCAATACAGACTGAACACAGGTTTTAGTTAGATATCAACACAGACTGAACACAGATTTTAGTTAGATATCAATACAAACTGAACACAGGTTTTAGTTAGATATCAATACAAACTGAACATAGGTTTCAGTTAGATATCAATACAGACTGAACACAGGTTTTAGTTAGATATCAGTACAAACTGAACACAGATTTCAGTTAGATATCAATACAAACTGAACACAGGTTTCAGTTAGATATCAATACAAACTGAACACAGGTTTTAGTTAGATATCAATACAAACTGAACACAGATTTTAGTTAGATTTCAATACAAACTGAACACAGGTTTTAGTTAGATATCAATACAAACTGAACACAGATTTTAGTTAGATTTCAATACAAACTGAACACAGGTTTTAGTTAGATATCAATACAAACTGAACACAGATTTTAGTTAGATATCAATACAAACTGAACATAGGTTTTAGTTAGATATGAATACAAACTGAACATAGGTTTTGCTTATATATAAAAACAAACTAAACACAGGTTGTACTTACATATAACTACAAACTGAACACAGGTTTTAGTTAGATATCAGTACAAACTGAACATAGGTTTCAGTTAGATATCAATACAGACTGAACACAGGTTTCAGTTAGATATCAATACAGACTGAACACAGGTTTTAGTTAGATATCAATACAGACTGAACACAGATTTTAGTTAGATATCAATACAGATTGAACACAGATTTTAGTTAGATATCAATACAAACTGAACACAGGTTTTAGTTAGATATCAATACAAACTGAACATAGGTTTCAGTTAGATATCAATACAGACTGAACACAGGTTTTAGTTAGATATCAGTACAAACTGAACACAGATTTCAGTTAGATATCAATACAAACTGAACACAGGTTTCAGTTAGATATCAATACAAACTGAACACAGGTTTTAGTTAGATATCAATACAAACTGAACACAGATTTTAGTTAGATTTCAATACAAACTGAACACAGGTTTTAGTTAGATATCAATACAAACTGAACACAGATTTTAGTTAGATTTCAATACAAACTTAACACAGGTTTTAGTTAGACATCAATACAGACTGAACACAGGTTTTAGTTAGATATCAATACAAACTGAACATAGGTTTTAGTTAGATATCAATACAAACTGAACACAGGTTTCAGTTAGATATCAATACAGACTGAACATAGGTTTCAGTTAGATATCAATACAAACTGAACACAGGCTTTAGTTAGATAGCAATACAGACTGAACACAGATTTTAGTTAGATATCAATACAAACTGAACACAGGTTTTTGTTAGATATCAATACAGACTGAACACAGATTTTAGTTAGATATCAATACAGACTGAACACAGGTTTTAGTTAGATATCAATACAGACTGAACACAGATTTTAGTTAGATATCAATACAAACTGAATATAGGTTTTAGTTAGATATCAATACAAACTGAACACAGGTTTTACTTAGATATCAATACAAACTGAACACAGGTTTTGCTTATATATAAAAACAAACTAAACACAGGTTGTACTTACATATAACTACAAACTGAACACAAGTTTTAATTAAATATCAATACAAACTGAACACAGATTTTAGCTAGATATAAATTGAAGGCAAGTTTCAGCTACATAATAATACAAACTGGACACAGGTCTTATCGATAAGTCAATGCAAACCAGTCACACGTTTTAATTAAATATCAGTACAAACTGGACAGAGTATTCTGCTTATTTATCAGTGCAAATTAGATATATGTTTTTATTATATATCACCAACATTACAGTAGAGTCAGTAGTGTAGATATTGTATTCTTGATGATATGTACCGGCACTTTTACAAAGCTCTTATTAAATTACAGTTTTGTTTCGTTTGTGTCAAGTTAACTGTTTTCATAACTTTGAATTCTTCGCCAATAAGAATGTCTTGAATAAAAAGTGCACTTAATACTATATCTAAAATTGTTATGGGTTCTCTACGTTACGTACTTTCAGGCCTTTGTTTTATCGAAATTAGTGTATGTAGAAACACGTTACGAGTTCATTCACAGGGCTTTCACGTGTCCACTTTTCCATTCGAATATAAGACCAACGTTTTATTTTTATTGCAATTTGAAGTCACTCGTTAAAGAATAACTCAAAATCTCTGTTTCAAGTGGTTTAGCAGGTGTCTGGGTAAGCTTTTTTATTTATATAATAAACAGGAAATTTTCTAGTGCTCGCCTTTGTCACGTTTGTTACTTATTGATTATGGACTACTAGAACGTACTGATAAAAATCGTAAAGCATTTACTTAACCTAAAAATAAGAAAAATTTCTTACTGCAAAAATTTAAACTAATACTCGCTAATGAAACTGTAAATTATAGCTCTCAAGTTTCATACTTGAAATCACAATTCTTGGATGTTAAAAGGTTTTATCTTTCCACAAATAACTGTTCTGTATTTTACCCGAGAACTCACACACGTCAGATGATAATTAACGTGTGAAACTTTCGTTCATCGAGAATAACAAAAGAAGAGCTTCAAAAGGTTTTTCCTATAACATTAATTTTCTCTGGGCATGTTACGAGTGTGTACAACTTTCACTAATAACACTTCGTGTCTTTAAAGGAATAGTAAATGTGTACACTTCTGTTCAAAATCAGATGTTTCCTCTATGAATGTATAATGAACATACGCAAAATTTCGTTTTCTAACATTTCTTATCTTAGAAGCTACAGCAAATATGAAAAGCCTTAAGCTACTATTAACTCCAATTCTACGTGAAAGAATTTTCTTTTAAATTCACTACCTACGTATTCTGGTTTTGAAACAATTATAAATACCTACATCTTGTTTTCTAGAATCTACATCATTTTTGTGTTTGTAACAGATTTAATGATGTATATTTATTTTAGTGTCTAAGCTTGTTTCTGTATAGTTTTATTTTTTGCATGTAACGTATATTTTTGACTGTCTTGCGCAAGTTCCGCCTGTTTTCGAAATTTGTAGAAAAATCTGGAAAGTGTAAAAAATCAACAATACTTGTTTGACGAAAACGCCCGAGAATATTGTTGAGAGCTCTATAAACTCGTATGATTCTTATAAACTATGACTCGCCGATGGAAAGAGAATATTATTGGACACCTACAGTCAGTACGCTATAGGCCTCGGAAGCTATAATTGTGATTAACTTCTATTAATAGTAAAACTACAGCATTTGACCAGGAACGTTATAGGTTTCGAACATTTCAAACCGTTCAACTTCAGTGAATTACTTTGGACGTTATTATTTCTGCGAGGACAATAAATAACTTTGCTGGAAGAAGTCAGCTTGTACCCAGTGTGACGTCAGACAAGAAAAAGACAGCGTTAGCTTAGGTGCGGATAACAATATTAACTCAGAATTAATTTGCTCGTTATGGACATGGGTCATCGATAAAATATTTAGTTCTAAAAATAAAACTCAGTATAATTTGTAAGTATGTAAAATTTTTGTGTATAAACCATCATTTGTAATAACTATTAGTAATAACTATTATTATAAACTGTATAATTGTTATGTTTGTATATTAAACTATATTTGTGTTAAAATTGTGTGTATCAATCTTGTTGGTAAATTACATAAAGTTAATACATATTAATATTTAATTTACTAGTAAGCTCAAACTCAAATTTCCGGTTATTTGAGATAGTAATACGTAACGTACATAGTGTAATATATCGGAGCTTCGTCCGACATAAATTATGATACGTAACATGTTAAGGATGTAAATAAGTAAAAGGTTAATCTTCTTAAGACATTTTCCTGTTCTTGAATGTATTACTAACACTAAAAACATTCTTTTTTGGAGGTGCTACTAACATTAAAAACATTCTGCTTCCTTGAGCCTAAATACAATCTTAACATTTAAAACTATCTTGAAACACCTGCATTATTCATTTTTAGAACATTACGAATATATAAAACTATATTCAACAATTTGTATTATTTGCATGAAATACAATTTAAACGTATGGGGCGTTATAATGTACGATCAATCCCACTATTCGTTGGAAAAGTAACCCAAGAGTTGGCGGTGAGTGATAATGACTAGCTGCCTTCCCTCTAGTCTTACACTGTTAAATTAGGGATGGCTAGCGCAAATAGCCCTCATGTAGATTTGCGCGAAATTCAAAACAAACAAACAATCTAAATATTTAAATCTGATTTGAAACACAGATTTTTGATATATTGCAAACCTATAGAATTATACACAAGAGCTTTTATTATTTAACCTTAAATACAGTGTAAACATTTAAAGTGTTTTAAAACACCTAAATTCCCAGATTTATGATATATTAAAAATAAGTAAATTTATTATAAAAAATCTATAATTTTTTTCACAGAGGTGTAATTAGGTACTTAAATTCGGGGGATCCGGCATGACCAAATGTGTTAAGACGTTCGACTCGTAATCCAAGGGTTGCGGGTTCGAATCCCGTCGCACCAAACATGCTCGCCCTTTCAGCCGTGAGGGCATTATAATGTAACGGTCAATTCCACTATTCGTTGGAAAAAAAGTAGCCCAAGAGTTGGCGGTGGTGGTGATGACTAGTTACCTTCACTATAGTTTTACACTGCTAGATTAGGGACGGCTAGCGCAAATAGCCCTCGAGTAGCTTTGCGCGAAACTAAAAAAAACAACGAAAAAAAATAAATTCGGGGTGCGAGAATTTTCTGCTTTTCAATGCGATATGATATCGACCATTTAAGACACCAACGTATACTAGCTTTAGAAATATGAATCCATTTTCATTCTTTGTTACAATACAGTAGTAAACTTCATAGTCTTTTTATAGCTTACGTCCATTCGTTCCACTTCTTAGCCTGGAAGATACAAATATCAAATCTTTCGTCAAATGTTCACACTTCACTTGGAAAATATTACAAGTATATGATTCTCTCGTTCATTCCTTACACTTGTAAGCGCTGAAAGGTTTAAATTTTCAAAACTTTTGTCCAGTTTTTTTTTTTTTTTAATTTAGAGATGCCATGAAGTAACTTCATCAGCGTGTGCATCCACGATCTTTAAAAATTATGTAAATGTGTAATTAATTTGTCTTAAAGAATAGTAATATGGAAAAGTTTAAATCAGAACATAATCCCGTTAGTTGAAAAGAGGGAATGTGCAACGTTTTTGAACCTACACTTATTTTTTGCTTATAGAAATCTAATAAACATAAGCCCAATGGAGTGATAAGTGTATGAGATGTAAACTTTCTATTCGTTAAGTAGGCCTCACACTCACAGTGCAATTAGTATAACATAAAGTGTGAAACCTTCGTTTAAATAGTAATTAGACACACCTGACAGTGTAATGTGTATCATATACAGTATGAAACTGTTATATCAGACAGACCTGACTGTTAATTGATATAAACTTTCGCTAAAATTAAGTTATCTAGTTAAATAATAATTATAAACAGAAACGAGTACATATGTCCAAATAAACTTGTTTTAACTATTCTTATTGTAAAGGTAATATTTCATTGTTTTATCATTTAGGCACCCAATATCTCACGATCCTCGGTCAACTTGGGAGATTTAGATTTGTCTTAAGTTCATAATCGGACAATACAATGTGTTTTTATAACAGAAACACAATGATAATTTAAAATTAATCACAGTTAATTTGTTAAACATTCTTGACCACACTTTCAACGACACCAATACAAAAGAAAGAAAAGAGTCAGCCTCACTCATCAACGATTTTCTGTTTTTATATACTTTAGAAGGATTAACGTAACTAAATGTAAGTTCCAATACTACAAATTATGTACTATGGTTCTTTTTCTAAGTATTTTTTAAAACATTCGATAACGTACATGTCTAGCGTTCTTATAATTATATTACTTCTCATTTTTGAGGTTCAAGCAATCCAAACACAGCAATAATATATCTGCGGACTCACTCTGCGAAAAACCGGTTTCGATACCCGTGCTGGGCGGAGCACAGGTAGTCCATTGTGTAGCTTTGAGCTTAATTCCAAACACATCTCTCATACGTTTCAAGAAAATGTATTATCATTCTTTAACGTACAAGTACTTTGAAGTGTTGGTTATTTACAATACAATCTTCTAACTCTCTCGTTCGGTTATAACTGAAGTTGTTTTTTTTAAACAGATATATTTAACGGTCATACTTGTCAACATTTTAATGCTCTTCTTAATTTAAAATGGTTATTTGTAAAATCCGAAATAACTGACTCTGTTGTTGATCAGCTGGAGTTCAGCAGAGTACGACACCTACAAGTTACATAATAATACATTACAAATTAAAACAATAGTCGAATCGTGCTATAAGTATCAACAACGTTTATACTCTAATTAAAATACAGCCATGTTAAATCCAATAAAAATAAATTATTACTGGCTGGAGTATCCGTTCCCTGGACGGAAGTCATGTAAATTCCAGATTAGTTAAAGGGTATCTTAAAACATGATGAGTTGCTTCCCTTATATGTAGTTGTCAAAAAAAGCACATAAAAATGGCAAAAGGCAAAATGTGAAACTGTATGGACCCAAAAAAAAAACCTTTTTACCAAATTTGGTGAAGATCCATCAAAAGTGTGCGAAGTAGTGGTAAAAGTCGCAAAAACGCCTTCAAAAACCGCAAACATGCAAACTGAAAACGTGTATATACCCTTGTTTGGACTTAATGAATCTCCTTACTAATCCATCCACATCCTGTTACATGGACATATTTTGTTATAAGGGTATCTGCGCTAGCCGTGTAAGACTAGAGGGAAGGCAGTTAGTCATCAACACCCACCCCCAATTCGTGTGCTACTCTTTTACCAACATGGCTGAAAGGGGGAGCATGTTTGGTGGGACGGGGATTCGAACCTGTGATCCTTAGGTTACAAGTCGAGTGTCTTAACCACCTAGCCAATTTGTTACGTATTACTGGCTTCATTTATTTAAAAATTATTTTGTAGCTCTGATAGACATAGCTTACATACTTCTGATAAGAATTTCTCATCATTACAAATACCAGAGTTAAGAGAACTATGTATTATTTCGGAACGATCAATTACAGTAAAAATGGCGTCACATGTGAGGAATAAAAGAAGGACACAATGGTAAAATTATTTTAATATTTAAAACGTTCAATACCTCTAAACCAAAAGCATGGGGTTTTCTTACCAACCGTGTTTGTTTCTTTTTCAGCTTCGCGCAAAGCTACTCGAGAGCTATCTGCTCTAGCCGTCCCTAATTTAGCGGTGTAAGACTAGAGGAAAGGCAGATAATTATCACCACCCACCGCCAACTCTTTGGGCTACTCTTTTACCAACAAATAGTGAGATTGACTGCACATTATAACGACCACACGACAGAAAGGGTGAGCATGTTTGGTGTAGCGGGGATTCGAACCCGCGACCCTCGGATTACGAGTTGAATGCCTTAACCATCTGGCCATGCCGGGCCATTTAGAAGGTGAAAGGTAATTTTTTCTCTAAAGACGGTGAGATTTTCAACATATTTTATAATATAAAAAAATACGTTTTTGTGTTAGGTGATGTATTTATAGTTTGAGACATAAAAATACATACGAGTGGAATGAATAAGTCAAAAGTAAGCTTTCAGAACAGTCTTTACTTTGATTGGTTGAATTTCTCAGTGAAAACGTGTGCTGCCGATAAATTGTAAAGCTGAAACGTTAAGCAAATAATAATAATATAATTTTATAATAAAAATATGTTTGAAAGATTTTGTAATTCATTGTTGTTTCAATTATTCATTGAAATGTCTAATTTGAGCTTTTTATTTCATATACTCAGTACATACTTGAAAAATCACTCTTTCGCTACTTTGGATAACAAAATCATTGATCAAGAATTCGACCTCAAACTTTTCAAAGATCAACCACTATTTATTAGATGAGCTAGTTTAGTGGGTAGAGCCTATAAGTTCATCTTCATTTTCACAAACAAAATTTCACCTATCTCGTTTAAAAAAACAAAACAAATTCATGGACTTCTGTGAAATATTCAACAATCTTTTAATGTACATTATGGGTTTAAGGGCTCCACAAAATATCACAATCATTTTAAAATTTCGAAGCGCGAACAATAATCTATATTTGTTGTTTAATTTCGCGCAACGCTACATGAGGACTATTTGTGCTAGCCGTCCCTAATTTAGCAGTGAAGTACTAAAAGAAAGCAGCTAGTCATCATCAGCAACCGCCAACTCCTAGGTTACTCTTTTAGTCTAACAAATAATGGGATTCACCGTTACATTAAAACGCCCCCACAGCTGAAAGGGCGAGCACGTTTGTTTGGATGGAGATTCGAATCCACGACCTACAGATTGCGAGTCAAGCGCCCTAACCACCTGGACTATATACCTTCTGAGCACCTGTTTAGTGAACCACTGTGGTATGATGACATCCTTTGGATCAACTGCAAGTTCGTGAAGTTACAATGTTAAAATCCAAGTCGTGTTAGTTTAAAGTCCTGATATAATTAATACTGGCTATATAACAGTTCTTTGTATGTTATGGTACTTAGTCCTAGAGTATGGTACATTATTTTTTTATATAACTATAATTGTCATTTTCCTCATTCTTCGTACTTCCTTTATATAGTCCTCAGCTGGTACATAGTAAATCTTCGGATTTACAACACTAAAGTCAGGGATTCGATTCCCCTCAGTGGGCACAACAGATAGCTCGATGTGGCTTTGATGTAAGAAACACACACACCCGCGAACACACTCCTTTTTATAGTAGGTATTTATACATATAACACTAATGTCTGTTTATGTCATGTAGGCCCAGCATGACCAGGTGGCTAAGGCACTCAACTCGTAATTCGAGGGTCGATTACAACAAAATGTGATAAAAAGAATCACATGTCCTTTAAAGACATGTATGGTTTTGTGCTTAGCTATAAACGTTTTAAAATACAATCTATACTTGTATTTATTCAGCAAGTTTTCTAACATGAATAAATGCGGTTAGTTTGCAAAGTTTAAGATCATATAACTTTTTAACTACTGTATTCCAAGCATACCTTAAAATATTGAAAAACTAAGTTAGATAACCAGATCACATGGCTGTAATGTGGACTGATTGTATTTAACATAATAACTTATTTTCCTGAAAAACTATCTTCCTAAAGCATTGTATTAGGTTGAGGAATAATTCGTGAGCGTTTTTAAATAATTTAATTCAAGCATTACATGCAAGACTATACAATACTTCAATGCATGAACACGTTACACCCAAAACATTTATTATGATACTTTATTTCATGTAATACCTAGGTATATAGTATGCATTGTTTTAAACGAAATTGCAAGAAATTAAATGCGAAAAGCAGATGGTGTCGAAAATACTCGACTTTGTCCTATTGACATTCCATTTAATGAAAATGAAAATGAAATCAAAAATTAAAGACATATGAAAATCAAACACACCATCTATTAGAGCAAAAAATTATCTACCAAATGACATGAAATATTTTGCGAAACCGTTTCATTTATGAATATATTTTGTTAACTTGAAAAAACGCTCACGAATTATTCCTCAACCCAATAGTTGAGGATACAGTTGATCATACAGTGAATATAAATACGTATTCGTCATATAAATATACATTGTGCATAATAAATATAACACTATGTAACAAAGTTTTTACTTTTTCTTGTTCCTGGTTAGTATGTGTTATTTTGTAGTTGCGTATGTTGTAAAAGTACAGAAAATGGTCATTATTCCCTTCAAATTTTGCTTTTTGACCTGGATAATGAAATCTTGAAATTAACCTATTTTCTATATAAAAACAGGCAAATTTGCACATTTTCATTTACATAAAGTCTGAATAAAACAACATATAAATCAAGATTTACATGTATTTATACTAAAGTTAAACAAAAATGTTTAGAAGTCAGTAGTTTCTCGAGACTTGCGACTGTAATGTAAACCACTTTCATATATTATCCCCCAAATACAGTCTCCTATCATGTTTTCGTTATACGTTTCCATGTCACAAAAGCAACGTTTGAAGAGAAAAATAGTTGTTGTTTTTTTCATTTACTTTAGGCATAAGCAATATTTGTTACTTCAGAGTTATTTCCATTCTATGTTCTTGATTTTCTTAACTGGGTGGGTGAAACATGTAACGAAACCAATTCTAAAACTGTTTAAATAGATAGCAATATCTTGAGTGAGCTGACGACATTTCAAGGCAACATCCCAAACCCTTGCAGACCTGATTACAAAACGCATTCAGTGTTCAATGTTTAAACATACTGAGCCCATTGGATAGAATTTCAAAAAAGGTCTTAAATATTAACTAGATTCCTTTCCCTTCACTGTTATTTATACATCACTGTTTTCCTGTTCTTCAGGATGCATTATGCTATTCTCAAAAAGTTAACTGACTGTCTTTGAAATCATTGTTTAACATTTTGCTAAATAACTCATCTTTACATGAGAAGAGTAACCGTGTGTTATACAGTAGGGTAAATACACCAGGGAATCGAGTATCATGAGTTGAGTCTAGACTTAACACAGCTCTCGACATCTATCTGATCAAGCACTTCATATTTTCTTTGATAGATTGTTTAGCAAGAGTAATCATGATTAAACTTGATTCAATGGACGACAGAATTCTGAAAGGTCATCTTTTACACTTCGGCTTTATATTTGATTAACATCCGACGTTTACTGAAAAAATAATGGTTTGGTTTGTTTAGAATATCACGCAGAGCTACCCGAGGGCTATCTGCGCTAGCCATCCCTAATTTAGCAGTGTAAGACTAGAGGGAAGGCAGCTAGTCATCACCACCCACCGCTAGCTCTTGGGCTTCTCTTTTACCAACGAATAGTGGGATTGACCGTTACATTATAATGCCTTCACGGCTGAAAGGGCGAGCATGTTTGGTGTGACGGGGATTCGAACCCGAGACCCTTAGATTACAAGTCGAGTGCCTTAATCCCCTGGCCATGCCAGGCCAAAAAGTGATGGAAGTTAGGTAGATGCTGTTGATCATTGAAAAACTTCAGGTTTGTAAATACAAGGAAACAAATATTTTCGTAATTTTCTTTCAAATAGTGTTTATTCACGTATCTGGTTTACAAGGAACAAATATACCACTTATTGTTTTACTGAAACAGCTGTTGTAACATATTTTTGGGGGAAGATATAAAATAGTCAAAAAAATTTTAGTGTTTTGTTTCGTGACTACAAAGGTCATTCTTCAGGATGTAATTTTAAAGTTGACAAAAACGTTCAAATATCCCTTTTCCACTAGTACTAAAATAATACGAATTGAATATATAGTTTTCAAATTGTACAAACAAAAAATACGTTCATTATATGTAAGGTAAACTCATTAAACTATAGTCCTGTTGTTCTAGAAAAGTAATTCAGTTTAATAAACTTTAAAGATTCAATACAAATATACGTTTTGCCTTACTTTCTTGTTCTTTTTACGATTCGTAATAATATTTTTTATCGTTGCATAATTCCAATTATTTTCTGATGAATACTTTGTTGTTAAAATAAATAAATTAAGCCTAACATGGAATTTACATACATACGCAAAAGGCTCAATATATTCCAGCAAACATTTTATTAGATGTACTTTGGGCGCGTATTATAAAACATGAAAGTTCAAATATATATTTCTTACCCTTTAGCGCCACTTTAAATACGTATATGTGTGTGTTTTTTCATAGCAAAGCCACACCGAGGGGAGTCGAACTGTTGATTTTACCTTTATAAATCCATAGACTTACCGCTGTACCAGCGGGGGAGCGTAGATGTAAGAGAGCAGTAAGTAGTAACACTAATTGAGTAAGGTCAGTTTGAACTTTGGCATCGCTATAAACCATTCATAGGAATCATGATGACAACAAAAAACAAGTGAGAAATATTTTTTGTTAAACTGTTAAAAGTTATGAAAGTAAATTGTCTTCTATAATATCATGAGAAAATATGATTGAAATCATATTTCAATAAAAACTATTAAAAGAAATACAAAAGAGAGGAACTGTATTTCATAAGCTTAAAGTAATGTATTTTTCAGTATACTTTAATACATTTAATTTATATGAGGATTGTATTTTGTATATTTACATATAAAAATATGTATTTAATTTATTTCTGTTCGCTTGAAAAGTGGTATTTGAATGTTTTTATTATAGATTAGCTGAAAAATTACATCCTGAAAAGTTACTTTTGAAGTCACAAAACCGATAGAATATAATAAAGAGGAAAAATAGAAGAATTTGTAATTTTATTAAATAGATAGGGAGGATAAAGAGACATATAGCTAAATCAAATCTAAAATACGTTGAAAATTATATCAATGGATGGCATTATCTTGGGTAAGCCAACTACGTTTCAGGGGAGCCAGCCCCCTAATCCCCCTCAATAGTATAGATATTAATTTCTATATTTACTATTTATAACGGCCCGACATGGCCAGGTGGGTTAAGGCGTGCGACTCGTAATCTGAGGGTCACGGGTTCTCATCCCCGTTGCACCAAACATGCTCGCCCTTTCAGCCGTGGGGGCGTTATAATGTGACGGTCAATCAACTATTCGTTCGCAAAAGAGTAGTCCAAGAGCTGTTGGTGGGTGGTGGTGACAAGCTGACTTTACACTGCTAAATTAGGGACAGCTGGTGCAGATAGCCCTCGAGTAGCTTTGCACGAAATTCAAAAAATGTTATATTTAATTCAGTATTTTTTATTAAAGATAGTGATATCTTATTATAAGTTTAAAATATGGTTGGATTAAATTAATATGTAATTATAATTTGTTAAACTGAATTGACGTTTAACAACGTAAATACCATCACAGAAAACTCTGAAACTTTAACACCCTTTGTGAATAACAAAAGATACCAGTAATAATTACACTTTAAAAGAAAAGAAGATTTCACAAGTTGTGATTATAGTGACGTCACTGAAAACATAATACGTCATTTCTTTAAATGAGTGAACGCCTGTATCAAGATATTTAATTAAAATATTATTTACATCCTTGATTAAAGTAATAATTACTTCTATAGTAATAATAAAATTATGATATAACAAAACTGGTTCACTAAGAAGTTACATTACGGTTTTTACCATTTTAACACAATATGAAATCTTATCGACAAGTCGAAGCTATGTTATTCTTTTACATAAAATACCGTGCCAGTTGTAAGATATGGAATAAGTGTCTAGGACTATTGCCAGTCAAAAGATGGGAATAATCCAGATTCCCAAAAGAAAACCTAGTGCATGTACTTCAAAGGAGGATAGTCTAGGTTTTAAACTAAAAGGTCATTTATAATATTCATTTTCATTTATTAACTATTTAGTAGTTAAACTGAAAATAGCGAATGTTATATGACATATTCGTACATTTTTTAGTTATATAATAACATATACGTAAACTTTAGAACTCGTTTGAGAACTCGTTTTTTTCTTCTTATAAAAGATAGTTTTGTGCCTATGACCTATCTATTCAAAAGTTAACCGCATTGGCGACATTTGTCCTGTTTCCGTTGAATAATTACATTCTGTTAAACGATAGTCTTGCGTTAACGTAAGGTGGCGTTAATGTAAAATTTCAAACGTGACTGGACTTTACATATCCTATGGCTATTTACACGAAATATAACAGCAACGTTAACGATAATCAGTGATGACGAGAAAATTTTAGCCGAAGAAGGTCGAAACGTATGAATGAAGTACAACTGTAACAGCAACGTTAACGGTTAATTTTAGCACCAAAAGTATGAATGAAGTACAACTGTAACACCTGCGTTTTTCTTGTCTTCGAAGAGTTGTTTTAAAAGCTGTTGGTCACTTCTCACATTTTTATAGCATTAAAAAGCATGCGTTGTTTTTAGTTTCTTTCAAATTATTGTAAAAACTAAGAAAACATTCTACTGTCTTTTGTCTAAATTTAAGCAACAGAAATAAATATTAATTAACCTATTTTAATAATTTTCCGATTTGGTTAACCTAATCCTTTATCATTAATACTTATAAAAATGGCAAACTAAATTATAAAAGTTTGTTTTATTAAATTTCGAGTAAATAACGAAAAGTACGATTAACAGAAAGTTATAACACCCACTGGCTGGGAAAAGGAAAATGTCTTCGAAGACAAAAGCCGAACCCACAATCCACAGATTGTGAATCGAGCACCCTAACCATCAGAAGAAGTCATCCATGTAGAAGAATTTTTGTTGGTTTTCACCGAAGGTTTTGCTGTTTTTTAATAGTATCGACAACATATTATTGATTCTTGAATAATATACCTCGTGCTGATTGTAAAATACAAGTCATTTTACTTTATCTAACAGTTAGATTCTCTCTAGGCCTAAATACATATTAACAACAAATTGGATATTTAAAAATGCTCTCCAAATATAACATCAATAAAACAGCCTTCGTGCAAAAGATTAAAGTTGTTTCCTAAATTAATAAAAAATGTACTTATAAAGTAAGATTAACTGAAATTGAAAAGTAACGCAATATAACAACTGAACTACAATGTGCAAATTCAACTGGGTAAAACTGCGTCGTCCATTTAAGTAAATTTTATCATTATAAAACTGTTATAAACATCGTTTCTTTTCATATTTATTAACTAACGATTCTTTCTCACTATTTTGCAGTGTTCAACAAATATTGTTGAGGCGCACTTCTATCGTTCCTTTTGTGTTATTTCGTGACTTGACGTTTCTAAATTAGATTTTCATGTTGCATTTCATTGTGTTTTGTGTAACGTTATGTAAAATTCGATCGATAACTTTTGAATTGCTCTAACTGTAGAATAGCTTGTGTTATAAAGTTATCAAGGCACTGAAAAACAGCAGACAAATAGATTTGATCAGTATTGATTTATAATTAATCTAGTCAGATTGGTTTGTTTTTGTTAAGAAAAGGTATAGAGTTTTAGAAGTGAATATGTGTAGTTGAAGTGTTATCAAATAACGTTGCTCAAAATTAAAGCGATAGCTTTCAGCGGGTAAATGTTTTTTCTTTTCTAGCAATTTGGAAGATAATTTTTTAAATAAATATTAACATACTTGTTCTTGACATTTACAGAATGTGTTTTTAATATACACCCAACTCACTTATTATCCCAGTTATGAGATCCATTACTTTTTTAATACAGAATTGTTTGTTTGTTTTTTGAATTTCGCGCAAAGCTACTCGAGGGCTATATGCGCTAGCCGTCCCTAATTTAGCAGTGTAAGACTAGAGGGAAGGCAGCTAGTCATCATCACCCACCGCCAACTCTTAGGCTACTCTTTTACCAACGAATAGTGGGATTGACCGTAACATAACGTCCCGACGGCTGAAAAGGCGAGTACGTTTGGTGTGACGGGGATTCGAACCCGCGACCCGCGGATTACGAGTCGCACGCCTTAACCCACCTGGCCATGCCGGGCTAATACAGAATACTTAACTCAACTTTATTCCATTCAGATTAAACACAAAAACCTACCTTTACTTAGAAATGAGGCTAGACATAATTGGGTTGTTTGGTCAGTGAACTTGCACTCTGTAAGTCACTGGTTCTAATCTCATCACCCACCACGTTTTGTTGTGTTTTCAGTCTTGGGATGGTTGTAATGATTAATTCAACTATTCGTTGGTCATGAGTTGGTGATAGGTGATACTGATTAGCTGCTCTGCTTCTTGTCTATTACTTCACAATTAGGGACAGTTGGCATAGGTAACCCTCGAGTTGGCTAGCTGTGCGCGGAATTCAAAACAGATATTAATGACTGTATACTTAAATATCTCTCTCCCGTTAATTTTAAACACAAAAATAATAATAATAATAATTAAATAATAAATAATAATAAATATTAAATAATAATAATAAATATTAAATAATAATAATAAATATTAAATAATAGTAATAAATATTAAATAATAATAATAAATATTAAATAATAATAATAAATATTAAATAACAATAATAAAGTGCCACCAACAAACTTGACATTCTGCTGATAGAGTAAAATAATAACTATATATGTGCCACAATACATGTACATTGTCCTGCAAAGGGTCAGAATAATATTCAGTTCCACAATTATAAATTCCAATCCGGCAAGAACATAAGTAAGGAGAGGAGGAAGAGGTCATAGAGAACCTGACCCTCCAGGGTATGAACTTTTCTTACCCAAACACCCCAGGGGTTCGATTCCCCTCGGTGAGCTGAGCAGATAGCCTTTGTGGCTTTGCTAAAAGAAAAACACAAACACACACCCAAACACCGAGAGAGAGAGAGACTTAAACTCCACGTTTTAAAATTATTTAAGTTCCCGAAATAAAAATAAGATTTAACTCTGCAACATTTAAAGGTTTACACAATATTAATTATTACAACATATTCTGCAAGTGTTAATTTCAAAAACATAAAGTGTTACAAGATGTTAAATCGAAAGACGTCATTTAAAAGTTACTGACAGGTGGCGTAAGAAAATTTGTTTTTGTATCAAAAATGAATGTTTATTTTTAATACACCTGATTTTCACATAAATTCTAACAAAAAACGATATCATTGAACAAAAATATTTCAAAGGATGGATATTTTACTTATCTGCACCAAAAATGTGCAAGTCTTGACGAAACCTGCCATTTTATGCATTAAAAATACCTAAAATTACGTTAATATATATACATATATATATGTATTCCTTTGATATTATACTCGACGATTTCCAGTTTTCTTAATGAAGGTATATTAGATTTTAAATAAATTTGTGCAAAGTGTAAGATTCCTGGATCCTCCAATTACTGTTATTACACTAGACAATCATAACCCTGTCTTTGTTAAATGTGTATTAGCTTTTACGGTTATTTGTCCAGGAGTGGGCAGTCTACCAGGGCTGTAAATCTAAAGGTTAATGGTTGGCGTCTGATTACAACAAAAACGTGTTCAGCATTTTAGAACTGTTGGTGCATTGCAAGAGTGAGAGTCAAATCCTACTATATTTGGTCACATAAGAGTTGATTAGTTGCCTTCTGGCACTCGACTTGTAATCCGAAGGTCGAAGATTTGAATCCCCGTTACACCAAACATGCTCGCCCTTTCAGCCGTGTGGGCCTTATAATATGATGATAAATCCCGCTATTCGTTGGTAAAAGTAGCCCAAAAGTTGGAGGTGGGTGTTGATGACCAGCTGTCTTTCCTCTAGTCTTACACTGCTAAATTACGGACGGCTAGCGCAGTTAGCCCTCATGTAGCTTTGAGCAAAATTCAAAACAAACCAAACATACTCGTTGTCTTCTCTTTAGTGCATCAGTTTAAAATTAGAGACAGTTATGTACAGATAGCCTTCGTATAGTCCTGTGAGAAGATTCTCAACATTGAAAAAAATAAAAACAAACAACGCTCCTTGTTCTTGGATTATATGAACTTTATGGGTTATATGAACGTTATGTATTATATGAACGTTATGGGTTTTATGAACGTTATGGATTATATGGAAGTTACTGAACCGTTCTTTTATTTTCTAAAGTTTAAATATTATTTAAGTTTGTAACACTGGATTTTCTGTTCAGTGTGTGAATTGTATTTGTTGATTCGATTTTTATATTTTACTGTAAAATATTTATAGCATACGTTATTAGTTTACATGCATTTTGTGGTGCCAGTTAAGACAATCCAACTCTTCTACTTTATCCTTTCATATGTACGTTTTCTTACTTTGACACTTTTTTTGAAACTCTCCGGTTTAATTTAACAAGCACTTGTATCAAGTGATACTTGGAAGAGAAAACAACAACAACAACAGCTCCAAACTGATTGAGTTCTGCAGAATGTTGTACTTTTAATTTCCAGAACTTGTCAGATTTTTTACTACAGATTTATACTGAGTGTCAGCTGAATATTTTCGTCGCAAACTGTTAAAACATCATTTATATTAAAACCTGAATTTTACTTGTTATTCACAGTTTTTCAGTAGCAGAAATAGGATCAGTACAACGCACATCGATAAAGTGAGTAAATAGTTCTTTAAGATGAAGTCATACGTTTTATTGCTATTTGGCGCCACTTCCGTGTTCTGATTAAGGCTTAAGCGATATTTATTAGAAGATAGTCACATGACTCGCTATGGTTGTTCTGTTCGTAAACCAGGCACGATTTTACAAAATAGAGGAATTTATTTATGTTTTATTGTACTTAGGGCTGTTTCGTAAGTTTAAATAAATACTATCAAAGTAAAAAGGCTACGTCGATCACAAAAAAAAAGCAAAACGTTTTGAAATAATGAAACCAATTGTACATAAAAAAGGATTACAATATTTTAGGCTGTAATTAGTTGTTACGGTTCATTTTAAGGATTTGTTTTGGACCACTTACGCTTTTTTGAGAACATAATAAAACAATGAACTTGGTGTAGTTCGGGTGTGTAATTGTGAGAGTTTTGCTACAATTTATAATCTGTTTCATTTATGTAGATAATACTGTTTAACAGTTTTTTGTACGCAATACTTGTGGAAAGGTCCTACGATTTTAAAGCTGTCAGTCTACTGACTTACAATGCTAAAATCCAGAGTTCGATTCCCCGCGGTGGACAAAACACATAAGCCTCACGAGACTTTGTTCTATAAAACAAAGAAACTTATCGAAAGTATATAACTTTTCTACTTACACTAACGGAGATTGATTGTTAAAATATCCATCGTAAGTTATGTGATCAAACAAATCCTGAGAATCAAACTTTAGTTATTATCTGTTTAGTTGTTGTTCTGTAAGTTAAAAAGGAAGAATATATTATGTGAAAAACTACATAACTAGAATTAAAGGTAAGTTTTGTCTACAACTACAAGTTAAGGTCTATATAATTTCTATCTTGTACATATTCATAGGTGTTTGTGCGTGCGCTTATCCGATTACCTATAAGGAGAGCTGACTGATGTGTCTGTGTTTGTCCGATTACCTGTAAGGAGGGCTGACTGATGTGTGTGTGTGTGTTTGTCCTATTACCTATACGAAGGTCTGACTGATGTGTGTGTGTGTGTGTGTTTGTCCTATTACCTATACGAAGGGCTGACTGATGTGTGTGTGTGTTTGTCCGATTACCTATACGAAGGGCTGACTGATGTGTATGTGTTTATCCGACTACCTGTAAGAAGGGCTGACTGATGTGTGTGTGTTTGTCCGATAACCTATACGAAGGGCTGACTGATGTGTGTGTATTTATCCGATTACCTGTAAGGAGAGCTGACTGATCTGCATCGAAAGTGTTTTTGTTGAAGGAAAAAAATTCATAAAAATATCTTCATAAAGGAAAGTAAAACATGCTTAGTGTAAAGAAATAGTCGATGTTAAAGGTTTTAGACAATTGTGAAAACTGTTTTTGTTATACAATGACTACATAATACCGCTCACTGGTTTCTGGTATCGAGAGTAAGTTACTACTAATCTATTTACTTTAGTGTGCTTTCTGTTTCCAAAAGTAAGTCAATACCGATGTAGTTGCTCTAAGGTATATTTTTAAAATAAAATGAATGGTATATTGTACTATTCTTTGGTAAGTAGAGTATTATTCTCATCTGTTTTTGTTTTGTTTTGTTTTTACAATTAAAATGACCCGCGCATTTTCGTAGAGAATTTTGGTGTTAAGATCCGGCTATCTCAAACATAATTATTTTCGAATTATATAATCACTAATTGGTACTTGAAATCGGATCTCTTGGTGTTGTTGTTTTCGTTTTGTTGTTTATTGATAACAAAAGAACTACAAACTTTTCGAAACTGCTGTCTAATCAGTACCTATTACACAACATAAAATATGTCAACGTTGTCTCCTCGCTTCGTTGTCTTACTAAGTACTATCTATCTTCGTCCAAGACAAATATTAATCAAGCTTAAAGGGAAAGGAGTCACTATCTGATAAACAACGCTAATGAGCATGTTAATAGAGGCGTTGTTTCCGAAAGTGACATTATGTGTAAAAGAATATTAATGCTCATATAGACGTCGTGTATTTTAACACTTCCCTGTTTTAAAACCCATCTAGTATGATGTATATTACGTAAGCAATGGTGGTGAAAAGATTTTGTTAGAATGTTAGTTCCTAAGTCTTAAGTTACACAATGGGCTAATTGTGCTGTGCCTGTCACCATGATCGAATCCCTAATTTTAACGTTAATAAATCCTTTAGAGCCCTCCAGTGGCACAGTGGCATGTCTGCGGACTTACACACTAAAAACCTGCTTTCGATATCTGTGGTGGGCAGAGCACAGATAGCCCATTGTGTAGCTTTGTGCTTAATTCTAAACAAACAAACAAAAGCTCTTCAGCTTACCGAGGAACTGTCAAGAGGTTTTAAATGCTATTTTTGAACAATAACAGAATCTTATTAAAAATTTTACTTATTTTCTACGTCATACGATAAAAGAAATATTAAGTCTTCTCGGCTAAATGTTACGTTTAGAGAATATGTATTTATATTGTTATAAAATTGTTGGTCCATCAAAAAAAAAATCCATACTTTCGTTCGACGAAGTTGAAAACGCTAAAATTGAAGATGGACAGTAAAGCCTGCCCAATATATTTATTTTGTGTTTAATTAAAACGTAAATCCACACAAATGGGTTATCTGCGCTGTGTCCACCTCATGTATCGAACCCTATTTTGTTAGGTTATAAGCCATCAAGCTTACTGCTGAGCTAGTGATAATTACCTAATAAATAATCTCCCAGATTCAACAGTTTAGATTATTTTTATATCGTGTTAGTCCGTTTTAGAAAATTAGTCAACGTAAAAAAATTCTCTGTTATTTGTATTTTCAAGAACTAAGATTTATTTTCAGACAGGTTTTAAATATTATTCATTTTTTTTCTTACCAAACAATTATGTTAGATTGAAAGAACCAGTCATCAAGCATAACAGCTAAAGCTAATGTCAACTATATTATTGACTGCATACAAACTTCGAGTGTGACGTTTAATACAACAATATATCAAATAAATTGTTTTCAGAATTTTCCGCAAAGCTGCACAAGAACAATCTTCTTTAGTAATTTATGAAAGATTAAATCGAAGGCAGCTAGCTAGTTAACACTTTCTAATATCAAAAAAATAGTGGAAAGCCAGATGTGGCTATCCACCTTCATGTTCACTGCCTCAAAATAACGATACATACTCCTGGACCCATGACTGTGCTATATATGAGAGTCAAACCCCAGTGTTCAGTGAGATGAGATTCTAAGAGTTGTCGATGACTGTTAACTAGCTGCTATCTTTCTAGTCTATCAGTCCAAAATGAGATAAGATAATCGCAGATAGCTCTTGTGTAGTCTTGCGCGATAATCCAAAAACAATCAAACAAGTAACTGTTTGAATCTGACCTTTCTCTTATCGCGCACTCGCGCCCCTAATTCTAGTCTCGCTAACTATTGTGCCGCGCTTGGTGTCCATTTCATTTGAAGGAAAGAGCTAGTTGTTCTTATCTGCATTAATTATTGGTTAGATAAGGCCCGGCATGGCCAGGTAGGTTAAGGCGTTCGACTCGTAATCTCAGGGTCGCTGGTTCGAATCCCCGTCGCACCAAACATGCTCGCCCTTTCAGCCGTGGGGGCGTTAAAATGTGACGTTCAATCTACTATTCTTTAGTAAAAGAGTAGCTCAAGGGTTGACGGTGGGTGGTGATAACTAGCTGCCTTCCCTCTAGTCTTACACTGCTAAATTAGGAACGACTAGCGCAGATAGCCCTCGAGTAGCTTTGCGCGAAATTCAAAAAACAAGCAAACTATTGTCAGATATCAAACTTTATATCATTAGTTGGCATTCTTAGAATTTCAAATTCTTATTCAAGACGTTTGTTCTACATTCAATTGTAGTAAGGCATCCTTATGGGAAGGCCAAGGAATTTGTTTTTAAGTTTTTTTCTAACTTTATAGTTTTTACACTGTCTATCCTTGATACATTACAAAGCTTCAAATAAATGAGGAATTTGTTTGAAGTCATCCATTTGTAGTACTCTGTACTTCTCTAATATTTAGTACAAGTGTTTTTGTATCATTAGTAGCTCTTGTTATTAAACATTTAAGTGTGTATAACTCTTAGCAAAAGCATCAAAACTCACTATGCTGAAACATTTGGTAAATCATGTTCGGAAAACGATTTTCGTAACTATGCTAAAACAAGTATATAACTATAGCAGCCAATCAAAACAATGTTTGATTACCTAGGTGTTCCACACTCTGCTGTTTTAATGTAAACAAAAACGAGTGCAATTGTTTATATTTTTATAGGTTGTACTCATTTTTTTTATTTAATTGCACTTGATGAAGGCGTAAGTCGAAATATTACTATTGAAGATTTGTTTTTTTTTTTAAACTCAAGCTATTTTCTTTCTTTTTTTTCTCAAATATGTTAAATAATTTACTCCAGCAAACACTTCGCGCATTGAAAAAAATCAGGGTAGTTCCAAGATGAATGTAGATAATTTGCAGGTTTCTCGTTTTAAAGAACCTACACAGAGAGATTTAAGTTTAAGATACGACGAGTGCCAGATGTTGGTTGAGTAACACGTCGACTAAAAAAATAAACAGAATTCTTGAACTTCAGATAAGACGTCAGTATTAAATCGTACTAGCTTGTATATTGTAAGTTTAACGTTGGAGAGATAGAAAAAAGTATGAAGGTTAAAATGTAGGTTACTCTTTCTTTCAAGGAACTTGGGCTATGATGAAACGGCGGTTTGGACACTTAACTTAAGCGATTGGGTGTGTCAGAGGTCAAAGGGCAGGAAGTTGTCGTTTCACTCTAGTTTTAGATATGCATTTACCTTATCCCCCCCCCCCTGCTTCATTATCACTATGCCACAGTCCCAATCTCGATGCGGCTTCAATCACCGATACGACGATGCCTCTTCGTTAGCGAACAAAGGCCGCCGCAGGCACACACGTTTTTGCCTCTGCTTCATGTGTGCAACTCCTTTCAATCTTTTAGACAAAACTCCGCCTCTTCTTGTGGATAAACGAGAAAGAAACGGCGGACATCCGTTCGTACCTGGCTGGCTGGCTGGCAGGAGAGTTTTTTAAAAAAGTCTTCCTTTCCTTAGCAATATCCAGCCTGAACTTGGGTTAATCTATCGTGTGAGCTTCCTTCTAAAGAGAGTTCCACAGTATGTCCAGTGACGAAAGCCACCATGACTGACTTTACAATTTTCGTGCATAAACACATCAGTACACCTCGCTCTTTGCAGTAAACATTCAGCACCGCAACAAACAAAATTTTTTATCTATTAAAAACATATTTATTCCACTTCACACTTAACTGATGTCCTATTTTAGAAATAAGCACGAAATTAACATATTATACACACGTTCTTGGTAAAGATGGTTTTGACTATTTCTCCGACATGCTGGTGATTAATGTACGTAAAGTTAATAGCGCTTTGCTTAATATTACATATTAACTATTAATGCAAATGTGAGCAGTTATATGGTATAGACTGAGTATGGCCTTACAATTAGCTTGCTTGGACTGTAAATGAAATGATTTTTGGTTTTGCCTCCCCTTGCCATAGTAACGCGGCTCCCAGCACTCGTGGACCTATGTGAGTTGAACGACAAGGTCAAATCCGATTATTATACAGTACTAGAGTAGCCTAAGAAATGACAAAGGGTGATCTTAACTAGCCTGTTCATTACTAAATATTACATTCTAAATCAAACCTTGACAGCATTTGGTAGTCTTAACGCAAAGTGTGATTTGGCCCGGCATGACCAAGCGTGATAAGGCGTGCAACTCGTAATCTGAGGGTCTCAGGTTCGCATCCCCGTCGCGCCAAACATGCTCGTCCTTTCAGTCGTGGGGGCGTTATAATGTGATGGTCAATCCCACTATTCGTTGGTAAAAGAGTAGCCCAAGAGTTGGCGGTGGGTGGTGATGACTAGCTGCTTTCCCTCTGGTCTTACACTGCTAAATTAGGGACGGCTAGCACAGATAGCCCTCGAGTAGCTTTGTGCGAAATTCAAAAACAAACACACAAAGTGTGATTTGTCATCGCTATTTAAGATTTGATATTTCAGTGACAATCAGGCGAATATTGGTAAAAGTATCAAAGTTATCTCTTGAACTACGCCTTTATAGTACAGTTAATTTCATCTCTGAGAACTATAATTTGTAGTACAATTAATTTTATCTCTGATAACTGTGACTTTGTAGTTGGATCTTTTATTTTTCAGAACGTGTTTTAAACAATTTATATGTTAGAAGGTAATAAATTATTCACAAGAATACAATGGAAAACAAAGCAGTGTTTAGTCAGTAACGAAACTTGCACGTCTTTCTATAAAACCTTCCGATTTATAAATCCCAGGAAAGTTGCAATTGTATGAATGTAGCTATACCCATAGCAACTGTATGAATGTATCCATAGCGACCAGTAAATATGCATAAAATTAAATTACTTAATTTCAGAGAAAACAGGAGAATGTAAAATAAAATTTAATCTAGAACTGAAGAAATTCCTCTCTCGAGCCCTGAACCCTGCCGTAATGGGTGTTTCTGTGGCGTACATTCTCATGATTCGCTCGGTCAAATAAACCTTGCCCCCCTCCTCACTCTTACACAAACTTTTAGTTTGCCTCCTACGCCTTGCATGCACTGTGATGGTTAGTAGCCTATGTGATCACCTAAGACAAATTTATATATATATAGGTAGTAATTACTAGCTGGGTAGCTATGAAGTATATCTTTCGCCGAAGAGTGAGAAAAACTGGGAGGTGATATGTTCTTTCGCGGAATTTTCACAATTAGATTAGCAATTTTTAATGTAGTAGGAGTTAAGGTAGACGACAACAATAAGGGGTTATTTAGTGCGAAGGCTTTGTAGTTCGATTAACGTACGTGACTTATTGTTTAACTTAATGTCTTGAGCTTGGCTTTTCGACTCTGTTTCGTAGTGAGTTATTATTTTAGACTACTCGAGATTAGTTGGAAAAATGTAAATTCTGCGAAATGTACAGAGGTCCAAGTGAATGCTATTCTCTAGGTTGGAAGATACGGATTTCAGTTCTACATGTACAAGTGATGTCTCCGCCCTGTTTCAACGCTTATATTAAGTCATTTAGAGAAACAAATTTCTAATGAAGCAGGCAAGGTTTTAAAAATATTTATCCAGGTATTTTGTTTCTAAGCTCTTTAATACGAATTAATTTCGGTATACAATAGCCTGAGTTCTATAGTCTCTGTATGATGTAAGCTTTCATAATAAAGGGGAAGTTCTTGCAAGACCTAATTTTTTTCAGTCAAATAATCTATAGTCGTGTTATATTCATTTGTGTTCTCAGTGCTCTGGTGTCTTATAAGTGTTATCTCTGGTGTATTATAAGTGCTAGCTGGTGTTTTATAAGTGTTGCATGTGACGGTTTTAAATTATACAGTATATAACTGTTTCGAATGTTATGCTATGACAGAATTTGACTGTTTTATACTTTTATTTGTTTTTAGAATAAAGATATATTGTCCTATCTACTGTGTCCACCGCATGGACACCTATATGTTAGCATTAAAAGTTTGTAGACTTACCGCTGTCCCACTGTTTTAAATTATGTTGTGTATGGAAGTTTTAAATCTTTGAGGGTGTATGACTATTTCTGATGTGACCAAATATGGATGTTTTAAAATCCTATTATTGTATAACAATGAATAGTGGTATTGCGTATGGCGGTTTTAAACAGTTTTTTGATTTTTTTAAGAACTACTCTTCAATAGTAAACTGACAATATTGATTGGAACTAAAATAGTCCTAAAGTGAATTAATTGAAACAATCCTGCACAATATAAATCAGAAGATTAAAACTTATTGTACAGATTCTCCTGTGGATATCCTTGCTACTAACATTTTAGGCTTTAATACCAATAATATCTCGGTTTTGACAGCCACCTTAGAAAATTTAGGTCAGTTTTAAATCCAAATGCTAAGCATAAATGATAAAATAACCTTAAGTGTAATTATAATGGTGAAAAAATGGTTTACACTTAATGCAAGTAATTACGAAACAAAACTCAAATAATAAATATTTCATAAAGAGAACCTACAGTTTTAAATGGTGGTTATTGGATATTAGATTTACACTGTAACTATCACAAGACACTTTTGAAGAGGACTGTTAAATTTTTCTCGTATATAGTCATAACGACCTCATGTTGTTCAACGAACATGTGAATCTCTGACAGTACTTGAAACTAAACTTGTATTTGTGTGTTCCGTAAAGGAGATTTACCCCATTATTCCTTTAATGTTATTTTCAGTAATAACATTGGCTAATGTTTAGCATATCCAGTTTTATTACTTTTGAGATTGTTTTGTATTTTAAGCTTCGTATGGTGATTTAGAAGTATCTAATTTAAGTCTCCTAAACTGGTCGAACCGAGTAAGATATTATTGGGTTTAAGACCGAAAATAACTTTAACAGTGAAACTACCTGAGCAACCGACAATTGTTTTTCTTATAGCAAAGCTACATCGGGCTATCTGCTGAGCCCACCAAGGGGAATCGAACCCCTTTTAGCGTTGTAAATCCGTAGACATACCGCTCTACTAGCGGGGGAGAAAAATGGCAAGCATGTTTGGTGTGACGGGGATTCGAACCTGCGACCCTCAGATTACGAGTCGAATTCCTTAACCACTTAGCCATGCCGTAGCAATAGACGAAACAAAACAATTCCAATGTTTACAAGAGAATTGTACTTAATTACATAAAATTATTACATTGTTATTTTTCAAATTCGATTTAAATAAGTAGCTTGCTCTGACCGTAAGTCAAATTAATTTTAAATTTCAGAAATCTTCTAAGATCAAAAAGAAAAACATATTTATTCTCCAAGTATTTTCTTTTTGTTAAATTAGAGATTTCATGATGAATTAATGTGAAAAAAAAAGAAAAACTGCAACGTATACCAACAAGAGGTTTTTGAATTGTCTAATTTCGATATAGAAACTTCTCATGATACGAATTTACCACAAATACTTGAGTCGGACTTTAATGTGATAATTTGATTTTTTAAAATCAATATTACTTCTCTACTGTTTTGGGACAGGTTGGTAGGCTGTCCTTATTTGAGTTAAGTCTTTGTAAGTTGTAGGAGAGTAATTTAGGGTTGGAAATTTATATTTAGGTAAAATATATTTTAAATACAAGTATAAATTATATAGTTTAATTTAAAAATATAATTTTTTTAGAGGTACAGGTTATGCAATTTTATATTATTATTACTTTTAAATCAAAATCTAATTAAAAGGAACCTAGAAATATTTTAATTTTACAACTTTAATAGTAAAATTATACATACATATTCCACAAAATATAGGTGTATTTATTTTATTTGTTTGTTCTCGGTAACCTTAAAGTGTATTTGGCATACTCAAAGAAAAACTAAAACACGCGCCAAAACCTCTTCGCCCCCTAACGTGTTTCAATGAAAGTTTTGAGAGTTCTCAAAACGATCAATATTGTAGTGTTCGCTAATTATTCTTTTCTTCGTTTCGTTAGAAATTCAGGAGAAAAGTGTTTGTTCAATCCCTAAAGATAATTAAAATTGCAGAAATGAAATGTCTATTCATTTCAAGGAAACTATTATCCGGATTTCAATGTAAATTAACTATTTCGATTCATTATTTTCCAACACATTTCTCTTGATATAGAACATTTAATGACATAAATTACATTTTTAGAATTACAAACAAAAGAATATTTCATCTTAAGTGATCTCTGCCTTTTTGGTTTACAATTAACTTTCCTTAAATCCATAAATTATTAACACCAATCAAAACTTATCAGTTTTAGAACTACCTATGTTATGTTACCTTAACCTCATCGGCTTTTTAAACAAATTTGCCTCCACTATTGAGACACCAACTGGCTCGTTGGTCCAACAGTTTATTAAAAATCCTCTAACGAAAAACCCAGCAATTTTCACACATATCAAAATAACATTAAAATTTCAATTAATCTCGCACATTATTGCAGAGGTTCCCTAGGTATTTTACAATAAATATGATGGATTTCGCACAACTATTTTGGAAAGTTCCAGAGTGAATGGTGTAAAACGTTTTGGTTGTTTGTTTGTTTTTTGAATTTCACACAAAGCTGTTCGAGGGCTATCTGTGCTAGCCGTCCCTAATTTACTAGTGTAAGACTAGAGGGAAGGCAGCTAGTCAACACCACCCACCGCCAACTCTTAAGCTACTCTTTTACCAACGAATAGTGGGATTGACCGTGACATTATAACGCCCCCACGGCTGAAAGGGCGAGCATATTTGGCGCGACGAGATTGCGAACCCGCGACCCTCAGATGACGAGTCGCACACCTTAACACGTTTGGCCATGCCGGGCCGGTGTTAAATGGGGTGAGTAATTTGAGGATTAGGGTGGTTTTAGGAAAGCGGATACTGTTTGGAAAACAACCAATCATCTTTTTTGTCAAGAATAAAAAAATACAGTTCTAACTTTGTAATATTCGAAAAAAATATTCACGGAAGAATAACTACGTTGCTTGCCGATCTTGAAAACTTTGAAATGTCAGATTGTATCGGGTAATTTTAAATTTCAGGTTATACGTTCCAGATTAAAAGTCACAAAAAGCAGTTTAGTTCAATCTCGAACGCATTCAAACTACCATTAGACAAGATCTCGTGTTAATCCAATGATACAACGATTTTTAAATTATTGGTATTCTCAAACTGAACAGCAAATTGTACAAACACCTGGGCTATATGATCTCTTTAGATTCACATATTGATGTCTAATTTAGAACTGCTGACCAGAGAAAGGGCAATTATTCAGCAGTTCCGCTACCTACTTGAAATACTCTTAACTCACTAGTGGGAATTGACGGTCGTTTTTATAGCAATTTCAAACTGCAAATTGCGGGACGTGTATAGGAGTCACGTCTCGAACCTTGGAACTTTCGATTCACAACTCAAAAGAAAAATTTCACTTTTTATTTAGTGCTTCGATAGTGCAGAATAATGAAAGCAAAGTCCTGAAGCAAAATATAGAAAAAATAAAGTTATATATTCTCAGTAAAGGTGTAGAAGTTGATAATCTATTAATTTATGAGTTATATATGGTAACTAACACTTAGTATCATTATCTTTCAACAGTATTCTTTACTTGCATTAATATAAACCACTGCAATTTGAAGAACTATGATTATTAGGCTTACCATCACTTTATACATGACTGCTCTGTCGCTTTAGTCTATTTTACAGCGATTTTCTAATTCGCTTCCTGATAAGACACAAACTTGTATATCATGATTTCAGCCTTATTGTCCCGACATGACTGACTGCGTTTCATCACTTTTACTAGAGAGATATGTTAGTGCATTAATTCACAGTTTAGTTACATGTATATCACTTGTGTATTTAAGAAAAGAAACCTGCAGAGGTGCTACAGTATTCATTAACCGGTTTTGAAACGAAATTTTTTTTGATGAGCGTCGTTAAAGTAACCAAAAGTTGTCATTCCAGCGTCTAAGGTTCATATACCCAGGCTATACAAGTTACGATGAAAGTTTGGTTAAAGCTTACTATTAGTAATTGAGTCATGAATGAAGTGTTTTCTAAAAAGAAATCGTACAAAAATATCTGGGTGAGGTTATTTGGAGATAAAATTTCCATTTATCACTTGTTTAATAACAGTAATTTTTGAACATAAGAACATACATTATGTTTCCTATTATGCAAAATTGTGAAGCTGGAACACCATCTTGCGGAAAGAATGATCTTTTTTAGTAATCTATTTTTTATATACTACCACTATTTCTTTTGTCCTGTTTCATTAGGACTAGAACGAACTTCCACACCAAAGTTGATTGCGGAGAGTTTGTTTGTTTGTTTTGAATTTCGCGCAAAGCTACTAGAGGGCTATCTGCGCTAGCCGTCCCTAATTTAGCAGTGTAAGACTAGAGGGAAGGCAGCTAGTCATCACCACCCACCGCCAACTCTTGGGCTACTCTTTTACCAACGAATAGTGGGATTGACCGTCACATTATAACGCCCCCACGGCTGAAAGGGCGAGCACATTTGGTGCGACCGGGATTGGAACCCGCGACCCTCGGATTACGAGTCGAACGCCTTGATACGCTTGGCCATGCAAGAAGAATATGGCTGTTTTAGATTTGAAACGTTGTTCGCTTTAGAATTTGTATGTACTAATGTTTCCACTTCAGTGGAACTTGCGAATATAGAGGTTAAGTCTGCATTTTTGTAAATACTTTTCTCATTAAGTTACTAAGGCAGATTTTGTTAAATTCTGGCTTGTGCTTACTTATATTTGTCCCTCTTTTCTGTAAGATAATGTTTCTAATTTATTCTCAAATCAGCTTTTTAGAGAACATCAGAAATAAGGAGACGCTGTTTTTACACTTCCTTCTTTTTAGAGAACATCAGAAATAAGGAGACGCTGTTCTTACACTTCCTTCTTTTTAGAGAAAAATCAGAAATAAGGACACGCTGTTCTTACACTTCCTTCTTTTTAGAGAACATCAGAAATAAGGAGGCGCTGTTTTTACACTTCCTTCTTTTTAGAGAACATCAGAAATAAGGAGACGCTGTTTTTACACTTCCTTCTTTTTAGAGAACATCAGAAATAAGGAGACGCTGTTCTTACACTTCCTTCTTTTTAGAGAACATCAGAAATAAGGAGACGCTGTTCTTACACTTCCTTCTTTTTAGAGAAAATCAGAAATAAGGAGACGCTGTTCTTACACTTCCTTCTTTTTAGAGAACATCAGAAATAAGGAGACGCTGTTTTACACTTCCTTCTTTTTAGAGAAAAATCAGAAATAAGGACACGCTGTTCTTACACTTCCTTCTTTTTAGAGAAAAATCAGAAATAAGGAGACGCTGTTTTTACACTTCCTTCTTTTTAGAGAAAAATCAGAAATAAGGAGACGTTTTTCTTACACTTCCTTCTTTTTAGAGAACATCAGAAATAAGGACACGCTGTTCTTACACTTCCTTCTTTTTAGAGAAAAATCAGAAATAAGGACACGCTGTTCTTACACTTCCTTCTTTTTAGAGAAAAATCAGAAATAAGGAGACGCTGTTTTTACACTTCCTTCTTTTTAGAGAACATCAGAAATAAGGAGACGCTGTTTTTACACTTCCTTCTTTTTAGAGAACATCAGAAATAAGGAGACGCTTTTTTACACTTCCTTCTTTTTAGAGAAAATCAGAAATAAGGAGACGCTTTTCTTACACTTCCTTCTTTTTAGAGAAAAATCAGAAATAAGGAGACGCTGTTTTTACACTTCCTTCTTTTTAGAGAAAAATCAGAAATAAGGAGACGCTTTTTTACACTTTCTTCTTTTTAGAGAAAAATCAGAAATAAGGAGACGCTTTTTTACACTTTCTTCTTTTTAGAGAACATCAGAAATAAGGAGACGCTGTTTTTACACTTCCTTCTTTTTAGAGAACATCAGAAATAAGGAGACGCTGTTCTTACACTTCCTTCTTTTTAGAGAAAAATCAGAAATAAGGACACGCTGTTCTTACACTTCCTTCTGTTTAGAGAACATCAGAAATAAGGAGACGCTGTTTTTACACTTCCTTCTTTTTAGAGAAAAATCAGAAATAAGGAGACGCTCTTCTTACACTTCCTTCTTTTTCTGCAGATGTAAAATCAACGTAACTCTTGTGAAGCCTAAATCAAGAAGCTTTAAAAAAAACAACTACATAGCAGTACAAATGATGAGTACATTATAATAAAACAACTTCGAAGCTTCACCACATCGTTACAAACCATGTTTCTACGTTTGGACCTTTTATATCTGACATCCCTGAACGTTGACAATAGCACTGTCACGTAGCTTTCGTCGGAAAAAGCTCCATCGTAAGATTTTCACTTTCAAATCACATTAGTTTTTCCTACTGGCTTTCCATAAGCCATATAACTTATCTAGGGATAGCAAAAGATAGCCTTAGTAGCTTTGCCATAAATCCAAAGATATAAACACAAGTATAAAAATTCCGTCGACTTGACGAGCATTTCTTTCTTTGGAATGGCATTAATACTCGTTTCGTTCTCAGCTTGCTGGAGGGCTTTTGCTACGGATCTTTGTGTTCGTGGATTCGCACTTGTTACAAGACGTTACTAGCTTTGGCACGAGCTGCTGCAAGCCTATTTCTGTATGATTCTGGAACCCTAGTTGATCTATATTTCTCTGTTTTCAAATGTCATTAAGTATAAGGATACCGCCGTCATAGAAACTTTAAATTCCCGTTTTAGCACACTTGTACGATCTGTCAGTGTGAATAATTTGTGTTGGAAATTGCTTTTATATATTCTTCCACAAAGTGATCACTTTTAGGGACATTGTAATACCTAAGATACACTAACGTCCAAATGTAGTTCTGATACATACCGTTCTATCAAATCCCAGTCCCATCAAATATGCTTGCCCTTTCAGTCTTGAGACGTTATAATGTTACTGTTAATTCCACTATTCGTTGATAAAAGAGAAGATCAAGAGTTATCGGCGGGTGGTGGTGACTAGTTCTCTTCCCTCTAGTTTTTCAGTGCTAAAGTAGGAACGGCTAGCACACATGACTAAATAAACCAAACCGTTTTATAGTTTGTTATAATATATTAATAATGTAAAAAAAATAAAGCATTTCTTTGTTCTTATTTAATTTCTCGTAAGCCTTGCACTTCTCTTGTCAAGATGTGCATTGTATTATTTGTTACAATTCCCATATGTTATATCAATCTAAATTTATAATAATTGTTGGCAGTGCAGAGTAAATTTATACTTAAGTGATTTTTACTGAGTTTTATTTTTGTCTGTACAGAAACAAGTGTTCTTCATGCATGTGTAAAATTTCTCGACAAAACTTATTTGAATTTAATTCAAATATAATAAAAGAGTGAAAATAAGGCCTACAGCTTAGATTCTAACGGTAGTTGAACAGGCTTTGTTTCAGATTTGTATTAAAACACCTGTATATATATACACTTTCCTAAGGTATATACTGTTATTCTTGTTTATGAGCTGTGTATTGAAATCACCTATTTGTACAGATTTATCATTGTTTATGAGTTATGAGTATTAAAAGCACCTAGATGCGTACATACACATAGATTTATTCTTGTGTTCATGAATTATGTATATGAAAAACAGCTATATATGTGGATGATTTTCTACTAGGATATAGCTCGAACTCGAAATATACGTTTCGTTTTGAATGTTAACACTACCACTATTCTACCCCTTATTATTCTTACCACTATTCTACCCCTTATTATTCTTACCGGTTTTTTTTATTGGAGCTTTAGAAAATGTGGAACTTTTATTGAACAATACCTTGTGTTTAGATTACAAAAAAAAACAACAATTACTCAGTTATGACATTTAGAGACCTCTTGTGTCGTACTTTTGTAATCAAACTCGATTTGTTTGTCTGTTTTCTTAAACGTGAATCTACAAAAGGGGTTATCTGTTGTCTTATTTAAAGGTTAAAGTTCGTAACCGAGAGAACTGCTCCTAAGGTAATAGTTTAAGGTGCATAACGGTTCAAGTTTGTTTGTTTCTTAACCAACACCTCTTTAAATCCGAAGCAATTTTGTCAACCTATCCTTAAAAACTCGTTTGATCATTATTTGTAGAAGCTGTTCTACTCTACATATGGTTTTTACACCTCTAACCTAAATGTGTGTGTGTGTGTAATTTTAAAATAATATCGAGTTTTAAAATAAATTCGTGTCCTACTGCTGTTAAAAGGTGTTCCACACTATATGATCCATGGTGTCTTATTAGCTTCACTGTTATATTCCACTTTTTAGCTGGAGAAGTTTAGTCCTCGAGTTGAAGGTTAGCGTAGATGACAAGTTGCTTTCTTTCTAATCCATCAGTTCAAATAACGCACTTCTATGCGCAAATAATCTTTGAATAGCTTTTCGGGAAAATTCCTCACAAGCAAACTTTCCCTTAGTATTACAAACGTTTCGTATTCATGTTTTTCTTATATCAAAAATTAAATTCGTCACCTATATTTGTACAGATTTATCTTTGTGTTTATGAGTTATAAGTAATAAAAGCACCTATGTACATACATACACAGATTTATCCTTGTGTTTGAGTTATATGTATTAAAAGCACTTATGTACATACATAAACACATATTTATTCTTGTGTTTGAGTTAGGTGCGTTAAGAGAAAACTTTTCAAGTTTTTATTTTAAAACTGTTTTTCCATTTTTGTATATAAAGATGCTCCTATAGCATTACTATTATAACATTTTCTAACGGGAAAGAATTGAACGAAACAACGCGCAGTTAACCCTGAAGCAAAGATTTTAAACTTCAGTTATAATAAATTGTAAGCTGAACAGTGTATAAGATGACCAGATGTTAGAGTTGTTATTTTGATTTTTGTGTTGTCTTTCTAGCATAAAGCTAAATAATATGATTCGACGCGGATCAAACTCAGGATTTTAGTGTTGTAACAAGTCTTCATGAAAATCTTGATGTCCTTCTGTATTTATTTCGTGGTTTTTATTTTCATAAAAAACAACTTATGGTGTATTTATTTTACCCTAATTTATACAAAGATTTGTAGGGTTTTTGGTTTTTTTCTGGAGTGGGTGATAATGTCGATTTATTATTTACGTTAAGGAATTACTAGAATTTATCATGGACTAAGTTTTCCACATTTACGTGAGGGATCGATCCTCATGCATCCAGGAGGAGCTGTATGAAAATTAGAGAATCATAGCCTTGACGTTGCCCAGGCTACGTGCAATGAAAGATAGCTGTTGACCTCATATTTGCAATGTTAATTACTCGCAGACTACGTCAACTTTCCTCCAATGTAACATTTCGTGAAGTAAGCTGGGTCAGTAACCAACCAATCAGAGGAAGCTACTTGCTAGTCTTTCAACGAAGGGAGTTTTTATGTTAATAGTGTTCTGCTAAACAAGGTCATCTGTTTACAAGGACTGTTGAACTCCAACAGAAAGCCACGTGTTTGCCACTAAAATGATTTTGTAAAAAAAATCATTTAGAGTTTGGCTACTTTTACACAGAAACTACAAAGAATACAAAACTCAGTTTTAACTTCGGCCTACAAAGTACCACGTAGCACTTCCTCCACATTCATGCACAAGTATGCAAACATAGAAACAATATATGAAAGACTCTTGCATAATTCTCTAAAGCATTTTAATAAGAATTGGCATAAAAATGACTTAATGTGTGATCTGGACAGATACTACGCACATGATGAACATAGTCCTAAATACCTCTTATCTTTTAACATGTATTTAAGAAATATTAAACAAGATGGCCACCATGCACTAGACACTTAAACCTAGTTTTATACTATTGTACCCTATTTTTCTTATTTTATTTTATTATTATTCTACTAGTAGTAGTAGTATTTTATCTATGGAAGAAGAAAAAATTAAAAATAAATAAATAAAAAATATAAAAAAGAAAAAAAAATATTGTCGAGACTATGCATGGACACTGCCCTGAAACGGGCCTGAGTACGGTGTCATACTCTGGCCCAAAGTTATACCAATTAACAAACACTTAACGAAAGACGCCATTAACGTTCGGGATGGAGGAAGAGGTCTAATGCACCTGACCCTCCTGGGTATTTAACATCACTACCCAAATATCAACACAGAGGAAGATACTTTTAACACCTTGGCTATATTTTGAGTTTATTTGTTTCTTTGCCGAGTTTTGCTGGTTGTCCCTACTTTTCTATTGCTAGACTAAAGGTGAGTCATTTAGTCTTCATTACCCACCATCGGAGCTACTTTTATCACACTGAGTATTGATATTTGACTGTATTTCTTATAACTCAACCAAGACCTCAGAGTTTGGAGCCCAATTTTTATTTTTTATTTTGGCGGTAACGGGACACGAGCCATGCTGTTAACCTCAATAATTGTTTTTCTATATATATTTGTCTATAGCAGCTGTTCTCGATCTATGGATCATGGACCTCTGGTGGTTCTCAGGCTCATTTCATTGGTGCAGAGAAAGGTTGCTTAATTCTGAAAAGAAAGTGACGGGGTAATGTAATTCCGCAAAACCAGGAAGGAAAAAAAATCAAGTGATCCTCAAACAAAAAAATTTGGGGACAATTACCAGTTGAAAGTGTCTTATCACCGTGAATCAGGCATGACATTGTAGTTGGTCAGCCAGACTATGAAGCTTCGAGTCCACGGTTCGTGTCCACAAAACAGTGTTCCACACTTTCAAGATAACCAACTTGCTATAAGACTACTGTAAATCAAATCTTTGAATTTGATTTATCATTACAGTAGTCCGAGAGTTCCAAAGTTGGTTATCTTGATTAGTTGCCCTAATTTCTTCAATGACTTTGGTACAAAATAAGGAACAGATAGCATATACAAGCATTGTTTATCATTGCGCGAATATTCGAAATAAACAAACAATCTTACATCTATTTTTGCAGCAACAAAAATTACCCAGTCGTTAGGAGAGTCGTCGTCGAAAGCACGAATCTTTAATGAAAGTTTAAAACATTCCGTAAAATCTCTACTTGGATTTTAGATAAGAACACGAAAACATTAAACAAAAACCATAGTACCTACTACTATGATTATGAACTATATTTCGTTCGGTACTAAAACATTCAAACTCTCGTCTTTTCATGTACTGGATAACTAGGTACTACAAAACTATGATTGTCAAAAAAAACAACAACAACTGATGCACACGGTATGATGAGACAATAAGTCAGTTGGGATTGGAAACTTATACTCCACTACATGTATTTTTAAGCAGTAGTTTGTCACTGATTCGCTCTCTGGTATATAGAACTATGGATTACGAAGCTATATAGACGAATCCCTGTAATACCACAAAGTACTCCCTAAACTTTAAGCTGTGGTTATAAGAGTGTTTATCAATTCTTTAGGGTAAAAACTGTCTAATACGGCCCTGCTGATTGGTTTCCTTCCCTCTGGTCAGTAGGTCCAAGTTAGGGAAGCGGTAGTGGTTAGACTTGGTAGCTTAGCCCTAACTACAAAATATAAGTGCAAGTGCTAAAAATATATTAATGTCCAATAAAGAAAGAATAGAACCACTAGTATCGTCCTTGTTTAACTTCGGCCATATTACAGTACTGTGTAAAAGTGTTAGGAATATTTTGTCATTTTATCTATTTTAGGGGGCTAATTCTTTCTTGTAATTGCAAACTGTAAATTTCAACACTATGGTAATTCTTTGCTGATCCCTTTTGACAACTGAATGAGCCAGAGTGAAAATATTTATCATTCTTTACAATTCCTATACACTTGTACGAAGAGCATGTCAAAAATAAGGGTTCTTCTTGAATGAACTTAGTGATCAAATTTAGGGTCTGAAATAACTGCCATGGTACCCTATGCAGTGTTTTAACTACACAGAAAGGAGCTAGCATGTGATACTGCTATATGCAAGCTAGAAGAAATCAATTTAACAGTGTTCCACAAATAACTCTTGATAAAAACAGCATTTAACACTATATACTAAGTTTTGTTGTCATGCCAAAAAGCGTAGAGAATTGTAAGTAGAACAAATAGTTTTGATAAAAGCTCCGTGATACTGGTTGGACTCTCCGACAAATTGTTGCAGACTTGAAATGCTTCCCAGACATTGTCAAGTACACCATATATCGTGGGACTGAGACAGGGAAATTTAAAAATAAGAAAGGAAAAGGCAGAGCACCTAAACTCGATACTGGTGTTAAGTATCTTTGTTTATGTAGCCTTCGACACAGAAGGAAGACTGCCACTGATTTCAAGTATGAGATAAACAGCCATGTACCAAATAACAGAAAAGTGCACACAACAGTATCAAGAAGACTCAACTAGAATGTAATATTTGGTTATGTGACGATTAGAAAACATTTACTGCGACCTCCAAGTATTGGCAAAGAGATTATTATTTACTAAAAAGTAGAAAACTGGAGTGTTGATGATTGGAAAAGTGTTATGGACGGATGAATTCAAGTTTGCAATATTTGGTTCAAAACGTAGGTTGTACGTCCGGTGAAAGAAAAATGAAAGATATTTATCTCAATGCATGTCACCTACTATGGAGTATGGAGGAGGCAGTGTGATAGTTTGGGAATGTTATTTGTTGTTTTTTCTGCTGAGGCGACAGAAGATGTTTACAATATTGACGAAATAATGGACCAACGGAAATACCATCAGATACTGGTCCATCATAATGTACCCAGTGATTTTTCTATTATTGATAAAGGATTCTGCTACCAAGAAGCTAATAACACCAAACACTCATAAAATATATTCAGAAATTACTTAGCTAATAAAGAAGCTGCTGGAGTCATTCAAATGATCCAATAGCCTACACAGAACCCTAATCTCAACCCAATTGAACATATCAGGAAGTTGACAGATCACAAACTTGACAAATTAAAAGTTACTTCCATAGAAACTTTATGAGAGTGTACTAGAGACAGTTGGAGTAAAATCCCAAAGTATATTTTGATTAAATATGTTGTAATGAAGCCTTGAAAGATGGGGGACACAAGATATTAACTGTTTGCTGAACTCAATCACTTCCACTGGGTTTCTGCTGTATTTAATATGAAGCTTATACACTTTGATGTTCCGCCTGTGATTTATCTTTCATTGTTCTTTTAAAGTGGCTCGAAATCTAATTTATGACTTTGCTCTAACATTTTTGCATAATACTATATATCACTACTGTTAACCTGCAATAGCATTAAAACAGCTATCGTTGTAACTGCGGAGAGATGACTGAAGTTAAAGTATATAAACAGGCAAGTGAAGCAGGTCAGTTGGTGATTTATTATAGAAGATACATCTCAATATTGGCATTTCGTAAACATTCAAGATGGCGAAACAGTTCTATCGTAACGATAAACGTTGTTTATTCGCTTTGCTTTGAATAACTTTAATTCCTGTACCTGAAAATGAAGAGTTTTCCAGTGCAAATCTAAAACTCGGAACTTTTTTATCAATGAAGTTTCCTAAAATATCTACAATCTTTAAACCTCACATCTAAGTTTACCTAAATACTATTTTGTATACTAGTGCTCTTGTCATTTACCTAAAGTTATTAAAATTCTCTTTTTGTATGCATCCTATCTTGTTTGAATTGCCCATTCGTTGTATAAAGCTGTATTTATACACGTGCATCCGCTTCACCAGTAACATTTGTCTTTTTTTGTTTTATAGTTGTTATAATGTCTTAGACAATTTTTCTTCCGTTCTAGAATAAATGGCGTAATTAAAAATTTTCAAAGTATCGATAAATTATGTCGACATTTTATTGTCTTATAATTACATTCAAGTTCCTGCAACATGGAACATTTTTTTCTCTTTGCAGAATGAATTTATCATAAATTTCTGCTTTTTCACATTTATTTCTGATAAAACAAGTTTTGTTTAATTTTTATTTTACCGTCACTAAAATTACTATTTGATACTGCGTTATCTTTGGGCAAAATTACAAGTTCTCGAGAATAATAAAAATGTTAAAGAAAACTTTAATTTAGAATGCTTCTATTTTTTAAATCTTCTGAGTTAAATAAACTACAAGTAATTTTATATTTTTTAAAGTTCTGAATATTCAACTCAAATTTGTAATGACGCATTTACCTTTACGACTCGCCAGTTCTACGACTAATTAATAACAGAAAATAATTTCTTGCCTCAGTCTTTTATAGCATAAAACAAGTGGACCAAAACTTGTATAATAGAAATAAATCTATCAAAGAGAGGGAAAAAATATTAATCAGTGAATGTTTGAAATAATGCCTATGCGTTATGCCTATTTCACATGACATCACCTGAAGCATAGATCTTAAGTCTATACTGATTAGACTTATCTGGTTTAACGGTGTTCTTAACCTGAAAAATACCTTGTGCGACACATGGGCATCTAGGTTAGAGAACCCAAATGTTCAGACATAGCGATTGTAACTATTTTAGTACTCCTGATAAGATGAAAGTTAATGGTTTACACTGGTTCCCCATCCAGAATTCTTTAAGTCAAATATGGAATATAGTTTAAAATGAAATAAGATTCAAGAGAAGTCATGAGAGATAACAACTTCAAAGACAGGATAAAGTTTACAAAATCAACTTTTCGAAATTTTATGCGTAAAATAGCGAACTACAGATATGACAAACAAACATTTACAAGACAGAGTTTCGATAGTTAAGTAATAAACATAATATAATTATGGTAAGATCCTGGTCTCAGGAATACATCACCAAAGTAAGAACTTTCTGGACAAAGGTTTCTAGGTTGCTGGAAAGAATGAGAACACATGCAGAAAATGTTTAATAATTTTTACCTAAAAAGCTATTTACACATAACCGTCCCCAAATTTGAGCTGATATGATATATAGAGAGAAGGCAGCTAGTTAACAGTACTCACCGCCAACTCTTGAGCTAGTGTAATCGAACAGTGATATTTGACCGTCTCTCTTATAACGTACCTATTGCCCAAAGTGTAAAGCACGACTTTGTTACAGCACATCTTAAACCAGAGACCTTCGGATTCACGATTTCATGCACTAACTATTGAGCTCACCTGGCCACAAGGAGATGTATACAATTTACAGACAGTTTTATGTGCGGGTTATATTACATTATGTGCGGGTTATATTACATTATGCTAGTACTTTTCCTGGTTCAGATAAAACATTCTTGGAGCTTGGAGTAGCGTCGCGATTAGTGTGCCCGGATTGCGAATCCAATGATTGATGGTTATCCTCCCGCTCTGCAAAAATAACATACTTCCAGAAGAACAGCTCGAGGGCTGGTGGTGGATGCTCTTGACTAACCGTCTTCCCACTGATTTATAAGCTCAATATTAGTAATGGCTGAGACAGATAGTCCTAGTGTAGCTTTGCGCAAAATCTTGAAAAATAGTAGTTGTTATTGTTTTGAATTAAGCACAAAGCTACACAATGGGCTATCTGTGCTCTGCCCACTACGATTTTTAGCGTTGTAAGTCCGAAGACATACTGCTGAGCCACTGGGGGGCTCAAATAGTAGTATTTAAAGGGTTTGTAATAAAGTGACTTGTGTACTTTACTAGAATTAATTCTTGTTGGTGTTCAGCCATATTTATAAGTTTGTTTGAACTTATTTAAATAAATATTTGACAGTTTATCACGAACGTTGAACACAATTCGTGCCGGAATTATTTTAAATCTTGATTAACAAGAAATAAAATAATGTGGTTTGTGTGATTTTGGTTTATTTTGTTTGAATTTCGCGCAAAACTACACGAGGGCTATCTGGGCTAGCCGTCCCTAATTTAGCAGTGTAAGACTAGAGGGAAGGCAGCTAGTCATCACCACCCACCGCTAACTCTTGGGCTACTCTTTTACCAACGAATAGTGAGATTGACCGTGACATTATAACGCCCCACGGCTAAAAGGGCGAGCATGTTTGGCGTGATGGAGATTCGAACCCGCGACTCTCGGATTGCAAGTTGAGTGCCTTAACCACCTGGCCATAGCGGGCCATGTGATGTAAGAAGGATAAAAAATTTCAGCACGTCTGTACTTTGATATTACATTATATTACGATATCCCATTATCGTTCGAAATTAAAATAACTGTTTGAAAAATTTTCCAGGTGTTATGTGAATTTATCATGCGGATCTGTTCGGTCCTCTGTAACAGTTAGTACTAGATGTTTAATATAAGTGTTAAGTGGCTATTAAACTTGAGTGGCTGAATAAAAGTGCCGTAGATTTTCAAAGTGAAAGTCATTAGAGATAAAAACAACGTAAAGAAGAACACTTCTTACTTCGTTTAACATTTAAAACAATGCATAGTTATAAAAAGTGTCTTTAACTTCATACACTTATGACGGTTGGGAAGTGCAGGTACTTTTGAAACGTTTTTGTACGTATCGTAAAACTTATGGGACAACACGACAATGTTTATATATTACTTCATTATGTGTCATTGTTCTCCAAGCATTATTTACTCGGTTGCTTAAGACACTTATAAATTATAAACTAAAACAGAGAGTTGATCATTTTCTAAATTTTAAATCGATTTATACAAAAGATCGTTAAATTTATTAATAGCCAGCAGTTATGTATCACTCTAATGTTTGTTTGTTTGTTTGGGAATTTCGCACAAAGCTACTCGAGGGCTATTTGTGCTAGCCGTCCCTAATTTAGCAGTGTAAGACTAGAGGGAAGGCAGCTAGTCATCATCACCCACCGCCAACTCTTGGACTACTCTTTCACCAACGAATAGTGGGATTGACCCTCACATTATAATGCCCCCACGAGCATATTTGGTGTGACTGGGATTCGAACCCGCGACCCTCGGTTTACGAGTCGAATGCCTCAACCACTTGGCCATAACGTGCCTTTTAAAAATGAACACATCCATATTGAAAATCAACAATTATAATTGTATTTTCAATTAACCTAATAAAATGTAGGTTTGTATTTACGTTTTATTCGTATCGAATTTGTATTAATGACCGGAATAAGCAGAAGAATAATGCAATTTTTGGTTAAGAAACAAAACAAACTAGAAACTAATATTCACCCAGGTGGCTCAGCGGTAAGACTGAGCGCTTATACCATGGAGGGCAGAGCACAAATAGCCCATAGTGTAGCTTTGCGCTTAACAACAAATATACAAACAAATAATAATTAGATTAATATACAGTATATTTGCAGTTCTTCACAATAGTGAGTGTAACAGTACATAGTATCAATTTGTGTAATTTAATTCCAATTATATAAAAATATAGTGACCTCGCTATACGATATCCTTATGATGGCCCAGAACAACAGATTTTCGTAACTTAGTATAGAATATAGCCAGATATATAAAAAATGTTTAACCATTATACTTTTTTAATGTCTCATCGTGGATCTGTTGTAACTTTACGGACTAATAAACACTAAAATCTGGGACTCACTTACCCGCATTGGATAGAGCAAACAGTTCAATGTGGCTTTGCTAAAAAAAAATCTTAATAAATAAAATTAGTAAAATAAGTTGAGAAAAATATCTACAGTTGCATTATATAGTTAGTCCTAGATAAAGGATATACTTAAAGTAATAAGGCTTAAACGACTGGAATTCAAGCAACATATTATCCTTGTATTTCTGAAATATCTAATTATAAGAACTTATGAAAATGTAAAAAAAGAATGTAATGATTAAGATACATTATATATATGTTATATAAAATGCTGATGAGGGTTTTCGTACAATACTAGTGCTCGTCATGCCGGTTAGAATACGACAAACGATACAATAGTCAAGACGCTAATTATATCGTGAAACCGCTTGAACAACAAATACTTCTATGTGAAACAGAATAAGTTGGTGAGCTGCTTTTGTTTTTTTTTATACTTAACGCATTACACATCAAAATTAGGGTTACGATTTATTAGCATCAAATTATTTAAAACTAAATCGTTTATTTTTATTAATTACTTACTTTATTTCAGCTAACTTTACCCATCATTTGAAGAACTGGTGAATCAGAAAACTAATATGATATTTGCATATTCCGGCTCGGCTCGTGCTACCCACAGAAAATCACTGAAATCTTCAAATTACTGCCAAACAATTTCACTTCGTTGTTAATACAAATACTGTAAGAAGGCATTTTATTATTTTCTATCATGGATCGGAATTAGTGTAAAGTCTGTTTTTGTTAGCGTTATTTTAAAATGCTCGTTTTTAAATGCCGAATATTTTATTATTATTTCTTTCAAATGCTCGTTTTTGCTGCTCATTTTTCTTATCCGTATTGGAAATACATTTCATATTCCTGTGAAGTGGGCTAAAATTCGACTTAATATTGTAACTGGGTATAGTCGGTAAAAAAAAGCATGATAAAACATTATAAGATATTCTAACACCTAAACATTTTAATATGAATACAACACAAAAACTGTCTTATTATCTATGTAGTACAAAGAACTTGTAGTTATTTTTTCTGTACTGTAAATAAACAAGCTGATATGATTCTTGTTCTGTACAATTAAAACATGTGTATGTAGGTAATAAATTACTTGTTCATATTTCATGAAATATCCGTATAGAACAAGTCAGATTCCATGGACTAAATAAAATATAACTATTAACAATTATTCGAAAAATGCTCTTCAGACATCGAGTTTCCTTAAGCAAGCATCCAAGATTTTCTTAACTCCCAAACAGGATTCATCCTGTAGACTTGTTTAAAAAAAGTGTTCAAAGCCGTAAATATGGTAGTCGTTTGCATATAATTGTTGTTTTTTTTATTTTGTAAGTTGTGCAAAATTTACCTTAGTAGTGCATAACAAGTGCTTCGTGCTTTATAAACTAAACTTCGCGATGTCAGTTGTAACTGATATTTTATAGTACTGAGGTCAGATGCGCTTGCAAAATGTATTATTACCAGTGTATTTGTTTCCTTTGTTTTATGGCCCCTTCTTACCATTTTACGGTGGCTCAACTGTGATCTCGAAAGTTTATAACGATAAAAATCGGGATTCGATACTTAAAATAAACACAAAACAGATGACCCCGTAATGCAGCTTTGCATAAATACAAAGAAACAAAAGTCTGCTTTAGCTGAAAAGTAATCTATACTTTTAAGAAATATCAAATTGAACAGTAACGTAATGTAAGAACCAGATAAGTCTATAACAATCTTTAGACTGCGTGCTTCTTTACGGGGTGATAAAAAAATGGCTTTAACAGATTTGATGAAAATATTAACTCACATACAAGCTAACCATGTCCTAATTCCCAAGATGGTGGTCACTCACGTATACAAGCCTGTAAGAATATATATTTTTTTATTAATTACAATTGGAACACGGTGATGAAAGGAGATTTTTATATCATTATATTTAAAAATGACGCTTTTTACATTAGAAAGACTATGAAAAACATTAATATTATTGCTTGTAGACATGAAAGAAACCCAAAGATGTTGTTTTGTTGTTTGGAATTTCGCACAAAGCTACTCGAGGGCTATCTGTGCTAGCCGTCCCTAATTTAGCAGTGTAAGACTAGAGGGAAGGCAGCTAGTCATCACCACCCACCGCCAACTCTTGGGCTACTCTTTTACCAACGAATAGTGGGATTGACCGTAACATTATACGCCCCCACGGCTGGGAGGGCGAGCATGTTTAGCGCGACGCGGGCGCGAACTCGCGACCCTCAGATTACGAAGCGCACGCCTTAACGCGCTAGGCCATGCTAGGCCCAAAACCCAAAGATCCCGTGTTACTAATAATGTTAAGTCGGTCAATTTCGTAAGTGTACAAACGCGATGAAATTTGAAAAGCGCAATCTAGCGGCTGAATTGATAGCACTTACCGAGCCACCTTTTTGACGGTAAACTTTGTAACATGCTAAGACTTGTATCATACAATATTTTTTCTTATTTTCGGTATGAAATTATATCGGCAGATGAGATAGTCTAAGGTTTGCGTGCTATTCACAGTTTAGCGCGTATTAGCTCTAATAGGTGGCCACATTTACCAAAAATTGTTTTCAGAAATTTGAGTCCTAATATGAAACCATGTAATGTGACGATTAAGCGTACTACAGGGAAAAGTGCTTTGTTCAAAATTTTGACACTGTTGGCAGTAAATACACATCAGTTGTTTTTGAGGTTCACAAATTAGATAAGTTTATATGCCTGATGAAGGCTCTTGTAAGAGGACCGAAAGCTCACAAATAAAATTATTTTAACGCAGAGAAAAGGCCGTGTATAATTTTACAGACTCGTTAATAGTTGTTCCATGTATAATCAAAATTTTTTATTAAAGGCTAGTAAATAAACATACGTATTAAAATGTTTGTTTGTCGACTATAAAGTTCACCATTAAAACTTGTGAATACAATTAATTCAATGGAAAACATTGTTGGCACACGGAATTAACTATACAATAAACCATTTAACGATACAAGACTGGTAATTATTATGTATTTACAAAATCTTACTTTGTTACCAAGACAACTTTCAGGTTGTTTGTTTTTCAAGTTTGTGCAAAGCTACTCGATATTATCTGCGATATCCGTCCATAATTTTGGAGTGATAGACTAGAGAGAAGGGAGTTAGTCAACACCACCAACCGCCAACGTTTGGTCTACTCTTTACCAATAAAGAGTGAGACTGACCATTACATTATAACCCTCCACCCCTGTCGTGCATTCGTCTAACTTGTGTACGTCTTGCAAATATGAAATACCAGTGATGCTAGAAACACTGTTTGAACATAGATAAACGGGGAAGACTTCTGTGAAAATTATATTCTCTTTATCAGGCATTGCATCTTGACATACCACATAGTTGGGCACTTCTCTCAGTGAGCCCTATTTTATGCCCCATTACTGAAGGAAAAATATGCGGTTTTGCCCCAGTTGTCTAGGTCTTATTGTATTCTTAGTGTAAAATTCAAAACAACCTTGTTGTAACTAGTGGATCCTCATATTGATATTTATTGTGATTGGTAAATTTAAAACGATGGATTCCGGGAAAAACGTTTGGTGCCCTTTATGAAAGTTTGCCCCACCAGTTATATTGTTAATGCTCTATTTTATCAAACAATAAATGCTACCACCTAATGGAACTAAATTATCCATTGATTCTGAAAGTTGCTACAAAAGAGATAAACCAAGCTATAGCCCTCTTTATTTCTCTATAACTGTGTTAGCATTGTTGGATTTTTTAACGTAAAGTTACACTGTTGGTTATCTGTGCTTTTTCTAACCCCGGATCTTAGCATTGTGTAACTCTATAAAAGTACCACTAATTAACTGTGAATCCATTTTATTTTCAGTAAATGAAGAACAGGAAAAGCTATGGCGACGGTTGATATAATTTACTATTAATTTCATTTGGAAACAAAACAAAGTTTTAAAATTAAACCGCGAAATCAACGAGCAATTCCACTCCAACAATCAAAACACTGTTTTAAATTGAAGTCGCTTTATCTATCTAACGTACGATATTAGTTATGTTATTTTCATTGTTCCTAATTTTCAAAAGTAGCATCTGAGATGCTATTAAAATCAATGCAACTGAAAGAAAACTGTTTGAGTGAGCTTTGTCCACACACGTTCTCTTTACATTACATTTTTTGTGATTTATCTGTATTCGGGTTTCATTACATTACAGCTGCATTTATTCGTTCGTTGTTTCCGTTTTACTTTTATCGCCGAACATTGTAGGCGGAAAATAAATTTTAAAAAAATCTAGAGAATGCATCAAACAAAGTTTAATCCAAACGTGAGTTCTTCATACTATTATATTACATACATTGTTAAGGCTATGCTTCTGATGGCTCAGTGATAAATCTGATAATTTATAACGGTAAAAAAATGTGGTTCGGTTACTATATATAGTGAGCACAACTCTAACAGAATTGGGTAGCTTTGCGTTTAAATATCAAACGAATTTCTGGCCGCTTTTTGGATGCCGTAAACATTCCTTTCGACGTCCAAGTTGTTTGGCATATACTTCCTTTTTTTATTTTGTGTCTGGTTAAATCTTTCCTGTTTGACAAGCAACAAAAAACGAAATTAGCGCGTTTGCAAATCTTGTATAGATAATAATCACACAAAATCAACATGTGCGCTCAAATACCATACAAAGTTGTGAGTATATATACGTTGGAAATAATGAACTACTCTTATCAGAGCTTGACTTCAAAACGTACAGCTCAGATACACAAGTCTCAGGTTTTGTTCTTCATTCTAATATTCACTACACCGCGCTTTGAAATCGTCACAGCAGAGTACCGAAAACAACAAATATTAGATCCAATTTAAACAAGTCGGGGATCATTTAATACGCGATTATATTTCGAGAATTTTTCAAAGCTTTAGAAATAGTAGTAGCTATTTTCTTTATAGTGTGGAAATTGTGAATTTCTCTTATTTTCAGTTGTTCTAAAATAACTTATTTTGAGATATTTTTCAAAGCCCGTTCCATCAGACTTGTTATCTAACTAATTGACTGCAAAGTTCTGTATAAATAAAAATAAATTAGATGCACTTCACTTTCATATATTTCACTTTCTACGACCTGGAAACACGTGGTACGCCTACATTTATGTGTCTGGTACTATGTTGAACCAAAATCTTCTTTTACCCCATTCCTAAGTAAGCAGTAGCTAGTTCTGTATTTATTATCGTGTATTAGAATAAGACTTAAGAATTAGATTCCATGGAACAATGTTACACAGAGCATAAAAAATAATTATTATTCCTCATATTTGTCTATAAGGTACGTATTTATTTACTAAACGTTTGCTAAGCATCATGCTTATTTTTAATGAATATTTCGTCTAAAAACGCATAATTTTTCACTTGGCATTTTTACAAACTGTTTGCATTGTTTGAAATTCATTTGGAATCGTCAGCAATTTCGACTAATGTTTTCAAGTTGAATATAAAGTAGAACAAAAGGTGGTGTATGAATAAATGTTCAATAAATACAAACTTGTATTACTTTTCTATGGTTGGTTGCTATTCGTAATAACCCGGCATGGTGTGGTGATTAAGACACTCGACTTGTCATCTGAGGGTCGCGAGTTCAAATCCCTGTTGCACCAAACATGCTCGCCCTTTCAGCCGTGGGGGCGTTATAATGTGACGATCAATTTCACTATTCGTTGGTAAAAGAGTAACTCAAGAGTTGGCGGTGGGTGGTGATGATTAGTTGCCTTCCCTCTATTCATACACTGCTACATTAGGGACGGCTAGCGTGGATAGCCCTCGTGTAGCTTTGCTCGAAATTCAAAACAAACAAAACGCTATTCCTAATTATTTTTATCTTGCGATATTCGTTAGGGGAAGAAACTTAAGTTTAACAAAACCTAAAAATTAAGATTTAAAAGATTTTGAAAAAAAAAAAAGTTTTTCTTATAAAGATCTGGCTACTTAAGTAGGAAGTTTTGTGAGGTCTTATGTATTCGTTCCTATATTGTTTCAGTACTTTTTAGCATTACGACTTATACTTCGTTCTTACCTTTTCAATGTTTTCATTACTTGTAACAGTACTGTGTGTTATCATCAAGTTATAACACACTTAAAACTGTTTTAATAATAATTTGTGTTCGGCAGTTGTTCTAAAACAAACAGCATAACATATCAGATGAAATGCGTTTGCACGTTTGTTTAAAATAGGATGAAGCTTTGTTTGTTTTGGAATTTCGCACAAAGCTACTCGAGGGCTATCTGTGCTAGCCGTCCCTAATTTAACAGTGTAAGACTAGAGTGAAGGCAGCTAGTCATCACCACCCATCGCCAACTCTTGAGCTATTCTTTTACCAACGAATAGTGTGATTGACCGTCACATTATAACGCACCAACGGCTGAAAGGACGAGTATGTTTGGTGCGACCGGGATTCGAACCCGCGACCCTCGGATTACGAGTCGAACACCTTAACACACTTGACCTTATGTTATCTTTTCTAAATATTAACTTATTGTTTTTTCACTAGTTTAGTATAAAATTGAAAACATTCATGAAAAGACCGTTTTGAAAGGTTACTTTAAACATCCACCATTGCTTTAACAATATATTGTAACATTGTATACACTGCAATTAATTTAACAATTTTCATTAAAAACAAGTCTATTATTATACTACTACACTGTTAACGGATATGGTTTACTGTGATCGAACATTTTTTTGTTCTAACAACACAATCCGCTGGTGACCCGGATGTAAGCTTGAGTTAGGGCTTATAACATTTTAATTTGAGATTCAAGGTTCGATTCTCCCGACGGGGACAGACAGATACCTCATTGAGAAGCTTTGCGATAAAAGTTCTAATTTCTTATCATGTTTTCTACGATCAGCGAGCACTTGTTAATGTTTGTTTTAACAGTGCTTGTATTTATAGCGAACACTTGTTACTGTTTGTTTTAACAGTGCCTGTATCGATAGCGAACACTTGTTAATGTTTGTTTTAACAGTACTTGCACGATCAGTGAACATCTGTTAATGTTAGAACTTTGTTTAGTTTTCCGCATATTGTTCCTAGTTTTATATCTATACTGTTTAAAGTTTACATCTGTGTGTGTGCGCGTAAAGTAGAACATTAAACAAAGTTTTTGCAGTCTCCATGTGTATTTTTTCTCCATATATGTGAACATACACACACGTATATACACATTGTCAATTAAAATGAACTGTACCTTGAATTATTCTACTCCAAAAAACAACAAAAAATGCAAAATATACACAGTTGTGATATAAAGGTAGCGATTGAAGTTTTCATTTACAATAATCTTTAATCTTATTGGTCACTCAGCGTTTCACGTGATTTGGGTTATTTTTCTCAGGATTTTAAATATTTTTTTACTTATTTTATCCTAATAATAAATTAATAGACAGCGATTTACAAGCATAATAAAGTGGTTTTATTGTGCTGAACATCCTACATTTTCGACAGAACACTGACTTATTTTCTTCTGAAAAATAAAGACCAATGTTCTGTCAAAACACATGCTAAATTTGCCAGAATTTAAAATTATCATTTGTCTGTTTCAGTCATTCCTAATTAAACATTGTAAATGGGATTGACCGAACATTATAACGCCCCTACGCCTTGAAAGGGCGAGCATGTTTGATGTGACTTGAATTCGAACCCGCGAGCCTCACATTACGAGTCAAGAGCCCTAACCATCTGGCCATGCCGGGCATTTATTTTTATGTTATCACAATGTGCTTCTAATACAAGTACCTTGTTGTGTTACATAGAGTGGTTAACACTTTGCAAATCTGTTTGCAATGCTTATAACACGGATCTACTTTAACATAACAAGAATTACATCATGATTCCTTTCATAACGCAAAACAACAATTAAAGTAGACAAACGTTGGTTTTTGGGGTATGATTGTGCAAAACCAACTCTTTCAGACGTTATTTCTCTATGGTGATTTGCCTTTTAACAATAACTCGCAGAATGCAAATGAAACCATTGTATAGATACACCGTCGCTGAAAGGTGGTATGATCATTTTCATTGTGCGAGTCAGTTTCTGTCATACAGATTGGTTGTCGCTGATAGGTGTACGATTTTGTTAATTGTGAGTGTTAGTTTCAGTAAAAGATTAAGCGTGGTAGTGTGTTAATTCTAAAGTGCATCAGGATTTGAACTTCGTTAATCTATTGAAGCTCACGATTTCTTATTATGCTTTAAGGTTCTGTGGTGCAGCTTTGAACTGAACTGTGACGTGAAGAATTTCGTGAAAAAGAATCCTTCGCTAATCTGTATACACTTATTTACTGCTTTATCAGCATAGGTTAAAACAATAAACCTGTTTTGTTTTTAGTTCGTTTATTATTTTTAACATATGACAAGCCACTTTCTTTGAAGCCTTCGCCTATACACTTTATAAAGGAATTATAATTTTTGACGTGTGAAACGTTGAATGATATGTTTCAACACATTAAAAATACCACCTTCTTCTCCAGAGTAGAATATGTTTCTTTACACCAACATTATAATTATTTTTTTCAAAAACACATTATTGAAAGAAACCAGACACAGCTGATAAAAAATAAACATTACCAACAAGAGATACTCAACGAAACTGTTGCAAAAACGTACTTCGCAATTCGAGGCTGTGGTTGAGTTATGAGGGTGTTATTTACCCTTTCCCTAACAGTAGTCTCAGAATTGATAGTGGATGACGTAGCCTAGTTGTTTTCCATCTATAATCGCCCCTCCAATGGCACAGTGGGATGTCTGCGGGCTTATAATACTAAAAAGCCGGTTTCGATACTCGTGGTGGGCAGAGCACACATAGCCCTTTGTGTAGTTTTCTGCTTAATAACAAACAAACCTTCTATAGTCTATGAGATAGCTCCTGCTTATGTGTATCTTATATATAAATTAAAACTGAAATGTCTGGTGTGGAATTCAAAACTAAAACTATTACTCAACTATATAAACTTATCACGATTTCATGAAGATTGGACATTCAAGAAGGGTAACAATTAAGAATTGTTTCTAACATGTTACGCATTACAATTTCAAATAGCCTGAAATTTTGATGTTAATTTAGAAGTTCATTGAATATCAGTATGTATCAAATTCATGGTATTTGCCGATAATATTGTTACACATAATTTTCTTTCTAAATATAAATATATAATTTAATATACAAACAACAATACAGTTTATAATAACGGTTATTACAAGTAATGATTTATATACAAAACTTACAAACAATACTGAGTTCTTTGTCCGATCTGGAACTGACTATTTTACCGAAGGTTCACGTCGAGTGCATTCTCCTATGTTGATATACAGGTACACTTCGCTTGACGGAAAGATAGATAGCTTCTTCACGTATGAGTTTTCCCCGACTAAAATATCTAACTGTCCTCGTAAAAATAATGACGTCCAAAGTTAATTCACTGAAGTTAAACAGTTTGTGATGTTCGAAATATAAACGTTTCTGGTCAAATATTTGTATTTTTCCGATTAATAAGTTTTTTCAAAATTATAGCTTCCGAAGTTTATAGTTTTGTGACTGTAGAAATCGGCAATATTAAACTCTCTCGGCTATAAACTGTAGTCGAACTTCTCGAAAGCTTAGTTGACATGTTAAACACGTATTGTTGATTCTTACACTCGAGAATATTCTGCCAGTTTAGAGAATATGCAGGAACTTCGCAACATATATTTAACACAATAAGTTACATGCATTTTTAAATATATATTTAACTAAAACAAACACCAATATTAAATACATAAGTCAACCCGTTAAAAACAACAAATAATATCTACAATGATGATACTTTAAAAATCTTGATTGTTTAGGGCTGATTATCGTATCCACAAATGATGTAAAAGACAAATGGTAATATGTGAAACTTTTCACCCATACTGGGTGGGCCCTGAGAATGTGCACCTGGGTATTATTACTTATCCACGTACGTGCGCGCTGGCACATCTTTTTTAATGAGGCAAACTAGTAAAAATAGCACAGTAAAGACGTGGTTCCTTATATTACAAATTACAGATATAAATCATAATTCACGGACAGACACACACATGCGTGCGCGCGCATCTTTTTAATGAGGCAATTCAGCGAAAAACCCAAAGAAATGAAGTGATTCCTTACGTAAAAATTTCTAATATATATAAAACCAGTGCGTTTTGGTAACAATGCGTTCCAACAATGGCTTTTATATTATGTACTTAGTAATAAAAGTATAACCTAATATTGTTGTTAAGAGTCTATGTGCTGAAAGTATAAAATGGAAAATGTGAACTACAAAACTGAACAAATATTTGTTGTTTCCTAATTTAAAGGTTCCATTAAAGAGGTTTATTTTGTATTTGTTTTTATCATTTAAGTTTAAAATTGGAGGACATGTCAGAGAGAACGCTACCTATATAAACAGGCCACATTCCGCAAAGAAGAATACGTGTTCGTGTTCACGTTTTCTTATAGCAAAGCCACATTGAGCTGTCTGCGAAGTCCACCAAGGGGACCCGTACCCCTGGCAAAGGAACAAGAAAAGAATCCAGGTTATTCTTTTTTATACTAAAATGGGCTCAGAATACATGGCCATCTAGAATGAATCAACCTAATAACCCGAACTAAGCTGGGCACTTTCGCTAGTGTATATATATATATATATATACATATGCATACATTATTGTACATTTTAATTTTGCCCAATAATCTACAAAATACTGATAACTTGAATCAGAAAATATTTTCTAAGATTAAATAAACAGCAAGGTTTTAAAATACGTATGCTGTTCTATTAGTTAAACTTCTTGTCCTTTCTTCAAAGTGATATTATTAAATTAAAATATTTTGATGGAACAAAAGGCGTAGGAAGCAGATTTAGAACTACAAACAGATATTCATAACTCGTACGTCCCTTTCTTGAAAGAAAGTGCCAATGAATTTGTAATAAACACTTAACTTTAAACGCAACTAATGCACGTCTGTTGCTCCGAGTAAGATACGCATTCTGTTTGGTCTAGTTTTGCTTTCTTGGCAAATGTTTGCGTTAAGATAGTAAAAATAGATGCGGGAACGAGTTACTAAGGTAACGCCAAGTACAAGTTCTGCATAACAGTATATGGAATAACCAAAGGATAGAATATTTAACTGATAAATTGATCACTACTGCTTTGTAAAGACGACGAGCAGAAGCGACTTTCGTATCGGGTTTTTCTGATATTTTCAAAGTAGCTATTGCATGGTTTTAGATAATACTGGATTATGCCGCATGTGTAAAAGATAAAACGTTAAATTAATGTTGTTGTTTTTATCTACATTATCGTGTTTATTATAATCTTACGTACACCTTCCTAAAAATCTCTTTCTATAAAATCTTCAAATTTGGCTTTCCTTTTATAATTAGAATTAATAAAATATTGCTTTGATTGAAAATAATCGAAACAAGCTTTCTTTCACATAAACAAGAAGGTTCTTTTGATATATTTGGATCAGAACATGAAAATTTACATTTTTCATCAGCAGGTTAACTAGTTTCATTCAGTTGACCTTACCGGTTTTCGCTCAAAGCAATTCAAGGGTTATCTGCGTTAGTTGTCTCTAATTTTAAAGTGAGAGACTAGAAGAAAAGCAACTAGTTAACACCACCCACCGCCAGCTCTTGGGATTTTTTTTTTTTTTTTACTAACGAAAACTGTGATTTACCGTCACATTATAATGCTCCCACGACGTTAAGGGCGAGCATGTTTAGTGATGGGATTCGAACCCGCGACCCTCAGGTTGTGAGTAGAGTACCCTAACTGCCAAGCTCATTCACAAAACCTTATATGGACTAACGGTATCTATACAAATCTGTATGGACTAACGGTATCTATACAAATCTGCCTAAGTGTGATCACGCTGAGATCGTGAAGTAGCAATACATTAATCAGCACTATAGTTTTGCTCAAATACATCAGCGAGAGAACTACGTATAAAACAGCCACTGTTAGCCACAGACTGAAGCAATATATGAATGCAGTGAGTTCAACAACTGGTTTGCTGTTGAAAATAAAGAGCAATACAATTTATTAGATGTTTTACAAAAATATGTTACCTTTCAAGAGCTAACTCGCTTGGCAAGTTATAGTCGATATCAAATATGCATTACATAAACGTGTATTTGGACATGGTTTTCTTACATGTCGTTAATACTTTTGGATAACCTTGAATATGTCAAGTTTTCCAAATCCCCGTCCCACCAAATATGCTCGTTCTTTCAGCTGTGGGGGCGTTATAACGTGACGGTCAATCCCACTATTCGTTGTTAAGAGTCGCCCAAGAGTTGGTGGTGAGAAGTGATGACTGCCATTCTTCTAGTTTTTCGCTGCTAAATTGGGAATGGTTAGCTTTGCGCAAAATTCAAACCAAACCAAACAAGCATACCAATGTTGGTCCTGTCTACATCAGCTAATAACAAGCACGCCAATGTAGGTCGGGTCTCCATCAGCTAGTAACAAGCACGCCAATGTCGGTCGTGTCTACATCAGCTAGTAACAAGCCCGCCAATGTCGGTCGTGTTTAGATCAGCTAGTGACAAACATGCCAATGTAGGTCGTGTCTACAACAGCTAGAGTCAAACATGCCAATGTAGGTCTTGTCTACATCAACTAATAACAAGCACGCCAATGTAGGTCGTGTCTACATCAGCTAGAGTCAAACATGCCAATGTAGGTCTTGTCTACATCAACTAATAACAAGCACGCCAATGTAGGTCGTGTCTACATCAGCTAGTAACAAGCACGCCAATGTCGGTGGGGTCTACATCAGCTAATAACAAGCACACCAATGTAGGTAGTGTCTACATCAACTAATAACAAGCACGCCAATGTAGGTCGTGTCTACATCAGCTAGTAAGAAGCACTCCAATGTCGGTCGTGTTTAGATCAGCTAGTAACAAGCACGCCAATGTCGGTGGGGTCTACATCAGCTAATAACAAGCACACCAATGTAGGTAGTGTCTACATCAGCTAGTAACAAGCACTCCAATGTCGGTCGTGTTTAGATCAGCTAGTGACAAACATGCCAATGTAGGTCTTGTCTACAACAGCTAGTGTCAAACATGCCAATGTAGGTCTTGTCTACAACAGCTAGTAACAAACATGCCAATGTAGGTCGTGTCTACATCAGCTAGTAACAAGCACGCCAATGTCGGTCGTGTTTAGACCAGCTAGTGACAAACATGCCAATGTAGGTCGTGTCTACATCAGCTAGTAACAAGCACGCCAATGTAGGTCGTGTTTAGATCAGCTAGTGATAAACATGCCAATGTAGGTCATGTCTACATCAGCTAGTAACAAGCACTCCAATGTCGGTCGTGTTTAGACCAGCTAGTGACAAACATGCCAATGTAGGTCGTGTCTACATCAGCTAGTAACAAGCACGCCAATGTAGGTCGTGTTTAGATCAGCTAGTGATAAACATGCCAATGTAGGTCGTGTCTACATCAGCTAGTAACAAGCACTCCAATGTCGGTCGTGTTTAGACCAGCTAGTGACAAACATGCCAATGTAGGTCTTGTCTACATCAGCTAGTGACAAACATGCCAATGTCGGTCTTGTCTACAACAGCTAGTGACAAACATGCCAATGTCGGTCTTGTCTACAACAGCTAGTGACAAAATAGTTAATACCTTCGGTGCTCAAAATATACGCACAACAATCAACATCATTTTTGCGTCACGTCCTTACTACAATGCTTCTATAAAAATTCAAAATCATTTTGTGTGTGTGTGAATAACTTATTTCCTGGTGCTTTCCTTAATGGAATAACATGTGAAGGTTTGAATATCCTCCACTATATAAAAGGTACTCAAACTATACAAGTATTATCAACATTCTATAAATAGCGTTGTTTGATAGAGCTCTTGTTTCTAATCTTTTTATTGCAAAACAGTCACTGGTTCTCTTTCCATCCATCAAATGTTTTCCTTTCAGTTCCAGTGATTTCAGTACGAAATACCGGAGTTCAAATTGATACAACTACAGTTTGAAACGCACCGACTCAGACGTCTGACCACAGCACTTTAAAACACAACATCAACGTCCGTAGCACGAAACGTCTCAACCTTTATATAATATTTAAAAGTCGAAACTATTCGAAAGTAAGAGAGCTCGAGGTGGAACTAAAACTATTTGGTTTCGGTTACCTTTACAAATTAAAAATAAAAACCTTTGTAATCTGAATCTGTGTTAAAATTATTTAACTGGCATTAAGCCCAAATTAGCCCGGACGCTGCTTATAAAGTTTGTCTTGAAGGGATGGTACTGTTCATGTAATACCATTTATTTACCCCATTTTAAATTTCAAACAGAACAACGCCAATACACGTCTTACCTTCCTCTTGTGACAAAAGTTATGTTGGAAAATGTTAAATATCTCGATTTGAACCTGTTTATTTGGGTAGAATCTGTTAAACATTTCTTCGACGTAACGTTCAAAACATCAACCTCATTAATGTTGTATGTTTGACAGTTTAATAGGATCTTTAAACTCTATATTATTCAACAAGAAGTATTAAGTAGAAATTACATTTTTTATCTTCTCATACGTAACGTATTCGGCAAAATTTTGGTCGGTTTATTACCCTGTGGTAATTGTATTGCATACCTTTGCAGTTTGTCGGAATGTATCTCAGAACGGCTGGTGTGGGTATTAACACTTTTCTTAACCTGAAGATGACCTAGGAAGGTCGAAACGTTGTTCTCTCCTTATCAGTAAAAGTATTAATATCCATAATAAACGTTCTGAGCTACATTTTTATTTCAAATGGGTTTCTCGACATCAAAAGTTTGTCGGAATATCATTTGTAAATAATAATGTTAATGGTAAATTTCTTAAGGCTGAGACAGCTGAGTAAAATATATTTAACTTTGAGATCTGCAGTATTTTTAGTAGATGAAATAAATTTATAATTAAGTACCATGTTTTGTTACTTATCGTGTAACATTTTAGCTGATAGGTACGTCATGTTAACAAACTAATCTTTTAGCAAGATATCACTATGTCTAAGTTACTTAGTTCATCTGTAAAATGCTGTATTTTAGTCCTTGTGCACGCCATCTATTTCTTGTGTACATTACCATAATCAAAATTGCTTAAGTCAATTAGTATTTTGGTTGTGTTTTATTTTACATTACCATGATCAGAATACCTAAGTATTCTAAGTACACAACAGTATGTTACCTAAAACACTTAGTTTTTCTACAGAACTGAAGACAGAGAATTATTGGTGATTTGGATAACAAGGTAGTGTACATAAATCTAGCTCATAGATCATTCTGCACTGTATTGTGTTACCACGACCACAGAATTCATGTAATATATGATTTTAACAAAGTTACATACTCTTCAATATTGTATTACATCAACAAAATACTTAGCTCATGCTGCACTGTGCTGTTACCAATGTTATCTAGTTCTAGTTGCACAGCACTCTTAACAAACTTACGTAGCTCATGTTGCACAGCACTGTTACTAATATTACCTAGCTCTACTTGTACGGCAGTGTTACCAATATTACCTAGCTCTACTTGTACGGCACTGTTACTAATATTACCTAGCTCTACTTGTACGGCAGTGTTACCAATATTACCTAGCTCTACTTGTACGGCACTGTTACTAATATTACCTAGCTCTACTTGTACGGCACTGTTACTAATATTACCTAGCTCTACTTGTACGGCACTGTTACTAATATTACCTAGCTCTACTTGTACGGCACTGTTACTAATATTTCTACTTGTGCGGCACTGTTGCTGGCACTGTTACTAATATTACTAATCTACTTGTACGGCACTGTTACTAATATTACCTAGCTCTACTTGTATGGCACTGTTACTAATATTACCTAGCTCTACTTGTACGGCACTGTTACTAATATTACCTAGCTCTGTTTGCACAGTACTGTTACCTGCGTTCCTTAACTCATGTTGCACAGTACTGTTACCTGTATTCCCTACCTCGTTGCGCGGTACTGTTATCTATTACCTACTTTACGTTGCACAGTACTATTACCTGTGTTCCCTACCTCATGTTGCACAATACTGTAACCTGGATTATCTAGCTCATGTTGCACAGTACTATAACTAAAGTTATCTAGCTTGTGCTACATAATACTTTAACTAAAGTTACATACGTAACAGCACAGTGCTGTTACTAAAGTTACGTATGTCATTTATGCATATTTCCATTACCCGATTTAACAATTTCATTTTTGCAGTACTGTAAAGTCAAATTTTGTTAGTTTTTGTATACAGTTTCACCATCTCCGTAGATTGGTTTGATTTTATCTATGCCATTACAAAGGTTATTTAGGCCTCGGGTAAGATACCCTGTTATCTAAAATATGGAAATTTCCTGATTTTTCCACTGACTACGAATGAAACAAAAGAATAGCGATCCTATTGTAAACTTTCTATCCATGTTAATTTCCTTGTACGTGTAAATCTCAAGGACATGGACAGAGAGAACTCAAAATATTCTTATGGGTAAACGTTAGGAGAATAGTAAGAATATGCCTAGCTGTTACACGTAATAATATGTTCCCCGGTTAGGTTATTTCACGTGTTTCCAATGCCAACGTTCAAGGACTACAAGCGCACCCAACCAACCAATCATCGTTGCGCCCTGGATTATTCTCGCTCCTCCCTCGTGGGGCGAACATCAAGTTGTTCCTTGTCTTTACACCCCTACTGCTGCTAGAAAGTAGAACAATCTTTCAGAATAATCGACCAGCCTCGATTCTCATTTCCTTATTATGCTAACGACCTGTTAAATTATTCTCGCATATTAATCACCTTTTTCTTTTCTTTCCTGTCTCCGGTTTGTAGCTCTGTGATAGAAACATGCTCTTTGTGGACGCCCGAAAACCGAGTAGCTTATGTTAAAAATTGTATTTATCTTTTAACAATTTTTATTCATTTATATTTTGCTGATATAAGATAATTTCTCCGAAACTAAAAGAGAGAGAACATAGAATATAATTATTACGAAGTTAGTTTGTTTTAAACACTAACATCAAACGAAAAAAAAAAACCTTAAAAAATCGCAGTAGTTTTGTAGTTAAACATGAATTTTTGGGACGTTCCGTTAGTGGCTTTTGTTGTTATTGACAACGGTTTTTGTGTATATTGATATAATAAATTGACGGAAGTATCACGATGGTCAAACAAAATAGAAAATTAGATTCCGAAACTAAGGTTGTAGTGTATGAACTTATGAAATGGTGAATATTTTTAATTTGTGTTTCATTTCCCTAATATACAGTCCCACTGTAAGTCAGGATTACGGATTGACAAGGCTAAAAATCCAGGGTTCACTACCCCGCAGTGTACGCAGCTGATAGCCCAGTATGGCCTTGCTCTAAAAGCAACCACCCAACCAAACATACATCACTTCTTTAAACACACATCTAAAACAGCCCCCTAACACGACGGTTCTAAGTTCAGATTTAAAGAATCGTAATCGATCGTTCCAGGTGCGTCAAGGACGATAACAAAATGTTCGTGAAGACAAAACGTTAATGGTGTGAGTGGGATGTTTTATAAGGGTCTAAAAAGCTGCAGTTACATCTGATCATACATCCTCGCTGCGGATATAGTTTCTATAGTTTGAAGTGTGAGACATAACTAATTATGTTGTGAACACAAGTCTGCTAAATTTAAAGTGAAAGAAAGAAATTAGTTACTTGTTGATTTTTGTATTGCTTTTAATTTGTATATTTGAAGTTTTAGGTAGCTTTTTGGTACTTGCTTTAGAGAACAAAATAATCACCAGGAGACAGTGGAGGAAGACGCAAAGTTGGAATGATCCTGAGTGAACAACAACCAAACAAAACCACCAGGAGACACTGGAGGAAGACGCAAAGTTGGAATGATCCTGAGTGAACAACAACCAAACAAAACCACCAGGAGACACTGGAGGAAGACGCAAAGTTGGAATGATCCCGAGTAAACAACAACAAAACAAAACCACCAGGAAACACTAGAGAAAGACATGACAAGCAAAATGTGTACTTTCATTCTCGGTAAATCTATTTCTGGCTATCACTACCATTAACAACAACAACAAAAATCAGTTGATAAAATAAATTATCGAAATTATATATAACTTGGCTTTTATTTGTTTTATTTCATGGTAAAATGGGTTTGGGTTGGTAGCTGACAAGCCCTGTGCGAGTCTGTAAGCTATGGGTACTTTATAGGATTTACAATCAACTCCTCAGCGAAGACGGTGGGCTGTATGGAACAGCATTGGCCACACTCCCTGTGGTTAATTTCTCAAAATTAGGGACGGCAGCAGACAGTTTTGCCATAAATACGTTATCATATACTAATAATATTTGAAAAATTAAAATTACAAAAAGCAGTCTTACTTCGAATGCTCCCAACCAGTACAGCAGTAGGCCTAAGGATTTACAAAAATCAGGGATTCGATTTCCCTCGGTGGGCTCAGTAGATAGTCTCATATGGCTTTGACATAAGAAAACACACACTTACTTCGAATGAATTTCTCAGTGTAACTGATAAAATAATGTTCGTAATCGTTAATGTATTTTACCTTTTATTCATTTTTATGGACATTTAATATTTTAATAATAACTTAATCTATGACGCATCAAAAATAAAATATCAAAGTTAGGTTTGCTATGTTAATATTGGGTTGAGGAATAATTCGTGAGTGTTTTTTCAAGTTAAAAAAATATATTCATAAATGAAACGCTTTCGCAAAATATTTCGTGTCATTTGGTAGATAATTTTTTGCTCTAATAGATGGTGTGTTTGATTTTCATATGTTTTAATTTTTGCTTTCATTTTCAGCTCATTAAGTGGAATGTCAAGTGGACAAAATCGAGCATTTTCGACACCATCTGCTTTTCGCATTTAATTTCTGGCAATTTCGTTTAAAACAATGCATACTATATACCTAGGTATTACATGAAATAACGTATCATAATAAATGTTTTGGGTGTAATGTGTTCATGCATTGAAGTATTGTATAGTCTTGCATGTAATGCTTGAATGAAATTATCGTTGGTAAAAAACAAGAGTTGGCGGTGGGTGGTGATGACTAGCTGCCTTCCCTCTAGTCTTACACACGAATTATTCCTCATGTAAATTATTTAAAAACGCTCACGAATTATTCCTCAACCTAATACATTGGTGATAAATAAATATAATTATGAATTGTGGAAAATTACTGGATAAAGATTATCATTTTTTTAAAATAAAGAAATATTCATTCGTTGTTCAATAGTACCCGAACTTTATGTATCGTTGTTCATTAAAAGTAAGTTATTGTTTACTGATAACTATAAAACTCTCTACGTGTACTTTAAAACCGGTAAGTTCATTTTAATATTTTTTCACAATACAGCGAATTGAGGGAAATGACTTTTCTCTAAAGGCTTGCGAGTATAGATTAAATGTAATAGACGTGCATCCCCACTATTGTGTGAGCCTACTTTACAAATACCTTCATTAATAAAGTATCTTTTTTATATTCCAATTTATGTACTGATTTTATCAGTTTGTCTTCTATGTGCGACTCCTTTTCTTTTTAGCCCTGTATTGTCCTCAAAAATAAAGATGTTTATCTAATGTACGTAAAACCATGCGTAAATTCTCTGATTGTAAAAAATAACCATTTTTTACCTTATATGTAAAGCCTTCACAAACAGTTCAGTTGTTCAAACAGTTTCGGTGTTTAATAGCCATTATTAAAGAGCTCAGCACTTTTATAGCCTGTTTATTTAAATATATATCATTATACTAAGCAAGTTTCACTTTAACACCTACTTTTATATATATATATGTGAAAATGTTTTATAACAAACTGTACTTTTTACGTGTGTCTTAAAATATATATTAGAACAAACGGTATTTTAATGTATGTCTTACAGTATATTTTAGAATAAATAGTGTTGATAAAACTTTGTTTTAGAAATTTTAAACATATTATAAGTGCACGTACGTCATAGTTAACTCACCCAATACATTCTAGTGCAACTGCTGCCATGGAATATTCAAAATTGCAGTTTATAAGGAAGATTATATTATGATACGGACCTGCGAATTTAAACTTCATAAAAGTTGTTTTGGTTTTAATAATAAATTTTCCATAATTCAGCTACACAGATTAAAAAATAGTATTCACTTTTTTTTCTATCTTGTAAGAATTCTTTACATATTTGGATGAAAATAAAAATTTACTTGGATCAAATTATTATTAATGAACAAAAATACAGACAAATTGAAGAAAATGAAAACATTGATGTGAAACTAATATATAATATATATAAATATATATATATATAAACTAATATATATCCTTTCTCAATCGGATGTTTTTGTTTTGTTTTGTGAAGTCTACGTCTTTTAATCTCGAAACTATATGTTGTAGTCTTTCTTTTATATGTTGTGTCTGATGCATCTCGCTTCAATGATCAACAGTAATCAGCCATCATGCTGATGTCCCACCTTCCCAGATACCTCTTCTCCCATGCTCGGCATGACCAGGTGTTTAAGGCGCTCGACTTGTAATCTGAGGGTCGCGGGCTCGAATCCCAGTCACACCAAACATGCTCGCTCTTTCAGCCGTGGGGGCGTTATAATGTGACGGTCAATCCCACTATTAATTGGTAAAAGATTAGCCTAAGGGTTGGCGGTGGGTAGTGATGACTAACTGATGACATCCCTCGTGTATCCTTGAGCAAAATTCAAAAACAAACAAACCCATTTTCTTAATGTCTTGATGAAACCCTTCCCCTTGCTCTTCACTGAAGGCACCGAGATTTTCATGGAAATAGTGAATAAGTGAGTGTAAAAAATGAACTGTAGCTGGTATTACGACCCAACTCTTTGAAGTTATTGAGCATGTTACTGACAATATTTTCATAATTTGTCCCTTAGTGTTTACTACTTGTCCCTTAGTGTTTACTGCTTGTCCCTTAGTGTTTACTACTTGTCCCTTAGTGTTTACTACTTGTCCCTTAGTGTTTACTGCTTGTCCCTTAGTGTTTACTGCTTGTCCCTTAGTGTTTACTACTTGTCCCTTAGTGTTTACTACTTGTCCCTTAGTGTTTACTGCTTGTCCCTTAGTGTTTACTACTTGTCCCTTAGTGTTTACTGCTTGTCCCTTAGTGTTTACTACTTGTCCCTTAGTGTTTACTGCTTGTCCCTTAGTGTTTACTGCTTGTCCCTTAGTGTTTACTACTTGTCCCTTAGTGTTTACTGCTTGTCCCTTAGTGTTTACTACTTGTCCCTTAGTGTTTACTGCTTGTCCCTTAGTGTTTACTACTTGTCCCTTAGTGTTTACTACTTGTCCCTTAGTGTTTACTGCTTGTCCCTTAGTGTTTACTACTTGTCCCTTAGTGTTTACTGCTTGTCCCTTAGTGTTTACTACTTGTCCCTTAGTGTTTACTACTTGTCCCTTAGTGTTTACTACTTGTCCCTTAGTGTTTACTGCTTGTCCCTTAGTGTTTACTACTTGTCCCTTAGTGTTTACTACTTGTCCCTTAGTGTTTACTGCTTGTCCCTTAGTGTTTACTGCTTGTCCCTTAGTGTTTACTACTTGTCCCTTAGTGTTTACTGCTTGTCCCTTAGTGTTTACTACTTGTCCCTTAGTGTTTACTACTTGTCCCTTAGTGTTTACTGCTTGTCCCTTAGTGTTTACTACTTGTCCCTTAGTGTTTACTACTTGTCCCTTAGTGTTTACTGCTTGTCCCTTAGTGTTTACTGCTTGTCCCTTAGTGTTTACTACTTGTCCCTTAGTGTTTACTGCTTGTCCCTTAGTGTTTACTGCTTGTCCCTTAGTGTTTACTACTTGTCCCTTAGTGTTTACTACACATTTGTCAACAACATCTTTAAAGGCAACACATTCTTCTTTTTCAACTTTCTTCATTGTCCTTTAGAAATGTTCACCAAAAGTCAAGTTCCTAATTTATGGGCCAATAAAAATTTACTGCAAATATATTATTTGTTTGTTTGTTTTGAATTATGCACAAAGCTACACAAGGAATATCTGTGCTCTGCCCACCACGGGTATCGATACCCGGTTTTAGTGTGTAAGTCCGCAGACATACCACTGTGCCACGTACTGCAAATATAACAGAATATGTTTGGAACGTTTATAAAACCTCTTGTTGCCAAATCGAAGAATAAGTAATATCGAAAAAAAAAAAGTCAAAATGCACGCATAAATAATTACTATCCAGAAATGACACGTCATGTGGCGTGGCATGGCCAGGTGGGTTAAGGCGTGCGACTCGTAATCTGAGGGTCGCAGGTTCGAATCCCCGTCACAACAAAATTGCTGGCGTTATAAAGTGATGGTCAATCCCACTATTCGTTTATAAAAGAGTAGCCCAAGAGTTAGCGGTGGGTGGTGATGACTAGCTGCCTTCCCTCTAGTCTTACACTGCTAAGTTAGGAACGGCTAGCGCAGATAGCCTTCGTGTAACTTTGAGCTAAATTCAAAAACAGACAGACACATCATGCGTCCTGTTAACCGTTTATATTCTGGCAGTGTGTTTCTCGTGGGTTCTAGAACGATTGGTAAGACTTTCGCGTCACGATTGGTCTAAAGAAATCTATAGCCAGTGATTATCAACATTTTAACCATAATAAAATTTGACCCAATTTCATTGAAAATTATTCATTTGTGTAAAAGTACAGATGAAGTTTTGTGAAAAGTCTGTACGTGATGGAGAAAAATGGATATCATTTTTGGATTCAGCGTACAGAAATTACTGTAGAACATGTAAAAATTTCAAGAATATCACAGGCCTGTCTTATCAGTCTTCATGAGACACATGAGGATCTACGATCACTTAACGTCTGTATCTTCAGTTGATTAGTACATAAGAATTATGACCACTCGCGGAGAATCTCTCAGATATTTCTCACTTGAAAAATAGCGTTTTCTCAAAAAGTTGCCAAAAACATTTTAAGGTGGTGATGATTTTGATTTCGCGCGAAGCTGCACGAAGGTTACCCGCGTGGGTCATCGTTATCTTTTACTCTTTTTCCAATGAATAGTGGGTTTGATCGTCACATTCTAATGCATCCACTACTGAAAGGACCAGCATGTTTGGTGTGATGGGTATTCGAACCCGTGACACGCAGATAGCGAGCAGAGCGCCCTAACCACCTGGCCGTACTGGGTCGTTCTCTTTATACACACAATGGATTAAATGAACACGACAGAGAACCCTTTAGTCCAAAAAGTATTTATTTTATCACTCTCGCCTTATTTATTTATGTGTGTGTGTAAAAGGTATGTTTGATACAAACAAGTTCTAAGATAAGCTCAATATATTATTTACAAAACAAACAAAAAAGAATACAACGCTTTTGTTGATTGGTTTACGTATTTAGTATTCTAGAACTAGTCACTTAATGTGATTTGAAATGATTGATCTTCGTACGTTACACTGTTCTCTAACACTACAAAATAAATTTTACCACCTGCTTTGTAAGGAGTAATAACACTTGCATTCTGAAGTGTGAGAAATTCCTATTCAAAATAAATGAGAATACGGAAACAATAATACCTAATAATGTATATTTAGTCTCAATAAACAACGGTGCCTATTATTAATTTGATCTTAAAATAATAACATAGAACCGGTAGGTAAATTATTTCTATGAAACTACTTATTGTTTACAAGTAACCTCTCAGAAACTCTAAAACTATCTGTTTACAGTATTTCTGTCGTATATCAAACTGCGTGGAATTACTTAGGTCAAACAAAGGTCGTAAACTACGTCATTTGAATCGAATAATTTTATATGAAGCAGTAGCACTACTCATTATCTGACTATTAATGCGAGTAGAACTCGTAATAAAACAGATAAATAGATATTGTCGTTTTCAAAGACAAATATTTCGATGCAATGACTGTAAGTTTTCTAAAACTACTGCTTTAGCATATACGAAGGAGCTGATTTGGTTTGTTTTGAACTTTGCGCAAAGCTACACAAGGATTATCTGTGTTAGCCGTCCCTTATTTAGCAGTGTAAAACCATAAGGAAGGCATGCTATACCGAGCACGGATAATCTAAAGTACCACCCCTTATCCTGCAGTGATTACAATATTGAAATGCAAATAAACAAGCTTTATTTCCAGCACTTGAAAATAAAATTACTTTTTCATTATTAACTTATTGCAAGTACGCAATGTAATCAAAACTTTAAAAATTGTAAGAGTTTCGATTAATGTAATGAAATACGACTCGACTGAAACTATAAACATTTCGTAAATATCTTGAATTTCGACGCATTGAAACACGATATACGACAATAAAATACGTTACAAGTTAAACTTTACAAACATGTTAACTATTTTTTTTTAAATGTTCACCGAAGTAAATTACATTTTTACTAGATGTAACATTATTAACGTTCAACAGAAAAATAACGTGGATATTTGATCTCTGAAATATAATATACTCTTCAAAAAAAGAAACGCAAAAGGCAAAATATGAGACAAATTGTTAACAAGTTTATTCCGGGTAGTTCTGTATGACATGTGTGAAACTTTACACATTCACTACTGAACATCCAAAGTCTGCAAAGGCGAAGTCCACGCTCACTAGTTGAAGTTTAACGTCACTCAACGTCAATAACGAGTATGCCCCCGTGAGCATCAATAACTGTTTGGCATCTCCTGCCCATGGAAGCGATGAGATGTCGAATCACATCCTGTGGAATGGCTGTTCACTCAGCCTGCAAAGCTGCTGCAAGCTGAGGTAGAGTCTGCAGTTGAGGTTGTCGCCGTCGCAGACGTCGGTCCAACTCGTCCCAAAGATGTCCGATGGGGTTTAAATCTGGTAATATGGAGGGCCAGGGAAGAACGTTGATGTTGTGGTGTCCCAAGAAGACAGTGGTGAGTCGGGCTGTGTGAGGATCGCCTACAATGCCAGAACAGACATTTTGCACATTCGAGCGAATCTTACGGCTCAACGTTACGTCGTCGAGGTTCTTAGGCCCCATGTGCAACCCACATCATGATGCTGCCACCACCAAATCTGTCAACATCCTGCACACAGTTTGCTGCAAAACGTTCACCTCGGCGACGATAAACACGGGTCCTTCCATCCTGCCTACGAAGCATAAAACGTGATTCATCGCTGAACCAAACATGCCTCCATCGTCGATGAGGCCATACCCGATGTGCCCGAGTCCACTGCAGCCGTGCTTGACGATGTTGCTGGGTGAGGATGACGCCTCTGACTGGACGTCGAGGTCGGATTCCAGCATCTCGTAGACGGTTGCGTACGGTCTGATCGTAAATCCTACGCAGCCCTGGTATGGTTGAGACAGTAGACGTCGCAGTGGTGGTCCTATCCCGATGGTGACGTAACCGGATGTTGCGATCTTGTGCGGGCGTGGTCACACGAGGTCTGCCAGATCGTGGACAGTCACGAGTTGATCCATGTTGTTGGTGACGATTCCATAGCCTTGTGATGGTGCTTGGGTGGACATTCACAGCTCTGGCAACATCTGATCGAGATTCGCCTGCTTCCAGCGACCAATGGCGTTGTTGCGTTGTGCTTCAGTCAGTCTTGGCGTAACTGTATTGCGTGTCGGTGGCTTAAAACTGAGCTATGGAAACCGAGAACCCGTCACTTTTATAGGGATTTTGCACATGTTGCACTTGCAGATCTCTCAAACAAATTAATTAGACACGCATGCGTTTTGGTGAAAAATCCAATGTTTTCCTCCGTTTTCAAAGTGCACAACTTTTATTGTCATTTTGGTCTGACAATCAGTGCCTTAACACGTGTAACATCACATACTCTGAGCTTGTAACGTTATTACATATATTTCTCTTTAAATTAAACAAAATATCTCTTTGGCGTTTCTTGTTTTGAAGAGTATATAAAGTTCAAAGAACAGAACTTAGTTAATTAGAAATTCCAGACCAACAGTCTACATATTATCTAAAATTACAGTGCTTTATTAATATTACTTTTCATATTGTTCTTATGTACTTTGGGCTATGTTCATTATGGGCTTAGATTTTGGTTATTTAACCCCATTTTAATAAATTTGGTTATATAGCAATTAAACTAAGTTTGTTTGTTTTTTATATCGCACCTTTGTTGAGCTAATCTTTTTAATGGGGGTACTTCCTATTGGTACCACATACTCAAGTGCAAAGTAATGTTTGCAACTTATGTTTTTAAGGCATAAAAATTTTAGAAATCTATCCAACTTCTTTAACTTAACCTCTTTTTTAATAGATATAAAATATTTAAGTATCTGATTTCTTTGTACGTCACTTTGTTACGCACTGATCAAAACAGCTTCATTAAGTAAAAGGTGCTCCAAGTAGAATTAAAAACGACACTCTTCATTATAAGAACTATTATTTTTCCAGTTCCAATATGGGTCTTTATTTGCAAGCTATGGAGTTACAACGATACCGTATACAATTATTTAATTGAAAATAATTTTCTACTATTATGTCTTGCTTGTTTGTTTGTTTTGGAATTTCGCACAAAGCTACTCGAGGGCTATCTGTGCTAGCCGTCCCTAATTTAGTAGTGTAAGACTAGAGGGAAGGCAGCTAGTCATCACCACCCACCGCCAACTCTTAGGCTACTCTTTTACCAACGAATAGTGGGATTGACCGTCACATTATAACGCCCCCACGGCTGGGAGGACGAGCATGTTCGGCGCGACTCGGGCGCGAACCCGCGACCCTCAGATTACGAAGCGCACGCCTTAACGCGCTAAGCACTATTATGTCCGTTGAAATTTTAAGGTACTGAAAAATAGTAATAAATTAAAAAGAAAGCGTTCGAAACGGTATTTGATCCCGTGATTCATTAGAGTGTGCAACTGTAAAGAGAAACGACAAACTATTTAACCATCACACCAAATGAACTTTACTCTGTAAAAGGCTGACAAGGTCACAATGTTAAACGCACCAAATTTATATACCCTTAGTGATTACACGAGCCAGCACAGCATCTTTCAGGAGTGAGTCCAGAACGGTCAATAGTGTGGTCATTCCGGAAACCGGTGAATTACGGTTACTGCGATAGTTATCGATGAACAAAACTTGGACAAAATTTCTAAAACGGGGTGAAAACAAAACTAAATGTTAATGAAAGTATGAAATGTAAATGGATTGTACTATGATTGTACCATACACAATGCTAAAATCAGGGGTTCGATTCCCCCCCTCTGTGGGCTCAGCAGATGTCCCGCTGTGGCTTTGCTATAATAAAACACAAACACATTTGTACCGTCCTAGACAATATACCAACGGTCCAGCATGGCCAGGTGGATTAAGGCGTTCGACTCGTAATCTGAGGGTCGCGGGTTCGAATCCCCGTCGCACCGAAAATGCTCGCCCTTCCAGCCGTGGGAGCATTATAATGTGACGGTCAATCTCACTATTCGTTGGTAAAAGAGTAGCCCAAGAGTTGGTGGTGGGTTGTGATGACTAGGTGTCGTCCCTCTAGTCTTACACTGCTAAATTAGGGACGGCTAGCGCAGATAGCCCTCGTGTAGCTTTGCGCGAAATTCAAAACAAACCGTAAATTTTTATACTTACTCTTCATTACACAAGTGCTACTTTTAATTTGAAAATCGGTAAAAAAAATCATCTTGTAATGCATCAGATACCTACTTTGACTTCAGCGCTGCATCTGAGGATGTTACAAAATATTGAAACCAATAGTTTCTTATATGTTATTCCAATTTCTCTTGTTGAAGATAACGACACTGTTGTGCCTGTTTTTTCTTTGTTTTTGTAGCGTTTGCTGTCGATGTAGTAACCACTTAACGAATCTCCGATTTAGCTGGTGTCAGATCGATTTAGAAATCTTCGAATAAGTTCTTTCCTCATTCGACTTAGACTCAGGTTTAGCCTAATTCATATACTTAAACCATAACATTCACAACCACATCTAGAGCATTTCAAGTACGTTTCACTGCTACATCGTTTTACTTTATATTTACCAGTCAACATCTTTATGTTGGTTCTCATGGTCTCGTGTTTGGTCCAGTGACCTAGGCCTCAAAAATAGCGTCAAACGCCTTTTCCTTTTTTGTCTAATTAAAACATTCCAGGCCTTTCCGAAATGACTCATTGTCAAGCTGGCTTGTGTAGCAAGTGCTTAAAATTCCTATAGTGTTATAGATCCATATCAAGATGTCGGACTAGCTTGTGTAATAGGTGCTTAAAAATCCTATGGTGTTGTAGATTCATATCAGAACGTCAGACTGGTTTGTGTAACAGCGTGCTTAAAAATCTTGTAGTGTTGTAGGTCCATACCAAAATGTCAGGCTGGCTTGTGTGATAGGTGTTTAAAAAAAACAAACAAACCTATAGTGTTGTAACTAGTTGTTTTCTTTATGGATGTACAATATACATTCTTGTCACGTTACATATACATCCTTCTTCACATACTAGTAGCGTAATTAGTTGTTTTAGTTATGGATGTACAATATACATCCTTCTTCACACACTAGTAGCGTAATTAGTTGTTTTAGTTATAGTTGTACAATATACATTCTTGTCACGTTTCATATACATCCTTCTTCACATACTAGTAGTGTAATTAGTTGTTTTAGTTATAGTTGTACAATATCTAGCCGTGTCGCATTTCAAGAAAATCGTCCTTCATCCACTATAGTAACGTAACTAGTTGCTTTCGTTATTGGTTGTGGCCCAGCATGGGTAGTTAAAGCACTCGACTCCTAATCCGAGAGTTGCGGATTTGAATCCCGTCGCGCCAAACATGCTCGCCCTTTCAGCCGTGAGGGCGTTATAATGGACAGTCAAGGCCAGTATTCGTTGGTAAAAGAGTAGCCCAAGAGTTGGTGGTGGCTAGTTGCCTTCCTTCTAGTCTTACACTGCTAAATTAGGGACGGCTAACGCAGATAACCCTCGTGTAGCTTTGCTCGAAATTTAAAAGCAAACAAATAAATACTTTGTCGCTGGTGTCTTATTTTTCTATTCCAATCTTATAAAACTACTGTATTTATAAATCAGCAATAGTTCTTTTCTAATTTTAAGTTTTCTGTTTAGAATTACTATATTGTTAAACTGACGTTCAATTTTTAAAGACAGGTTTGTAGGTAGTCTCTCATTCTTTTAAGTCCTTTCTACTGCCATGAAGGATCCACGGCTTCGCGTGAGAAACTATGTACTATATACAAAATCAGGAATGATTTAACATGACATTAATTTTATGTTAAAAACTACTCGTAATCTTTTTTTATGATGGTACTTATCACGGTTTCGCCCCCTAGTGGCACATGGTATGTCTGCGGACTTGCATCCCTAGACACCGGATTCCTATACATGTGGTGGGCAGAGTAGAGATTGCCCTAGTGTAGCTTTGTGCTTAATTCGAAACAACAAAAACATTCGTGGTTATCAGATGTCACTTTGAAATTCCCTCTAGTGGTGAGCAAATTTCCTACCATTTTAAGAGTTTTTTCCCTCATTTAGAAACTATCCGAATCATACAGGAGGAATTTCATATGCTGACCTTCCTGTTTTGCTTTTGAGAAATTTTTAAATTTCACACCAATTCATATTAAATTGATGAAATATTTTAAATATTAACTAACGTAATTGTAATAAACAGATAGATACAACAATGTAATTGTCCCAAAAAATGGCACTATAAGCAGTTCAGCGATTTTTTTAAATTCTTCTTTTCTTGCTTTGATGTGCTTTCATTGCAGTCTCTGGTACGTTTTAATCTTGTGACGGTGTGCATTTAAATTAGGAACCTAATTTACACGTAAAATGAAAGGAGGCAGTTGTTACGATGTTTATAGACACATGATCACTTTGGTATTTTTGTCCATTACATGCGCTGAATTTTCTTTTTCAAGTAATCTGTGGATGTGTTTTGTTCTATTTTGATTTACAAAACAGGAGACTGTGGACTCGCACTCGTCAGAAACCAGGTTTCGATACACGTGATGGAGAGAGCATAGATAGTCCTTTGTGTAATTTTGTATTTAATTCCAAAACAGCAATTGGTCAATCAACAAGAAGACATAGATGGCGCTTATTAAAGTCTCTCAACGATCCCCTCATATTTCATATACTGCCATTAGTTTTAGATTGAGTGAACTTTGTTCTTGTATTGTATACACTGTCAATAGTTTTACATTCAGTAAAACATTTGTTCTTGAATTATTACACTACGAATAGCATCTGGTTGTTGTTGTTATTTTGGTTTGCATTTATGATAATAACTATAGTTATCATTACTACTAATAATAACAATAAATGTTGTACAGATTCATAATGTCTGTATATACCTATCACGTTCATCAAACCAGAGCTACTTTACTCTTGATAAATCGAGGGATAGTGTAAGGTAAAACTTACTAAATAATATGTTGTATTGGCTAGTGAAGCAGCCCATCACCGTTAAAAGGCAGGCTTAATATTCTAAAAGGTCATTAAAACACTATGGAAAATTTTAAAGAATATTACTGCAGAGGAAAGTACCCCCCACGATATTCTATCTTCTCCACATATCCATTTTCTCCCCTACAAATGGGGTAAAACTCTCAATCTGACAGCCTTGGTGTCCAAAACATTTAGGGAAAGTTGTTTGCTGAAAAATAGGATCCTTTCGAGCAAGATTTTGTATCACAATCTTTATATATATAGAATTTATTGACGTTTATTTTTACGATACACATATCTAATTGCAGTTGGTAAAAATGATGTGTTCACAGCAGTAAATTGCGTGAGAAGACAAAGCTTTTCGTCCTACGTTTTCTAACTTGCTTGTATTCCAAATAATAGTAATCAACAAAAAGTAATGTGTAGAAAAGTTTATATAGATCTTATAGTATCATGGATTATTAGTCAGTTAGCCATGGGTTAAATATAAATAACACGATTTTTTAAAGATTCACTACCTGTGGCTAGCGCAGGTAGCCCTTGAGTAGCTTTGTGCGAAATTTGAAAACAAACAAACACAATCTATATATTGTTCAAGAATGACAAGAAATGATGATTTAGAACTACGAACAGGATCCACCTGTTTCTGAATTATTCTTCTAAACTGCTGATGCATCAGGTTGCTTATGGATCTCTATTTATTGTTTATAAAATGTATAAACTGCCACAAAAAAATGTAAACAAAAGTTAATCAGTAGTGTAATTACTCTCACAAATACTAGTACACTAACAATGCGAATAAATAATTTCCTCCAATTTTTATTTGGTAATTTTCCACACCGAATTATAACGGACAAAAACCTAAAACTTAGAATGATGTAAATATGCGTTCCACTATAACTATAGGTATAAGAAAAGGTATATAATTTGCATCTTAACTTTAATAAAACTATTTGATTACATGTTTCGCACGATGTCTTACAGATGTACCAAGTAATTCGTGATACAGAAATACATATGCAAAGATATAAATACACACACACACATCTGTATGACAAATCATTTGGTATATTTATCTATCATCCATACATATTAACAGAGAAGCTAACCAATCATGTTATTTTGTTTACATTCAAGTACAACTAATATCTTAAAAAAAGAATCCAACTTAATATTTGCCATAAAGGATTTATTGTTTTCAGTACCATTACAGTAGTACAAGCTAGCTAGACAAATCACTTGTCACCATAGAAACTGGTCTTTCTGGAACATATCTTCCCCAGAAGAAGGATTTTCTTGATGTTACTATGGAAACCCCTCATCATCTTCATCTGCCATTTCCTTTGCATACTCTAAATCCTGTTGCTCACGCTCTCGACGTTCCTAAACTCAAAGAAAAGCCCAGTTTATTCAAATTATAATACACTATAAAAAACAGCACTTGACGTAAAAATAAATAATAAAAATAACACCTCAAAAAGAAAACTAGCTCGTATACGCGAAATGAAAAGACCGTCTGTCGTTTCTGGGCTCGGCGAGACAACGCCATTTGATACCTGGCATTGTAGCTCTAGAATCTTAAGAATTTCCCAGGGTCGAAAGCAGCTTCTATCTTCAAGCTTTTAATACCGATAAAAACAAGAGGAATGAAACAGAGATGACTTAACACTGTCATGTCCGTGATTAATTATGTTGTAGCCCGTCAAGTTAACGAAAGCGTCTTTACCGATCGGAGGAACAAGCCCGTCCTTAGTTTTATCAACTTCTACAGTTACACTTAACCAAAGGTCCCATGACGCCACTAAAGTGGGACTAAAGAGATAACAGACAGGGCAGAGAAGTGCACGAGCAGAGTTTAATTGTCTGGCCTGATACACTTGTGGCTATGTTCAACGGAAATAACAACAAAAAGTGTTCACATTTGAACAAATAACGTATTGCATGACCAGTCTGAGAAAATGTATTTCAATATCTTAAAAAACAAAAATATTCTAAGTTCAATAGGTTTTCATCTAAAACGCACAAAAAAAATTTGCTTTATAAATTACGTAAGATCTACTTTCCACATATAAGTGGTATATTTTATTTTACGAATGACAGAGAAATACTTTATTCCCCAAAGGCGTTATCGCCTTAAACCGAGTTTAATACGAACACAAAATCCTGGATTAGAAGCTGTAATTCTCGATGTACACTCTCTTACCAAACATTATATAGAAGAGCATAACTTAAACTTGTATCTTATACCCACGGCGTATTATTAAATAACAGTCAGTGAGAATTGATTTATGGGAGAGGCGATCTATTCCACCAGACATGAAGCAAAAGTGGAGGTCATCAATAGCCTCAAGGAAAACCCTTTCCCTACTACAACAGACTTCTATACTCAGAAATATGAAAATTCTAATCAAGGTATACTGACCTAATAGTTTTACTGATTAGAATTTTTGTTTCAGTTTTGCTTATTATTCATACAGACCATACAAACTAGAACTTATCAGCATTACGTTCGAATGATAATAGTCTGAAACATTAATTATATATTGTATACACCTAAGGTTACTCAACAAAGCTAGTGAATACAAACTGAGAAACGCTGTCTTAAATGAGCAAATACAACACGAATGAAAATTCAATTATTCCTGTAGATAGTTATGACCACAATATTTTTTTTATCAACAACCCAACACTACCAAACACCCATCGCAAAACCTTTAATTCTAAGAGAGAGAAACCGCATTGTCTTGAGACGTCGTTCGAGCCAGTGAAATAAAATCAGTTTAGATTCCTCTTAACTCAGTATTTTATGGAATGTCTAGATAAGGTATGCTAAAAAAAGCATACAGCAGATATTACAAAGTTAAAGTTTATTCGTGAAGCAAATAGAATCGGGAGAATCAATATGTTGCTATAGAAACATAAAATTTCCATGAACAACAGGTCTGTATATAAAGCAAACAAAAATGCAACATGTTCTGTTCCATTAATACAAGTTATTTGTTTTTAACATGGAGGGAACGAGCATGGACTTTTAGTTTGTTTGTATGCAGTTACTATTGGCTTAAGAAAGAAACGAAAAGATGTTCGATACATACAGAATAAGCTATCAAGGCCCTTTCTATTATATTTTATTGAATAATAAAAATTGGAATTGAAATGTTACAATGTATTTATCACAACTTAAATCGAAGTACCGATTCCAACTGATGAAATAGCATACGATGTTTTGAGTCCGTTTTATTTCGTGAGCGTGAAGTAGATAAATGTTTCGGTTTAGGCAAAAAGCTATAGAATGGGCTATCTATGTTCTGTAAATCATGAGTATCGAAACCCGGATTCTAGCGGTATAGGTCCGCAGACATGGGACAACTTGAAGTAAAAAAGACTCAAAATCCCATAGATATTACATAAACTTCGCCATTTTAAGAGGCCTAATGTTATTTATTTGGTTTGTTAACCCAAGCTGTGTTGGTGAGCTTCGAACAGGCAAAACTGCAGTCCACAAGGGTACGGCCAATCAAAGACTACAATAAGTCTCTTCGTCACAATTTTTTTTTTTTTTTCACCGGAGGTTATTTTAACACATACAACAATATATTTTTCTATTCCAAATTCAAAACTCTGTTATTACATAAATGTAAGATCGTGAAGACAAGAGAGCATAGGTGTGTTTGTTTTGGATAGTCGTGGACTAGGCTGTTTGCGCTTGCCAGAAAGTTGCTAAACAGCACCTACTGTCAATTCTTGGGATACTGTATTCGATAAGTGGGACTTAATATTGTCACCAGTAATGAATCCATGACCACAAATTTCGGAGCGCAACTTTGCACCATCTGAAATATAGTTCGACATTCAATCCACTGGGCCACACCTGCCACAGCAAGAGAATATAACAAGCTTTGCTAAAGATATCTACAGAAAATAATAATTCTTTGTCTAACGTTATTGCCACTTTAAGACTTGTGGAGTTTGTTTTTTTAAATTTAAACTGGAGCCTATATTCGAAAAGTACTTATAAAGATTATCTCGCGATACAAACACTACTGCGATTAGCTGGTAGAATTAGTCAGACGAAAAGCCTAATGTGATTTTTCGGAGTTATAAGTGTAGAAGTTTACAATATTAAATGGACATACTTAAAAAGAAACCTCAGCATTCCCAACTTTTAGTTATACCAGTATCATCTCCTTCTGTTCTAGATAGGTGCTTTAAGTAATCTCAAGCTTTCTAGGGCCCGGCATGGCCAGGCGGGTTAAGGCGTGCGACTTGTAATCCGAGGGTCGCGAGTTCGCATCCCCGTCGCGCCAAACATGCTCACCTTTTCAGCCGTGGGGGCATTATAATGTGACGGTCAATCCCACTATTCGTTGGTAAAAGAGTAGCCCAAGAGTTGGCGGTGGGTGGTGATGACTAGTTGCCTTCCCTTTCGTCTTACACTGATAATTAGGGACGGCTAGTGCAGATAGCCCTCGAGTAGCTTTGCGCGAAATTCAAAACAAAACAAAATCAAGCTTTCCTTTCTTTTTTCTTTTTATTCAGGTAAATACTGCCTGTAGAGAAGGCAAATCATGAAACAAAAACGTACCGAGAGCTGATTCTTATATCTAGAGGTTCTATTACCAAATATTCAAAGAATATACACATCGCATCATTGCGATACAAAGGAAGCTAATTATGGTTTGCAGATGGTCCACTACTAACTTTTACTTCAGAGAATACAAGCATCATACCAATGAAAAATGGAGAAAGCTAATTCCTGTTTTTAAGAGGTTATTCCACTAGATTTTATCTTCAGAAAACAGAAGCATCACGCCACTGAAACATGGAGGAGGCTAATTCCTGATTTTAAGAGGTTCTACTACTAGACTTTATTTTCAGAGAATACAAGCATCATTCCAATGAAACATGGAGAAAGCTAATTTGTGTTTTTAAAAGGTTCTACTACTAAATTTTGTCTTCAGAAAAGACAAACATCACATGAGTGAAGCACATCAGAAATGTATTTACGTTTGTTATGGGTTTACTACTGACGTAATATGTTCAGTACGAACCACGCGACTGACAGATTCTTTGGTATTCACTGCTACAGATAATAAAAAAGTACATTTTCCATGGGCAGTTTTATTTTGTTTTACCCAGTATTTGTGTGTTTTAAAATATTGTTAAAGATGCATTGCATCATATTTAATGTATACAGCGAGTGTACATGAAGTTATCCTATTCCAGTGAAAGCCTGTCAGACTAGTCCTCATTTCTGTCCCTCAGCAACGTTGAAGGCGGGGCCTGTATTAATATACATACACATGTGTGACAAATAAGGCGATATTTCCGAAGATAGGAGGCTTCTTCAGAATGAAACGGGCCAATGAAACCACAAGAATGTTTTAGATTGATTAGCGGAAGAAAGTGTTCATTCATTGGAGGAATCTCTCGTAAATAAGAAACTGTTAAGTACGTCTTCACCCATGAACCGAGTACCATCCTTAATCAAATTGCACTTAAATATTTATACTTTTCGTTATTATTATTTTTGGTGAAATTAAGTTAGATCTCGAAAAACAATGTGTAAAGAATAAAAGACAACTTGGTTAATAGTTTGTTTGTTTTTTTAATTTCACGCAAAGGGCTACCTGCGCTAGCCGTCCCTAATTTAAGCAGTGTAAGACTAGAGGGAAGGCAGCTAGTCATCATCACCCACCGCCAACTCTTGGGCTACTCTTTTACCAACGAATAGTGAGATTGACCGTCACATTGTAATGCCCCCACGGCTGAAAAGGTGAGCATGTTTGGTGCAACGGGTATTCGAACTCGCGACCCTCAGATTACGAGTCGAACGCCTTAACCACCTGGCCATGCCGAGCCCCTCTATTTATAGAGCAGTGTAGTTTCTTACTATTAGGAATATAGAGTATTAATACATTTTAAACTGGTGTTTAACAAGAAACGTTTAACCATTGCTGACATTTGCAAAGTTTGGGTAACCTAGCCACATAAAGCATAATCTAAGTTGCATATAGTAATTAAAGTCTTTGTAGTCCTTGGAGAGTTAAAAAAAAATCTAAATTCTACAATGTAGGGCTAGCCCTAAACTGCAGCAAAGATTTTCAGTTTAGGTGTGCGAAAGGAGAAAAGGATCACGGTACGAACGTAATTTTATGTCATGTTCAAATGTAACAATGCATAACGTACAAGATCATGTGGCCAATGAAAATGGAACATTAAAGGTCGAAACACACACACACACACAAAATAACCTTTTGTGAAGTGATTTTCATGTCACGATTAAAAACAATTTTTCGTCCTCAAAATCTCAATTATTATTTAGTTTGTTTTGAATTTCACACAAAACTACACGAGGGCTATCTGCGTTAGTCATCACCATCCACCGCCAACTCTTGGGCTACTTACTTTCTTACCATTGGGATTGAACATCACATTATAACGTCCACACGGCTGAAAGGACGAGCTTGTTTGATGTGATGGGAATTCGAAACCACGACCCTCAGATTACGAGTCCAGTGTCTTAACCAGTTGGCCATGCCGAGCAGTACAATAAGTATTTATATTATAACTTTTAATACTGTGTGATTACAAGTCTTATTTATTTATTTCTCTTTTGCACACAAAATTTAGATTTTTTAACGAAATATTTTTACTAAAGATTTGCTTGGAAAATATCGAGTCTGTTAATACTCCGAGTGCGAAGTGATTTTCATGTCACGTTTAAAACATTATTTAATTATTTTTGTAATCTCACAAACCTCCTAAATAAATTTCAAACGTTTGTTTTCAGTACGACTTTATATTTGTCTGTTATTTTGTCTACCCTAAGTATAGGTGTCTATCAATCTGACTGAACCCATAACCACAATAAAAAGTTAAGAAATAATCATAAATTATCCCTTTCCAACAAGACTGAAGTTACAATGATGCGCACTCACGTTACCGTATTCCATAATATAAAACCGACCTTTAATCTTTACAAGTGACTGTTGTGGTTGTGCGTTTGTGGACTAGTATTTTGTAAAATACAGCCTCATTTAAATTATTATACATTTGTATATATGTATGTAGATTATTACTATTTACAAACAATTTCTTAAATTTATTTTTCTTAAAGCACAGAACAATAAATGTTATAAAGCAAATAATTATTTCTTTTTGTTATGACCCTTGTAGCTTAAAATTTCGCACGCGGAGGATGTGAAACGAAATTTTTTTGAAGGATTTATATATCTAAATAACCAAAAAAATTATAAATTTGGTACCATATAATTTTATTATAATTTATCAAGTTTGGTAACTAAGTTGTATTTCGGTCTAAACAATATGCAATTTCGAGCAATCTAAAGACACAACATACCTTCTTGAAGTCTTGTTACAAAAGAATGAGATGTCATCCTAACACATGAAAATGGTTGAGGAAGACACAAGGGGGAACACTGAACTTTCGATTGGTTATTCTTTTGTCATATACACAAGTGTATATAAAGGATTGTTTCACAAAAATGGAAAGATATAGGTCAAGCTACTGTGTTTGATTAAATACATGAGCGATATCCCAGCATATAGATAAGGCTGGAGGTTTTTATTTCATATTCTAGACAGTTAATATCAGTAATTTGAGTTCCTAATTCGTACGAAACAAAAAACATTGTATTTTGACATCACAAATATTTAATTCGAACCAGTGTTGCATCCAACATACCACGTGACACGCAAAAATTGGCGTTTAAGTGCTTTTAATACTCGCTTTTAAATTAATAAACTGAATAATGTATAGTACCAAAAATTTTAATCATAATTTACAATTTGATACCAAACGTATTGATATAAATCCATAAAATAGTGGTTTAATAAAATTTTGAATGCAAGTCAACAAACACAGCGACAAAGCCTTCGACCCCTGACCCGCAGCAATAGGGTTAAGGTAAAGATGTATGAAAAAATAATATAATTTAGATGTAACACCAATCGTTTTATGTTCAAAAATAATTTATGATTACACTCAAAACCTGCTCAAAATTATATATAACAGCTTATTTCCTTATTAAAACATATTATAAGTTCAAATTACATATCTGTGTTGGTTTTAAACGCAAACCTGTATAACAGGCTATCTGCGCTGTCCACAAAAAGGGAGTGAACCCAGAATTTTAGTGCTACCAGCCCTGCTGGCCCGACATGGCCAGATGATTAAGGCGTTCGACTCGTAATCTGAGAGTCGCGGTTCGTATCCCCAGTCACACCAAACATGCTCGCCCTTTCAGCCGTGGGGCATTATAATGTTACGGTCGATCCCACTATTCATTGGTAAAAGAGTAGCCCAAGAATTGGCGGTGGGTGGTGATGACTAGTTGCCTTCCATCTAGTCTTACAGTGCTAAATTAGGGACGGATAGTGCAGGTAGCTTTGAGTGAAATTCAAAACAAACAAACCCTGCTGAGATACCCGGGAACCCACATTTTTATAGCGTCGCACTATGCTGTATGTAGTACTGTAGTCTGGATACAAATGCAAACATCTTAAGTTTTAACTGAATGAATTATCTCGACCAAAGTAAACTGTTGAATACGTAATAGTGAAGAATTGGAAGAAAATAAGCGACCTACAGAGAAACCCTAGCAGAACTTCTAACTGAAACTGTTACAACCTTTAAGAAGAGTAGAAGGAACATTTGTAGATACGATATAGTAACATATAACAGCCGGAGAACATTCGCATGCAAATTCCAAAGCAAATATCATGTTCAAATGTTAACTACGCATAACAGAAAACAAAATCAGAGTTTTACTGGATATATTAAAAAGCGATATTGAAATAACTTTTATTATTATACATACTATAATTCTGAGAGCAAATAAATGTAGTGTTGGAACTCGGACGAATATACGCATGTCTCTTTTCACACACTTTAAACATGCAACTGCTTGAAATTCTCTCTTGTCTCATATCGTCTAATAATTATAGAAATATTCTGTGCACGTGAGAAGTGTCTAGATTTCCTGCCTATCTGTAAAACTAAAATATATTAAAAGAAAAGAGAAAAAAGAAGAACGTTGATACTACACGTGGAAAGATTGCAAAACGGTAGACAGCGATAAACAGTAAAAAAAACAAAAAGCAACGACAAAACTGAAAATATATTCCACAGCTTTTATATGCAAATGAAAGGAGGATCTGTGAAACGATATTAAAACTGGCATGCAGAAGGAGATTCGAAAGCGTCAATCCCATAACTCCACACCGTGCATACAAGAACAGTGAAATAATACCGAGATAAAAACTCAACTTACAGAGGAACGTGTCTGCATCACATTACGGTGCTTAAACTTTTTTCTTAATGTCTCGCAATTTAATTTATTTCTGTACATTTTGAGCGTACGTCTATACATAAACAGTGCACGTTTAAGGCGCCCCCTACCAACAGAGAGAACCGTATATTCACGAACCTTTCGGTGAAAACAAAAATAAACAGTAGCAGTATAAACTCCTTACTTACACAGATAACACATTCTTCACAGAACAAAGAGCGTATAGAATTTTGAATACACGTGCAAGACTAAACTACAGTTTTATTTAACCCTAAATACAGTAAATTGAACGCCACCTACAGATATTACAACAAACTGAAAACTCTGCCGTAACTACTCTTGCAGAACTGGTCAATATTTTGTGTTCTCAACATCTGGTGTTTTATTTGGCAAGAAGGAATATTTTTACAACCCAATGGAGTAAAATAAAAATTTCATGATTTTCACGACACAATTTAAAAGTAATTCATCAATTGGTCCTAAACGGTCGAAAAGTGTTCCAACTGTACGAGTCCACTTACGAATAAAAGTCGCGGGCGTAATCTCACTGAAGTGGGTAAATAACTGACAACTTGAAGCTTGACTATGTAACTGATACTGACTTCACTCTACCCAGTTTAAAATTGCAAGGAATCATTTCTAAATGTATGTATCATAATGCATTAAATAACAGTTTATTTCTTTGTCTTGCATTCATAACTTTAAGACAATATTTACATTTCTTGCAAAAGACATGATACGTTAGGAATGTTTGTATTAACCAGTCTAGATAAGTCACACCTCAATGGTTTAATTATCGCACCTGTTATTTAATACGAGTGGTAACACAAACACAACGTTAGCACGAATAGAGAAACAAAACAAATAAAATGCTAAGATATTATAAAACTAACATAGTGATATATATAAACCCCAGACTAATAATTGTAATTAAAATAAGTTATGTAAATTCGTTGTGCGCCTGGCACCGTTGCCTAGCGATCACAAAAAACCCACAAAAAACAACACAAACAAACAAAAACGAGATAGCAGATTTCGAGTTGGGTGGACGCATCACTACAGTGTTACAATTAATGGTTATTACAATAATTACATGGTTGCTGCTGACTATGGTAACAGTGAGTTAAAATTTGTTTAAATAATTTTTGACATTTTTTTAAGTTTCCCATAAAATTATGAATCAGTTACTTAAATGTAGCGTAATAACAAAGTGCGGCGAAGTGAGAACCCCCACTGAATCAGACTCAAAAGTTGGAAGTTTGGAGCACGAGTCAAAACATAAAAGATGTAGATAATGTGATGAACATTTTGGGTTTACCTTCCACTAATTCATTATGTTAGGAAAATGTAACATTTATCTGTAGTGAATGTTCAATTATTCAGTGTTTCCGGTAATATCACACGTTAGGAATACCTCTTGTTTATTTATCTATTAACGTTGATTTCTCAGTCTATCCACCAATACATTCTTTTCAGAATACTCTACATTTACAGTAATTTACACAACTGTCTTCAGACTTTCCACTAATACACTGATCTATAATTACAGCTAATTTATCCAGTCCTTCCTGTAGTTCGTTGTGCAAGTCATTATCATGACCTATGGTATATCATAACGTACCAAACAGTCTAACACAAAATTTACTGTGCCAAACCAAACACTTTGGACATATAGATATACTGTACGATAACAAAACTGATAACGACTTTAGCCCCATTTATCTTTACTTGTCCAAAAACGGTTTTCATTAATTGACAATTCTTTTCAATTGTCCCAGTAGAAAACTAAATGTGGTTAATCTGTTATCTGTCGTACTGTTTTGTTTACACAATATAAATCAAAAGGTGTTAGTGCTGAGGCATGTGTTTTAACTGTGGTGTAACTACAATACATGCCCATATAAAAAGTAACTCAATCTCAATCCACTTGTAGTTACAATTCAGGGTCCCTTTTGTTGTAACCACAAAGCCATGCCAGGCCTCAGACAGGTTGACAAAGGTAAAACATCTCTTCAAGTAATAACTGACACCACTTAATCATTTTCAAACAACTATCGCCTATATTACATTGCTGGGATATCAAAAATCTTATTTTTTTTTTTCGTAATTTGACGTAATAGTTTCTAACAAATTATTTTAAAATGTTATCAAAAAGACAAAAGTGGAAACGTTATATGCTATAGGCTGTTTACATGAAGTTTAATACAAGTTCTAAGCAAAAGGCAGTGAATAAAGTTTACAGGAAGCTTACTATACATACCAACATTACACTATATTTTTGGAAAACATTTTATTATGTATTAATTAATTCACCAATCCAATCAACATAGAAATGTAAATATTACTTGCCCTATTGACAGGAAGATATATATACATACATATACCCGACTAATTTTAGCGTAGGAAATGAAAATCGCGATAAAAACTAAAACATACCGAAAATGGATAACACCTTATAACAAATTCTGTTTTAGCGGTTAACAGTCTGTTTGTTTTTTAATTTTGCGCCAAGCTAATACGAGGGCTATCTGCGTTAGACGTCCCTAATTTAGCGGTGGAAGATTAAAGGAAAGGCAGTTAGTCATCACCACCCACAGCCAACTCTTGGGATACTCTTTTACCAACGAATAGTGGGATTAACCATAACATCATAACACATGTTTGGTGTGACGGGGATTCGAACCCGCGACCCTCAGATTACGAGTCGAGCTCCTTAACTAGCTGGCTATGCCAAACCCACCGGTTAATAGTATTTAATACTTGACTTCAAGAGTAGTATCTGTGTTTACAGTTTTAAGTCTGATTACAGTGGTATATTCACCTCAGGGTGGTGGAATCAAGTAACAATAATGGAAAGTCAACCCCCAGACATACGCACTAAACAAAATATTTCGAACAAACCGTATAAAAATACGTTTAATTATTTTATTTTTCACTTCACAGTTATACGGCTGTTGTCTTAGGAGAATTCTCTATAACCTGTCTCATAAAATATCAGCTTCCTTTGAACAAACATGTCGAATAATAACAAACAAATCACATTCCTTTTCTTAATACCAAACAGTTTCACGTCTCTGCTTAACCGATTCAGGTTGATAAGCTTTCGTTATCAGGTTCATAAAAAACACATATTAGGAATTACGCTGACATTACGTTTATTCGGTAGTCAGGGCCCTGGTTCTCACCATAGTATATTATATTCTAGTTTTAAAGTGATGTGTTGAGAAGAGTATCAATCAATAAAATTATGCAATTTTGTGTAGTGGTGCCCTCTATTGGTATGCAATCGTCTGGGAGAAATAATTCGTGTTCATGAAAATTTCTTACAAATGAGGCCATCTTCTGCTATCTTTTAGGGTAACAAAATTATTTCCATATTAATGTGGGATGGCTAAATACCTCACAGTTGTTTATGCCACTTTCCAAGTAAGTGGTCTAAATCTATAACAACGTACTGAATTGTAAAAGACCTATTAGATCGGATGCTAAATACGGTCCTACTATCATCTTATCCTTCAGTTTTTTTTAAAATCTATAATTTAAGATAAGTGAAGTAACGACAACTTGTATCATTATAATAGTTACAGTTTTGTTTATTATGCAGTGAAACGTTTTAGATCAAAGCTAGATAGGGCCATCTGTTGTGTACGCCGAGGGGTATCGAACCCTGGACTTCAGCATTGTAAGTCCGTAGACTTACCGCTGTCCCACAGCAAAAAAAAAAAAAAAAATAAAGGGAGGGGGTGATCATGCCTGCAAGAATAGGATACAGATAAGAAGTCATAAGAAAGTTTAATGTCAACACGTTAAATTACATGCACATTAACTGTCAGTTTATCCAGTTATAATATAATCTCGTTTGGTCATTGTCAAAAGCTGTTAGGTCACTTCGAACTTAGCACAGGATCCAATCTAATAAAAGAATCCTAAAAGAAAGCTCTAACATCTACTTAAAACACGTGTCCTTGGCACATTAAATAACAAACGGTTTAATATGTATAGGTTAATCATATGACAAAAACACTCATATTAATGTTTTTCATATACATTGCAAGTTCACAACGTTATACAAAAACGACAGACTACATTATATAGTAAATTTCATGCTCATAAACTGTAGTTTGGTTTGGAACTTCGCGCAAAGCTACTCGAGGGCTATCTGTGTTAGCTGTCCCTAATTTAGCAGTGTAAGACTAAAAGTGAGACAGCCAGCCATCATCACCCACCGTCAACTCTTTTTCTAATATTTTACTAACAAATAGTGGGATTGAGAGTATCATTATAGCGCCTGCCGCCTGGAAGGGCGAACATATTTGATGTGATGGTGATTCCACGACCTTCATACTGGCCTATTAAACACTACCTGAATATTGTTTTAGTGCTTTACTACCCTTTAAATTAAAACCACGTTGACTACGTAGGAATACAACATAAAGGCATCACAGGTATTTTCTCATAAATAAAATATGTAAAAAATGTCCTGGGTTAGCACTTTTTCATATTATCTTATAACTAATGAAAACGTCAATACAGGAAAAGTTTATTAATCTAAATTATCATTCGATTCTGAATCCTATGAGAATGTTTCTCTGATGTAAGAATCAGCTGGTGACACGAAACGTTTCTTTCTTGTCACTGGTTAATATATGATATAAACTGCTGGCATGATGAGTATGCTAATGTCATGGACAAATCTGATGTACAATGATATATTTCAAAAATCAACATGTTCCTGGCAAATCATCTGATATAACAATAATATACATTGAAAATTAGAATGTTCTAGAATACCATTTGGTGTAATAATGATAGTTGCCGTTTCAATAATATATACACAATTACAAATACAGTTTCCACCTACTCTATTAAAACGTCTGTAACACAAATAAAAACAACACAGATCGCTATTAACATCAAAATGGTGTGGACATATTTCAAGAAGCCCTTTTGTTGAATGAATCTTTACAATGTTCAGATTTCTAGTGGTTTCTACACAATACACATTCCACTTGTCCTATGTTCTGTACTACTACCATTTTAAATAATGAAAGTACACCGTGAAACATGGTCTTGAGAGCTTCATGTCACCACCACCACCAAAGGATCACGAGTAAAACTTCTACAAACAATTTTATTTTTACGCAAGACTATATAAGGCCATTTCTAAATGCATACTAACAACATTTTACTCTGAGATGTCCTGTTTTCGATACCTTACTCCACGCCGGGGGGAAATTATTGACTTCAAAAGATGTCACATTCTAACAGAATCTGTACAACTAACTCAAGAATGTCTTAGACACCTACGTACGCAACTCCAAAGTGTCTCAAAAACACCTGTGTATCTTGTAAAATAACATCTCAATGACCTCTGTGAATCTAACTCAAAGCTTATCAAAGACATCTGCCAAAATAGTTTTTGCACATCACCTACTTAACGAATCTCTTCATGACACAGGGAGGGCTAACTACTGTTTATCAGAACTATTTAAATATACTGACGCAGCGATATGTCGCCATGGTTGCGAGCTGTAGCACCACGGACGACTTGTTTATGGGCAGCTATACAGTTTCATACACACGCGTTTTAACTTTCACAGGCATCATCAGTACATTTGAAAACTGAAAATCTGATGTGTGGGTAAAAATATTAATATAAATTATAAGATACGCGATACACAGACGAACCAATACGCTAACTTCCAGATTAATACCATATCTTACCCTATAGTTCCTGAAACTCCTAATATCCAACGTCCTGCTGACACCCAGCTGTTTAAATCAATATAATAAGCAGATTTCTTTATCTGTTGTTGTCACAGAATGCACAACAGGGATCAGCCCCCAAGTTCACTACTGAGACATCGAGTATTGAAGAACATCCAGAATCGACTTTGCTTTCAAACCACTTAGGTTTCAACATATCGCTAGCTGCATAATAGCATCGTACGTTTTCAACTCGTTACAGTTGCTCACATCTATCTCTCTTATAATTCGTGGTTTTCAGTGCTTCGTGATCACCCTCACTTTTTATCTGTCTCTCTCTCTTACTGTTTCCTATTTTCTTATTGTTTCTAAATGTTTCCTGTTGACTCTGCTAGAATTGTGAGAGACAAATAAAAGGAATAGCGAAGCCAAACGCCTTGTTGTGTTTCAATTATTATGACTGTATATTTTCAAGACTTGAATCTGAGAACTCGCAGTCTTGTTGACAAAATCAGGATGAGTTCGATTATCATGAAATCAAACTTGAATTTGATCAAAGGGTTAATTAGTGCTGATTAAGTTAAGACCACTCCTTTAGATCTTCACACTCGGTTTGTACTTTTTTGTCGCACTTGTATTATTAAAATTAGGTAATCAAATATTATGAGTACACGCAATACGAAACAAGTTTTCATAACCAACAGTAATATTTTCTTTATATACAAAATTACAAATACAAGTGCTTTAATGTGAACACACAAAAGAGAGAGAGAGAGAAATCGATATGAAATAAAATTTTCCAATATAAAAAAATACACATCATGAAATTGCTGGATACAGAAAGGTTCGAACATAATTTATTAAATTTAATTTAGAAGAATAAGACAACAGAGGTCGTCTCGATCTCTGAACAACCAAACATAACGACTACAACAGCTGGACGCATTTCTACATTAATTTATGCTACTTAATAGACTATGCATTTTTTTTTTTTTTTGGAAATGTACAGTTTTTAGATACTTATTTTCAACTTGGAATGGTGGCCATTATGCGGGTTGTGCTGTCAAAAAAGAGACATCAAAGACTGGTTTTGTTAAATAATAATATATATTACATACAGCCATGAGTGTGTGTGTGTATATATATATCCTACAAATTTCAACCCGGTAATGAATAATGACAGCACCAGGTGCACAAACAATGGGGTCCTCACATTGATCCTTCTTTAAAAACAAAACAAAAACTAATGAGTGAGTCAGCATTATTCAAAAATACACATACACACATGCAAAGTGTTGCATGTGATGCATTTTAATTTAGAAATATGGTCTCAACTGATACATACATTATGGATCAACAACAGAAAATAAAGTTGTTGCGTTGTATACGTTGTAGTATTTCGTACCAACACGGATATACTAAATAAACACGAACGACTTTCTTGATTGTGTATAGCGTGACAGGATGAAACTTCGTGAAGGTTTTAAGTTTCATTTTATACAGGATCTCTGGATATTACTGTAAAACAGATCTGGTCCAGCGTTGCGAGTATAAACATCAAAATGATAGTAACGCCTAATTCTGGTGTAAAAATCTGGACTTTTGTGCGTCGTTATTTGAACAGTTTTGCTCGTCACGTTTTGAAGTTCAAACAACAAAGGAACAATTTTTACCCACCGTGTTAACATCAGCCGTTCTGAGGTTGGGCCAATAAGAACAAAACAAAAGTGTGTGACGTAGTTTTTCTTCCATGGCTGTTTAATTTGAGGTAGGAGGAGCTTTAATATCGACCAGAAGACAACGCTCTCCTCTTCGACCACTCACGGATTTCCAACAATTCCTTCCCATACTGCACGGACTGTTCACGCCTCGACCTTAATGAGCACGACCAGTTTAAGAACGCTAACTAACTACATTCCCTTGTGTAATGTGTGTAACAGCAAGTACAGACAACTAATCGATACAGAATTGAACATTTTCTTGTCTTGCTGGTAGTATAGTAATCAGCTTCAAGTCCAACGATAGAAATACGTGCCATTTATCCAATGGATGTGCCCATCATTGTGACATTAGTTTGCCATAATTTCAAAATTTCAATGCAAAAATATGCTTATTCGGTTACTCAAACTAATTTCCTAACATCCATAATCTTAACGAGTTTTATTGATTTCATGTAAACAACAGACTCAAGGAATATCGTAAATCATCATCATTGATTTAAACAAAGAGCCCTTCACCTCATCACACGAGCACCCCTACCGTTCACAATTTAACTTCCAAAAGATTCAAACTATGTAAACACGGACACAACAAACAGCAATATTTACACGAATAAAACAATAAAGTATCTATGAACAACAACTCTGGTCTCAAAAATTCTACTACTAAACATGATGCCTCCTGCTAAAGTACACAGCCCATGGCCAACACTACTTTGAGCTTTTAGAACGTATAAACCAGAGTTTTAACTCTGTGCATGTTTAGACATGCACATCTCTGTCACTTCTTCACTATTTCATCTGCAAACCTATTTTTTCTGGCATTTTAAACATATTATTTACTAGATAGTAAATAATTATAAACAAAATTATGTTACACTTTGACATTGTGACTAAATAAACATTAAACTGTATACACGTTTCAACTTCTAAAGGATGATTCCCTCAAACCATCATCTGAATCACGTTGTGTACTTCGACACAATTGTCAACTTCTGTTAACAGATAACCACCTCGTGTACAATAATAAAGGAAGGGAAGAAAAAACAAAAACGAACACTCCTTCCCTGAAACACTCAAACTCGTTTACAGTCACTTTCTTATGTGAATTACGTGGAGCAAAGAATTATTTTATTTTATTTTAAACAAAATATCTTGGTAAATCACTTGTTTATGTTATTCAAAACGTTTCGGTCAATTTTTCGTTTGATTTGAAACAGTTCCAATCGTTCGTTTGATCTGTGACAGAGTGCATCTTAATCATTTACCGTTTCTGTTACAGAAAGTATTTTAGTCAGTTGTTCTTTCATATTCCGGATTATATAGTCATCAATTATTCGTTTCTATTATAAAAATATCTTATTCAGTTGTTAGTTTCTGTCACAGACAATATCTTAGTCGGTTATTCCTTTATATCACAAGATATATCTTAGTCACTTCTTCCTTTATTTTACACAGAACATCTCAACTAGTTATACATTTATATTACAGCGAATATCTTATTCATTTATCTGTTACAGAATATTATGTAATTTATTCATTTAAGTAACAGAAAATTTAAAAGTAAATCATACGTTTAACTTGCTACAAAGAAAAAAAGCCTCAGAAAATCATGTAATTTATTTTACAGAACATTTCCAGTTAATAATTCATTTACATTAAAGAAATTTTTCCATCAATTACTCATTTGATTTATAGAATTTTCAATAATTGGATTACGTTTGGTAAAAAGGAAGCAACATATCCTTCGTTTAATTGTCAACTAATATCTTTAAATAATTCGTTTATTTTATGTAAAATTTTTCCACCAATCATTCGTTTGTTTTAAAGAAATTCATTTTCGTCAGCCATTTTTACAGCAAAATATTTTTCAGTTGTTATTCAGTCGTTTGATTTACGTTACACAAAACAGGATAGCTAATCACATGTTTAACTTGTGTGTTTTCTTAGAGCAAAACCATACTGGGCTATCTGCTGAGTCCACCGAGGGGAATCGAACCCCTGATTTAGCGTTGTATATCCGTGGACTCTCCGCTGTAGCAGCAGGGGACATATGTTTAATCTGTGACACTGAACGTATCAAATTGTATAACTAAATTTCACAATACTTGAAAAAAATACAACTTTGTCCATTACTTAATGCAACAACGTTTTTAAAAGTATGTGCTTTTTATGGTTGATATTATGCGATTTAAGTTCGAAGTCTTATTTTCAAGAGCTACAACCTCGACCACAGTTGAGCCATCTGTCCAAGAGGCGAGAACCATCTTGGTTTTAATAGCTCGCTACTGCTTCATTCAAGTAAGTATATGGATACCTGAATGGTGGTGTCGGAAAACCCTTATTTTTTAGCTCTAAGAGTTTTGGTAATAAAGAAACAGCAAGAGAGAGAGAGAGAAAAAATGTGTATGGGAAGAAAGCCACGTGTTGTAAGGGTTAGGACTAGTTTCCCGTCTGTCCCCTTAAGAACAGAAAGCAATGCATGACTGCCTGAGGCCTTCGCTCGTTATTGAGAATCGACTTTGGTGAAGAAAGGGTTAGGTCTCGTGGCTGTAACTTCTAGCAGGCGGCGTTGTATGAATCAATAAGTGTTTACCCCTTTCCTTCAGCGTCAACGATAAGCTCTTCTGAAAGAGCTAGTTTTATTTATATATGTTTTTTTTGTAAGAAGACGATGATATGTAATAATAGTAAACGTGCTGTAGTTTTATTCATATCTTGTACACACAGACGACAAATATAAAATCCAACACAGAAATAAATAATCCAAAAAACGTGAACCGATGACCGTAAAAATAAGACGCATATAAAGGTCAAAGTATAAACTATACAACTATTCTCGTTATTACTGTAAAGGGCTTTCCCACGGTAGGAGCCGTGAAGCTTTTACAGGGGGGCCGCCACAGAAATGGACCGAAAACAAAGATGCTGAATTAATTTTAAATAAACAATTAACCGATAAAATTACGTTGAGTTAATTAAATTACGGATCGCTTCGTATTTTAAAATGAAAATAAGATTGTTTGTTTGTTTTTTGAATTTCGCACAAAGCTACTCGAGGGCTATCTGTGCTAGCCGTCCCTAATTTAGCAGTGTAAGACTAGAGGGAAGGCAGCTAGTCACCACCACCCACCGCCAACTCTTGGGCTGCTCTTTTACCAACGAATAGTGGGAATAGCCGTAACATTATATTGCCCCCACGGCTGAAAGGGCGAGCATGTTTGGTGCGACCGAGATTCGAACCTGCGACCCTCAGATTATGAGTCGAACGCTTTAACCCACCTGTCCATGCCGGGCCAACGAAAATAAGATGACCCTTCATAAAATTAAGTGTATTTAATTTTTCTTCAGTCTAATTACAAAACATATAAAGTAACGAGAAAAAACCACGTTAAATTACAAACATACAATTTAACAGAAAAAGGATTTCATAGATGTCAATGAAGTTCATTAGAAATTATTTTTTTTTACGATGATAAATCACTTTTTAAGGCATTTTGAAAGGTTGGAAGGATTCGAACGTTTTTATCCACATCAAGAGAACTTCACACTAAAAGAGTTTTGGAACCACTAATTTAAAAGATGAACTCATCCACATTGTCGTGTAGTTCTCATAAACAAGAACGGGGTGAGACCGCTACAGTGACATCTTAAAATTAACATAAAAGAAAGCAATGACCAGGAGGCTAAACATTGTTTGTTTGTTTTGGAATCTCGCACAAAGCTACTCGAGGGCTATCTGTGCTAGCCGTCCCTAATTTAGCAGTGTAAGACTAGAGGGAAGGGAGCTAGTTATCACCTCCACCAACTCTTGGGCTACTCTTATCAACGCCCCTACAGCTGAAGGGAGCGAGCATGTTTGGTGTGACCCGTTTAATGTGACGGGGATTCGAACCCGTGACTCTTAGATTACGAGTCAAGCTCCTTAACCACCTGGCCATGCTGAACCACCCAAAAAATAGAGGAAAAGCAGCTGGTCAACACTGCCCATCGCCAACCTTTGACAATCTTTTACCAACGAATAACAGGATTGACCGTCATATTATAATTCCCTTACTGCTGAAAGAGCAAGCATGCTAGATAATAGGAATTCAAACTCGTAACCCGCAGGTTGCAATTCAATTACCGGGCCATGTCAGGCCTGAAAAAGAATAGGTTGGTTGGTTGTTTGAAATTAAGGACAAAGTTACATAACGGGCTATCTGTGCTTTGCCCGTCGCAGGTATTGTACTTTGTATTTAGCGTTATAAGACCGCAGACACTCCGCTGTGCTATAGGGGGGGGAGCAAAAATAATAGGATACGGCCTAGAAATTGAACAACGTTAATGTATCTCAGAACTTCTGGTATGGGTATTAGCACTTTTATTGATAAGGAGAGAACAACGTTTCGACCTTCCTAGGTCATCTTCAGGGAGAGACTTTACAAGAGACCGTTGCCGGACACTTTTTTTTTTATTTTACGCCAAACTACTCGAGGGCTATCTGCACTAGCCGTTCCTAACTTAGCAGTGTAAGACTACAAGGAAGGCAGCTAGTCTGGCATGTCCGGCAACAGTAACTTGCAAACTCTCTCTTTGTTAGTCTGAAGATGACCTAGGAAGGTCGAAATGTTGTTCTCTCCTTATCAATAAGTGTTAATAATCATACCAGCCGTTCTGAGATACATTTTTTATTTCAAGAGGGTTTTCTCATCATCAAAGAGGAACAATGTTAAGTACAAGTTTTATATAAAAGTATTCTCCTTCGTCTATACTATGTTCTTTCTTTCGTAAACCTATTTTATGAACACGAGTAATTATAAGTCGTTTTCATCACAAAAGCAGAAATACGGACAACGATACGTAATATGGTAATGTAACTGAATTCAACTTTTTTATATCCTCTCTCCGAAAGCACATGTGCATATACTACTTCCAGTAACAACTACTACGAGGTCCAATATATATTTATAGTTTACACAACACCATTTCTCGCAACAGCTGTTGAACGCGTATTTAATATGCAAGAAATAGGGGTACATTTCTATGATATATCCATTATCTACCTTCAAGAGTAAATTCATGTAATTCTCCAAAGATGAAGCCCAGAGGTCTGAAACTTCGGGAGTTAATAATAAACCCGCAAAGTGATAACTTAAATACTATATATTGTTTGGTTTGTTTAATTTCGCGAAAAGCTACGCAAGGGCCTGAATTTAAAAAAAGTGAAAGGCTTAGACATTTTTGTGCGACCGACTTGTGAGATTTGACTGTCACTATTACACCATACACATGGCCCCACATTGGGAGGGAGAACCAGAACTCCACAGTCTGACACTCTAACTAGACCGGACTGGCCTAAAATAACACTGAAGTAACCTCACACAAAATTTCAAATTAACAAAATTCCACATAACCCACTACAACCCTTAAAATAACGAATGCGGTAAACTTTTTTTTTCACATTCAATTTGTATAAGTTGTATTTTCAAAAATCTTTTTTTATAAATCGTCTTACAAAAATACCAGCTAGGAAAATTACATTGGTGATAAAGTGGACAATAGGTTAGTTTGTTTCTTTGTTTAGGTATTACGCACAAAACTAAAAAAGATCTGTGTTCTTCCCACCACGAGTATTGAAACCCTGTTTCTGGCTGTACAAGTCTGCAGTTGGGGGCCTGGATGGTTAGATAAGAAAAACAAAATGATGTTATTCATGGAAGTTCTGTAAAACTTTGTTGCTAGCTAAGTATTTCAGCGCTTGGACTTTAGCTTTTCATTATTTACATTTGAAAATAACACTAATTTGGACATAATGAGTAAATTAGTAAAGTACACTAACGAAATTAAACAGTTAGGTATTTCTAGCTGTTTCAGGGAACTGAAAAAATGTTAAAAATGACTAAGATTAATTTTGATATTGGACAAATAGCTGAAAAAAATATTTCTTAATTACAATAAGAGCAAGGTAGCACTTGAGCTATCTCAGTGTGGATGATGAAGTGTTTAATATAGACAAAAATCAACTTAACAGCGTGACTGAAAAAAAAGAACCTTGGCACAGTGGCAGATGACTCATTCTAGCTACCACGGTTAATAGAAATTCTGATATAAATTTGTAATATTTATTACAACTCAGAAGAATTAACTAGCTTTTCATACAAATAACTAATTAGGCTAAAATTGAAATACTTTCTATAGTTTTGGTTTCCTTATTTAAGAAATGATATCACCTCATTGAATGGGGTTCAGAGATAGGCATCTAGGATAATTCTGGGAATAGAAGTGTAAAGATCTCTTATTATATCTTGAGGATAGGCCAACTGTTGATCTTAATGAAGTTTACAAGATAATTTACGGAATGATAAGATAATCATTCTGATGCCATTGTGCAATGTTGCAAAGACAAATAAACGACATGGCATAAGTTTAAGATTCAGGAAAAACATTTTCATTTGTCTAACACCAATAGACTTGTAGATGAACTTACCACCGCCATTTTATAACAATTTAAAAGAGAAATCAACACTTTCCTGCTAAATAAATGGTAGGTTTCAGTTCTTACTTTTTTCTCTAAAAAACTGCCTTGATGACTCATATGGTTCCTTACTATCCATACGTTACATCAACTTTGGATGTGGATGGTTTGTGTAATATCACTGTGTTCAATGCAACATATCTCAGGATGTATTAAAGTGACAGCTCAGTTTTCTATATTAGAACATGAGGTATTATGATCGCTATACATGAAGACTAGAAACCAGAGATAACTATATACACCTACTTCACAAAACTTCATTACAATATCTTTGAACTTGTATTATAGAACGAATTTTTATGCGTAATATTACAGAACCTTTAGTTTGTTTGTTTTGAATTTCGCGCAAAGCTACTCGAGGGATATCTGCGCTAGCTGTCCCTAATTTAGCAGTGTAAGACTAGAGGGAAGGCAGCTTGTAATCATCACCCACCGCCAACACTTGGGCTACTCTTTTACCAACGAATAGTGGGATTGACCGTCATATTATAACGCCCCCATGTTTGGCGCGACCGTAATTCGAACCCGCGACCCTCGGATTACGAGTCCAACGCCTCAAAACGCTTGGCCATGCCGGGCCAGACCTTTAGTCTCAGTAAGTTAAAATAGAGGATATTTTCTATTTATCCACAACCACATAACAAAAAAAACAAAAAAACTGACTTCATCTATAATACATCGAAGCTTTAGTGCAATAATATTAAAGAGAGAGAAATAATATCGTGTTGGGGCAAATGCATTATGAAAATGAGAGCCAGTACACCTCGTGTTCATACCCCATCTCCCAAGTTTGGTTTTCCCATCAAACCAGTTCTCTTTCGGGTTTTCAATTATTCATGTACCTTTTGATCTACCCATATTTGAGGGGGGAGTCTGTTATCTCAAAACGAAATAACAATAACACTCATTTACTACAGTACTCCTATTTGACACTAATTAACTACAGTCCTCTTATTTAACACGCTTCAAATATTTTTACACGCCATTTTCAAAAATGTCGTACTCGAAATCAATTTTAACATGTTAAACATTTATTTACCTCAGATTGTTCAAGTACTATTTTAAAAATTAAATAACCCGCATACAAACTACTAGTTTCACAATTATATCTCTTTTTACTTTTTTACATCTTACACTGTTACCAGCAATTCACACAGTAATATTTTTTTCAAATGTTGTGGTACTTCATAATTACTTCCACAAGAAATTACTCCGTTTTATCGTTTAACAAAAACTAGTATACAACAGTGTCCATGTACAAAAATAGGGTATCTAATTAGACAACAGAGTACTGACAGGCAACAGCTTAAAAAAACAACCTACGTAGGGTACCCCTATCTACTGAAATTAAAAAACAACCTACGTAGGGTACCCCTATCTACTGAAATTACAATTCCTCTTAGCGTCTCTGGTTCTGTTAAAAATCATAACAGCTACAACAACCTTGTTATGATTGTCCTCATTCTTACACATCTCTGAGTAAAACTTTTCTTTACTACAGCGTTTAACTGGCTTATGGCAACTAATTTTGAGCTTTACCCTTTACTTTGTTTGTTTGGTTTTGAATTTGGCGCAAAGCTACACGAGGGCTATCTGCACCAGCCGTCTCTAATTTAGCAGTGTAAGACTTGGGAGAAGGCAGTACATTTGAAACCAAAAGTTTTAAAAAGATATCTAGTAATAATATATGGATTTTAATAGATAAGTAGTGGTAATCTAAGGATTTCAATAAATATTTGGTAATAATATAATGGTTTTAATAAATATATGGTTGTAAGCTACGTGTTTTAATATATCTATGTAGTAATAATATAAGTATTTAAGCAATAATAATCTAAGGCTTTTAATAGATAAGTAGTAATAACCTATGTGCTTTAATGAATATCTGTTAACAATTTATGGGTTTTAACAGATGTGTAGTAGCAATATAAGGGTTTTAATAGAACATCTAACATATTACTCAAAGAATAAGTAATATTATTAATTATTCCTACAACAGGTCTGCTTGAAACATCTTTAAACATAGACATTTAGCATTCTGCATACGAAAATACGTTTATAGCTGTCACTCAGTTTGGATACACCTAAAATATTGAAATAGAAAAATACCTGTAGGACATTTCAGAATACATTCATTGATTTATTTCATTTGGTTTAAATCTACGTATTATATCAGTTTACAATAACCTTATTATTTAAATATTTAATCATTCAATTATCATTTCTTTACACAAACCCAAATCAACGAAAACCATTTGTCTGTTTGTTCGAAGTTAAAGCATAAACCGCGAGAACGGAACATGATCGGCTTCCTGAATAAGCAGACCTACAGAATTACGAAATCTTGTAAATCCGTTCTTCTCTTTGTAAAGCTCATGCTTTTAACAGTTTCGAGACGTAGAGTATACATTAATCCTAGGATTATTCACGAAACCGGTATCCCACAGAAGCAAAGAAATCGCACAATAATGTTAAGTCCAAACCCCTTTTCTTCAACTTCACGGTTTCACTTGTTTGTTTGTTTTAAAGCAAAGCCACACTAGGCTATCTGCTGTATCCACCGCGGGAATTCGAATTCCAAAATTTAGACTTAGACTTACCGCTTTCTCCCCACCGGTTTCGTAGATACCGTCGCTACTCTTCAGTAAAGGATTCGTTCTACATTGGTAGAAATTAGTTTAATACAAAATATTCCCAATGAAACTTTAAGAAAACGTAGTTTTGAATAACGTACAAACAGAATGTATCAATCACAGAGGGTCCTAAATCACTAAACCTGGTTCATAAATGTGTAGAAAAACTACATACAATTTGTACCTGTTTCAAGACACGAATATACTAAAGACAGTAAAAACAATAACTTTTAAACTAAAAACAAAAAACGCATGCTCCCTTTTATAGGGCCCTGGCACGGCCAAGCGTGTTAAGACGTGCGACTCGTAATCTGAGGGTCGCGGGTTCGCATCCACGTCGCACCGAAAATGCTCGCCCTTTCAGCCGTGGGGGCGTTATAATGTTACGGTCAATCCCACTATTAGTTGGTAAAAGAGTAGCCCAAGAATTGGCGGTGAGTGGTGATGACTAGCTGCCTCCCTCTAGTCTTACACTGCTAAATTACTGACGGCTAGCACAGATAGCCCTCGAGTAGCTTTGTGCGAAATTCAAAACAAACAAACCCTTTTATAATCAGTGACGTCGAGATGCCTTTTATAGACCGCATGCGTGACGAAATGAAAGACTTGGTTGTATTTCACCTGTATGAAGTCGATTTAATCAAGAACAGCCATCCCTCAAAAACCAGTAACAAATACTAAAAACCCCAAAGTACTCCAATTCAATTAACATCGATAGGATGACATTTCTTACACAAACAGAAAATGTGCAAGAGAATAAAAAAAAAAAAACACGTTTTGTTTCTTGGCTTTTCTATCAACACTATGTACTATAAACAACTAATAGCTTTCCGGCTATTCACGGGAAACAAATATTCATGTTGCTGCAAGGTGGTCCTCAAATTAAAATCACACAAAGTACTGAACAACAAAGAAATGTTGCGTTTAATTGTTCACCCTTCTGTCCAACAGATTTATAGTATTTGTGCTCTAGGAAGTATTCTGCTTTACCGTATTTTAAAATAATAACAGGAACAGACGTATTTAAAACGTTAACCTCGTATAGATCAGTGTTTATGAATACGTCATTAACTGCAGAAAGTGTTCGTTTAGACGCGGTTATCTGACGTTAGTACATAGAAGTCTCGTCTAAAACTGTATACAGGTACACTGTTCTCATGCCCAACAGGTCTTGTTTGGTCCAAGGCGATAAAACATGTAAAATGTACACACACATACACTCATGTTGAAAAAAAAAAGAAAACTCTTCACCCTTTGTGCCCGAAAGTTGCTCGATTGGTAAAATAAGTGGCGCCACCTCCTGACAAAAGTCATAATAGCTTTCATCCTATTACGTCTAACAAAAGACATTTTGGGTAATGACGCTACAAGCTAAGTTTAATTTGGATGGTAGATCAAAAGAACCTGGTATTGTGACAGAAACAGTGGTGAAGGTTTTAGCCTAAACAATCCACAAACGCACATTCAAAATTAAATGACAGTGATACAAAGAAAAACAATTTTATTCTTTAGCTCCGAGTATCAAATACATTTTTCGCACGTACATTTACAAACCGTAAAGTAACTGACAAACTTCGTATATACTAAATGAGAATGGTGCGTATGTGACAACAGTGAAAAAGAAATAAATTAAAATTCACTTCTTTGTCACTTTCTCTCCAAAAAACGCGTGCGCGCGCATACACACACACAGTTGTTGACAATTTTAGACCAAAGCCACATTGAGCTATTTGATGTGTCTATCGCAGGGAACGGAACCGTGGGACACGCATACACAAGAATAATAATTTTGGCCTTCAAATGCTATACAATTACAAGATTGTTTGTTCTGAATTTCGCGCAAAGCTACACGAGAGCTATCTGTGCTAGCCGTCCCTAATTTAGCAGTATAAGACTAAAGGGAAGGCAGCTAGTCACCGCCACCCACCGCCAACTCTTGGGCTATTCTTTTACCAACGAATAGCGGGATTGACCGTCACATTATAACGCCCCCACGGCTGAAAGGGCGAGCACGTTTGGTGCGACCGGGATTCGAACCCGCGACCCTCAGATTACGAGTCGAGTGTCTTAATCATGCCAAGCCCAATTAGAAGGTTTTATAAAATTTAAATATTTTTTTGAGGGAAAAACACACACACATATATATAACCGTTCTTCGACATTAAACACTTTTTATCCAATTTAACTGTACAATGATGTATATTTTGTCAATTAAAGATTACTTTAAGTATTTGGGAAGACGTGCATCTTTTTATGGGTTTATATTTCCATCATTATTCTCTCTCTCTCTCAAATCATAATTGAAAAAAAAAATTATTCTGCAATGAACATTCGTTACAATATCCTAAAAACTCCTACGTTGAAGCCAACAATAAAGTCTTTCATTGCTAAATTAGAGGCGGCTAGTTCGAATTTCAGTCATATCAAACATACTCGCCCTTTCAACTGTGGGAGCGCTATAATGTTACGATCAATCCCACTATTCGTTGGTAAAATGAGTAGCCCAAGAGTTGGCGGTGGGTGCTGATGACTAGCTGTTTTTCCTCTTGTCTTATACTGTTAAATTAGGGGCGGCTAGCACAGATAGCCCTCGTGTAGCTCTGCGCGAAATTAAAAAAACAAAACAGAGACGGATAGCGCAGACAGAGCTCGCGTAAAATTCAGAACAAACAAAAACATAAGGGAAAACAGGGTTGTATCTGTGGTTTAAAAAGAAAAAAGTATTAATATCTTGATATTCGATCTTCGTTAAATGATTGTTGTTCTATCCACACGAGAACCATGACTGTCTAGAACCAGTTATGACCTTAAAATGTTATCAGTAGCTTAATCCGTTTAAATCCTCTTATTATCGTTATGTAAACCAGGAATTCATCACTTGATGAAACCTTGTTTATAACCTCCCTAGCTTGTCTTTCAGTAAAGAGTAACCCTAAAACCAGGTACGATCAGCCTACCCGGTAACTGATGATGCTGCATTAAACTATTAATCTTTAAGAAACACAGTAAAATGAAAACCAACGAGCTAATATAAACACACACGCTTAATTTTATCCTGCTATAGTAAGGGTCGACATTTTGTTTTGTTTTTCTGTCATTTGTCGACTAAACAGCTTGTTAAACTACTGTCGTTCAAGGCAAACAGGCCAATAGTCCTTGTACCCAAAGATGCCCTTCTTAATACAGCTTTGAATGTTTCCGGATAGAAAATTGAAGAAAAGCATAAATATCGTTTAGCTTCGTTCTTCTAATCTCGAGTAGAATATTTAACAAGCAATTCTCATGATGGCAACGCAATTTTACTCAAAGTATTAATGAAAGTACTCGACCGTCAGCTGATGAAAAAAAACCCTGGATATGACACGTGATATGGCGCTCGTGCTCTAGAACTTTTGCACGTGCATTTTGCAGTTAAAACACATTAATCATGATTTTTATTATCCTGAAATAACTGTGAACGTAAAATTTGGTAAGGTCTACTTTCGAAAAGGGCCCGGCCTGGCCAGATGGTCGGGGCGCTCGAGTCGTTATCTGGGGGTCGCGGGTTCTTATTCTCGTTACACCAAACATGCTTTTCAGCCGTGGGGGCTTTATGATGTTACGGTTAATCCCACTATTCGTTGGTAAAAGAGCAGCTCAAGAGTTAGCGGCGGGTAGTGATAACTGACTGCCTTCCTTCTAGTCTTACCCTGCTAAATTAGGGGTGACTAGCACAGATAGTCCTCGTACTAGCTTGGCACGAAAAACAAACAAAATTTCGAAAAGTATATCAAGAGAATAAAACCAGCATCAAATTTTCGTTTTCTTTTATGTGTTTGTGCATGTGTAGAGACAGTGTGCTATAGTGAAATATTTTCAATAAATACATCAACGTAAATAAACACATTAAAGACAGTGGTGGAAACTTAGAACGTTTGTAATTTTTAATTGACTCGCTGTGCATTGTAAATACAGCTTAACTGGGAAATTGTTTTGTTTGTTATTACTTGTCGTCGAACATTCTCAGTTGTAAGTCTGAGGCCTTATAACGCTTAAAACCGTGTTTTCGATACCTGTGGTGAGCACAGAGCAAATATCTCACTGTGAAGCGCTGCGCTTAACAATAAACTTGTGTTACTTGTAGTTTCGTTTTCCCGTATTTTTATTTGAAGGGGTCTTGTGGTCCACCCTGTATGTACAAGTCTTTATAATACTTTGTACTAAACATGTAGTCGAAGTAAATTTGAAAATCACACATCACCTAAATATGTCACAAATTTTGTCTTATTATTATCACGTGATACAAGTTTGAGAACCAAGACATTTCACGAAATATATCCTTTTAATAGTTAATAAAGCATGAAGCTTAGCTAATAATTCTGTGTGATATTGCATCATAATAATATCAATTGACAATAAATCACAACGTTCTTTATTCGTCTATTAAGGGTTCGCGGTAAGAACAGTGTAAAATAGCGTTTCAACTCGGACTTGTATGTTGTAGTCTAATCTGCACAAAGAAATCTGGTATTATGCGATTTGGTCTCCTCGGTAGTGGCATACAAAAAATAATGTATAATTAAGCTTGTTTTATACATTCTTTGTCTTGGGAATTTGTACTGCATCAATATGGTTTAATGTAATTTTGAAACTTGTACATGTCTTATGACAAATTACAACAAACAGTGATGCATATTATGTAAGCTTATGGCCAAAGTTTTTCACGTGGACATATCCTTTATGTTTTATACCAGAAATGTTTGTCTAATTCCTACTGCAGTTCATGCGTTTTGTTTATTGAATATGTTATAATTTATTTATTTAATTTTCAAGGCAAAAAAAGCTGTTGCTAGGTGACACTTTGTCAACTAAAGACCAAAATTGTGCACGTTTAGGTCGAACTTTATAGAGTTTTCTCAGAAGAGTTTATCTTCTGTGAAATACACAGAAAGTCCTTTTTTTTTTGCTATTGTTCTGTGTACTCAAAGATATTTATATAAATATCACTGAAATAACACAGCAAAAGAAAAGTTGGAACAAAACAATGACTTCAATTTACTCACCAGCTCAAAATGCTTATTTTTAAGTGTACAGTTAAATATAAGTATGTGAAAATATAACTATAGATATTAACTTATATTTCTGCCCAATTGTCAATCTGTTACTAGAAGTGGAAATAATAAATTCTGGATTCGTTGTCTGGGGGGACTGAATCATACATATGGCATACTAGTATAACACTTGCATGGAAATATACAAAATACAACCTAATGTCATGTGCTATATAGCATACTAAAAGCTGAACCTGTTTGACTTTGCTAAGAATTTGTATTTTTCAATGACTTTACCAAAACTTCAATTTATATATACGTCACATCTTTATGGTTTCATTAAGTTTGTTTTGAATTTCGTGCAAACTACACAACAGCTACCTGCACTAACTGTCTCTACTTTAACAGTGACAGACTAGATGGAAGACAGCTAATCAACACCACCAATCCACCACAAACACTTGGGTTGCTATTTTACCAACAAATAGTGGGATTGACCATCACATTATAATACCACCATGGCTGAAAGGGGCAAGCTTTTCTGGAGGAACAGAGATTCAAACCTGCATCCGACCCTCTGATTGTGAGTCAAGTGTCCTAACCACCTGATCATGGCAGGTCATTCTCCTTATGCACACAATGGTTTAAACGAACAGGACAAAAAACCTTATGGTCCAGGATGAGTCACCCTGACTTTTGATCAGCGACTCAGATGAAAAGGCAACGCCTATGCTAGAAGCAGCCATTCTTAACCTAATATTAGGATTGATTGTCATTGTTATATTGTGCTCACAGATGAATGTGTGAGATATCAAATCCCAAACCCGACACCTTTGGAAATCAAGTTCGATACTCTAACCCTCATGCCAGGTTCAGAGACCTGCCTTGCATCTAATTCTTGGAAGTGTTTACTTGAAGTAGGTTTTGTTATTTGCTTAGTTTTATTATCGTGGGTATTTAAAAAAGAATATTTCACCTAAACCCTTCAGAAGTGCACAGTTTGAGAGAAAAACAACAATTTCATTAGTTTAGCACAACAGGCTTTTTCTTACTGCTTTCAATAGCATAAACTATGAATTGCAAAATGATTTTAGCATGTAGTTATTTTGGCTAAACTATTATACTAAAATACATGAACAAATTTCACTGTCAAAAATTTTTTATCTTTCATTGTCCATTCCATCAGTTGGAATTTCTTATCCAGCAAATAAACCACATTTTTTTTGGCAGCGACTTCTATATTTATTCTTGCTATCTTGTTAATTATAGAAATATTCTTCAAAATGTTTTTTTGAAAAAACGATATTATATATGTGTGTACATACACACTTATACAAAATTCACAAATCTACAAATATTTCCACTACAAGTTCTCAAAACTGCTTGATCTTTAAATAAATTTTAGGCTTACAGGTGATTTTCTTCGAATAAAGTAAAAAAAAAAAGAAAAAGATGGCTGAAGTTGGAAAGCTGCAGTGCCGGTAATGAAAAAAACAACACTGGTTGAAATTGACACATTATGAACACGTGCTTTGGCTGTTAGCCAACCATCATTTCTTTTCGTAATAACACCTAACACACAGAAAGCTCATACCATACTTAAACCTCTAGTTAGAAGTATACCAACCATAAATTCGTTTTACAAAAAATGTCAGGGGGTAAGAATTTTTTTACTACAGACAGTTCAGATTCTAAATAATCATAAAATAAAATTACTATCTTTTAAAGTGGCAGGATAGGGCTGTAAAATAAAATTGAACAAAAGAGAGAGAAAAATAGAAATATAACTGAGACCAGACAGACATTTTGTTTCCCTTGGTGTGTGTTCATATATAACTCCTCCAGCCAACTATAGTAAAAAATTTAGAAAAATTACAACTTACATAACAATCCATACATTTACAAAAAAATTAAAACACATTAATTATAGGACCTCCAACATTCAAACACTTCAAAATTAAATGTGTATATGCTTAAGAATTTTTATTTTTTCTAAAACCGAGTCCACTTACTACGGTTGGGGTATCTTAGATGTTAACCTATCATCGATGATTTTGGAAAATTACATTTTCTCTCCAGGTAGCTGTCCATAATTTAGCAGCTAGTCAGCATACACCATAACACTTGGGATACTTTTACCAACAGTTGAATTGACAGTTATATTATAATGACCCCATGGCTAAAATTCAAGCATATTCAAATCCACAACCAAGCCATATCAGGCCACCTGAGACATTTATTATTATTAAATTTAGAATTCTATCTTTTTTACCCAATTTTTATCAAATAAAATTTCATAATTCATATACTTTATTGCTCACCACATAATAAAGCTTTCATTATCTTTTCAAATATTCCAGCCCTACGTTTTATGAAAGGTAACGTTTTGAACTATATGCTCAAACTTTCTTTCTTTTTTTTATGAATAATATATATATCAATATATATTTATGAATGCCACATACCAATCTTAGACAAGTCTAAAGAACAAACCTTAGATACAACCTTTAAAAAACAATATAATGCTCACAGCACGCTGGTATTTACTAAACAGGTTTAGAATTACAGACTGCAGTGAACCTGACTAAAATAATTGTAAAAACTGTCCACTGTGCTTGTTATAACATCAATTCTAAAAGTTCTCAACCTGCTTAGTTTTCTGTATACATTCTTGTGAAAACATACAGATGCATAAAGAGCTATTTGCACTATGCCTTTCACAGGGATCAAGTCAGAAAATTTTGTGTTGTAAAAATAACCCTCAATAGCCACTGATCTATCAGGAAGGAATTTGTAGAAGTGAACTTGTGAAATACTTTTATCAAAATTGAATTTAAGTGTTTTTATTACACCCAGAGAGAATTAAAATCCAATATTATTCTGTTGAAATACGTGCCTAACTTTAACAGTACCACCTTAATTTAAAAAGAAAAAAAATGTGTCAGTGGGGGGGAGAGAATCAAGGAACAAGTTCATTCATGCTGACATTACCACCATGAAAATTCATGCACCATCTGTAATATATATGTCATTTAACAATACGAAATATGGATAAATGAGGAAGGCAAATAATTTGAATACTTGCTTTAAAAGAAAGCAAACTGTTCTGTAAACTAGTATAAAACTTGGTAATTCACTTGTATGGGAGTTACAGTAATATATTTTGCATTACACATTTGACTGAATAAGTCCTTGGTTAATTAACTGGGTAGGCTAAATACAGATTTCTGTTAACTGTAAATTTTGTACAATTAAACATACATGTATAAAAAGCCACTACCATCTGAAGAACTAATGAATGGAACTAATGTTACTGGTAGGCTATATATACATTACAGATTACATGTACATTTTATTGAAATACCTATAAGTAGACATTTTCCAGCTAGTCTTGGAGTTAAAATCTTGAATTTGTCTAACAGTGTTTTCTCTTCTTGATGAAACATTTTTAGAATACTGAAAATATTATTTAAATTTTTAAAGACTATAAAATATTATTCACTACTTCTAGCTCTTATTACATAATAAGATAACTAGTCTTTAGTCCCAGTGGGATGGAACATTAATTACAATCTAAATATTAACATAGTATTTAATATGAACCTGTTACTTTAGAGCAAAGTTGTGTTGGACTATCTATTGTGTCCATTACAGGGAATCATATCGTGAATTTTATCACTGCAAGTCCATTAATTTACTGTTGTCCCAACAGGGGACATTTATTTGAAATGAGCAAGACTAGACTCAGTGGCAAGGTGCTTGCAAAAACAATGTACAAAATGCTGCAAAAAAGGCAGTACCATCTTCACTGAAACACAAACACAGTTACACAAGTTAAAAATTAATGTAAGTTGTTGTTTAAATAAAAAAGAAAAGAATAAATTAGCATCCAAAGAGGATATTAGGATTTGACGTTACCTTTAATACTTGATCTTACAAATATATATATATATATGGATTTCTTAATTATCTTTATGCACTCATATAAACTTGAATATTACATACTACACACTCAAGATTTCTGAATACCATACAATACTGGTACATACAATTATACAGATTAACCTGTATGGACTGTATGTCTATATATGTATACACACACACATTTTTTTTGTCAACTCTCTGCACCAGCTGACCTCTTTCAGCCTGTAACAAAATGACAAATTTCATTGTGATTTATTTTGTTTCTCTCCTTCCTGTAGTTAACCTAAAAGAAACACTAAATTAGGGACAGCTTTCACACAGTGATAAAACTCAAATTTTACTGGATATGGAGAGTCAGATGTACATCTGAAGCTTTGTTTTTGTGGGGAGGGGGGTTAATGTAGAAGTAATAACTCAATTATGACTAAATTCCTAAGGCTCTTTAAGAGCTTAACAGTTTACAGAGACTTTTAATTAGGTGATTTAATTAGGTGACTAAATTCCTAAGGCTCTTTAAGAGCTTAACAGTTTACAGAGACTTTTAATAAGGTGATTTGATAAGTGTAAAATCATTTTGATGCCACTTATCACTTCCATTTCTCACAATGGAGGTTTCTTATTTATCATCTTGGCTGTCAAAGTATCTGGAATCACTTTCACCAATACTACCTTTCCATTCTACCTAAGCTACCTGCCAACATAGATTTTTCTCATTACCAGCTGTTTGTTTTACAGCAAAGCCACATTGAGCTATCTGCTCTGTTCATCGTGAGGGGATCAAATCCTGGATTTCATCAACATTACAAGTCCATAAATTTAATGCTATTTCAAGGGTGGGAAGCATGACCACTTGAAACACTATTACATTTCATCCTTCTTATAAGGCTTAATACTACAGTTTCTGTAAAAGCTTCAAACAGAAACCCAGATGAGAGAAAATTTCATATTATCCACAGCCTGGAATCCTCTATTGTTATATTAGATCATAGTTTGCAGTGTATCATCCCTGGTGACATTGTGAACATACATTTAACCCATCTTTGATATATCAGATTAGGTGTGAGCAACTAATAAGTGTTCAATAAATAGAAAAGTAAACTGAAAATAGTAAAAACAAAACAAAACAAAACAGTATTTTTACGGTATTTTACTTTTAACTCTATAACCAGTAAAAGTGTAAAACTCGCCAAAGAATGCTGTTCCCTAATAGCATTTGTATGGATCATTATTAGTTTACTGAGAAATTAGAAACATTTAGAAAGCAAAAAAACAAGCAGTGAGGACATGAATAAAGCTTGTGAGACACCAGTATGGTCGCCCCTGTAATGTATCACTAATAACTTAGGCCCTGTAATACATCACCAATGAGACAGATCATAACCCCTGTAATACATCATTAACAGTATAGGTCATAAACATCTGTAATACATCATTAATGGGTTACATCATAAAATGAAAATTTGTTGCACAAAGATAAACTGAAACATTGGTATCAAAGCTTTCCTCATTCATGTGACAGTTAAAAATCATAAGCTGACAGTTTAAATACAACATTTTAAACCTTACATACAGACACAACACAAAGGGTAGAAATGAGAAGACTGAAACCAGTTATAAACCACATTAGAAATTTACCAGGAGAGGGATAGAAAACAGAAGTTCAAAGTTTTATTACCAGATTCAAAACCTTTTAACAATATTAATTTATGTTTACTTAGCAGCCCTACATGGATCTACATATTATCTATGTCTCTTTTCATTATGCTTTGTACACTCCTTTGCAGGGTACCAAAGTATAATAAGTGATTTTTAGTTATCATAAGACAATGGACTAGACTGCACTCATGAAAGAATGTGACTTCATGCAAAAATTATGGGTACTTAATGAACCTATGTTCAGCATGTTGGTAAAAAATTGTGAACATAATAAGTTAGAAGCAAAAAGCTCATAATTATTATTTTATTTTAATACAGTACAAAATAGTAACACACTAATAACGCTGGAATGAAATATTAATGTGTAATATTCAAATAGTTTCAGCACTCTCAACATGTCAAAATACTTTTAGAATACATGTTAGTACGTTAAAACAGCATGACCTATACAATACACGTGGTCTGGTATGTCTGATTTTAATCACATCACCCGTTGACTCAACATATTAGAATACTCCAGGCAATAAGGTAAAATAGAATTAATTCATAGGAATGTTTTCTGCATAGGTTCGTGCATACATTTAACACGTAAACATGAGATTGTTATTCTGAAAAAAAAAAAGTATCCACATTTGCTTATGAACGTAAATTCACAGCAAATAAAATGTTAGCTTATTTGCGATAGATTATATTTCATTTTCAGCGTGTTTTGTTTTTCATATCTGTCTCAATGAGAAAATGAAATATTTACGACAGACTGTCTGACCTTGGGTTTCAACACCGCCGTGCACGCGAGACGCGTACACAGACATACGACTGTAGCTTTCCCTACCCACAGACACTTATGACTTTTCAACCAACTTCATTTTCGCCTTTACCACTATACTAAAGCTGATAAATTACTGTCACTTGCGGAAGTCTTTAAGCATCACTACAACGTACCGATACTTTTAATATCATGCACATAGAAACAAGTTAGTTTCTTTTTTTTCTTGTCCAGCCAACCACCTCACTTCGAGTTAAGTGAAGTAAACAAACGTGTTTTAACAGCTGTCAAACACTTAATTATATATGATGAAATATTCAACGCACGTGACTTATTCGAGAACCACTGACGATAGGCTTCACGACGGCATTAAGAAGAAAGAAACAAGATGGCAATTCTGACGAGATATTTGCAGAATATTATTATTGGATAAGGAATGAAACAAGAGACCAATCCGAAAGCTCATTGCTGTTACTACTTTCTTAACCTTGCATAGCACAAAAACAAATGATAAAAGTAAAGAAATCACAGAATTGAAAAATTAACAACATTACCATCAATATTGTAATTAAATTATATTAATTGCTTTAAGGTCTTACGTTCATTTTTACGTATAAAATAAGTTATTTAACTCAATGATTTTGGTGAGTTTTTCACGATGAATGTTGTATTGTAAAGTTTTATTATACGATACGACACGTAGGTTTCAAAGGTAGTAAATGGTACGAAAACAAATCGGAAATTTGAAGAGTAAACATTGTATTCGTGGAAGCTTCAACAGGCGCTAGGCTACGTGCAGCGCACAATAAATCAGTTTTAATGCACAACCACTGTTTTAGATGTTTAATCATCGAATACAAAATAACTAAAAATTAAGACCATAAAGCACATTAAACCAACAACTAAACTGTAACCCTGCTTAAATTGAACATTATATGAATTATAATGGGTTAAAAAATTCATAAACACAAAGCTTTTCACACAATAACATTTCACACCATAAGAGTTACAGGATAATTTGTTGTCAGTAAAAGTTGAAATCAAATATATTTTAATCAATAAACTGATTAAAAAACTCAAACTTCTGCACTTACAATAGCAATAAACTATAAAAACAGAGGATTAGAGGATAGGGATTATTATCAAGATAAGCTAAGAGTATCTTAACCGATAGATGATTATATGATATTCCCCATCAACCTTGAAGAAATTTAAAATATGCCCATCCATCTATCCACCATCTCTCTTTCTTCTAATATCCATCTATATATTTATTTACCTACCTACATTTTTTTTTCTCCTGTTGATAGAAGAATAGCAGTGTGGTGGCTTAAATGACATGTAATTCTTTCCCATCACTTAGTTTTGAAAGTTTTTATTTTCACAAATTAAAACCAGTAGTAATTTTTTTTCTACCTAAAGTTTATAAGGCTATTATTTCAAAGCTAATACTCTTCAACATTCCACACTTGGTTGCAAGAAATACACTAATTTCTCAAGTAATGCAAAATGTTATCTGTGTTGTTACATTATTTTTTTAGTAAGTGCCAATTGTTATATCTCAGAGTTCACATCCACTTAAAAGTTTCTCTCCTATTTGTAGACTACCTGTTTAAGTAAAAAGACATCAGTAATTTGATATAGCATTCTTTAAAGAAATGCCAACCAATTTTTATATTTTCAATAACCACATTAATTTTGTGTAACAGTTACTTGATCTTATCAGTGACTTTTCAAAAACAATAAGTTTCACAAAACAAGCCTATGAATTGTGAACTCAGCTTAATAGTGGACAGACATGGTAAGATGATCCCTGCATAGAAAATATGGCTGTGTGTAATAAACCACTGTGTTGTGTCATAAATTTGCTGAATTTTATGAGGAAAAGCATAATCTTTTTCACTTATTAGTTAGGGCTAGCCCTGTAAGTTATACACATTTTTTTTTCTAAATTAAGAATGATTGTTTACAAGGATTAAATTCACAATCCTAGATAATTTATGTTAGTTTACATTTGACAGCTCTCTGTTTAATACACCTGAAACACAGAAATAACATTTTCATATATTTTGAGAAATAAAATATTGCTAAAAAAAACAATCTCACCTCAGCAGATTCCAGATCTTTGTTGTAAGACTTTGGAGGGAACCTCATTGCCTAAAACGAATGTAATGAAATTTAACATTAAAGAAAAACAAACCAGTTATTAAGTAAAACTACCTAAACATCTGATTTCTGTAAATACAAACAGTCTGATTTATGATAGCACAAGTTATATACAGAATAGCAACAAATCAAAATATATCTATTATCCTAAATATCAAAATTCAAAACCAATGTAATAAACTAATGTACAGAGTAGTGAGTACATTATAGCAAAATTATTCTGGAGCCTTGCCACATCGTAACAGTTCATGTTTCAATACCTGGTCATGCTTTCCTTGACAACAGTGACTCTTTGACAAGATCTGCTGCATAATTTCCATTGCAAAAGACTCTGTTGCAAATATTTTTGTCTAAAGCAAACCGTTCTTACTTGCAGGCTTTCCATAATCCATCTAATAGGATGACAGAACCTTTCCAGCTCTTGTTTCAAAAGTCTAATGTCACAGAAATCAATAGGAGGTGTGTTTAACAATGTCACTGGTATATCTTCATATGTAATAGCACAAACAATAAAAATTTCCTAAAAGGAAAATGTATTGCTAATAAAACTTATCTCCCCTGACACTATAGCTATTCCTTAAACTACAGGGTTTTCATTCTTTGTCCATCTATGCATTGAGAATCCTTGCTCCAATCTTTCATACCTCACTTGAACGCCTAAGGAAAATTCTAATTCACAACTTTCTCCATCAACTTCAATTAGCTCTCTATCTAAGTACTGTATATAAAGACCTCATTTCAGTCATATAAACACTTTTTCAAGACATACCTCAACTTTCAGTGGGAAGGTACGGAGAAAGAGCATCAGCAGTTTGTTTGGTTTGTATTTATTGGTGCAAAGTAACTAGACTAGCTCTGCCAAACAACTGGTAAGAAAAATAAAAGTAAATTATTAAAATATGTAAAAAGGAATTGTGTTAAAAGAGTGTTGGCAGAGGAAGGTATTATTGAAAATGCATTTTCAGTTTAGAAAAATGATAATTTCCAAAACATACACACCATCCACTAAAACTATAGCTAGAACCCTAAACTGAGACAGTAGAGGGTCCAATGCAGGCATGGTCCATCCAGAAGACATCTGTATAGAACAGGAATGTACCAAGAGAAAAGCAGTACATGAGTGCGAGAACCACATAACATCCAGAACAGATATGCACTTCACCTGGAACTTAGTTTCTGTATCAAAAAGTAGAGCAGAATATGAGTAATCATCAGTACAGGCCAGCCCCAACCAGGCAGCCAAGGTTCCACAGCTTGGGGTTGGAACATATATCCCATGTTGGTGGCTAGGGCTTTGGGGCTGCAATGTTTTGTGTGTTTACATGTACATATACACTTTGATTAGATTCCAACCTGCATCCATAGAGTGATACATTTCACAGAATCATGACAAGAAAGAAATTGGACAAACTTTCCTCCCCATCTGAGGAAGTCCAAAAAGCCACACCCCAGGTTTAGAATGATGGGATCATATATGCTGTACTCAACCAAAGGAACAGAATTCATCTAGTCGGGAATTATAAACATTCATCCTCACTCTCCAATCATGTGAATGAAGAGTATTCTGCTTGCCTCTTGAATTATTGGGAGGACATGAAACCTGTGCTCAACCAGATTTATGATGTGACCACATTGCATATGGAATTATGAGAAGATAATGGACCATCTCCATGAACAATTTACTAAACCAACGATGATCAAAGATAAGGGTCATACACTCCACAGACAGATAGCTACATGTCAAATCTAAACTGGAAGAATGAATAGGCTTCTGCAGAGACTGGTGTTACTCCTACTGACATCCAGGGAAAATATTCAAAGACTCTAGTAAGAGGGCCCCAACTTTCCTCTCTTCTGCAAGAGTGGAGAAACATACTTGAACACTTTGGAGGAAAGGCCTCTGTCCTCCACCCCAGCAACTGGAAAGTAAGGATGTAGGGGCTCCTGAGCTCATCTTGTAGTCAGGGAATGGGGTACAAAATGCACTGAGGAGCCCTGAAGAACAGTGCTCTGGAAACTGTGCAATAGATGAACTAAGTCCTCTACATTTTTAAAAGCAAACTAATCTTGATTTATCCAACTTGAAGATCAGCAGGGAAGGGTGGCATCCCCTTTAGTTTTACTCATGACTGTCTACGAGTAGCAGTCCTAATATGGAATGTTCTACCTTGACAGAGTCTGTTACAACCTGTATTAATTATAGCAAAAGTGGTTGCTAGTGCAGAATTGAAAAAGAAAGCATACCTGTCTGGGAAACACTCACCACAGAATGAGATCCAGTGAGAAACTGGAAATAAAAGAGTATATGATTAAGGATAATAGTGTTAAAGTTACAAATGTAGAAGAATAGTCACAAGGGGTAGGCAAGCCCTCAGAAGAGGACTCTGTCAGACCCCACAAGTAATGAGATAGGAAAGTATTAGTAGTAGTCCAAGTGTCAGCCCAAACAAGATCTTCTAGAGAGCAATTCAACTGAGCAGTTAATGGCATAGAGATACAACAACTTTGGTTAAATGTGGCATGCAAAAGATTCCTCTCCTATAATAATAATCCTTTACATGCCATGGAAACCAACTTGTGAAGGAAACAGAAGATATTTCACAGGAAATATAAGCATCACAATGAATGAACAATCAGTTCCTAATACTTTGAAATGAGTTTGTACAAACCACATAAAACTTGAAAGCCCTGACAACATAACAGATGACTAGGATTGGAGTGGTCAAAAAGGTGAGAAATTGCTGGCAAATTGACTGGACAGAAGAATCCTCCCCCTTCCCTGGCTGCCAGTCCTGAGAAAAAAGACTGACATATTGGGGTAAAGCAGATTAAATGTGAAATTATAAAGCATTCTTTGCATATGGATTTCAAACAACTCTGACTTATGACATTCACAGGCCAACAACAACAAAAAATACAATTTAAGAGAAACATGAGACAAACAACATAAAGTTAAGGGCTCAAAAGTAGGATGAGACAATGCACATAAAACAAATGTAAAATCAATTTGGTAACTGAAAAGATAATCTGTTCTGAAGAAAATAAAGGGACTTCAGTAGACCTGACAGAACTGGGGATTCTAAAAACCTTCCAATATTTAGAATACCTTAAAATAGTGGATAAATATGTCTTATATAAAGCCACTGTATATGAAGCAAGACCCTGCTCAAATACCTAAGTTAGAAAACAGGATATGACAGATACTTTTGGATGAAAATGGTTTACATTCTTTTTAATACACTACTGATGATAAATATCCCATTTCTGTTAATAAATGATCATGGTTGGCCTGTGGAGAGATTTATAGAAACCACAGAAGTTAAATCCTCACATCAGGCAAAGCAGAAGACTGAGTTTGGAACATCTGGGTAGAGAATATCTGATTAAGGTTGACTCAGACTTTCAATATGGAAGAGGTAGAGGTGGACATTTCTGCAGATACCACACTATAACTGGCCAATGAGGTGTAACCCAGAGAACTCAATAGAGAGTAGAATAGTTGAATTTGGAAAAAAGCATACAGATATAAACCTGCACACACCTGACTGAATGTATTTACTCCCAACAACTGAGGATGAGATACAGGAGACCAAAACAAATGCAATTAAGAATTCCAATGAGAGTTGCAAAGGCATCAATCATAGACCCAAAATGAGAAAAAATCCACTGAAAAACCTTGTGAAGTGGCTTCTGTTACATCAGAAAAATCCAGATGAATTGAGACAAGTGTCCTGCAATTAAATTCATCACTACTTAAACACACAACACGTTAAAAGACTGATACAATGAGAATGAACTCAGTTGAGAAGATCTAAAGTAAGAAAACAAAGGTCTAAAGAATGTGTGCCTCCTTGATAAGAAACCTGAGATACAATGGACTTGTCAGAATGTATCATGACAATTTTTTCCCTCAAGAGAGACAGACTTTGAACCATTGCCTGATGTACTGCAAGACGTTTGTGAATGTTGGGACGGAGGGTAGACTTGTCTTCTGTCCAAGTACCTTGGAACTCCTAAACCTTGAAGATAGCTCCTCATCCCTAAAGAGATATGTCTGGGAGCAGATGGTAGAATAGATAACCCAATACTAGTGTTGCTCCAAAGTAATGAGACAGAATGATCCAAAGGATCTGAATGCATGAACCATTGGTTGTGTAGTGACCACTGAAGGGATATAAAATGTGCTCATCCTAAAAGAATAAGAGACTTGAGGAATGCCAACATCCCAAAAGAGATAGACCCATCTGCTCAGTAGGAGAAGGAGACATGTTGATAATAAACCAAAAGGAAGATCTCAGAACTGTGGCACCTGAACCTTTTGCAGAAACCTGTAAAACCTCTGTGAAAATTATGTGATAAGAATATGGAGATATAAGCATTGGTAACATTGAACTTGGTCATCTAGAGCCCTGATGCAAAGTGCCATTGTAGGGTGAGAAAAATTCCATTGTGAAGTAAGGAGGATCTAAAAATTGGTTGAATCAAGATAGAACAATAATTCGATGCTAATCTCCTGTCTTCTTGGGTACCATGAATAAATCAGAATAAGATCCCAGAAGAATGGATAAACCCTCTTTATTGCCTTTTTGACTAACAACTCTCTTTTAGACTGAAAACAACTCTACTCATGGTGGATCTGTTGGAGGTGAAAATACAATGATACAGGTGATGTAAATTGAATAACCAACTCAAACCAGAACATGAAGTACCTATGAATCCCTGATTAAAGAACTCTAGATGTCCAGGAAGTTATGTAAACATGCTCCCACTGCTCTCCCACCACCAGGATAGTCACTAATGCCAATTTCATTAGTCTGTCCAAGCTAAAAATCCTCAAGAATATTGATGGACTCTACTTACTAATGGGAACCAAACCTGGGAACCAAAGTAGTCAAGAAACCCTACATGCAGATAATCCCAAATCAAGGTCAAGAGTACCCAAAGCCAATGATGATAAAGAATAATGTAAATAGGCAGTATCAATTCAGGATTCTAACATCTCTGGACCTTAAGCAACTAATGTGGGATGGAGAAAAGAAGCTTCCCATAACTCCCTGAAGACAGAAGAAGTAAACAAACACTTTCTAACAAAGCATCTCCACCCAATAAATTCCAACAGCAAACCAGAAAGGAAGCTAAAGAAAGAATAGAAAGAAGACAATCTGACTGATATACATAAACAAAATCTCCAACTTGTCCTCAAATTGCTGAGAGAAACATTGATAATCTTCCAACAAAAGTTAAATTAAAGAGAAATACTTCAGGAAAATTGTGAGAATAAGAATAATTCATGAAAACTGATCTGCTTATAGTGATCACAGGTTTCAATCTAGACCCCCCACAGGGCCAAAAGGGGAGTCTCCTCCATAGAGAATCTTAACAGACCTCCTCCTGGCTAAGACATAGCTAACCCATCATGTAACTAAGCTGCAAATCTCCCACCATGAACATCAATATCAGGAAAAAGAAGAAAAATCAAGTAGAAACTTGCTGTCCTTTATACTAACAAGGAAAAAGTAGGGTCAAATCCAATAGAAGAGATCTTGCAAACCTCATGAACCTGATTAAGCAACTGAAGAAAGGAGGCTGAAGATGGATGCCCAAAATGATGCTCTGTGAAGGCTTACCTAGTAAAAGAAGGAGATGGACAAAGTGAGTCTATATTCTTAGCTCTCATTCCTGGTTCATATGCCTCCACATAAACAAGTTATATCTTGCTAATTTTCTCATGATAGTTTAAAAATGTACCTTAGAGAATTTAAGGCACAGTTATTTATAGCAAAAGTTACTTCTTTAGTTTTAGTAGTTCTGAAATTAAACTACAAATCATCCATACCATTCAGCTCTGGATTATCTCACACTTTTTTTGTCATAAAATACTTCACAGAAGGTACTAATAAAAGTTTCTCCTGTAATTCAAATAGGTTGTATTTCCATTACTTTACTTCAATGATATTTTATTAAACTTTATCTGACTATATTATAAATAATTTAGTTTCTATCTACTTCAACAGCTAATTAGAAAACAAATGGAATGTCTCAGCAATTCTCAACTTGCTAAATTGGAATCTTTAGTAGTGGTCAAGATCCTGTTACTTAATGTTGAATTATGTATTGTTTCCATCAACCTCTGAAGCAGCTGATTAGCCAACAAATGGCGTGTTTTAACCATTCTCTAATTTTACTCGTTGCTCGGTGTGAACTTATGAATTGAAGATAAAATTAAATGAAGTCATAAAATACAATTTTGTTTTTTAACTAATTTGCACTTTCATTTAAAAATATAGTAAGTAAGTTTATTCTAAATATAGCTCGCAAAGTTCTGTGTATTGTACTCAGGAAAACAAAGATGAAATTTTAACCTAATATGAAAAAAGTTACACTTGATATTATAATGATGATTTGGATATCTAATCTTTCATAAAATAAATTGGTGTAGTGGATTTACCTTAACAGAATGGTTATGAATGTCTAAGCAAAAACTGATTCTTTGATGAAATGCAGCTTGAGGTTCACGAGTACAATAAATATCAATGTTTTCTTTGGACTGCATACATCCTTTTTCATGGTCAATTGTTGCTTCAATAACACCATCCCTGATGGCCTATAAAATTAAAATCTTCATCTTAGTTCAAAGATAGGTAGCATAAAATTGTTAAAAATTTGTTTTCTATATGACACTTCTTACTAATAATCACAGTGCATTAAATGAAACACTTCTTACTAATAATCACAGTACATTAAATGAAACTAAATAAAAATCTTCTTAGTTTACTTCAAGAATAATTAGCATAAAATTATTCAAAATTTGTTTCATGTAAGACACTTCTTAGTACTAATAACAATACATTATATGAGACATAATATTACAATATTCTTAGTTCAATTCAAGGATAGTTAGCACAGAATTATTCTTGAATTAAACCATGAAAATTTCGATTAGCATAAAATTATTCAAAATTTTTTTTATGTAAGACACTTAGTACTAATCACAATATATTAAATGAGACACACATCATATATTATTCCAACAATTTTCATATCAAACCTTTATTATAAAAATGGAGAGCATGAAAACAACAGTTCAACAATATCATTAACAAAACTGAGCATTATGGAAAATATATATTTATTACCTCTAACACAAAAAAATTACTGAGTACCAGCTTCAGAAAACTAATTTACTAAACTGATTCATACATATTCTTCTTTCTCTAAAAATCTAAGAAAAGTTTTAACAAGTAAATTATTGTCATAATACATTATGAATTATCATGTATCATAAAATTACTTTCAACAGACTCTGCTGTATGTAAATATGTCTCCAAGACCACAAATATGCAAATCAGAAGAAAAAAATATATTTCCATTGTATCTAAGGTTGAATAAAATTGCCAGGAAGTGTTCATGTTAGGAAAAATGTTTTTACAGTCCTGATGATGAAAGAATTTGGAAAAAAAAGTATTCCTTTATATTTTAACACAAAATATGAGAAAATCAGAATTTATATATATTTTTTCACTCGTTTGTTACTTACTAACTATATTAAATTTTGAACATGTTTCACAATGCATTTGTCTGAAAATGATGCTTTCCTTGCTTTTCCGCTATGAATTCTCCCTTTTTAGTTAGAAAATAATTTGAAAGACAGATGGTGCTAAATTCACTTCAAATTTCACAGAACATTTCTACCCACAATACCACAAAAAATAGCATGGATGTTGCAGTGTCAAATAAAAGCAAAATGCAGACCAAAGATTTCATTGAAAACTATACACTGGTGAATAAAATTTAAATAACAACATTAACGTAATTCAGCCTGTGGCTCCAAAATGCATTATAAGGCACTTTCATGATCTCCAATGTTCAAATTTGTACATTTAGATGTAAAAAAGTCCGTTCATGCAAACAACACTAGTGTCGAAGTATGGCTGGAAACTTGTGAGCCATTATCAAATTAAAATCCTTGTTATAATCCTGTTAACCCTATCACTATGGGTCATGTGGTCATGTTTGTTCACTTGCATTCAAAATTTAATTGAACTACTATTTTATGAATTTATGTCCATAAGTTTGGTATAAAAATGTAGATTATAATTCAAATTTTTGTATTATACATTATTCAGTTTCTGAATATCAAAGTAAATATTAAGAAAGACACTAAAACATCGATATTTGTGTGTTGCATAGTATGATAAATGCAGCACTATTTCAGATTAGATGTCTGTGATGTCAAAAAACAAAGTCTATAGTTTCATATGAATTACTGACATTAATACAAGCTAGAATATAAAATAAGAACCTCCAATTTTTTCTATTTGCTGAATCAACTACAGAAGCCTCACACCATCTCTTCCATTTCAGGAAACAGTCCCTTATACACACTTATTTGTGTACATGACATGTGAATAACCAATTGAAAGCTCAGAATGTCTTCTTTGTGGCTTCCTCAGCCATTTTTAGATGTTAGGATGACATCTTATTCTTTTGAAACAAGACTTCAAGGAGATATGTTGTGTCTTTAGACTGCTCCAAAATTTCATATTTTATTAAACTGAAATACAGATTAGTTACTCAACTTGATAAATTACAATGAAATTCTATGGAATCAATACAGCAATTTATTGATTTCTGGTCATTCAAAAGTATAGATATAAAACCTAAAAGAAATTATTTTGTTTCACATCCTCCACTTGTGAAACTTCTTAAAGCTTAGCAAGCTACAAGAAGCAGCAATCAAGTACAAAGGTCATAACCAGAAGAGATAACTGTCTGCTATACTTCTTCATTTACTGTTCTATGTTTTAAGAAAAATAAATTTAAGAAACTGTTTGTAAATAGTAATAACTTATATATGTAAATGTATAATAATTGAAACATGTTTGTATTTCACAAAGTACTAGTCCACAAAAACAAAGCCAATACAAGTAACTTCATAAACACTAAGAGCCAGTTTTATATTACTGAATACACAAGTGCATGTGCACCATGTCATTCTAACTTCTGTATTGTTAGCCAGGCATGGTTGAAAAGTCAATATAATAAATTTGAATACATGTATAATTTTATGAGATTTGAGCCATTTAGACAAAACATTTGTTTTTGTGTTATAATTTATAGTTATTGTGGAAGAAAATAAGCATAATTTATATTTATTCCCTAATTTTTTATGGTGGTTATGAGGTCTGTCAGAGTGATGGACCCCCTAAATTTAGGGTAGAAAAATGAACAGACAAAATATAAAGTTTCATTTGAAACAAACATTTGAAATTATTTTGAAGGTTTTACAGATTATACAAATAATATTTGAGCTTTCTGAGGCAAAGAACTATTATTTAATCATGACCAATAACAAAACAGACTTAATATTTTCAGAAACAAATCTTTAGTAGAAATACTTCATTAAAAAATCTAAATTTTTGTGTTCAAAAGACTTGGAATAATTAATAAACGTCTACCACATTTTGTGAAGATACACGTTACACATACTTAATCTGTGCAAATGTGTATACGAACTAGTGTATTTTATTCCAAGCCAGTTGTGAAAGAATTATTGACACCAGAAGACATGCATAATTTTATTGCATTGGCTAATAATAATCTTCATTTATTTTATGCAGGTGCTACTGAAGATTGCTTTTGGGGGAGGGGTGATTAGAAATTCATTTATTTCCCAAATGCTTTGCTGTGCTTCCATGGAAAATAAGGAAAGCTACCTTCATATTTACATCATTTAACAATCTGATTAAAGATATATCCTTCTCTGAAAAAGGACTGTCACATATTATTCTACCACAAGTATAATCATGGTGTCATTATAAATTGAATTGCTAAACTCATTATGAATCAAATATATATATATACACAGACACACAAAAGTTTACACTGGTGATGTGCCATGTACACAAATTGTTTATAAGGGCAATTGACTCTCTTCGCTGTCATGAAAAAAAATCCTGCAAAAAAACAAACAAACAAAACAACAACACAAATTTAAGTTATAATTTTATACTAAAATTTCTGTGCAAACTGATACCTGAAATGTACAATATTTGACAATTGTCCAATATGAAAATATAAAGAATCTCTTTTTGTTTTACTTAGTATAGAAATTAGTAAATTGTATTGATTATCAGTAATAATACAATATATATCATTTAACAATTTTTCAAGTGTTATTTTTTGTTTAGGACCATCAGAATTGTTTTTTTCTATCTCAAAAGAAAAAATGGGATCTATACATTATGTTGCTTCTTCCTTTCCACAGACCACTTTGCCCCAAACTGAGAATCACTAACATATCATTTAATGCTACTTAGTAATGGATGATACACAAAAAATATTTTTCATAAATGTTACCACACACAAATCTTACCTTGGCAACAATAAATTCAGCATCTTCTGAGCTATCCAGCTCTAACTTTTGTGCTATGTCAGCCAAGGAGATACGCGAGTAGGAGAGGTTAATCATTCGCACTCCAGTTTTAATGACATTGTGACGAAGTCGAATTATAAGTGTATAAGTATGGTCTGCTTGAAACTTTGCTCCAAAGTTTTCCAGAACCTCATTGAATCTACCCAAGTTGCCCGTACGTACAGCTGAATGTATAAAGAATTATCTGTAAGTTATATTTTATTCAAGTTAAATTATAATTTAAGATGATGTGGTAAATCAAATTTCATCCTAAAGATACACTAATGAAGATATCTGGTAATTTATTTTCTTATCTGCCTATTTTCTGTCTTAGTCTTACAATTAAACAGAGAAATATTCACCCATAAACAAAACATATTTTGCAATAAAATATAAAAAACTGCAAAGCCTAAATTCTGTCACATTCACAAATATTAGTGACTTTACCTTGGGTCAACTGAAAATATGGAGCCAAAGTTCGACGGAGGGTGGGTTGGCGAAAAATTGAGCGATCTGGTATGTCTCCAAGCAAAAGTTCTACAGTAATTGCCAACTTGTTTACCTGAAAGACAATATTCCAAACAATATCTGTTATGAAGCAAAAATATATATAAATTTTCAATGAAATATTTGTAACTTAATGACTGCATGATTATCATTAAAAATTTATTTAATTAATAAGAATTACAGATTAAAAACAAGCAAATAAAATCACCATAAAAATTTAAGGTGATGAAATAATTAAAACAGTAATCCTAATTAATTAATAGGATTTACTCTTTATTATAAACAAAACTCAATATAAATGTACATTTACTAACAGTTATTTACCATAGATAATAGTACATGAAGCAACATTTTAATAACATATAGTAGATATGTTTTATTCTACATGGAATAGAGTGAATGATGCCAAATTAATTACCAACCATGAGGTAGATATGTCTTTACTAAGTATAATAAAACTCTATAAAAAAAAAAAGAACTGTCAGACATAATAAAAGAGTAGAGTGGTGGCTGATAAGTCTGTTTACACTAAAGCTTGTTGTATCTAAGATATCTCAAGACTGCATGGTCTACCAAACTCAAGACAACAAAGATGTAGGCAACTGAATATTAAAGTTACTTGTGACTTTTTTACAGAACCTGTATGTTTGTGTGGTGTTGGGAAAAATGTCACAATAGAAATTGAATAAGCCAACACTTAAAAAACACTGTAATGATACTAGCTAACTGAAAAAAAAGACAATGCTTTGAGAAAGTTCGTTATATTATGCAAACTTCAGCCAGACTTTAATACAATTAATGATTAGCACAACTGATTGAATAAGCAATTATTTAATAATCACATGTGATAAAGTCCTTGCTCGATTTAACAGGTGAGTTAATGTTCATATATTACCAATTTTCTACTAAGAGTATAATGAATACAAAATTATTTTAGTGTAACAAATACAAGATAATTGAAAGTCTTCTTATATAGAAAGTGAGACTTAAGTAGCTGTACACATATTTCTAATTGTGTTTTAATGCTTAGAAGAAAGGAAACTATCAAACTGTCCAAATACACAAAATCATTAAGGTTCTAAATTATCTGTTAATCTTAAAAATATGTTATTTAAAGTAAAATATATAATAGCTCTTTCAACATGGGCTTGGTCAATTTGACCAATCACATGACTTCTTTGTACTCATTTAAAGTTGTCATAGAATGAATGCTTCTAACTTTCAGTATAGCATGTGTATCTTCACAAAATTTGGCAGTCTTTCACATACAATCCCATATTTTCAGTGAAGTATTATTAATAAAATTAAAAAAATATATATTCGTCCATTAGCATATTGAATACTTGTTTTGAATAGTCTGTGTGAAAAGTAATTTTCATGTTAAGATTAAACATACTTTTTCTAATCCACATTTCCTTTTAGTCCCTAAAACCTCCTAAATACATTTCAAACATGTTTTTTTTTTCAGTAAAACTTTATATCTGATGTGCTATTTTCCAAAGATGATTGATCAATTTGACCAATTTCGTAACCACAAATAAGAAAATCTAAATAAACCTAAATTAGATTTTCTTATTTGTCTAGCATGACTTCAAATTGTAACATGAAACTTAAGTAGATTTAAGCTTGTAATAATATACATCTGTTTATAATTACATTTTATGCCTCTTTTGATTGCCTTTGAACCATGTCTAACTGCTATCCATACTAGTTTTGATACTTGGGACACGTGCAGCTCATGTTACATGGTTGAATTAGATTACCAACTTGCTTGCTTCATGAAACATTTTTCATCATATTATTTATCTAACCTAATCTTAACTAGCCTAAAAACATTCTTATTTTTACATATGAGTTACTTTTATAATAATTAATAAACAATAAAGATGAAAAATAAAAAGTAAAGTACTTACCAAATCTTTTTTCTTGTCATTGTTTGTTGAGGACATTTAAGCCTATTGTTTTTTTATAACAACTGTAATAATGCACTAAATAATTTTTGCTTAATTAAATAATGCACCAAACAATACAGACTAACAAAAAGCAAAAACATACAATTTCTCCTACCTCTCACAATTTTTCTGGCTTTCTAACTATATGACAAGAGGCATTATAAAGTCATTCAATGTAGTCATTAAATTTCCCAATAGAACATTGCTTGTACTCCAAGTGAAACTGACCATTATCTGTTCAGAATACATTGTTATGCAATATGTCAGTTGACAGGCGAAAACCTTGGCTTTCTGTCAGTTTTAGATAATGTATAATTAAACATAAGAGAGAACTAAAACAAGCTCTGAAAGAGATATGGCAGGAAATGTTTGATTTTCTATTGATAGCTCTAGAAACAAATTAAACTGAAGGCTATAAAATTATGGTTTGTATGAACAATAAAGATTCTGTAATGAGTAATTTACATTTAATTTCTTACTCTTTCAAAGGTTGGTGGAAAAAATATAGGAAACAAGATGCCTAGAGAAAATATTTCACGTGTTAAAATAGAGGAAATTTAAGATATTTCCTTGTAAAATTAGAAACTTAAAACTTATATACTATTAAAATATGGATTGTTAACTGCTATACTAATTGGCAAAACATAAACAAAAAGTACTTTAATTAAAATTTGAATGTAAGACACTACAACTATCTGTCATGCATAGTAAAGCATACCCAGGTTGAAAGAGATAATGCTTCAACATTAAGTATTAGATTATGTAATGTTGATAAACAGCAGGTCAACACTAAACCTAACTATATGTAAAACAATACAAATTTTAAGTAAAGGCTTTTACACAGTTAGAAGTTTGTTCCAATGAAGTTAATGTTCATAAATTATAACTTATACTTTTGAAATGGTCGGAGGATACAAGGTTTCAAAATGTTGTGGTTATAATGTTCTTAAGAATACAAGTTGATTTTAAAAAAAACACATTAATATTAATAAATTGTGAAGAACTAATGGTCTGCAGTTTTGTTTTGAACTCAACATAATTGTTTATACATAAAAGGGAAAACATTGTTAACCCATCAAAATAACCTATGTAGGTCAGTAAAACACCAGAAAATGTAGATTATGATTCAGAGGTGAAAGGACAGATAAACTGTTTACAATTATTTTCAAATTGTTCAGATTATTAAATACAGAGAATATTCATTATCTCAAAAGTGAAATTTAAAAATGCACTTCCCTACCATAAGTCTCCACATACCAGTAAGAAATGGCTCACCCAGTATATACAGAAATCCTGAATTACATTAATTTGATATGGAAGAAATATATGTACAGAAATGTGAAAATCAGTGAATGGAAGTTGTAATACTTGGTTCTACCCAAGTTGACTGTGTGTGAAACAATTCAGACTAGAAGAGCAGTCAGATATTAACACATATTCATTTGTTAAGCTCACAAACACATACCAGATATAACATTTAAAAAATATTTCAAGCAACTCTTCTAACCCTAATGAGATTTAGTACAGCATGCTCTTCACAAGAGAAATACTTAAAAAGGGCTGGGATATAGAGCTTGCACATTTCACTAAGGATGCTTAACAACATCTTGCTTGTTGTAAAATCCCATCAGCATTAGGTTCTTGAAGACTGGTCATCAATTCTGGCAAGTGGAGTCAGGCAAACAAATAATTTAACCATGACTATGTTGTGGCAGTTGTAAGAATATGGATGGATTTTATAGAAACCTAAACAATTTGTGTATTGGGTATCGAGTACATCTGTGCAGTACCTGCATGTCTAGATGACCACTATATTAACCCTTTCATGAAAGGTCAGGGGTTAAATGCCATGTCATTATATTCATTGACTTGTATTCAAAATTGTATTAAAAACTATTTTATAGATTTATGTTAATAAGTTTCAAATCAAATTGTAGATATTATTTCAAACTTTAATATTGTACATGAGCTAACTTCTCAATTTAAAATTAACTATTAAAAAACATTTAAATTTAGATTTCAGTGAGTCTCATGGTATTTTTGATGCAGCACTGTCTAAAATTAGATTTTTGTGATGTCAAAATACTAAATCTATAGTTCCCTACAAATTAGGAACTCAAATTACTAATATTTACAAGCTAGAATATAAAATGAGAACCTTATATATTTTTGTTATTTTGCTGAAATATGACTTGTGTACTAAATCAAACACAGTGGCTCCCCCTTCAACTCTTTCCATTTTTTTGAAAAGGTCCTTTATATATTCTTACTACAGTATATGACTTGTGAATAACCAATCAACAGCTTAGAATATCTCCAGAGTGGTTTTCCAAGTCATTTTAATTTGTGAAAAGGCTACCACATTCTTTCAATCCATGTTTTCAAGAAGATAGTTTGTGCCTTTAGTCTGCTAGAAGTTTCATATTTTTTTTTAAATCTAAATACATCTTACTAAATTCAATGAATTATAGTGCAATTCTGTGGAATAAGTGTAGTTATTTATTATTTTTTTCGTTATTCAACTTTATGTATAAAACCTAAAAAAATTTTGTTTGATATCCTTCATGTGCAAAATTTTAAAAGGCTAGCAACCTATGTCCAGCAACAACTAAGTACAAAAGTTATAGTGAGAAGAGATAATTGCTTGCTTTACTTCTTGATTTATTGTTCTATATTTTAAGAAAAATAAGTTCAATAACTTATTTCTAAATAGCAATAATCTACATACATACACTACATGGCCAAAAGTATGTGAACACCTGACCATCACACCCACATGTGCTTGTTGAACTTCTCATTCCAAAACCATAGACATTAATATGGAGTTGGTCTCCCCTTTGCTGCTATAACAGCCTCCACTCTTCTGGGAAGGCTTCTCACTAGATTTTGGAACATGGCTGCAGGGATTCACTCCTATTCAGCCACAGAAGCATCAGTGAGGTTGGGCACTGATGTCGGGCGAGAAAAGCTAGGTCGCAGTTAGTATTCCAATTCATCCCAAAGATGTTTGATGGGGTTGACCATCTGTGCAGACCAGTAAAGTTCTTCCACACCAACATCGGCAAACCATGTCTTTATGGACCTTGCTTTGTGCATGGGGGCATTGTCATGCTGAAACAAAAAAGGGCCTTCCCCAAACTACTACCACAAAGTTGGAAGTACACAATTCTCTAGAATGTCATTGTATGCTGTAGCATTAAGATTTCCCTTCACTGCAACTAAATAGCCTACCTCAAACCATGAAAAACAGCCCCAGACCATTATTTCTCCTCCACAAAACTTTACAGTTGGAACAAGGCATTCAAGCAAGTAGTGTTCTCCTGGCACCTGCCAAACCTACACCCTTGTGCAAATTAATTAAAACAAATGGTCATTTTACAATACTTTCAGAATGGCAGCCGGTGTAGGCTCACTGGACCTGCTGATTTCCTTTAATAGTCATTTTTTCACACAAATGGCATCATTAGCTGTGTTTTGCAGTACAGTCAATATAGTTTTGGGATATATGATGAAATTTTGAGGAATATTACATCATTCGAAATTGTGTTAGAAGGGCAAGAAGACCAGTCAAAAAACAACTTCTTACCAACTCAATGAAGAAAAAACGGTATCAATGGGGTCTGACATACAAGAACTGGATGCAAGAACAATGGAGGAAGGTGTTATTCAGTGATGAGACTCGTTTTCGTACAGGGTCAAAGTCTGTATGTTCACAGATCTCCAGGTGAGAAACTTCAAGAACCTCACATCAATCAGTTCATGAAACATCCCTTGAAGAAGATGTTTTGGGGCTTTTTCAGCTACTGTGGCATCGGAGGCTTACATATCTTAGAAGGTATGATGCAAGGACCACAGAACATTGAAGTTTTGCAGAAAAGAGTCGTTCCAGAATTGAAAAAGAGATTTCCAGATGGATCTGGCATTTTTCAGCAAGATCTGGCTCCGTGCCACACATCGAAACTTGTGAAGAATTTTATGACTACAACGAGAATAAAGGTGCTGGACTGGCCTGGAAACTCTCCACACTTAAATCCTATTGAAAATCTTTGGGCGATTTGTAAAGAAAGACTTCTGGAAAAAGACTGTACTATAAAAGATAAGCTAATTGAGGCCATAATTGAGGTGTGGTACCACGATCCAAAAATTAATAAAGATTGCAGTCAACTCGTGGACTCGATGCCAAAGCAGATTAATGATCTTCTGAAAAATAAAGGTGGTCATATCATGTTTTAATTTGTGAGTAATTTTTTAATTCTGAGAAATAAAATTCAAAAAATTGAAAAAATCATAATTTTCCTTCTTGTTTCAATTAATTTGCACAAGAGTGTAGATTCATCCTTCAGACTGCCAGATAATGAAGTGTGATTCATCATTCCAGAGATTGAGTTGCTACTGTTCCAGAGTAAAATGGCAGTGTGCTTTACACCACTCCAGCCAACACTTGACATTGCACATGGTGATTTTAGGATTGTGTGCACCTGCTCACCATGCACACCCCTTCCATGAAACTCCCGACAAATAGTGCTTGAGCTGACATTGCTTCCAAAGGCAGTTTATAACTCGGTAGTTGCAACTATGGGCAAATGATTTTTATGCACTAAGTGCTTCAGCACTTGGCTGTCCCATTCTGTGAGCTTGTGTGGCATACCACTTCATGGCTGAGTTGTTATTGCTCCTAAATATTTCCCTTCACAATAACAGCACTTACAGTTGACATGGGCAGCTCTAGCAGGGCAGAAATTTGATGAACTGACTTGTTGGAAAGGTGGCATTCTATGACAGTGCCACGTTGAAAGTCACTGAGCTCTTCAGTAGACCCATTCTACTACCATTGTTTGCCTATGAAGATTGTATGGCTGTATGCTTGAGTTTATGCACCTGTTAGCAATGGGTGTAGCTGAAATAGCTGAACCCACTAATTAGAAGAGGTGTCCACATACTTTTGGTCATGTAGTGTATATATAATGTATAATAATTGAAATGTGACTGTATATTACAAAATATTAGTTCAATAAAACACAGCCAAGATAGAAAAGGCTGAAGGTCAATTTTATATTACTGGATACATAATATGAATGCATGTACATCATGACAATGCAAGTTATGTAATGTTTAGCTAAGCACTGATGGAAAGACAATATAATAATAAATATACAGCACTATGTTACTTAAGCTGCTTAAACATTTTTATTTTTGTGTAATAATATGTAATAATTCTAGCACAAAAAGTATAATTTATATCAGTATTTCCTACTTGTTTTTATGATAGTTACAAGGTTGGTTAAGTAACATACTCCACATAGTTGTAGAAAATAACAAAATATAAAGTCTTACTGAAAACAAATATTTGAAATATATTTAGGAGGTTTTAGGGGTTAGGCAAATAATATTTGAGATTTTTGGGACAAAGAATAGTTTTTTTTTTAATCATAACATGAAATCACTTCACACTCTGTCTAGTAACTTTTCAGACTCAATTTTCACAAACAAAACATTAATAAAAATATTTCATTGAACAATCTGATTCTTTTTTATACAAAATATTCAATCTTTATAAAAAATCTACCAATTTTTGTGAAGATACACATACTGCATCAAAAGATATAGTGCAAATACTTAACACGTGCAAACGTATAAACAAACTTGTATATATTATAATGAGCCTATAACGAAAGGGTAAAATCAACATGCTCCAGAAATAAAGGGAGAATTTTCTGATCAAGAGATTAATATGTTATTCCAGTGTGATAATACTCACTGCCACAAAGTACGCACAATCCAGGAATCAGATATTAGTCTTATACCACTAAGAGCATCTAAAAAGAATACGTTATAAGGTCAGACTATGGCCTTTCAACTGTCTTAAACAAAATGTTAAGACTTTGCACAAACCACATGTCAAAACCTTGTTTGAAGCATTATACCAACTTACTCTCTTAATATAGTGGCCACTAAGATACTTCTTTCTCTATGACTACTTATCCTTATTTTGGTGATGTAAAAAAACTATGCTTATATAGTTACAACACAGCTACCTGTGATAAAATTTTGTGCATGGTCTACCTTTTTCTGATAAAACATCAACATTTTTGGTTTGAAACAATCACATTCCCCCATATCCTTAAATTATTAGCACTCTTGGGCATGCTGATCATGTTGGATTTTTAATCTCTTAAATTACAACTCCCCCCTTCTTTTAAACATTCTTCTTGTAAACCTGATAAGTATTTAACCTTTTTCAGTCACAACCATGTAAACAGTGATTTTGCAAGGTGAAAAAATAACTTCCATTTCCACATTCTTGTAACAATAAGCCCTCCATATAATTCATGTTGCAAACTGCCCCAGTGAAAATGTTGCTGATTAAAGAATCAAAACATCTGAAGTAAGATTAGGCTTAGAGAAATTAATGGGTTAAATACATATACTCAGGTTCTCAAGAACATGGCAGTCAATTAGGAGATGCTAGTTTTAAGAGAATATGGAAGGAAAGATTTGTTCAAGCATAATATGACCATCTTCAAAATGTTATTATTTTAAGTATATTAACTGCACTTCCACTGTATATATTTGTTTCTCTTACCGTTTGTTTAAAACCTACAGCAGTGTGCTGTGGAGCTTTCCTGATTGCTTGCAAAAGGTTTTTATGAGCTTCTGAGTACTCCAGCTGGATGGCTTTAATACATCCTGAAAAATTACTTCAAAATTAAGATGTATGAAACAAATTTTCCTCAAAATGTACCAACATTTTGGTTTTGTATACTTTAAATGTATTAAGTCTTTAAAAATCTATGGAAAAAACTTTATGTTTTTTTTTTTTTTAAAAAACAGAATTCTTGTAGTTGAAAATATTCTGAACACAAAAACCTTTTTAACAGAGACTACAGTGAAATGAGAAAGACCATCACAAACTCTATATGTAGCTAAATCATATCAAACACAAGTTACTCAATCTTCTACAGACAACTTCTAAATACTGATGAACCATTTTTGCTTTCCTTACAGATTTTATTTACAAAACATAGAAAATATTCTATTAATGGGTAAAATTATGGACCTCTATACATAACAAAATTTTTAAATTAAAAATATTCTTTTCAACAATATTTCAAAAGTTAATATTAATTTAAAAAAAAATTGAATTACCTACCACCTAAAAATCACTGTTACAGCAACTTCGATAAATACTGCTGGGAAATACTGTCGACAAATTTAATAATTGTGATTTATGTATAAATATCTACTTTTTTCAGTAGCAGTAATATCACAAACAAAGCATTGCCTTTTTAAATGTATCCCATATTAAAAATAACAAGTACTGCAACCTTTTATAGAACATAGCAGGGGTTTTGCTAAGGAAAATATGTGAAAAATAAAGTGTTTACCAAATTTCTAAATAACTGATCTATTAAAACTGTTACATGCCAAGACAACATCTGAGAAATCATAGCAAGTAAAAAGAAAAAAAATGCAATAATTATTTACAAATAATATCTTATTAATCCAACTTAAGTCAGTTTGATTGTTGGATTTTCTTTGTGAGAACCTGTTTATTCAAAAATGACTTTCTCAGAAAATACATGTTAATTACGAGTGAGAAATTTGACAATTTTTTAAATTCACTGAAATTATGCAGTACTGAAAGTCGAGTTGTCAATAGAGTATTCATTAATAACAGTCACTGCATAATCAGTAAGTTTACATACACTGTTTCTAGTTGCCATTCACATTTATTACAGCTAAAATATAATCCACTCTTAAAACTTGTGATACAGGCTGCTGAAAGGATATTGTTTTCTATTGGTCAATTGTACCTACACAGTTCTTATGTGGGTATATTTTGACTTACTATTCTTATGATAAGTTCAGAAAGTTGTTGCAAAATTCTTTAGAAAGAACATCTTTTACAAGCATTAAGAGTAAAGCTAATACAGTGAATATCCTTCAGTCATTATACTTCTGAACTTCAATAACACTAACTGTCAACTCTGATTTAGTTAATAGCCATTTTATAGCACAAAGCAATGAGGGCAATCTGCACCAAACAACTGGTAAAAATTTCAAAAGTAAGAGTATAAACTGTAAAAAGATAAAGTTAAAAATTAAACAAAGTTTAAAAATCAGTTAAAATAGATTTAAATAAAATTAAAAAGACTTAAAACATGTAAAAATATAACAACACAGTCAAGTTGGGCAATGTCACCATTGCCAATGACACTATATAATGTCAGGGGTAAACCCATAAAAAGTGTATGTCAAAAATTGTGCCCCTGCTCACATTCATAATAACAGCACAACAGTAAAACATAGGCTACTGTAACTTGAGTGTTACAAAAGCTCAGTCTGATTTATAACTGAAAAATGGCCACAACATAAAACGTCTTTCACACATCATAACTTTATTACTTTAAAAAAAAGACTCACCAAGATAGTATAAAAACCTTGCCCATTCATTATTGGAGGCTACGTCTGGAAACACAGATTTAGATACTAGTTTGGCTGCTTGTTCATAAAGGTTGTAATGAAGATAATTTCTCAGCAAACAGTTCAGCAAAACTGCCTGCCCTTCATAATCATTTCTTAAAGTTGCTGTTCTAAGACGGCTATGTAAAAAGCTATGTAAAATAAGAAGAACCGAAATGAGGTAATTTCTATTAAATCTAAGAATTAATTAGATGAATTTTTAATTATCTTTCTAACCGAATAAATTTTTTCTTTAATCTGAAATAAACAGCATTCCTTCTTGTTTAGGTACATAATTTTACGCACTTGAAAAAATCACAATCTAATGCTATCATGACCATAACATTTGTTGTATCAAATACGTAATAATTATATATATGTATGTTTATTACTGCAATAATATATATCACTAGTTTTAATAAAGATAAATTAAACATAAAACAAGCAACATTACCTTCTTATGTCTTTAAGGTGGTCAGCGAGTTCATAACAGCGTGAGTGGTAGAAATAGCATTTTGAAGCAAGTAAGTCCAAGGAACGCCTGTTGTTGCCTTGTACTTTCTGCATTAGTAGATTTGAGCATTTAACAGCCTAAAGGAAAATAAAATACACAATACAAATTACAAGCTTGAATGCACTACATCACAACTTTTACATCCTACATAAAAGTTCAGTGGAAAAAGTCAAACTACAGATGCCTTTATGACAGGTAAGCTCATCAGAGCTCCCATGCTATTACCATATTTTAATCATTATTTTAAAATTCTATGAAAAACTACAGGAAAATAAACATCCCAAATTCTTTCATTTTCACACCAGCAATGAAAATAAACATTCTATACATTTTTTTCACACTAGCAATGAAAAAAAACATTTATACATTTTCATTTTCACACTAGCAATGAAAAACTAACTCAAAATTATTTTTTTGTGACAATACCGATAAAAAAATAAATATTCTAAGTCTAAGAATTGGAAAATTTCAAGGAACATTTATGAAATAATAGGTTTTAGTAAAAATGAAAGAACTATCTTGTGCTATCAAATTGTGCATTTCTTTATTATTTTTATTATTACTGTTACTACTATTGTAAACATGATCCATGTTAACCAGTAGTATAAAGAAACACACATTAGATTAATAAAGCAGTGTATGCATTTTACTTTTTTACAGTAATGTTTATAATATTTCATAAGTTGAATATAATTGCCAATTAATTGCACATTATGTCAAAATTTTTTACTTATTTATTTTTGTATAAGAATTGATAAAAACAGAATTAAGGTAAAAAATATTAGTAATGAATGTGCCAATCTGATGATGCAGTGGTTTATAAAAAAAAAGTCTGTAGAGGAAATGTTTTCCAATAATTTTTGGGTGGATAAATAACAAGGTGATCATGTTATATTACTGATAAGAAATTTCATTTCAAACTATCTCTTTTTTTTCAAATAATAAAAATGTTAGTAATAAAATTAGAGAAAAATAAATATAATTTCTCTTTAACTCTGTCAGAAATTCAAAAAGGCAGTCAGTGTTCAAGTGATGTTATCTTATTTTCTACAAAATTCTGAATAAACAGAAACTCATTTCAAAAGTTATGGAAATTTTTAAACTTCAAAGAATGTGTAATAACTTAAGAGTATCTCTTACTTATAAAAGTTTAAATAAAAACACAATCATGATTTATTTTTTTATTTCATACTATCTTAGATTGTACTGATTAAAAAACAAACAGTTAAAGAAAACTTTATCATTGTGAGTGTTTTAAAGTAATTACATTTTATTTTTCTCGGGAAGACAATGATGGCTAAGCCTAATCTGACAATTTCATTTTTCATAATTTTAATCTGTCAAATAATTTTTTCTAAGGTTTTCTTAAATGCAATAAATTCTGTCTCCAACACTGTTCATAACCTGGAAAATCCTTGAAACAAAAAAGTTGTTCATTGCGACTGACAGGGATTAGCTAGATTTGACAAGATGTTACATACAAGTTTGATTTTAAAACTGTTAAGAGCCATTTCTTTTATTTTTGCTGCTCTGAGCTATAACTAATTTGTTTATAATAATGATATATACAAAGGTTGTCAAAAATGTTTGTGGCCTGACCTAAAAATAAATGGAATATATGATTTTTTCTGATAAACATTAAATTTGAACCTTTTTATGATTAAACAACACATAACATATAACTTAAGTTTATTTTATCTGTTATTGAGTTTTGAAGGAAAGAAATTGGTCAGTGTTAACTTCATGGAGAAATTCATGCTGTGATCAAATATTTCATTTAAAAAAAGTGACACTACGAGAAATTCACCAGGACATCAAAGCAACATTAGGAGTATGTGTTCTGGTACATTCAACAATAAAAAAAGTAGTGTGCTGAGTTTAAGTATGACAGAGAATCATGTGAAGATGATCCAAGGTCAGGTCAGCCCTTGACAATGCCCACAACAGAAACTGCATATGAAGTTCATAATATAGTTATACGTGGTAAAACAATTACCATTACAAAGATGATACAGGAAGTGGAAATTGGTGAAAATACTGTGGTAAAGATTTTGAATAACAATTTGTGCCTGAGTAAGGTCAGTACAAGCTGGGTTCCAAATATGTTGTCACATTAGCAAAAATAAATTTGAGTTGTTGAGAGTTGTTTACTCAAAAGATTTCAATAGATTCATAACTATGGATGACAAGCATGTTACCACCATGACCTAGAGACAAAAATACAAAGTTTGCATTGGAAGCACTCATGTTCACCCACTACAAAGAAGTTCAAGTCACAACTCTCTGCTGGAAAGGTTATGGCATTAATATATTGGGATGAGTTTTTTTACCAGATGATTCTTTGAAAAGGGGTCAAACCATTAAAAGAGATAACTATGCATCCATAAAAAGCAATTTACATCAAAAAATGATGTAAAAAATAGGGATTATTCAAATAAATGTGCTGTTTCTTAAGGACATTGCTCAATTTACTTTGAATGTTATTCATGATACAAGCTTTGAATTACTCAATTGACCTGTTTACTCAACAGATTTAGCTCCAAGTAACTTTTTTTCTTCACCAACTTTAATAAATATCAGAACATATCAAAGTTTATCTTGAGATATGATGATCTTGTACATATCACCCATTCATGGATGAAAGACCGAAAAGAATTATTTCAGAAGAGCCTGAGAGTATTTCACTGCAAGCACAACTATATAGACTCTGGAGGAAACTGTGTTGAGAGATAAATCATAGTTGAATCCACATCTTTTCAGATGTACCTCATATCATCTCCAATTGTGTTTACAAGGAACAATGTAATTTGCAAAACAGATTTTATGGCAAATATGTCCAAATACTTGAAAATACTGCTACCAAAATGAGTAGAACTGTTAATTTTTTCTCCACATAAAGTTATTTTAACTCTGCCTTATTGAGGTCACTTTAGGTTCTTATGTGGTCAACATTGATTAATCCAAAATACTATACTATTATAATGGAAGTTTCTTTCATGTAAAAACTACTGAAAATTTGGTTACCATGTTATACAATGTCCAATGTGCCAGGTTTTTTACATCTATCCATTTGCATAATAAATAAAATGACTTATTACTACTTGTTTCCCTTTGTGAGTAAAAAAATCGCTTAAGCAACTGGACAATTATAAATACAACACTTACAAAATTATAAAACAATATTGAAACATTCTAGAATAAACCTTCTGGAAAAATGTGCATATTATCATCACAACATTTCACTTATAAATAAATATATCTTTTGTTGTTTCTGAATATTCAATAATAATAAAACTTAATATATAGCTTGAGATATTCATTATTCCAATTATTCTTGTATGTGTATGCTGTTCAAGCATTAAGCACTGTAGGTAGCACATTACATTTTGCATGTTAAGTAAATTAATCTAATGTTGAACCAGAAATTAACTAGTTTGACATAATATGTTAACCAGTATGTGCATTATAGTTTAAAATAAAATTTTTATAAAACATGTTTAAAATATGCCAATTTTAAAAGCTGACACATTTCATTTGGTGATACTATACGAATGTGTAAAATACAAGCACTACCCTAAAAATTTGAATATGATCAGAAACATTTAGTGTTGGAATTTACCAGATAGGAAGATAATTATTTTATTATTTTGTATTCATGTTTAAGCAATATATATTTCAAGTGCTACATGACTGTCTTAGAATTATAATGGTAATGACACAGTAATTTCAAAAATTGTTTAACAGACAAAGTACAGTGATAAAAGCTGTTGCCTCATGAGTTTAGAAAACTAGCCATCCCTACACCATATGTTTATATTTACGTCAAAATTAAAAATTACAAACTTTAACATAGATTTGACCTTCGTGAAAATAAGAGCAACTGTGTACAACTATTCACAATTATAAACAAACATTACCAAACAAGATGACAAACTTAAATACTGAACAAAACATAATTTTTTAACTTTGTCAACTGACAGTGTCTCATTTAAAGTTTAACACTGTACAAGAGTTTATCAAATGACTACTTTGACATTACTATTCATGTCTACTTGTAGAAGTAAATTTTAACAAATTCCAAAAATTCTAAACACTTTCTGATATCCAAAATCATTTTATTACATATATGACAACATATACCTGATCAATTCGCTGCAAGTCAATCAAGTGTAACAAGACGAGCAAGTGGAAGTACACATCCAATTCAGGAAGCAGTGGCAACTGAGCTGCTTTTCCAGTACGAGCCTTAAAAGTAATGGCTTGCCCCTCAGTGTCCATAGGCTTGAAAAAAGTATGTAAAACATTTAGGAAAAATTTAAAATAAAGTTCTGAAATTCTTCTATCTTATTATGAACATGGAGCAATATGCGAGATTGTTTGTTTGTTTTGGAATTTCGCACAAAGCTACTCGAGGGCTATCTGTGCTAGCCGTCCCTAATTTAGCAGTGTAAGACTAGAGGGAAGGCAGCTAGTAATCACCACCCACCGCCAACTCTTGGGCTACTCTTTTACCAACGAATAGTGGGATTGACCGTCACATTATATCGCCCCCACGGCTAGAAGGGCAAACATGTTTGGCGCGACTTGGGCGCGAACCCACGACCCTCGGATTACGAAGTGCATGCCTTAACGCGCTAGGCCAAAATATGCGAGATATTCAGTTTGCTACGTTGACAACAAATATCACACAATAAGTTGCAAGAGTTAAGTTGGAGAGACTATCATACGAAAAATAAAAAATACTAACTGTGTAGAACATTCTAACAACAAAACACTTAAACTGATGTTCTTTCAAAATGAAACATTACACATATTAATGTTTAATTTTAGTGATACTATATAAATGTGTAAAATATAAAAGCTGCCCTAAAAATCTGAATCTGATCAGAAAAATGGGGATTACTTAATTTATGTAGTTGCTTTCCTGGCACGAGCAATGCTGAAATACACAGAATAAAGTGTACAAAATGTATGGCCTTTACTTATTTTGAAAGTGAACAAAAAGTTAAAACAATATAAAAACAAAACTTGGCCAAGCGTGTTAAGGCGTGCAACTAGTAATCTGAGGGTCGCGGGTTTGCATCCCCTTTGTGCCAAACATGCTCGTCCTTTAAGCCGTGGGGGCATTACATAATGTGACGGTCAATCCCACTATTTGTTGGTAAAAGAGTAGCCCAAGAGTTGGCGGTGGGTGGTGATGACTAGCTGCCATCCCTCTAGTCTAACACTGCTAAATTAGGGATGGCTAGCACAGATAGCCATTCAACTAGCTTTGTGAAAAATTCAAAAAACAAAACAAAACTTATCCATCTTTTGTTTACTTCATTGGTATCATTTAGCTATTAAACTTAACCCTCGTATTTGTTCTTTTGTAATACTTTCTTTTCTTTGTGTTCCTGAATTTTATGGTATTTTGGCATTACGATTGTGTCTTGATATACTATAGTTCCACATCAGGATACAATCTACTCTTATATTGTAACTATTATACTTTCCTCCTATTTCTCATTTTGAACATCATTTTACTTTACAGATATTTTTTTTGTACATCAGTTCTTTGCTATAAGGGTAACATTCTGATATATAACTTTTTTTCCTTGAGTTTTTTTCGATAAAAATTCTTGGCTAGATGGCTTACATTTTGGTATCTTTCCAATGTAAAACGAATATAGCTGTTCCAACATCTGATTGGCCAACATTCTACTCAGTGTTAGCAAAGCTTAAGAGCACAGTTGCAGAAGAACAAACACTTAAATAACTATGATACTGACAGTGTTATTACTTTATTTCACCATACATCAAAGCTACCACTGTTTTTTTTGTGAAGTTTGCACAAGATAAAAAAATAAAACTCAGAATTTGAAGGATGTGATGCTAAAGTGTGATCTAATGTTACAAAATGGAATGATTCCATGAGAACAGACATGGTTAGCATCATTGTATACATTTATATTACAAACAATGTGAATAAATTCAATAATTAAAGTTTCCATTTTTAATATGTATATACACATATACAAATTTATAAACAAATATTTTTATTCAACAACATATACAACTTGTAGTTTGTTTTCCACTGTAAGTCCTAAAATACTCATCTGAGAAAAACAAATCTCTTACTTCATCAACAAATGTCAACAAGCTATCTCGCTGCTCGACAGAATGGGTATAGAAACCACAGATGATCTTCCTTAGAACTTTAGCATTTAATTTTTTTCTTGTTGTCACTAAAGCACGAAGTACTCGAAATATGAAGCGAGGTTCCTTGGAGCTGACTGACTTTTCAATATGCCGAGCATGTTCCTTTAGGTCTACAAAAACAAAGTTTAAAGCTAAATATTTAGATCAACAACACAGATAAAGTGCTTTGGAAAGAAAACTAATATTCACTGTGTTCAAGAAGAGATAGAAAAAGTAATCACAAGTAAACAACAATAAAAGTTTAGATAAAAACACAAAACAGATACTTCCAAGAGGAGTTTTTCTTAACAAGACATGTTACTGTGAAATATAAATCATTACATGTCAGAGTGAGAAATAAATTTAATAACATACAACTGTTCTTTCTATCTATCTTTTTGGTACCCCTCAGCAGCTTAGCAGTCAGCTTTAATTTTATGTTTATAAATAAATATTGTCATAAAGAATAACCAACAATTCTAAATTAGGACTAAATTGATTAAAATCATAAAAGTGATCAACTAATCAAAATCAGTGTTTCAGTTTATTACAGATATACAGGTAATCAAAATAATATCACAGTGGTTTCACATTATTATTTCCAATTAATTCAAAGTTGTTCAGTTAATTGAGGAAAATAACCAACTAATCAAAATTAATGTTTCCATTTATTATTTTTTATTATTTCAACTATCCACATCTTGTGAGAATAATTGGTTAGTTGAACATAATGGATAAATGAACCTGAATATAAACCAAGTAGGAAAATTTCATTAACTTCCCAACTCAAGGAGGAGGAACTACCTCACTAAGATACAGATATCCATGTAGGAAAATGAATTCTGTGAATAACTTTGCATAAATTATATTTATCATTAACCTAACAGCCAAAACCCAATCCAATGATAATCTGTTGTCATTCACCTCTGAACAAAGCTCAATCTCTCATATTTTGGTTGTAGATATAAAAATTCCTCTTACACCATGTCTTTTGACTGGTATAAAGTCCAAACAACTTCAAAGAAAGAGGCATATCTTTCCTACTTCCAACAGAATGACAATTACTTTTGGTCTAATATGACAATATAAAATATCTTCAGAAAGTGTTCAAAAGAAAATACAAAAATAATCATATTAGATTATAAAAGCTAAAATGTTTTTTTTTCAGCTACTGCTAATTAAAAAAATATAGTAAATATCAAAATCTAAGTAGAAACTAGATGGATATGAATATCAAAATCCAAGTAGAAACTAGATGGATATGAATATCAAAATCCAAGTAGAAACAAGATGGATATGAATATCAAAATCCAAGTAGAAACTAGATGGATATGAATATCAAAATCTAAGTAGAAACTATATGGATATGAATATCAAAATCTATGTAAAACCTAGATGGATACAATCCTGTTCCTAACTTTTCATAACATTTTAATTTTCACAATCAGTTGATACTTTCTTCTGCACTTTTTGTATTGTGCTCTGTTTTAATATTTCATATTTTTTCCAACATCTGCTACTGCCACATCAAATGGTCTGAACATACTACATAATTCTTCTCATGGATGAAATAGAATAAAAAGCATCAGTTTCTTCCAAGTAAATACTTATATACCAACTTTTTCTTGAAAGATTGATGATAAAATTCTAAAGGTTACATTTAAGTCTTATCAATCAAAGTAAGTCACAAATTTTGGAGAATGTTATCATTATTGTTTAAGATTGACCAAATACAAAAAAAAAATACTGCCAAAATACAGTGCAAGTGAGAAGAAACTTTCACATTTTTCATGTACGTTTAAACCAAATTTATGGCATTTAGTAGATACGAAATTGTTTGTTTGTTTGTTCTGAATTTTGTGCAAAGCTACGTGGGGAATATCTGCACTAGCCGTCCCTAATTTAGCAATGTAAAACTAGAGGGAAGGCAGCTAGTCATCACCACCCACCACCAACTCATGGGCTACTCTTTTACTAATGAATAGCGGGATTGATCATAACATTATAACACCCCCACAGCTGAAAGGGTGAAAATGTTTGGTACGACGGAGATTCAAACCCCTGACCCTCGGATTATGAGTTGAATGCCTTAATCCACTTGGTCATGCTGGGCCTAAATATGAAATGCATGCCACAAATGGTAAGCTGGACAGAACTGTGTGATTTAATTGACTAACTTATTACCTACGAGCAGCAATCACATCATACAGTTCATGAAAACTGTTTGATTAAGACAAATTATAATTAAATCTATTGATCAAATTTAGTGATTCTGATTATTATAGTATTAAATTATTCCAGTAACTCATTAATTGTAATTACAATTAAATGAATTGTCAGAAAAAAATTAACTAATCAAAATTAGGGCTTCTAAATATTCCAACTATCCAAGTAATCAAAATATTCCAATTACATTTATTACTAATAAAACAACATAATGTGCTCTACCTATTGTAGCCTTGTAATTTGTTGTGTTTTTACATTTCAAGTTAATTAAGCTTTGATGATTCAGAAAGGAAACTTCATAATTTGAGGGTCTTGGGTGCAATATTCATTGCCACCAGAATTTCCACCATCTTTAGTACAAGCTACAAAAGTTATTGTTACCATAACTAATTTTGAAGTTTAACTACATGGAATATAACTGCCTGGTGTCACTGCACATTTTTTGTTTTAAAGCTCTGAAACCCATTTCACAGGTACAGCAAGGCTTGTTTATGAGAAGTTATGCTGCATATAGATGTTAATAACCTATGTTTGTATTTTCTCACAAAAAACTGTTACTTCCCTCTCAGCTGGGTAGTATATCAGAAAATAAGCTTCTAATTATAAACAAAAGTTTACCTTTCATATGTCTTCATTATTTTAATGTCTGGTAATTATTTCTATGGGTTTCTATTACACAGTGAAAACAGAAGCCCTCCCCTTAAACTCATTTCCACTAAAATGTTTTGAAAGTTTGAGCCAGAGCAGATTTAAAATACATTAAAAGTTACAGTTGTGTTTTTATTTAATTTGGCAACAACATCTGTTCAATAAGAAAAGGTTAGCTGCGATAATAAAACCAAAAGAAATGTGCTAAACATGGGATTTATTTTTCTGACTTTTAAAACACCTTCAGCATGAAATGAGCTCTATCTAAAAACCTTCAAGAGCACACTTCCTGAATGCCAATGAAGAAACACTATTGTAAACATTCCTCTTCTAACCATTCTTTGGACCAGTGTCACAATAAGTGTAAAAAGGCATGAAGTGAACAGAAGTTATATTAAATCAAGTGTGGTTTTGGTTTATGAACTTCTAGATAAAGTTAAAGCAATAACATATACTTAACTCAAATTGCTTCCTCTAGACTAATGATAAGAGGATATTTATTATGTAGAGGTAACTGATTGTTACCGGTAGGTTACAACATTATATACTGTACAGATGACAGCTGCTTCCCTGTTAGTTTCTGTACTGAATTGAAAAACAAAGTTGGATTACTTCTTGGTACAGTACTTCTATTTCATTCACCATCTCTGATAACAAATGCAATGTAAGAGTTTTGTCTTTGATTGACCACATTTTGATTTTTTTGGTCTGATAAGGTTAGTAATGGTGCATTTGATACTAGCAATACTAAACAAACACTTTAGTTAACTTTATGAAGCAGTTTGCCTGACAATGAAAAGTGCCAGAAAATTGGATTTCTTTAGGTTTTTGCTTTTTAGTCACGTGGAGTTCAAAGGATAAATTTATTGGAACTGATCATTTACGGATCAGGAGTAATCTCAATAGGCCAAATGACCAGCTTTACTTTGAATATTCTTAAGAATCTGATAAAGTTTCATAGATTTAATACATATCAAATATAAAGTTGTTAAATGTACCAGATGAATACAAACACCTTTCACTAATATTTGGAAATGAACCCATATATTCTTTCCAGGATTATAAAAACTGTAATAAAACACATATTGAATTACTCAGAGCTTGAAAACATGACTTTCTCCTCTTCCATGGTTAGTGGCTTTGGTGTAGATTAGATAAATGAACAAGAAACTACATATTTGTATAACCTTCACAATAGAAACTGTGATGAACTTTCAAAACATCTTGGTTTATACCTTAGAAAATTCATATTTTTCAGCCATACATTTCATTAACCTGGTCATTACATTAATCACCTTACTAAAATGTAGCCAAAAAAAACACAACATTAAATGTTAAACATAGAACCAATTATGTATTGACCTTCTATCGTCAAAATATCTGTGTCTTGTTTTACATTCTCTCCTTCAGCACTAGAATTGCCAGGTTGTTGGTCTTCAGCATTTTTCATTTCAACATCAGTTCCTTGTTGGATAATCATAATTTAAACTTCAGTCTATCTGAAAATACAGTTACTGGTTTCATTATTTTATTCATACATATAAACTTAGAGAAAATAACAAAATTAATCTGAATATATACTTTACTAAATGCATTTCTGACTAACCACATTTTTTGTACATTATTTTTACTGTTTATTTGTAAAAATAAAACAAAATCAAAATACTGAAAAGGATTTCTCTTAATAATTCCAAAAGGCTGACTTATAAATGTTTTGGAACTTTAAAAAAAATTTTACAAAAATGTAAGAGCAATATTCATGTTTTAAATGTATAATCTCTCATACTTAATTTGTGGAGATAAGCTTATTTTCTTAAGAACAAAGAACCTGAGATGGCAAATACTACTGTCCAAGGGTTTTTTATAATTTTTAAAGTATCTAATTCACTTATAAATATATTTAAATAGAGGTGGACATTCTTACAGACAAAAAGTTAAGCTTTCTTCTGGTTTAACTTTTGTTTTTGAAACTGGACTGCAAACAATGGTAAAATGTCATTCTTTGTTCAAATTTGAAGTGACATTACAATAACACATTCATGTTTCAACTTTATGATGGCCATTAAATCATTCTGATGCAAAATATAAAATTTTCACATGCCTTTTTAAAGATGTTAGATGTTGTCTGTCAAGTACTCTATGATACATAACTGTATTTATATATCCTCCATTATCAAATATCAAGTGGACCATCTTACAGCATGATGCTGTTTTGAATATTAGACAGTTTTGTTCTATTATCTATCAAGTTATACCATGGATGAAGACCATCATTTATACAAATGTTGACCATACTGATAAAGACATTCTTTTCCTTCAGAGTCTCATATGTACACCCCAAAGACTTTTGCACTATAACATTGATGCGTGCCCATGTCAAGAAACTGTGAAAAAAAAACCTATTTATAGAAGATGGACAAGTTTTCTATTAGAATGTATACAAATCTCAAAAGATGAGGTAGTAACAAATGTTTGAAGTTATAGTTTCTGGCATATGTTTAAGGCTGTGTTTTCATGATAAGACAGGGTATCTGCCAACTCTCCCTTCTAGAAGATTCAACACTTTCAAAGCAAGACATAGTGGTAAGTTTTGTAAACCAGCATGCATACTCTTTATTATTAGTAATACTTCTCTTTCTATGATTGATTTATCAACTAGTCTGTTATAAAATTATTATAAATATAGTTTGTTTCTCATTAGCATGTTACATATCACTTTGTTAAATGAGCATTATGAAAATATTACTTAAAGAAGGTTTGAAGATTTTACATAGAGAGTCTGTAATTAAAGCTTAAAGAGTAGAAGTTTCATTGTTAATAAGTGGACTAAAGCTTAAACAAGGGTTGTAAAAATGTAGTACATGCACAGGATTAAAAAAAAAAACATTACTATTGGAACTTTCTGCAGGCTTAGTGATAAAGGTCACTGACACTTAGACAAGTATTTTCAAGGTAAGAAAATTCCTGAGGACAAGACAAAAAATGTGATCCCTTGTTTTTTCTTTCTTAATTGATTTAGAAAGGATCACACAAATTAATAGTGTAAAGCTTATTCACTTAAAAACAAGTCACAACTTATTTTTACTAAGTGAAACTTTCATTCAGAAATGGCATTGTGTTATTCTGAAATAATATTATAATACTAACACTGCAATGTTAAAATATGCCAGGATAACACAGGTAAAAAACAAAAATATGGTAACTATATTTCTTCTAATTTTTGATAAACGTGTGAAGCTCTACCAGTTAAATTAAATACACTCTTGAACACCTTAAGTTATTCTCACCATTATTTAACAATTACAGTAATGTACCTATTACACTTTATACTATCACAGTAAGAATAAATCACATAAAATGTGAATCACGATTTATCCCTTTAAAATACTGAACTATATTCTTCTATAAATGATTTCCTCTACTAAAACTATTACAAAGTTCGCAATGTATTCTATTCAAACATTTTACGTGTAATGAATTAACGTTATTTTCAGAAGAGGGCACGATATGAAAAACAGTAACAGTATATACTATGCAGTTTATATTCTTCAAAATTATTGAATGGTTAATTTCAAGAATTCATTATTGATATTAATAATGTATACCATGAAGCATAAAGTGAACATCACTCTACATGTTATTTACAACTCGTCACTTAGATATTCATAACTGTTTTAAAATTAAATATGTAGAAATGAATAATCAAAACTTTAAAATTTTTTCTTCGCTTTAAGGTTTTGCCTTCTTTACGAAGTGTAATATAAATTATAATGCCATATTAATTGCATTGTCCTGCAGTAAAAATACTAAAATGACTAAACACTCACAATAGAAACCAACTTTTACATCGTGAATACTCACATAAATTGTAGTTTAATTAATCACAGTACAAAATTAAATGTTATACTAATTTCACACAACTAAATACTCACCTGAAGATTTTAAACTTTTTGATAAATCACACCGTACAGAACACAATTACAATATCAAACAGTATTTACAGTAAGTTAGGCCTAATTATAGATAAAAGGTTTCTCTCATAACAAGTTCATATGTGCATCGTCATACATAACCTGTAGGTGGAGTCAATTACTAAAAGGAAAAAAAAAAAATCTTAACTGCGATTAGGAGTCATAATAATTCCTGATTACAGAAAACTATAACTTTAAAAAAAAAAAACAGTATAAAATCACGTAGAATCTTAGTTATTGCTTATTTCCATTCAAAACAGCGAACTGCAATTCGATATTCATCCCGGCAAATGATATATATTCTTCATGCAAGTATTATTGTGAAAAAATAATAACTGATCTTAAAAACACAATTATTACGAATCAAACATTTTTTTTTCTACTTTTATAAAATAATTATAATAATCGAAAACCGGATATCAGTTATATTATAAAACAAAAAATATTCTTACGGTAATCACATAGATGCTACGTTTTAAACTTTGTAAATCGATACAGTAGTCGTACTGTAGTGATCACAGATACACCAATGCGCTTTGTTACAAAGCTTTTATGTTTGGGCACAATATTTCAATCAATTACTATAAATTGGAACTGTGGCAGAAGTTATTCAGAGACAGCCGTCACGTTTTAATATCAAAAACACTTTTACATCGGTGCACACTGAGTGATAGATTCAGAAAATATCGATATATATATGGAAGAATGGTTAAATTACTCAAGTTTGCAGATGATATTAAAGTCTTGGATGTTGCTAGCTGTGTAGAAGATGCAGCTGATTTGCAAATGAATTCAGATAATTTAGTTGTTTTGGAATTTCGCACAAAGCTACTCGAGGGCTATCTGTGCTAGCCGTCCCTAATTTAGCAGTGTAAGACTAGAGGGAAGGCAGCTAGTCATCACCACCCACCGCCAACTCTTGGGCTACTCTTTTACCAACGAATAGTGGGATTGACCGTCACATTATACACCCCCACGGCTGGGAGGGCGAGCATGTTTAGCGCGACGGGGGCGCGAACCCGCGACCCTCGGATTACGAGTCGCACGCCTTACGCGCTAGGCCATGCCGGGCCAGATAATTTAGTGATTTGGACTAATAAATAGCAAACGTATTTTAATTTAAATAAATGCTAGATAATGTATGTGAGTTAGCGTAATTTGAATTATAAGTATAATATGGATGGGAATAATCTTAACAGGGTCCTGAAAGAAAAAAATTTGGTGCAATACTTGATCAGTCTATAAAGTCAACTAAGCAATGTGCTATTAATAGTGCTAGAGCAAATAGGATTTGGGGTTGTAACTAAAGAAATATTAAATCTAAATATAAAGACGTTATAATTTCATTGTATAAGTAGCTGGTTAGGCCATATTTAGAACATTGTGCTCAGTCTTGAGCTCCTCACCTTAGAAAAGACACTAAGTTAATGGAAAGGGTCCATAGAATGGGTACTAGATTGGTGTCTTGGATATAGGAGTTGTCATACGAAGAAAGGTTGAAATCTCTTAATTTGTTTTCTCTGGAAAAAAGAAGAGTTAGGGGGAATCTGACTAATGTGTTTAATATTGTAAAAGGAACTGATAGTGTTGATGCATCGTATCTTTTCATACTTAACAATAAGAATATTAGGACCAGGGGACATAAATAAAAATTTTGTCAGAGTAGAAGTAATTTTTAGCTAAGGCAGCTGTATTTTTCTAACAGGATGGTTAACCTTTGGAATTGGTTGCCTTCACTATAATACTTGTAGAAGCAATACATTTAAGTACGTTTAAGATAAACCTTGATAATTATCTGAATTATAAGGGCTGGATTTTACATTTTTAAACGTACTTATTAATAGTTTCAGCTTAGTTTAAAGGATGGAAAATCCGAGATGGACCAATAGGTCATGTTCTATGTTATGTTATGAGAAAGCTAAAAAGAGATATATTAATATGTGCCTCAGATTTTCTTGAAGTAGTAGGGAAAATATTGAGGTGTAGTACACAGAAGCATATCTGGTGATTCTTATCTTTTTCATGTTAAAAACCATATTTGTAATGTATAACGCTTCTTTGTTGGAGGGAGATACGAGGTGTAATGGCGATGCTAAGATTGAAAAGCTTAATAACGCGGGCCTAGAATACGTAGGAAGTTCTAAGTGATTTTGATGTCATACTTTTAGTAACTTTGAGGTTCAACGAAGATAGATAGAAAATTATTCAATGTGTTTTAATTTCATCCAGTGTTTTGTTTGTTTGTTTTTGTACTTCGCGCAAAGCTACTCGAGGGCTATCTGTGCTAGCCTTCCCTAATTTAGAAGTGTAAGACTAGAGGGAAGGCAGCTAGTCATCACCACCTACCGCCAACTCTTTGGCTACTCTTCTACCAAAGAATAGTTGGATTGAACGCCATATTACAACGCCCCTACGGCTGAAAGGGCGAGCATGTTTGATGTGGCGGGAATTCGAGCTTGCGACTCTCAGATTACGAATCGAGCTCCCTAACCGCCTGCCCATGCTGGGCATTTTTTTAAGGGGAATATTGTTAGTCATTTCGATGCACGTAAAACCTAAAATAATTTTCCCTAAGTTGGAATTCAATATCCTGTCTCATTGGAAGTTAACTCGATATTGCAAGTAAGAGCGCAAGACTTAAAATAAAGGAACAAGATGGAGTGTATAGATACGAACAGAAAAGACGAAGGCTCAAACAGGAATATTATGCCCGTTTATACAGACATAACTTAACTTTAAAATAATTCACTGTAAAATAATTCAAAGTAATGCACCGTAAACATATCACAAAGCTAAAACAAATCAAAAGGAAGTCGCCCTTGAAATTAAAGTGAAGAAATTACAGAAAGACGAGTCTTTGATTAGCTTGTTGGATTTGAGAATTTTACACTAAGTTATATACGAGTTATCTGTAATTTTGAACTAGCAGACTAGGGCAAGGGCAGCTATTTAACAGAATGCGAAGCACAACTATTACGATATGATTGTCTAAACGAATGATGTATGTATTTTTGCAGCAGTGTGCCACGAAGCATAAGCTTTCACATTCACATTCTGAGCATGCTAACAATGAAGTCACACTTAGCCTCATCTTCAGATTGTTAGTTATTCTGTAACAAAAGTCGTTTTTCTTTATAAACAACTACCAGAACGAAGCAACTTCTAACAATAGTTGCTTATTTTGTGTTCACTTTAATAATGACGTTCGTTTACTGATATTTCTTCTCTTTAGCATCAAAAATGACTAGTTAAAATTATGAATACAAATTTGGACTTTCAGTTGCTTTTAAAAACTTCTTTTAACTGTTTATTCTTCCCATTAGCACATTTGGGGCGTGTGCTTGAACTTTCGTTTGATTTTTTTTTGGATAAAGTTATGCGGTAACAGTATTTGACACTTACTGAGTTCTGATTTAATATGTATGAATACAAAGAGGTAAAGAAGCGATACTCTCAATGTTTTTATTAAAAACATTTTATTTTACTGTTGTTGAAAGTATTTCCCATTTTCCATCTCAGTTTAATTAAGTGTCTTCTGACTAATTAAGAATACCAAACTACATCTTTCTTCACAGTATTTTATAATGCCCCCAACCCAGTGGTACAGCGGTATGTCTGTGATCTTACAACTCTTGAATCGGGTTTCTATACTCATAATGGGCAGAGCACAGATATCCCACTGTTTAGCATTGTGTTCAACTTCAAACAGACAATTTTTTAAGAGGCAGAATATGAGTAAATTATCTGCGAGTCGAGGGATCAAAACCAGTGATGGAGCATGCTCGCCATTTCGATAGTGGAAGTGTTATGATAAAGCAGTCAATCTCACTATACGTTGGAAAAGAATGGTGCAAGAGTTGGCGACGGATCTTGTTGACTAGCAATATTTTTCTAATTTATCATTGCGTGATTAGAGAAGTATAGTGCAGGAAACCTTGAATAGTTTTGCGCGAAATTCAATAAACAAACAAACACATCAACGATAAAGAAACAACAACCTTGGTACAACAACGTAGAAACAACTCAAAAACCTTGCACTGTCCGGAGGTATAAACAACTTTTGCACAACACAAACCACATACAAGTTAATCCACGTGACAAGTCTTACTATATCTTACATTTAAAATCCTCGTAGTCTAATCTGACTTATCAAGGACAAAATCAGGTGTTTTTTCCTTTTGTTATTCTACCTCTTGTCACGCTACAAATATGAGTAACTTGCAAACGTTATCACGAATCAAGACATCCTTGAACTAAACATAGCGAGTCTAAATAACAAACATAAATGGACGTATGTGTAATAAAAACAAGTTATACTTCATTATAATTTCTGATTAAAAGCCAAAATATAAAACAATTAAACTAATGAGATGTTGAAATAAATAACTTGCAACCATATTAAGCTTAAAATTATTTATTTCTTCACAAACTTTAAACAGCCTTGAATTATTAGAAATGAGAATTTAGACCTACATTTAATTCAGAACAAAATATTGAATTGATCTCAAACCGCAGATGCGACTGCAGTTTTGATATTATTTTACAATTATCCGCGAAAAACTAAACGCAAAGTATACTCATTTCTGAATTTGAAGACAAATAATCAACAACATTTGTCACTAACTTTTGCGCTGCTTTTGCTTAACCGAATAGTAGGATTTTACTATAACCCATAACCTCAAAAAGTAGATCGAGATTTTTGTGACTACGGGATGTGAACCATGAGTCTTCAGATTCACATTTTGAGCCTTTTAACCTTTGTTTTACCTAGATCTTTTCGAGTGACAGAATTAAACCAAGAAAATCAGTCACGCTAAACTTTTTCGTTTATTATAGTTAGAAACAGACAATTATTTTGTTATAGGATAAGTTTGTGAACTGGACGTTTTATAAGTTTGTTCGTTTATAATTAAGCATAAAGCTTCACAATTGACTATCTGTGCTCTGCCCACCATGGGTATAGAAACACGGATTTTAGCGGTATGAGTCCGCAGACATAGCGCTAAAATCCGTGTTTCTATACCCATGGTGGGCAGAGCACAGATAGTCAACTGTGAAGCTTCACGCCCCATTGGGGGCATTTTACAAGAGAAAGTTTTAGTATGTGGCATTTCGACACTTGCAAAGCGTGAGAATAAAAGCACAAGCCAGGAAAAAGTATCTGAAGTTGAACAAACCTTATATTCAGTTTATTAATACCTATAATAAAAAGGTCCGTTGCAGAAGTAAGAAGAAAAATAATATTTAAATGTTAAATAAAATGAGAGTAGATACCATCGTTTTCCAGTAAAACAAATACTTCAAGACCAATTAAAATTATAAATTAAAAATTGTCCTGCTTTAAATTAAAAATTAAAAATGACAAAGCATACTTTTCACACAAGTTTTTATCTATTGTAAAGAATAAAATATTTATGTAAAAATGGCTGGATTGGGTTGAGAAAAAAATTTTTATGTAGAGGAGCGATGAACGTTTCAACCTTCTTCGGTCATCGTCAGGTTCACAAAGAAAGAAAGAGGTAACTGACCGATCGCTGACCACATATTTGAAGGGGGTTGTGTAACTGAGTGTAGGAATGTAGACGTTGTTCGCTCATAAAATTTTTTTCTCAACCCAAATCAGCCGTTTTTACATATATATTTTTCTCTACAAGTGGATTTTCTCGTCATCACTGAATAAGATATTTATTTATTTTGTCCATTGAGTTTCACCAGATTTAACTGGCATCATCGAGTGAAATAGAAAAAGGAACCACGTGAGAATCTATGACAATACTAATCTACAATCGTATGACTAAGCGATTGCAAAACAATTAATAAAGTAACTTGTCAATAAACTACCAAATTTTGAAATATATATTTAGAGTTTTTAAGCAATTTTTATACAACGCTAGAAACCGGGTTTAGATACCCGTGGCGGGCAGAGCACAGATAGACCATTGTGCTTAATTTTAAACAAATAAACAAACAAACGTTTAATGCTTTACGTTCTTGTGGAGAAACAATCGCTTTTTAGAGTCTAGGCTTGTCTAGAAAATGCGAAATTTGTGAACAGTTGGCATGAAAAACAAATAAAATTTGAGGAAAAGACAGAAGAGGCAACTGTAGGTTTCGGGAAGAGAGTAGTTTGGTTATTTAACGATAGATCTCGATTCATTATACTTTCATGAATTGTGTGAATTTTAACATAGTTCCTACCAATATTTATAACACTTTTTTGTTGTTCCTGCAGGCTTCATTTATTTTGCTTACTTATACAATATTTGTTTCAGGTTGTGAATCAATGGATAAAAGGAAACAAAATTATATTATTTCGTTATTTCAGCATATACATTAGTCAAAATTATTTCACACTTGTACTCTCTCTTATTTCAGTTACATAGATCAACACTATAATATATATTGACTGCTTCATTATTAAGTTTAAAAGAATTATCTCCTCAGTAATTTAAAATAAAAACAACCAGCTATTATTGCTGTTACAATTAGATGCCCCCTACCCTCAGTGACACAGTTAGTATACTCTAAAAACTTCTGAAAGTGTTTGAGTTACGGTATTCTTATGGAGTAATATCCAAAGCTGCCAAAAGTTTCCAAAATAGTGGGGTTAAGGCTGTTTAAAGCAATTAATAAATCGAACAACAAAGAAAAAATACATCATCGACTATTCCAAATAACATGCACAAAGGAGAAAATCACTCAGCTTATACTAATGTGTTAAATGCCCGGCATGACCAGGTGATTAAGGCTCTCGACTTCTAATTCGAGGGTCGCGGGTTCGAATCCTCCTCATACCAAACATGCTCGCCCTTTCAGACGTGGGAACGTCATAAAGTGACGTTCAATGTCACTATTCGCTGGTAAAAGAGTAGCTCAACAGTTGGCAGTGGGTGGTAATGATCCTCTGCCTTCCCTCTAGTCTTATTACACTGCTATATTAGGGACGGCTAGTGCAGATAATCCTCGTGTAGCTTTGCGCGAAATTCAAAAACAAACCAATGTGTAAAAACATTTGTGCCATCCCTTTGAGGTAACTTCGTTCCCCACATCCTAGGACGTGAACTCAGATATAATGCCATAATGATGCATGCATCTAACTGCTGCCGTATGAAACCGTTAACTAAAACAAATAGGTTTGTTTGTTTTTCGAATTTCGCGCAAAGCTACTCGAGGGCTATCTGCGCTAGCCATCCCTAGTTTAGCAGTGTAAGACTAGAGAGAAGACGGGGGTTTGGAATTTCGCACAAAGCTACTCGAGGGCTATCTGTGCTAGCTGTCCCTAATTTAGCAGTGTAAGACTAGAGAGAAGACAGCTAATCATCACTACCCACCGTCAACTCTTGAGTTACTCTTTTACCAACGAATAGTGTGATTGACCGTCACATTATAACGCCCCCACGGCTGAAAGGGCGACATGTTTGATGCGACCGGGATTCGAACCCGTGACCCTCAGATTACGAGTCGAAAACTCACCTGGCCATACTGGGCCAAAACAAATAGGTTAACAGGTTTGCGATTTTTGGACATGAGGTTGAAGAGAATGTCATAATTAGGTAAGTAAAAATGATTGTATTTGTTCATTTCATATGAACTACTTGTTTATGTCATTCATTTGCTTATCCGAATTATTTATTTATATTAATCTAAACTTTCTCATTGTTATAGATTTAAATAATGTTAAGTCTGTCGAAAACCAATGCTTGTTGTATCTTTGTATCTCAGAACGGCTGGTATGGGTATTAACACTTTTATTGGTAATCAGAGAACAACGTTTCGATCTTCAGGTTGTGTTGTTGTGCACTTGTCCCACGCGATATATTTGCAGTGAAATTTTCTAGATGGCTGCTTTATTGTTTGTAGTAGAGAATATTTCGAAATCATCTGATGGAAATGAAATTTTGTGGTCGTTCTCTCCTACAAATACCCTAATATTAGTTTTATTGAAAGTAATAATTGGACTGTGTCATATTTTTAATACTTCTATAATGTTCAAGTACGTGTAATATGTAAGCAACATTTCAATGTTGAAATGTATTTATAACACTACACTGTATTCGTAAAAGTGAATAAATTATTTCTAATGCATATAAACTGTACTTCGGTTGATGTATGAACAGATTTATTTAAAAACATTATTTCACCATAAATACAAATTCAAGAGTTTGAGATATAAATTGTCGGGATGACGTCATGGAAATAAGACGTCTGTCTTCGAAAATAGCACAATATTGTAATGATATGGCGAGAAGATAAGGTTCGTATTGTCAATTCATGTTAAATTGTATTTGTTCAAACATCGTTCTAATATTAAAGTTAATGAAAGTTATGCGTAGTCATAAAGAAATTGAACATTGTGTTGTTGATATTAGTTAACTTTGAAGAAATGGTTGATTTTTCATGCAGACTGTAACTCCGCAAAGCTCCAAGGCTAAGCCTAACTAACAACAGGACAGGGAGAAAGATGGCTGATAAGGCAGGTTCGTTTACGAAAGCAGTTCAAAAACATGCTGGGCGTGCTAAAGAACGTGTAAGTTATTTATTTTTCTTTTAACTTTTACAGTTCGTTACTTAATTCTCAAAACATTTTACTTCAGTTGAAATGTGGATGAGATAGAGTATTACTACTACTACTAGGCTATTCTTGACATTCAAGTTGAGTATATCCCACTGCAAATTCAATTAGTACTAGCGCTGAGTTATAATTTTAAGGTTTAGTACAAAATGTATTTTGCTATATAGTATACTTGATACTGTTACTAGTAGTACTCAGTAATATTATCTACAAGGATGCGAGTTCATAATATATACACACATACACACACACTAGAACAACATGAATAATTCTAATATTAGAAGTAGTAATAGAGTATTGTTATCAACATCATTACACATTATCAGTCATGATCATTAGGCCTGTATCTTTTTGAAACCATTTGTTCAATTAATTAATACTGAAAAAAATAAGAGCATCTCCAGTTTACTTCAAGAAAGCAAGAAATAAAAATAAGAAACAAAGATAGTTATTAATTATGAAAACATGAAAAAATTATGAAAATTAATGAAGCATGGAAAGCTTATACTTGTATTACAGCAGTTAGGGAAGCCAGAAGGAGCATTTTTGTTTAACAATTAAATTACAATGTTTTACCTTTTATTAATCCCACAATTATACATAAAACTAGTAATAAGTGACAAGCCATTTTTACCAAGTTGTTTTAAAATGTTTTAATTTCTATTTTTACATGTCTAACATTGTGCAGAAAACATTTTTATAAAGCATTATAAATGAGCTTGTTATGTTGTAGTGGTATTGTTTGGGTGTAGAACATTTAATTACAAAGTAAAATTATCTTAAAACCCTTTCTCTCAAAAACATATACCTGAGGCTTTATGATGAGTGTAGAGCTAAATTGTACATGTGCCAACTATTTGGTACTTGTTTCCTACAGATATGCAGGGAGTGATATATTGTTACTATAAGAAATTGACAGAGTAAGATGGTGAATAGTAGGGTGTAGGTGCAAGTCTCCACACCTTTTGTAAAGTTAACCTTTTATTATATCTATCTGTTGATCTGTCTTATAATGAATTGAGTGAAATTTACAGTTAATTGATTTTTCAAATTATAAACATGTATAATGTGCTCTTATGCTTCTTATAACAGCAGTAATAATATTTTAATATGTAATTGTAACATTTATTTCACTGTTTCCAACTGTATTATGGTATGCAAACTGTTTATTTCCTGTATTACAATTTTTGCAATATTTAAGTTGTGTTTTCTTTGTATATCTCATTTGCAGTATTACATAATTTTTGGACATTGTTGAAGAAATAGCATATCTTGTATCGAGTCAGTAAAATTGATTAATAGAAAATTGCAAGTACTTTGCTAAATTTTGAGAAATTATTATATTTCTAAGTTTTAAGGGACCAGTCTTGTGATCAAATTTGTTAAATTATGTTTCAACCAAAGACAATTTTCTTAATAAATAGGTCGGGGAATTAAATAAAAACTGCAAGCTTTAAAAATGTTAAATATATTAAGTAATTAGCAAGATTATGAGGTGTGTTAAAAACTACAACAAAAGATTTTGGGACATTGGTTGTTCATAATTTGAGCAGTAATTTCTTTTGCAAAGTTTGCTTTTGATGTTAACATACTGGTAAGAATTTATTAAATTATAAATATTTGTTATACCATATCATCTGGAATGTATAAAAAGGAGAAATACTAGATTTAGTTGTGCTTTATAAATCTGGATATTGTTTCTGTTGTTGGTTTGTTTATTTGCTTATTAGAAATATGAATATATAAGAAGAAATTTGAAAACTCAAATCTAGATTTATGCTTTGAAAACTATTTCTGTTTTAAGTTATGGTTTTGTGTGTATAGTTGAATTCAAATTTTAACTTTTATTACATAAACAATCAGATGTGAAGGACCATGTAGTTTAATTTGGACATTTTGATCAGTTGTTCTTGGTGTATAAGGAGTAATCTTGATTATGTGAATGGCTTGTGTCATTTTCCTCTTTCTCTTCAGTTATTCTGTTAACATGATTTATTAGTATCAAAGTGAAATTAATTTACTTAAATTTTAAATAGCTGTAGAAGTGTTGATGTAACATGCTAGAAATTATATATATTATAATGCTCTTGACATCCATAAGTGATTTTCAGGACAAATTTTGTGTTGTAAAGACCCTTATACTGCAGAACATTATGTTAAATTGATTACTTTGTATCATATCAGTGACTACATGTCCATGAAAAATAAAGGAAAATGGAGGTTGTTTCCAGTGATACCTGTATACATATTGTATTAAGTGAGAAAGAATCTTTCTTATATGTATTTCTATTTAGATGTTTTTTTTTGTTATTTTTCTCTTTACGTAATCAACTGATGAAGTAAAGCTGTTTAACCAAAAATTGTGGGATGATTTCAAAATTATGAACATTTGTCACTTGTTTCTTTTCTGTAAAATGACTTCACCCAACAAGAATCAGTTTAATCTTTCAAAACTATTTTTACACATCTATCATTAAGAAAAATAATGTAAATGATGTTTCAGTGGCTTGAGTATTTTATCTAAATGCATTAACTTATATTTACTTCAGTTAAAGCTAATTTGAAGTTGTGTTTCCAACTTACCAACTGATCCATGTTGTGCTTTAATAAATCAGTCTCCTAATACAGCTAGAAATATTCCAGTTTAATGCCATCAGCAAACTTTATTAATTTACTAATGCTCCTGTCAGTATTATTAATGTAAATAAGAAAAAGCAGAGGCCTAAGCATTGACTCTTCAGCACTTATTTTCTAATCCCTACAAACATGATTGTCTTAGCAACTTTTTTGTGTGAAAATCTCAGTATGTTAAACCTTTATTCTTTTATTTCATCCAGGGTATAAGTAACTTCCTCAAAAAATACTTTTCCAAGACAAGAATTCTTTTTAGTGAATCCATGTTGGCCATCACTTAATAACAACCTCTGTTCACATGATATATGAAGGATTTTTTAAAAATTATTTATTCATATAACTTAAATAACAATTTTCTATTTGGAAGACTCCTCACACTTCCTACACAGGGTCATTACACCATTAAGTTGAAGTATCCATTGTTACTCCTCTAAGACTTAATCAAGTGGGACTAAGAGAAATGAAGTTTCTGAGTGCCTCTATAAAACCAAAACTACTGCCAAGATAAACTAAATTGACTGGACAGTTTTTTATAATCATTTTAAGTTTTTTTTCTTAATTTATTTTGGTAAGTACAGATGAAATATGCAATGCAATATAATACATTTAGTTGAGATTGGAATAAGCTTTTAAAAACAGTATTGAGCTTTTTGCACAATTAAATTTTTTGTTAAAACTGCATTTAACTTGTACACTATTATTGGTCTTTTTTAAGCTAAAATAATTTTATAACCTCTTAAAAATACTTATTCAGTATTTTGCTGGTCAACAGTGCAATATTACAACAACTTTGTCTTATTATAAGAAATTGCAAAAAAATGTACTCAGTTATACTAACTTTTTTAATCTTAATTTATAAATTTTATGAAATGTATTCAACAATTTTAAATGTTTTTTTACAGTAAAAAATGCTATATATAATAATCATAGGTAAAAAATAGGTATGTTACATATTAATAATTTTATGAAAAAAATGTGTGACCTCTTACATGTATGAATTTCATGGGGCATTTAATCTTTCTTTTTACTTGTGCCGTATCTATATGTAGTTGGCCTAGATCTCAGAATAGTCCTGCAACTGCAAAGTTGGCACTATGCCTGAGTATTTCTTAGTTAAGTCTTTATTAGGTTCACTGTGCTCTCATTGGGATTATTTTTGTAGGAAGTTGTTTATAATATACAAGTTAATGTTTTTTTAGCTTATTGGGTTAATCATATATTTAGTATATTCATTCATATGATTTTTTGTCATAGGTTTTGTACAAATTAAACATTTGCTGAAACTGTAAAGGTGATTTTTTATTTAGACGAGCAAATTGAACTAAACCAAGTTATCAACATTGGTCATGAAATTTATTTTCAGCCAGTGTATTACCCCTATAGTGTTTTATTGTTTGGTACTGTATGCTTTGACAACCATTTGTGTAGAAGAGATATTTTTTTAATTTAAACTTTGAATTCAGGTTATAGTTTTAGACACTTTGAGAATAATGTTTATAACTTCACATGATACTGATGTATTCAGTACAGAGCTTTAGGGTATAGTGTTATTCTGTAAACACTGAAAATACATTCCTTATATGTTTATATAGCATTTACTTTGTAGATATTCTGTACTTAGTGCATGCTTGGGACAAACCTTGAGGCTTCTGTGAGGTGTTTAAGTGGGAAACCCATTGTACAAATGAAAGCATAGATAATCCAATTTTTCCCTTCATAATATACAGCTGCAGAAAGTAATGCAGTGAATGTCAGAGAAGATCCCTGATTTACCCCTAAACTTGTGTGAAAAACTATCTTCTTGTAGATATAGATAGTCATAAGATCCACACTATATATATATATAACCACCAGAAAAATTTGGGATTTCTAAGTGATGCAGATAAAGAAGGTTAATATGATATAGATTGTATGACACAATGCCATCAAGATACCATCATGAAAGATGTTATATTTGTTTACATCTGTTTACTGATTATCACAGTGCTTCACAACATTTTTAATTTCATGAAAAATATTTCTGTATAATGCCATAATGACATTTGAGAATTATGTCACTGGTAACATTTGATCCTCATTAATTATGAGACCTGCATTTTTTTTAAATCCATTTATTAAATGTTTGACATGTTGAGTCAGTATGGAATAAAATAAGTTATTTGTTAGATTTCACTTTTGACATGATTTAGATCACACATGATATCAGTTTTCAAGCAAGTTTGAAAAGTTCTCATAAGTTATTGTTAACACAAAGTATTTTCACAGTGTTTGTTAGTCTACAGTCAGTCAATTGACATTGAAGACTTTTTGTTGTTTTTTTCTCTTTGCAGTAGGTAAAAGAAAAGTTATATAGTCATATGACACTAGTGGTCTCTTTCTAAATATGATAAACCATGTTCTAACACAAATAAGCATTTGTTAGGTTTCATTAATTTTTATTGCACTGTTTATGAATAAGAGAAAATCTGCTTTTTATTTTTGTTATTGCCAACACAGAGCACCTAAGTAAGGAAAGATTCCACTTTTAATACTGTAATTTTTTTTATTCCTTTTAAATTAGTGTTAGTTTAAGTATTAGAGCCAAGAAATTGTTGGTGTTTATTGATTTGAGAGTAATTTTACGATTTATTATTAGCCAATCTGATCATTTTGGAAACTTGTACTAAAAGTATTATCTCTTAATTTAAGTTAGGGACACCACAATGACTAAGATAACAAATTATGATTCTGTTCAAGTTTGTGTCTACTTCAAAATATTCCTGTCCCCTACTTGAAACTATCTTTTCTTATTTTATACATATTTTTTACAGAGTGGTTGAGTGCGTTATATTAAAACAAGTCTGAATATGCCAACTGAGAAGTTGCATAACAGCTACAGTCACAACTGAGTTGAGATGGAAGGGAATGTATCAGAACTACATTTTGACATTGCTTGATGTTTAGTATTCAAACATTGTTTTTGAAATAAATGTAACAGTCTTAATTTTAGAGAATGTTAATTCTGCCAATAGAGTTGACACTTTTTGATATTTATGCTTTTCTGAGCTTGTCATCTTCCTCATTTAGCTATAGATATGCATAGCTTGACACATTCATCTAGATTATGGGTTTATCATGCAGTTGTTTTACTTTTGGCATCTGTCTGGGACCATTTACTCTGAATTTTACACAGTTACTACCTGTGAATCAGTCAAATATGATATTGGTGGCATTTTGTATTTGCATTTCATTTATGACTTCCAACTTCATCCCTGTGCTGCCTTAGGGAGTTTGAATTATATTGATCCTTAAATTAAATGTTCTTACTCTACAAATTGATGAATTCTGAACAAGCTGTTTAATTATCCATGGTGTAAGAACCATCTGTGGCTATGGTGAAAGGTAATTATCCACATTAATCTGTATAAATAACCATAGAACTATCTGTGGCTATGGTGACAGATAATTGTTCACATTAATCTTTAAATAACCATAGAACCATCTGTGGTTATGGTGACAGGTAATTGTCCACATTTGTCTCTATAAATAACCATAGAATCATCTGTGGTTGTGGTGACAGGTAATTGTTCACATTAATTTTTTCATGCTTCACCTTCTGCCACCATATCAATGTTTTCTGACTAGACTAATTTTCACAGAACTTGTTGGTGCCAGCGTATCATGAGATTTCTAAGATCTGATAGTGACTAGTTATCTCAATGTTGACTGTATTTTGCTTGTTTCTTGAGGTGTTAGTTAGGCAAACTTCTGCCTTATTAATATCCTTGGAGCCATTGTGAGACTAGAAAGTCCTATTTGAAGAGAGAAGTTACTCATTTGTAGAATGCATAGTCTTTATAATGTAAAACTCTAGTTTAGAATTTTGGTTATAAGTGCTTTTAGTATTCTGCAATACTTCTGAGGATTATGAAGCATGATAGAACCTTGATTGGGATGGCAGAAGTTCATCTTGTGAGTAATCTTAAACAGGGGTTTTGTATCAATGTTGCTACTTCTCTAACACATTTGATCATCAGTAATACACAATGTGGGATGGAGAAAATATGACTGGTAGAACACAAGCAGACAATGTTCTTCAGCCTGTTTTCTTACTGCAACTTGTACATTGATGTCTTTGGTGGTAACATACAGTGTTAATTAGTTACTTAACAAGGCTACAGTTTTACTGTATTAATTACCATTCCTGTGTTATTGTATCATTTGTTCACCGTGTTGAGAGATATCTTGCTTTTGATTTCAGCTTTCAAAAGACACCACCAAGTGATCAGTAAAGGTTAACACATGGCATCTAATAGGACTTTCAAGGTAGGCTAGATCCATGATGAAGATGCTTAAAAAAGACTATCAAGAGTGCTGATGATCAAGGTAGACTGGTATTGATAGTGATCTTGTTGTGATGCTAGTTTCCATGATTTATGATGCATCTTCTGGTAGTAATGCAGCTATGACCAAATTTACATGGTCACTATTACCTATTTTAAGCATTTTGTCAGCAAGAATGGGAAGCCAAGCTGGACTCAGTTATAGGCGTATTTCAGACATAAAGCTACTTTCAATGTTTTCTGATAGGTTTCAGAGCCTTGTGTCACAATATGCAGCTGAGTTGATATTCTGATGCTAACTTTAACAAATTAGTTTCTTTAAGCTTTTTATGACTAGTTTTAATCACAGTAATGTAGTATATTGCTCAAAAAATATGTTGGTTTAGTAAAGTTTCTGAAGATTTTTCTTTGTCATAGTTTCTGTGTTAACCTAATAATGCAATCTACCTACATTTATCAGAACTAAAATTGTATACCTTGTAATTAACTTAGCTAATGAAATATAATGCTTAAAATATTTTATTTGTATCAGTTACCTTTCTTTAGCTGGCATTATTTAATCAGTTCTGTACCCTCACTGTTAAGTGTATTTTTGTTCATGAACCAAATAATTTGTAAGCATTCAACTATCCATCAGGTTTAGGTTAACACTAAATCTATATACTAAATTAACAATGCAAAATGAGTAATCATTATTATAAAATAATAAACATAAAATAAGAAATAATAAAATATAAAAGTGGATATATTAAACATTCTAACCAAGACTATCTGTGGTAAATCTTTTGTATGTTAGCTTAGTAAATTTGGGTTAAGTCTAAATTCATAAACTAAAGTGAAGGCATAATGATAATAAATAATAATAATTAATATTTGTTATAAGTACAATAACCAACATTGTTGAGGAAGAAGATACTATAATTTAAATATTTTTGTTGGAAAGTGGATAGTAGCCAGTGCCTGGAAAATACGAGACAGAGCTGTCCACTGTTCTAATAGCAGCAGCATCTTTTGAGAATATGTGCAAAACTTAAGTCACTATTTCCCTGTTGATCATTCCATTTTGTTGTCTCTCTATTCATCATATTTTTATACAAGTTATATACATATTTTTGGACTCTTAGATTTTGTGGAAAAAAAATGTTTTGGTGTATTTTATTATAATGTACAAAAAATGGTATACAGAAGCTGATAAATAATAATTTGACATTATTGATGACTTGTACTTTTTAATAAATTTAAAGATAACTGCTGTAGAAATATGTTGGTTCATACTACAGTCTAAATTATTTTATCTTTAGCTCTTGCAGAACTTGGGAAAAGCTGACAAGACCTCTGATGAACTTCTTGAAATCTATATTCATAATTTCAAAAAACAACAAGTGAGTGAAATTGTATATCTGTAGTAAACAATATAATTTAGTAAAGTTAAAGTTAAATCTAAGTTAATCTGAATAACAACTTATTTCTGTTATTGTTTGAAATTAGTAATCTGTTTGATAAAATAACATAGTTAACATGTAGTTTGGTGTTTAAAAAGTGAAGGTACAGTGGATAAAGCAGGCCTGCATAGGTTTATTTTCTTGAAATATTTGTATGTTCTATAGTAATTCCTGCATGCTGGATATGAAAATATCCATTTTTCTTTGTCATGTACAGATTTGGGGCAAAACATCATATGTACTTTTACACAAGAGAATAATTTGGAATGAAATCGGGTCACATTTTGTTGTGCTTTAAATGTTGATAGCCATTCTACAACCCAAACATAATAATAAAAATTGTTCATTGTGGTAAACAAAATAATAATTTGATCTAAATAGTTTTTCTTCATAAGTTGTAAAAACATCCTCACACCACAGGAAAAAATGAATATTAATTTCAAAATCTCTGTAGCTGAATTATGGAAAATTCTGTATTAAAACCAAAGCAACTTTTATGAATTTTAAATTTGCAGGTCTGTGTAATCTGATAGTTGACAGAACTAGCTATAGCAGATATTTAAGGTGTAATCTGATTAATTACCTGTTGTACCTCAGCTTTTTTGTATTGTAGTCTGGTGTTTAACAACAGCAGCAAACAAGTGACATGTAGTCTGGTTTTTAACAAAACCAAGATATTAGATAATTTAGCCAACTTCTTTTGGTAACAGTTACCATCATCAGGGCTGTGGTTGAAGTATTTAATAAATATTTTATTTTACCAAAAATAGCTTTTTGTTTTTACATTTAATGTAGTAGTACAATGTGCTTGAGAAGAGATTATACAACAAACAAGTAAGATGTGGTCTAGTGTTTTACAAAACCAGGATACAACAGAGTAATACATTTTTGTCTTGTTTGTTTAAGTTAATGGTGATTAGAAATTCCAAGTCTGTAAAGTTAAGTGCCAGAGAGTTTATTTTTCAATGTGTTGATTTTGTATAAATCTAATTTGAATAGACTAGCATAAACATGGCCTTTTTAAATTTTAGAATGGGACACACAAGCTTAACAAAGAACTCAAGAACTATCTCTCCTGTGTTCGAGGTAAGGCTCTTTGATCTTTTATTCTCCATACAGAGTAACTTATAAATAATTCATCAAGTGGAAGATGATATTTTTATGTTAAATACCAGAAACATGAAAATACCAAAAAGAGTCGTCCTTAGTTATGGATGTTTCAGAATTATTTGAACTCCATTATCAGTTTGCAAACCTTGAAAGTTAATTCAAGTAAAAAACCTGGAATATTTGGATCATTTAGGTCTTGTGATGTTAGTATTAATATGTTAGCAAAACTTAAATAATGTATAAACAATTATGAACATTTTTTACACAGAAGTCAATCATGTGCAAGATATCATAATTTATTAAGCTTAATCTGTTTTTATTGTAATAAAGATTGGATGATGTGCAATAAATTATGGAAACAGTGAAACCAAAATTATGCATTGTTCTCTGTGTTTAGTAATGATACTTAGTGAATTCCAGGTATATGGTACTTCTGTTTCACATAACATTTATTTAGTGTATATGTATTCTGTCAGTGATTTCAACTGACAGAAAGTAAACTGAAAGTTTACCAACTTTAACATTCTGTGTGTGTTAATGGTAGGTGCTTTCCAAATTGAATAGAAAGTAAAATATAAATTCATTTTCTATACAAAGTGAATTTTCTGCAAATTAAAAGAGTTGCTCAATCTTAAGTATATCTGCTTCCATCATTATAAATTAAAACTGTACATATATATGCTGTGTTTAGTATAATCACTGATGGTTGTGTGGAAAACAAAATAAACATACAAGTCTTCAAGTAGCAAGATTATGGAACTTGATGTGACATTTTAAAAATTTTTCATTTAGCTAGGGTAAGGAATTTAACTTCTTTTTTTTTTTATTATTCATGTCAGCCATGCAAGCTGCCAGCAAGAGTCTTTTGGATACACTCAATGATATCTATGAACAAGAGTGGATAGGACATGAACAAATTGCTGTCAAAGCTCAGGTACTATCATTACGAAGGTTGTAGTTATTAAAGTGTAAAATTCATTCTCTGCAGTAATTGTGATACATTTTTCTTCCTTTGTGTATGAATCAAAGTTGGGTGAGGTTACTGTGAATCTTATGGTCCTCCTTTCTTATGGGTAGAAAAATGAATTAGGACTTTGAAGTTATTTGTGCCTCTCCATGAACAACATAGTTAATTTTATTATGGAAATAATGAAATTTGGTTTACATTAGTTATAATACTTGAAGAAAGTTCATTATCTTTGGTGACCTTTAGGTTTAAGGCTAAGGTTTTGGTTTAATTAATGGTGTAAAAGAAATGCATGTTTAAATATATCATGTTTTTTTTTATTAAAACCAACAAACCTGAGCAAAACTCTCAGATTAACATTAAGTATATTTAATAAGAGAATTTATAAGTGACACAGCTTATCACTTTTTGTATAAAATACCTGAATGTAAGCTAATGGGTTTTTAATATACACAACAATTTTTGTTGTTGTAAGACTCGTGAGGAAGCTTATCCAAATAGATATTTTAAAATACCAATTTGACTTAAAATTCATTACATTTCCTGAGACTTTGATAGACAATCATTATGACCAAAGCCTGGAACAAGACACTAAATGAAAGTATGGAATAGAATAATATTTTAGTAAGTTTTTGAAAGTTTACTAAAATTAGCTACAAGTTGGATTAGTGTCTCACATGAAAGTTGAGCTGGATAAGTATTTTACTTCCCATATTATGTTGAAGCTGTAAAACAGTTCCAAAATGTTAACAGTGATATTTAAAAGAAATAATACATGAAGATTAATAACATTTTATTTTATAGTAACACACTAATTGGAAGAAGAAAGAACACTTTTGTACCTTTCTATTTTTCTGATGCAGTTTTTTTTTTTTTGTTTCATAGTAAATTACACTCTTAAAACATTCTTGTAAATTAATCAGAATTGTACAGGAGTGTCATATTAAGGTAGCTATTACATAATATTCTTACTAGTATTTGTGCAGTGATATTATTCTAAAGAATGTGTTTGAGATCTCATGAAAAACTTTGTTTGCAAATAAATTATACCAATGAGTATTCTTCTGTCAGAGTTGAGTTCCATTTACCAAAATATTTGTTAAGATAAGTTTATGAGATAGAAATAAAATAAACAGTATGTAACACCTCTTAGCATTTAACATTTTTTTCCACATGAAATTTTAGTCAAAGTTTTTCTCTAGCAAGTGATTTTGAATATTTATAACTTCATTTTTGTTTATTGAATAGAAGTTTTATTAGAATTGCACAGTGTATGTTGATGATGCATATACAATGATTAAGTTATAAATATTACAGATGTTTTCATCTTCTAGATTTTGTGAAGAATATGTGCTCTTAAGCTCTTAAAACATTCTTGTAAATTAATCAGAATTGTACAGGAGTGTCATATTAAGGTAGCTATTACATAATATTCTTACTAGTATTTGTGCAGTGATATTATTCTAAAGAATGTGTTTGAGATCTCATGAAAAACTTTGTTTGCAAATAAATTATACCAATGAGTATTCTTCTGTCAGAGTTGAGTTCCATTTACCAAAATATTTGTTAAGATAAGTTTATGAGATAGAAATAAAATAAACAGTATGTAACACCTCTTAGCATTTAACATTTTTTTTCCACATGAAATTTTAGTCAAAGTTTTTCTCTAGCAAGTGATTTTGAATATTTATAACTTCATTTTTGTTTATTGAATAGAAGTTTTATTAGAATTGCACAGTGTATGTTGATGATGCATATACAATGATTAAGTTATAAATATTACAGATGTTTTCATCTTCTAGATTTTGTGAAGAATATGTGCTCTTAAGCTCAAATACTTGTCTTGTTTGAATTATGAAGAATATACTTAATAACCATCTTGCAGTAAAAAGTAAAGTTTATATACATAATTATAATATCTTTAAAATTTACTTGTAACTTAAAATATTTAAAGAAAAACACTATGAACAAGGTGTTGAATGTTTCAGCTACATCCATATGAATAAAGAGTGATTTAACTCAAAGTTTGTTACTCTTTCTTTCAAAACAATGCAGTTGAATTATATCCTAATAACCAGTGTTGGTATTTAATGACTCAGACTCTAGAATTAAAAGTTGTATTAGGTTTGAAAAATATTGGCAGATATTAAATTTTAACTTTAATAAGAAATAAAAAAAAATCCAAAAGCAACTTTAATTAATTAAAATAGGAACCTAGTGAATCTACATACTTTTGCCAACAAGAAACGATTATTTATGTCATGACAATAAAACTTTGAAGTCGTAGAATTCAAAAGTTCTTTAAAGCCATTCTTTGCTGCTGCTCTGTTGTTGAATATTTTGTCCTGTAAAGTTGTCCAAATGCTTTAAAAAGTCTGGGGAGTAAGGAGGATGAGCAGTGTTTTACAGCCCAGTTTGTTGGGCTTCTGCAACATCATTTGAGCAACGTGTGGCTGAATATTATCATGAAGCAGGATTGGTCCTCTTCAGTTGACTAGTGTTGGCATTTTGTTGATGCAACTTTCTGTGCATATCTTCCAATTCTTGACAATAAACATCAGTAGTGATATTCTGGCCCTGGTTGAGCAAGCTGTAATGGATGATACCAGCCACAGACCACCATACAGTAACCATAATCTTCTGTTGGTGCAACTTTGGGTTTGGGAAGTGTTTTTGAGCTTCATCATGATTGAGCCACTATGCAGATCTTTCTGTTGTTGTAAAGGATCCACTTTTCATCATGGGTGACAATTTGGTCAAGAAATGGATCATTGCTGTTGCACAAAATCAGCATAGAGCACAATTCAAAATGGTGCTTTTTCTGATTTTTCACTGAGTTAGTGTGGAACCCACTTGTTGAGCTTCTTCACTTTTCCAGTTTGCTTGAGATGGTCCAAAATTATGGAAATGCCAACACCCAGTTCTTGTGTCAGTTCTTGAACAGTTTGGCATGTTTTTTTTCTGTTAATGTTCTCATTTGGTTGATTCCAACAACAGAAGAACATCTTCTGCTCTTTTATTTTCAAGACTCATGTCTCTATTACATAAATTTTGGAACCAATGCTGCACTGTATGTTCTGAGAGGGTTCCTTCGCCCTATTCTTGGTTTGATATTGCAAGCTGCTTGTAATGCATTATGACCAAGTTTGAATTTGTGCAAAAAAATGATGCACTTTTTTTTTTCCCCTATCATTTATTGTGAGGGTCAGAAATATTAGAAATAAAGTTTTAGAAATGAATAAAATCTAATGAATAGATGAAATCTAGTTTTTCAATGGTAAATATCAAGTCATAAAAAAAGACAGGTTTCTTATCCCTATAAATGATTAAAAGTTGGATATAAAAATGCCATTGTTTTTTGAAAAATCTAATAACCATTAATATTAAAGAGTTGAAGACTTGTGCTTTTATTCCCTGAAATTTTACTGTGATTTGGCCCTAACCTTATAAATGCATGAAGGGGAATTTAAAGACACACAAAAATATAACAGTAGAGTTTTGTTTGTATTGTACTATAACTTTCACTTCTTTTACAAATTCAAAATATCAAAGAAAAACTTTGAAATGCTTTACCTAGTAACTAAAACAGAAACAAATGTAACTGTGTGTGGTTATTTATCTGTAGTTGGTAAACTTGGAACTACGTTAATTGTAAGTGAAGTATGTTATTTTTCACGTTGCTTAAATACAATCTCTCTCATACTTACAAATTGCATACCAAAAGGTTTGTTTAAATAGATAGTTATGGTGTAGGAATATTTCACTATGTATAATATTTGAATTAGTATTTACTATTCTGGTTTATTATAGTTTAGTGGTGTATTAAACCTTGTATATCTTAGTGATATTTCAAGTTTTTAAGTTGGGTGAAATAGTTTCTAACAACTGAATTCACTATGACACCATATATGTTTTTAAGCAGTCACCATTTTGCTAGTGGCAAGTACTTGTTTGAGACATTAAACTAGTGGTTTCCACACTTTTCACTGTAAGTACCCTAACCCATTTAACTTAATTACATATGTCCCTACTGCCACATGAAATTATTTTTTTGTATTCTGTTGTTATTACCTTAATTATTCTTCATTTGGTGAAACTATTGTAACACCTCTAGCAACCTACCATGACACAGTTTGGAAACGACTGCATTAAAGTTAGTGTTTGTGTGTGTGTAATTTTATTGTTCTAATCTGCTTCACTTGTGCAAAGTTATTTGAAAAATTCATGTGGATGCAAAGTAAATGATTGTTGCTCAAAGTAAAAAGTAAATTTTATTTTCATTATTTGACCTTATAAATCCAGTTATTATCACAATAATACTAGAATTGTCAGTTTACATAAACTTTTTAAGGAAATTGTTACCTCATTTCAGAATTTGGACCTGCTTACTGAAGACTTTTGTACAAAACTTAATGATCAGGTGTCCATGCCACTCAACTCTTACATGAACCAGTTCCCTGAAATGCGAGTGAGTTTTTTCTGTGAAACAGAATTAATTTGCTGTAAATAAATTGAGATTGTTATTACTTTATTTATGATTTTTATTTTAGAATTTGTAGATTACTGATTATTTTTTTATTACCTATTTTATTAGCTGTTATTACCTTAGTTGTAATTTTTATTTTAGAATTTATAGATTACCAATTGTTTAGTGATATTTTTGTTACCTGTTTTATTATCTGTCATTACCTTAGTTGTAATTTTTATTTAAAAATTTGTAGTGTGCTAATTATTTCATGAAATTTATTACCTGTTTTAGTATCTGTTATTGCCTCAGTTGTAATTTTTATTTTAGAATTTGTAGACTACTAATTATTTTATGAAATTTATTATCTGTTTTATTATCTGTTATTACCTTAGTTGTATTTTTTATTTTAGAATTTGTAGTGTATTAGTTATTTTGTGAAATTTTTTATTACATGTTTTATTATTTGTTATTACTTTACTTGTAATTCTTATTTTAGAATTTGTAGATTACTAATTATTTTGTGAAATTTTTATTACTTATTATCTGTTATTACCTTAGTTGTAATTTTTATTTTAGAATTTATAGGGTGCTAATTATTTTGTGATATTTTTGTTTTTAATCTTTACTTCAAATGTTACAATGTTCAAAGTTACTTGGGTTATTTATGAAACATAGTTATGTTTTTATATAAAGATTATATTTTAACAAACATATTTTAATTTCTCAGTCGAAAATAGCCAAACGGAATAGGAAAGTGATTGATTACGATAGCAGCAGGCACAATTTAGAAGCTATAATTCACTCTTCTAAGAAAAGAGATGAAATGAAAATAGCAAAGGTGGGTTAATCATTTAGATCATTAATTAAAAACGTTATTGAGGAATTATTTCACTGTTAATGTATTTGTATGCTCTGTTTTTGGACAGAACTGGTATCTTATAGATTTTGCAAAAATTTGTTTTATAATATTAAGTAGTTATTTGTAGTTACAGTTGAATTATTTGTTTTGAGAATTTCATTCTTGGCATTCCACGAGTTTTAGCCTCTCTTCTTATATGTTAGTTTTTATTGTGTGCTTACTGCTTGAGGAAATTGTATGTTTTCATACAATAGTTTAAAAAGCTATATATGATTTGTCTGTTCCTATTCCATCTCGACAGCTCTTGGTGGATGTTAGTTTTCATCTTATGCTTACTGTTGAAGGTAATTGTGTTCTTTCATACAATAGTTTATAAAGCCTCTTAACTACATTTGTATATTTTGTCTTGAATATCTTAGATAAATTATTGTTTACTTAAGTCACTTGTATGTGTTTTTCAGAAGTGTAAGCCTCTACATTCCAGAAGGCAGGTTCAGTCCATGTATGAAGCAGTGTGTCAGAGTTAAAATTTGATGTTTAAACCATTAAATGTAATTCTCTTCCCAAGTTTTTTTTTATATATTTATTTGTTCTTCAAAGTATTAGTTATTTTATTACTTTTGTTCTTGGAAGTCAGGCTGGCTTCACATGTACGGGGACAGTTAGCAATTGGATGTTTAGAGTTTGATACAGTTTTTTTCCTACATTGAAATACTTTTCTGTTTTAGCATGTTAGAACAAAAACTATTTCATAGTATTTCCAAAAATTGATTTATTTAGGCAAGAGAGCACCTAGATGAGGCTAAGCGTTTATATGAAGTTCTGAATAAAGAACTACACGATGAGCTACCAGCATTGTATGACAGGTGAGCCTTAAGTTTAGCATAAATTTCATATCACAGTTAGAAAGTAATGAGTGACAAAGAATTTCACAATTTGTCCTGGATCCAAAAGTATGTTTTTTAATTATATAGTTGGAAATTTTATTTTTGAACTACTGGTTTTAGTTTCATTTCCATGAGAAAATATTAAGCATTGCTGCACTAGAATATTTAATTATCAAACTTTTTTGTATCATAAGTTTTGTCAGATAAGTTCCATAAAAACTGTTGTGTAGGTACCATTAAACTAATAAATGTGGCACCAAAATGTAATAGAAAACCATTAAGTTTTTCACAAGTTCTAAACTGTATTACACTATGTAACATTTTTCCTACTATATTATATTATATGGCATTTGTTAGGTAAACCCCAGCAAAAATAATTTTTTAATTTGACATATTATTTCAAATGCTCATAAATTTCCTCAATTTGTATTTAAAATTTATCATAAAAAGGATTTCAATCTTTTTCAGTAACAGTGTTTTCTTTGACTGCAGTGAAAATAAAACATCTGTGAATTAAATTCCCAAAGTCTGGAATCTTGGACATAAAGTAGAACTAACAGTTGTATAAATTAATGTTAGTTAGCCCCATCAAGAAGCAAAACTGACAATTATTTGAAAAACTGTTAGTTGCTCCTTGTCAGAGTATTTTTATATATCACCAAACATCTTGATTCCAAAGAAAGCTGTACTTCTGTTTTTACTGCCGTGTCAGTTCTTTATCACATAGGTTTTTCATATTTTACCATATTGTGCAGCATTTCAACATGGATTCATTTGTAAGATTCATGTCTGTTTAGAAAATCCTTGCACATGCTTGATAATTTATCAGTTTTGTTTTTTATTCTTTTTGTGGCCTGTTTCTCCATAATCTCTGTGAACTTCTAGTTTGGTGTTTGTGCTTATGTTACTTTTCTTTCTCATCATTCCTGATTATTAACTTTTTGTTTGTCACGGAAATTTATCTTTTAAGAGCACTGTTTCAATTCAGAGCCTAATTTTATTTTTGTATTGCAACTATCAGGTGATGTGACAAATGTAAATCCAAAAACTAGATTATTGTTGGATATTTGTCATGTACATCTGACCCAGGATTTTGTTGGATATGCTATCTCATTATTATGACTTTTTAAGGTATTGTTTTGGTAATTTTTATTTTGAGTGCTAATTATTTTATAAATCATCTTTGTTAGGTGTTTTTTTTATCAGTTAATATATACATTGGTTCACTGTATATATACTAGTTAGGAAAATAATAGTTTTTATGTTATTTCTTGTTCTCAATTATGCCTATATGGTGTAAAATTTTTAAACCATAACATTACACTATCTAAGGTTAAAAAACTCAGTTATTGGATATTCAAATGAACTACAAGCATGAAAATTCATATATGTGATATTCATTACAGAATTTGCAAAAATAGCATACAGATAATTTGTTTTTCAAACCCACTGAATCAGCTGATCTTGTAACATGGATGTGTATTAGTTAGAGAGGTCTCCAAACTGTGATCACATATAGTTTATAATGGGTTCCATGAAACTATAGTATTGGCTACAAAGTATAAAGTAAATTTTACCTATCTAGATCTTGGTACAGAAAAATAGCATGTTTTCTATAATTATAGGTCAGGTAAGCTAAAGTGTGCAATTTCATTATGCTTGCATGTTTTAAAAACATAAACTGTTGTGAAAAGTATTATTTGACAACTAGAACACATTATGATTGGGTGAGTAAAACCTTTAGACTTGTGAAACAATCTTTGAAATACTAAATTGGTTTGGCTTCATATGTAAGTGTTTTTTTCATTTCTGCTCTTTGATTTAAAAAAAAAAAATGTACACCCCAAAATTGTAAATAAAATTTAAATTGGTGTATAACATCAGGTTTTCTCAAAATATTCCTGTTATATAAAGCACAAATATTGAAACCAGACTTTTAGTATTATAAATCTTAATGCTTGACCACTTAAGGGATCCATATTGTGAGGGGGAGATAAATGGATATTCATTACCTGTTTTGTCCGATTCAGCCAGTTTTCAATGAAATATTATCTTTTGTAGTTAGGTTACCTATTTTCACTGTTATTTAACTACATTTGAAATGTATCCTATTTTATATTGTGGTGTAAATGGATATGCAGATTCTTACCTTGTTATGATAATTATTTACAAACAGTAACATTTTGTATCTTAAATAGCAAGTATTAAACTATCTAAACTACAAATAAAACCTTAAGTTGGTCAAGTGCAAGAAATATAGGAATATATGATGGAGTTTTTGTAACTGTGCATGTTAAGCAAAACCTTGCTATCTTCATCTCTTTTTTTAAATCCTTTGTCTTTGATTACCTTTTTTCTCCAGCCGTATCGCATTCTTAGTATCAAACCTTCAGTCTTTATTCTCAGCCGAAGCTGCCTTCCATGGAGAGTGTACGAAGGTGCAAACACAGCTCAGTGATTTGATGGAGAGGCTGGGGACAGAATATCATAAGGGTAGTTACAAATCACACAAGTCTAGGAAGGTACACACTGTTAAAAAGTAAGGAACTTTTGTTGTTTTTTTATTTGTGATATGTGTTCTTTGTTTTGTTTATATGCCAGTAAGCTTTTAAAGAAGTTTGTGTTAAAACATTTTTTTGCTCTTTTGAGAAATGGGTAAAGTTATCAAAAAAAAAGATGTGAATATGAGGGACATTTATTAACTTTCTGTATGAAATGGGTAAATTGATCTATCTTGCAAATGTGAAATTTTATGTATTGTAACTTGAAACTCTTGACTCTGGGTATCTTTTCTATGTCGCTTACAGCAGTGACTTTTTACTGAACACCCAACAAGCTTTTCTTGCAAACTATTGTCTTTAACCACCAAATATAATCATACAGTAATAAGATACCTGTACACTAAAATATGCTCTTTGTATTGATTATAAACATGTCTATCAGGCAAGTAGACATGATGTTGATAATTGATTTGAAGTATATGAAAATGTGGGACGGTGTTCTCTAGTAGATTTAAAAAAATTAATGGTATGTTGGTAAATCAGTAAGCTAGAAGATTCAAATTATGTATTGTCATTGTGTATAATTTATGTTTCTGGTTGGTTTTGAACTTCCATACTGATGTTGGAAAGTTCTGAAAGGAAAAAAATCGAAGCTCAGATGTGTTATATGACACAGGAAGGTGAAGAAAAATGGCAGTTAAGACTTTTGTAATATTAAGATTTTAATTATAAGCCATGTTTTGTTGTCAAATGTTAATATGGATACAAAACCAAATGAATATACTATCACCCAAAAATCCAGAAGCAAGTTTTAAATATTACTGTAAGATTGGTTCCAGGTAGTTCAGAATCTTACAAAAAATTACTTGATTCAAAAGGCAAAGAATAAAAGTTATCTGCATTAACTCTCTGTGTATGAGCTAGGTCATTTTGACTGAACTTATCACCATGTTCATCGACTGTAACTCTGAATGTACTAAGTGTATCTTTGTGGAATTTGTAAAGTTTCATCAAATATTACTTACAACTCTGTTACATGCAAGAAATAATCTTTTGATAAAGTATTTGTACTAGAGATTTATATATAAATTTATAGTCATAATAAAAATGGTTTTTGTACTAAGATTAAAAATACTTCTCTTCATCCTACAGTTTTCATATTACATTATCTGTGGAACATTTTTTTCAATAAAACTTTGTATTTATCCTTAATTTTTTACCCTAACACTAATTGTATAGAAAAAGAAAGAAAAAAACAGAATTAAAATCATTACTTTATTTATTACTAATATTACCTTTATGTGCATTTTATAATGCAAATATGAAATCTCTAAATTACTAAAATTTAAACTTCCTGGTATGGGTAAGAAAAGGTGTGCATTTCATGATGTTTTACAAAATTACATTTAAGACGTAATTAAACTGCCATGTTATCAGTTTATATGCTTATAAATGTGCAATCAAAGTATAGTTAATAAAATAGATTATGATATACAAGTTTTAATATTTTCTTTTAAAAGGAAACATTTAAAAAACTGTCTGTGTAAAGTGATTTTTTTCCCTCTGTAATGCCAATTTTCTATTTTTTCTTCACCCCTCAATGATGTCCTGAGTTTAACATAAATTACTGATTATATTATAGATTTTACTAAGGTATAGTATTACAATTATAATGCTCAATCTTTGTTTACATAAATATAAACCAGAAAGTTAAACTTCCTTGCTGTACCTTCCTGTTACATCTTTTCACAAATTATCAGTAATACTCTCTGTTGTTTGTTATCACATCATTCGTAATGAACAGAAAAACAAAGTTTTAATTCAGCAAATGATGTATAATGCTAGCTTATTCATAGTATAGATTTTTAATTATTTTATCTTAAATTTAAAGTTGCTACCACTAAGCTCAGAACCATTTTAAGGCACATATGCCTTGGTTAGAAAGCCATTTAAATTACAGAAGTTGTAGGTTATTGTTTGTTTTACACAGTATGTTCTTAAATGTGTATTTCAAATATAGATGTTTTAATTGTATGTAATATTTTCACAAAGAACTAAGGTTTCGTCAGAAAGAAACAACAAAAACCAAGAGGACAAATGTAATTATATACCTCACTCAGTTTTGAATGTAAGCCAGTAAAACCTCATAACATACACAGTAAATGATGCCTGAGCAGATAGATTTAACTTTGAATTTTTTATACAAAAGACTTCTAATGTTTATTAAAAGCTAGCCAAATTTTGTGAATGTGCAGATAATGCATTAATCACTTCAATATGTATATTTTTATGGTTGCAATGCTGTAATAAAGACAGTCTGTTTAAGAGAGACACCAGACTTTCTAACTTAAGTTATAAATAGGCCTAAAAAATTCTCATAGCAGAAAAATTCAATAAAACTGAAGTTAAATGGCTACTTTAAAGGTGGCAAAACAAACTCACCACATAAAATAATCTTGTAAATAGTTTTATCTCAGGAAAGCAAGAATGGAGGTTCTAGATTTATATTCTTGCTACACATGAAAAAACTATAAAAGTCAAAATTATTTTTGAACAAAATAACCCTGATTGGAACCTTGTACATTCTAAAAAGTAGTTATATTTATTTTTGCCAATTTGTATTTTTCAATCTTCAATTTCACAATTTGATATAACTGCTTGTATCTCAGCTTTGAGAAACCACAGACTAGTGACTTAAACTGATGATGTGAGTTCTTTTTCTGTTATTTTCAACTGTATAGGCCAGTGTAGCTTTCAGTCTAGTGAGACCTGTGCTGTATTGAAATTGAATATAGGTAAATTTGATGATATGCTGCTAAAAGAAAGGAGCTTGTGAACAAATTCTTCCACAGTTACAGTTCTGATATTTTTAAAGCTTGCTTTATCATTTTGTACTTCCTACCAGCTATGATGCTGTAGTATGATAGGAAAAGATGTGTTCACATAGAACAAAATACTTAATTTTTTTAATTGCAAATTTGATTTGATTTCAATGTAGTTAGATCATTTGAAAATTGGCCATTTCAAGTTCTGTTTCACTGGCAAGGCTGTTTATTTGATGGGTCACAGTTAAACTAAGCTGTATAATAGGCTTAAGTGTGAGTAGCTGTTTGTATAGGCAAAAACTAATCATTGACATGTAAAAAGAGATGTATAAATAACCAGTTCAAAATAAAGTTGAAATTTACAGTGTTATAGATACAAACTTTACTGGTAAGTTTTACAATGAAGGTACTCATTTCTCAGTTCTTAAAAAAAAAGAAGCATGTTACAGTGACAATTTTTGATGTCTCAAAAATGTGAATTCATGCAAATACCACATTTTAGTTAGTGAAAGTTACAGAAGTAATTATTCTTTATAAACATGCAAACTATTTGCTGTTAATTATCAAATACAGCTAATCTTTTCATTTTAATTCAAGTGTGAATGTCCTTCGTGAATTTCAATACATCAGATCTGTAAGCTTCAACTAGCATAGTGGATTTATAATTATTTAACTCATGAAAATATTGTCTTAGATTTCATATGTTCTGTACAATAAGTGAAAATGATATCTAGTAATACAAATTTTTCACAGCGAAATTGATGCAAGACAGTATGAAGAAATAGAATTCAAGAGAAATTCTTTAGAAAAGCAAAAAAATGCTTCCTTGAATGCCCCAGTTTCATCTGAGAAGAAAGGTAGTTTAACCACAATCTGTTGTAACCTTTTGTTTTATGTTTGTATGTTGTAGATGTATCCTTTTTGTGTGTGTTGTGTATCCATACACCCATATGCATACATATTTATGTAGTATCTTTCACAATTTCTTTTCTGTTTTTAATGTTGAATACTTTTGAAGAGGAGTCTTATGTGCAAAGACATGTTTGAATTTTTGAAGAATGCTTGTTTTTGACTTTTGAAGAACAATTTGATGAGTTTGTATGAATTTTGACATTTCTGATGTGTCTACTCAACAGTTTTGATGGTTTTGTTTTTAATATAAATTTGCTATATGAGTTGTGATTGAAGTATGTGAGTGATCTCATGTTGTTATTCCTCTGCAGGAAGTGACAGAACATGTTATATCACAACTAATCCATCATATTTGTTTTTTTGTTGCTTTTTTCACGAATGGATTTACTTTCAATGACAGTTTAGCAGGTCATTATAGTTCTGCAACATGACAAAATGTGTCCAGCTTGGACAATTTATGACATAACTTGTCATTGAATATAACAAATGACAATAACTTTCACTAATCTCTTTAGGGCCAAGCAACGTCTCTAAATCTGAAAATTCATAGTTCATGACTCATTACTAACAAAAATAAGTTTTACAATTTGGGACCATGTATGTGTTGGAACAATAATGGTCATAAGAATATTTAAGAGGATATGGTGAAATGTAGAAAAAAATCATAAGAAATGGTGTATGTTAAAACTAAATGTATCAGCCATTACTGAAGTGAATAAAAGTTTCATTAATGTTAGCTACTGACCTGAAAGTATTAACGACTTGAATAACTCTAGAAGGTTGTACCTAAATCAGTTAAATCATATTACTCACTAAAGTTTTTAGTTAAAGTGATGTATTACAAGATTTGTTTCTTTATTACTGCAGTTATAGAGTATTCATTCATGCTTTCAAAGTTTTGTTAGCATTTGTGTTATTGTATTCTTTTGGCTGGTGCCAAGTGTGCTTTGGTGCTAGACCTTCTGAAGATTTTGTAATAATATTAAAATAATAAAATAATAATGTAATTACTCCATTTTGTTATACCTTAAGAAGGTGTCAGTCTAAGGAATTAGTAGTTTTTATTTTTGTTTTTTCCAATGCTAATTAGCTAAACACACCATGAAAAAAATAAGTCCTAGTTACACTGTCTTGCCGTCATAGAATGGTTTAAGAAAGCATTTGTTTAATCAATAGAACACAGCCGTGGAGATGTGCCAGTGGCTTCAAAAAATTCTCTCTCTGATGAAATAGTATCTCCACCTTACAGGGAGACAGACAAAGAATATGAACCAGTTGGTCCAGAGGTTAGAGTTTTTCTGTGTATGTTGTGAAAGATTTTATTTTTAGAATTGTAGCTAATTTCTTAGTTGCCTTAAGGATGTTACTATGTGGAAAATGCATATGAAGTTTAAGAATATATATATATAAAATATATTAATTAAATAAATTAGATTAATTATATATTATGTTAAATATAATTTATAAATACATATATTTATTTATTTAGCATTCCGTCACCTATGAACTCTTGTGTTAACCATTGAGGTTGGTACATCTGTATTGATATCGTGTACTTAAAGGCATGTGTTCAAGGCTGTGAAGGCCCAGCATTGCCAAGAGGTTAAGGCATTTCTCAGCATTTTAAGTAGACCCCCCGCTAGTACAGCGGTAAGTCTACAGATTTACAACACTAAAATTAGGAGTTTGATTCCTCTTGGTGGGCTCAGCAGATAGCCTGATGTGGCTTTGCTATAAGAAAAAACACACACCCTACCAGTAGCATAAAGTCATCTATTTAGGCTCGGCATGGCCATATGGGTAAGGCGTTCCACTCGTAATCTGAGGGTCGCGGGTTCAAATCCCTGTCACACCAAACATGCTTGCTCTTTCAGCTGTGGGGGTGTTATAATGTTACAGTCAATCCCACTATTCATTGGCAAAAGAGTAGCCCAAGAGTTGGCAGTGGGTGGTGATGACTAGTTGCCTTCCCTCTTGTCTTACACTGCTTTCTTTGGGATGGCTAGTGCAGATAGCCCTGGAGAAGCTTTGTATGAAATTCAAAACAAACCAAGGCTGAGAAAAGTGTTGTTCAAATGTAAAATCATAGGAAATATTTTGAAATGCTTCCTTGCATATTTAAGTGTCCATTATGTTGATAAGTGTCGAGTGTTGGAGAATTGGGATCGCTGAATAAATTCTTAATTGCTTGATAATTTCTGTAGCTTCGTGCCTGTGGATTTAAAGAATCGTTAATGAAATGTAATGAACATTGCATTTGTATTGGAGAATGCTTGGCTTGGCACTTGATCATTTTCAAGAAGAAGAAATATCAAATTTTGTTTTTGAAAGACATATAATGAATGTATATAGGTTAAGTACCTTATATTAAAATGATTTTGGGTCTTTATAACATAATTAACAGACCATGTTGCTCTATATGATGAATGAGCATCTTGACACTAGTGTTGCAGCATAGATTTCATTGCCATAGGCTTCTTTTTGAGGCTTTTATGTTCTAAGCCTACTCTCAGATGTTTTCCATAATCTATCTTGTTTAAAAGGATGATGGTTTCCCAGCAGCATGTTTAATAACCTGATTGCACACAAGTGCATGGGTATGTCTTTGTGTAGAGTAGCATGAATATACCTGTTTGTTACTGCAGGTTTTTCAGGTGTGTGTTTAACAATTATGTCATAGAAACAACTTGTGACATGTGTTGATTATGTATATGAAATAGTTTTGTAGTCATTTGATGTCTGTGTAACAAATGAAAATGTTCAGGTTGATTGTTTTAAGGGAATTTTTATTTTATTACTAGATATTTTATTCTTAGTATTTTTTCACAGTGCAGTAAAGATGAAGCTTCATATTGAAATTTATATAATTTATCTGACCAAGCATAACCTTGTGGTCAGTATGTTGGACTGTGAATCTGTAGGTCAATGGTGTAGTTGTATTGCAGTTTCATTTGCTATCCAAACATTTTTTACGTTATTGGTTTGGCAATATTTGGAGCATTGTGCTCAGGCTTGAGCTCCTTACTTTAAGAAGAACATTGAAGTGTTCTAAAGGGTTCAGAAGAGGGTTTCTAGGATGATACCTGAATGGAAAGGTTGTCATATGAGGATAGGTTAAGAACTCTGGAATTATTTCTCCTTGATAAAAGAAGAGTTAGAGGGATATAATTGTTTAAGATCAATAAGAGAATTGATAGTATTAATGCATCATGTTTTTTTTCATATTTAAGGGTGAGAATGATAAGACTAGGAGACAGGGTAAGGGTCATCTTCAACTAAGAAAGCTTAGTTTTTCTAATTGGGTGGTTGGTCATATTTGTTGGATGTAGTTAACTTAAAGGATAATTTGATAAATATTTGATTGATAAGGGCTGGCTTTGAGTGTTTCATTTTCATTTTAAAGTTACGTTAATTGGATAGGAAGGCCTAGATTGACCAACAGGTCCCTTGTCGTCTATATATATATATATGTATATATATATATACACATGGATGTTCCATTGCTGCAAAACCACACTCCTTGCTTTGTGGGCATGGTGTGTTAAATTTCACTATTCAGTTACAGTAGCCCAAAGGCTTGGTGTTGTTGGCTAGTTGTCTTCCTTCTAATCTATGAGATTAAAATTAGGGACAGCTACTATATATATATAAAAGTTCTGTGTAGCATTGTATGATTATCTGTAACAGGCAAAATGTTTTAGTATTCATAGTCTTTTATAATTACTGTTCAGAATAAGGTTGTATCTTTTGTCTAATATTACTTCAGTGTATTACATTCTTTTAAGATATTTAATACATGCTACATTTTTTTTCCTCATTGTAAATCAAATGTTTTAGATACAGATATTAGTGTGTATAATAAGTGTAATAGTTTTGCTTTTTTGGCTGAACAGAACAACAGTGATGAACCAGTGAGGTCTATTGATCCCAAGAAGCTTGAAGAGCTATACGATATCCCTGTGGGAGCAACAACAACAGGCCTTCCACCTGGTGTTTTTTATCGGGTAAAACTTGATATTTGTTATTCGAGTTTTCAAAAACTGTCTTCAATCTATATTTAAGATGTTTTTATGTATTTAACCTTATGACATATTAGCTGTAAACAGTGCTTAGGAAAAACTGGACCTTTCTTGAAAACAGTTTTGGTTGAAAAAGAAACTACATTTATGAAGTTAACTATCGCCTTACGTGATATTTTAATGTGCTTATTAGATGAAAAATCTGAAGTGTTGAACATGACATGTACTTGATTTGTTTTGGATTAATGTAATACAACATTAAAAGTATGTTAACCCTTTTGAGATAGGTTATGGGTAAAAAGCTGTCTTTCAATCTGTTGACTTGCATTCAAAATTTTATTGAACTACTATTTTATTATAATGAATTTATCTCCTTAAGTGTGGTATCAAGCTGTAGATTATAATTAAAATTTTCATATTATACATTATTTAATTTTTTTTAATTTAAAAGTATATATTAAACAACACCTAAAAACATTGATTTTTGTGTGTCACGTGGTATGTTTAATGTAGCACTGGTTCAGATTAGATGTTTGTGTTGTCAAAATACAAAGTCTGTAGTTTTGTATGAAATAGGAACTCAAATTACCAATATTGACAACCTAGAATATAATATAAAAATTATTTTATCTTGTCTGTTTGCTGAGCTATATTTAGTGAATCAAACACAGTGACCCCCACTTGCCTTTATCCGTTTTTGTAAACTTCCCTTATATACACTTCCATATATGACATGCATAAACAATTGGAAGCTCAGAATGTCCTTTTAGTGATTTTCTTAGCTATTTTTAAATATAATGGTGTCCTTTCTTTCGTTAGATACAAACCTTTGAGCTGGTAAGTTGAATTTTTAGTCTGTTTGTGATTTTGTAATTTTTTTAGATGCAAATACAGCTAAATTAGTAAACTTGATAAATTGTAATGGAATTCTGTGGTACTGATGAAATAATTTATTATTCTTTGGTTATCCAAATTTTAAAAATGATTTCATTGCACTTTCTCCATGTGCAAAACTTTTTTAAGGCTTAGAAAGCTAAGACAAGTAACAGTTGAGTGTAGGGTTGTAACGAAAGAGATAATTGTGTTTTTTATACTTTTAGTACTCTTCTGTGTTTTAAGAAAAGTTTAGGAATTTGTTTGTAAATATTAATAATCTTGTATACTTATATAAGTTATAATAATTGAAATGCAACCATATTTTATTGTATACAACTCCACTAAATCAAAGCCAGTCACTATGTAAAAATTAAAGGTTAGTTTTATATTATTGGATATAGAAATATAAATGCATAAAAGTCAGTATAATAAAAATCTATATAAATGTATAATATGAGATTTAAGCTATATATTCTAAACATTTATGTTTTTGTGTTATTATTTGTTGTTTTCTAAAAGGAAAAGGGGATAATTTATATTGACTTCCAAATTTTATATAGTGGGTACAAGATCAGTCAAATTGACTGAACTGACACAGATTTATTAGTGAAAATAACACAAAATATAGTTTTTTCTTAACAAATGTTTGATAAAACTATTTGGACATTATAAGGTTTTTGGATATGAAATTAAGAAATTTTCTGATGCACAAAAAGTATTTTTAATCTCAAAAAGAAAATGATTTTGCACGATATGCGACACGCTAAAATAAAATAGGCACGAGGAAAACATTCTTAACAAACCTTAAAACATAATTTTAAAAAATCTTATGTTTTATATATGAAAGTATTGTATTGTCTACTGATAATTTGCCAGATTTTATGAACTTGCACTTACTAATATAAAAGTAATAGAATGAAAACTATAAAAAGCACAAAATAGTTTTTTGGTTGGCCCCATGGATTGAGCTGTTCTGAAAGAGTTAGATAGGTAAAGTGTGACAATAGTGTAACATACAGAATTAATAATTTACATTTTTTCTTTTTGTCTGTGTTAGATTGTTGTTCCATTTCATTTTAAGCGTCTGAATGACCTTGTTATTTCCTTGTATTATTCTTGTGACAAAATTATCTCAGTTTCATCAGAATAAAAAACTTTTAAAGATCTGTAATTGAAGATTTTTCCAAATGAAAACTATGGGATTTTTGTAACACTAAAGTTTAAATTATTTATATTTCACTTCTGTAACATCAGAACCTGATTAATTTAACTATTAGGTTCGAGCCACATACAAGTATACAGCAGAAGATGAAGATGAATTAGACTTTGATTCTGGGGAGATCATTCAAGTGGTAGAATATGACGATCCTGATGAACAGGTGATTCAAGTACTCATACTGATATGATTGGTTGATTAAGATTGCTACTACAAATTTATCAGTACAATTTAATTGGAATATTTTAGAAGCTGATTAAGTAAAGTTTGAAGTGATAATTTTATTATTATAAAGTTTGAAGTGATAATTTTATTATTATAAAGTTTGAAGTGATAATTTTATTATTATAAAGTTTGAAGTGATAATTTTATTATTATAAAGTTTGAAGTGATAATTTTATCATTATAAAGTTTGAAGTGATAATTTTATCATTATAAAGTTTGAAGTGATTATTTTATCATTATTGCATTAATTTTGTCTCCTTTCTCCATGTGTTAGATTGTGTTTTTGTGAAATAAAAACTTCTTTGCTCACTTGCATCTGTAATTACTGTTAGGAATCTGTATAGATCCCTCAGGTTTTAGAACTTTATTTTTCAAACAACTGATTTACCAACTTGTGTAATTATGGGTTTATTTTTAAGGGTCCTTAGTAATGGAGTCACGTGAAGAAAATAAACATAAATATCATTGGTATTTCAGTTAATTCCACTAATTATTAAAACAGTGAATAATTTCATCCATTTTCTGTTTGTCAGTTCTGTACATTAAGTGTTTAGGAGATAAAACACAAATCATTCAGTATGATGCAGCATGTAACAAACTTACTACAATAAGTATTGGTTAGTGGCATATATATAAAACAAGTTGGTAACTTGAAGTTTAAAATAACAATTGGATATCTCTAGTGTTTCAAGCCCATTTTACTTCACTAAATAGCAATCTGAATTAAAGCTACTGATGCCGTTAAGCAGAAAGTACGACCAATCAAGGAAGGTATTAGGCCACTATGTCTCTCATTTCCTTTTCAGTTTCATCTCTGCTGAAAAATAAGTCTTTAACAGAAAGCAGGATAATTTTATGTAAACCCTGATCCAGCTATTATATAACATGATTGGGAACAGTGTTACTTTCAGCTAGAGATAAACTGAAAATCTTTGATTTATTTCAGATATTTGTTTTATATTGAAACTTGGATAAAAAGGAAGTGTTTATATTATTTCAAAGTGACCATAATAACAATAATAGTTCAATTAATAGGTTTATTACTAAAATTTACAAGAGATACTGATGAACAAAAAATTTCATTGTAGGAAGAAGGGTGGCTCATGGGCATCAAAGAATCAACCAACCAAAAGGGTCTCTTCCCAGCAAATTTCACTCGTCCCATTTAAAGTTTCCTGCAAAATGTTGTCTCAGGTCAAAGTTTATGGATACCTTGTTATTAAGGTTATCTGTACAATAGTACATGGAGTGTTCAAAAGTAACAAAAGAATCTGTGTTTGTGTGTGTATGTATGTGAAAAAACATAGGCTGAAAATATGCAGAAATTTATTGTTAGAAGTCATACATTGAAACATATATTCTGTTAACACTTTTTTTTTTACCTGCTACATTTTAGGATGGACATACCATGGTTTTAAAATTATGTTTCTCTATTTAACTGACAAAAATGGTTTAAATCATGGCTTTAATAGTATATATATATAAATATATATATATCTGTATTTTAAATTTATTTATTGTTGCTTAGTCTTGTTTGCTGTTATTAAAATGTATTATAAAATTTGTATGGTGTTCTAACCAAGTAAATTTTGTTATATAAAGCACAACTATTAAAACTCGTGATGATATGACTTAAGTTCTTGAGTTATATGATCATGCCATTGAACTAGCTTATATGTACTTAACACACTTTTGTGTGCTTCAAAAAATTATCATTTCTTGTTATAAAAAAACAAAAAACTAAAATCATAAGTAGTTCATAATTTGATATACCACCAGAATTTTTTTTTCACTTGTTATATCTTAAATTATTATCTGTAAGTGTCTTTAAATAATATAAGTAACCAAGATACACAAAACTTGGTAATTTTATGCCTAAAGACCGATTTACACAAAATAGGTTTGTTTGTTTTTGTTTTAATTTTATTGGTGCTATTGTTATTAATTATGGGTAGAAAATGTACCCTCAGGAAAAGGGTACTTAAACTGAAGTACTTTATTACACGTAATTGCACCTACCTACTGTTATTTGTTAACTTTATATGCCTTAAGTAACTCAACCAACCTTTTATACAAGGTCTTAAAATAAAAAAATTTGCGTGACAAAATGAGTAGTAACCATATATATAGTACAAAGATTTCTACAAAGATTTATTGTTATACAAAACAGTTTTTAGAAACAAAATATTGGTTAGGAAGATGTGTTAATACAATAATAAATTTAACTGTTTGTAAGATGTAACATAAAATGTTTTTTGTATGTCTATATCTCATCTAGACTGTTTCATAATTGTACTTCTATAATATTTTTTTAAGTGTTGGTATTGTATGAAGGATCACACAAATACCTTGTAACATCTGTGATTGCTATACACTAGAGGTTATATAACTACAAGCTGTTTTTAAGTTTGCAGACTGTATTAATGACAGACATTTGTTAAAAGGCAATAATTAAGATTCATTTAAAAAGAAGCATCTTAAAAGTAAATATTTCAAGAAGTCCTGTGATACTGTTGACATAAAATAAGGATTTAAAATAACACAATTATAACTGTGGAAAAGTGATTTGTTTGAATGTTATGAAGAAACATCTAGAAGTCTTATCTTTGGCTGTAGAACAGAACTGCTGTTTGTGGTAGTGAGATAATAGTTCTCCATCCCATATTTTTATTAGAAACCATCTTCAAACTGACCACTGGTACTAGTGTACTTATGTTCTATGGAGTTAATGGTCAGCTATCTCAAGTTTCAAATTAAAATGTGTGAGAGCTAATGGTGCATCCATCCCATGTTTTTTGTTGTAAGTAATCTTCATAAGACTGGTCATTAGCAGTAGTGTAATTTATGTACCAGGGAATTCATTGTTTGATATCCCAAGCATGTGGAAAGAAGTCCTAAGTGATTGACCATCATCACATATTTCAAATTCATGAATTAAGTTTCATATCAGTATCATGTATCTGCCCATTAATGTTAAAACAACACACATTAACTTTAAGATGTGGAATATTTTCATCTGTTATTTATGTTCTCATTAGTAATGACCTATGTTTGTGTTGTTGTTTTTTTTGTATAAATTATGTTGTTAGCCTTCATGGCTTGTTTGTTGCTTTATGTTTATGATGCTAAATTTTTTGTTTTCATACATAATAGGTAATGGGTAAACCTGACTGCTTGAAAAATTGAAACTTTTTAGTTGGGAATTTTAATAAATACCACAAGTGGTTTTCAGTGTAGCTTACCTTGTTAAATTTATTTTGTGTTAAGTCCTTATCAGAATAAAGGTTATTTTTTACACTTTAGGTATTGGGTAAGTTGAAAAATAGAAACTTTTTTAGATGTTGAAAAGTCTGTTGTATTTATAAATTTCATGTATAACTTTCAAGATGGCTATACCATTGCAGTTTACTTTGTTTCAAGTCCCTGTTATTGGAAGTGATGCTACTTTTATCCCTTATCTGAGATAAGTTATTGATTTTATATTTTAAAAACCAAATAAAACCTTATTTACACTGTTTGCTGTGGTACTGAAGTAATAAAAAAAATATTTCGTAGCTTAATTTTAGGTGTGCTGTAGTGTGATTGGTTAATGGTATTTACTTATTTTGTAACCTCATTTGACATTGAGAATGTTCTTGTTAAATGATTTTTTTTTTTTTTTACAATTTATTATTTTGAAATATTAATTTTGAAAGCATCTATAAATCAGTATTTGTGGTTTTGTTTTTATATTCAAACATTAATGTAACATTAATGATACATAAGGCTCTATAGTAAAGTTAGTATTATATCTATAGAACAAATAACAAATGTGTGTTTCTGAAATTTTGCCAGGACTGTAGTAATAAAACAAAATTTTATAAAGTGAATCAGTATTGAAATTTACTTGGAGGAGATCTGTTAATATTTATTTTCCTTAATCTGCAAAATGTAATAAGCAGCTTTAATGTAGGATATTTTTCCTTTTTGATAACCACAAACATTTTAACCTGAACATAACTTGGCTGTCAGTTGTTATATTAAGTGAAATATTTTTGTCATCTATGGCTGTTTATAATACTTAATGTAGGTTTTTAAATCATTAGTGTATGTGTGGGTTTGTCAGTCCTCTTGCTATAATCAACAAACATGCACAGTGAAAATTATTTAAAATAACATTTCTGACTGAGACAATTTAGGTTTCTAGAATTAACCAATAGAAATAAACCTGTATTTTCCTCACGTTTGTGTCTGAAATCCTTGTTATGACTTTGGTTACTCAAGAAAAATGTTACTTATTTGACATCTGTGGTACATTTCTGGGTTTTGAAGCTGGAAGGGAGGGTTTCAATCCATGCTATGCCACTAAATATTTCCTGAATTTAAACTATGGTAACATTGTAAGAATGACATTCAAATCCTTAGTGTAGATGCTGCTGTCTTTTTCTCTTGTCAGCTTTCCAAAATGGCATTAAGTTTACAACATTGATTCACTAAAACAGTTTAAACATTTGAGTTACTGTATTAATATATGTTAGTTATGTAGTAAATGTTACAAATTATTATAGTTTATGTACTTTTCTTTTAATAATTAATGCTTTTTTCTTATTTTTGTTAATTAATTCCTATTACATAATGAATTGAAGATACTGGGAAAAATCATTGTGAAGGTAAATGTTCTAGTCATGCTGTTTATCTGACAAAGTTGCAATATAATTTTGTGATGAGTCCCTTAAGGTGGTCCTATTTGAATTTTTAGTAGTGGTACATTTATGTTGGTTGTTTAATATAACAGTAGTAAAATCTTATCTATAATTTAAATAATGTGTTTTTACAGTTGACACTTAGCACAGAGTTGTGTAAGTCGGTTTTGTTTGAATGACACTCCCTGGGTAATACAGTTTTATCAGATCAGCATCTATGAAAATACAGAGAAGTTATTTACTACTGCGAGAAAACACGTCCAAGTATTTCCTTTATTAGAAGTTTCTTTATTTAAAATGTTTTTTGAGTGGTAAACTGAAGACATTTTCTATAAAGGTAAAGTAAACTAATAAATGAATTATTCTGTTGTTTTTGTGAGCATTTCTGATTAATATGTGTACCTGAAGGTTAGTGTTTAAGGTGACTTAACAAAATTCAGAGACTAATTTCCTTTGTTGTTATTTTTAACAATGTGACCACATTTGAAACAACAAAGCATCCACCATTTTTTGTGACATTAGGGCAGACTAAAATGTCTTGGCTGGAACTTTTCAATCATTGAAAATAACATTTTGGCAGTGTTGCTAATTTTAAAACTGCAAATAACTATTTATTCTCAATCCAGGGTCTTTCAGAAGTCTGGAGCCTTAGACATTATATACTTAAACCCATTTCTTATGTCAGTTATACATATTTCAGGAGAGATACCTTGCTGGCACAGTATACCAACAATTAATATGTGTATGTTTGCTAACTTCATGCAGTTTGAAAAATAAATTATGTTGTGTATTTTTCCCTATGTGTCCAGACTTCAGCAACACCATGTGTTACTCTATGAAATAGTTATCCTAGACTTTTGTACTGGTTAGAAAATCTCCAATATTCACAATAATAATTGCCATTTTTTGAATATATATTTCTGAAAATAAAGTGACTCTTCTACCTTATATAGTACTACCTTCAAATGCTTTAGCATTTTAAGAATGAATGAATTTTTGTAGATCATTTTAGGTCTTGGAATCTAATAAAAGTGTAGAACAGGAATATAATAAACTGATTTAATGATGGAAGTTACTGTTCACATATCAGTTGTAATTGAATTGAAAATTACTTCAAGGAAATGTTTCCTCTTCATGATGATAAAAACAGTGGGAAACTAATTATATAACTTAAGTTTTGGTGTAAGGGGTGTACAAGATTACAGCAGGGAAGGGGGAAACAAATACATAAGTTATTGATTAAAGCCCTTAAGAGTTTCGACATAAAAAAACGTGTGGAAGTGTTTGTCATTACGAGTGTTCATTAAATTGTGTATTTCAATAATTTTAATTCATAATTACACAACCTCATTTTTTATATAGTTAGGTAGTGCTACCTTAAGTTTTGGACTTTTTATCAGGAAATATATTGGCATATTCCAGTACATTTCGTAACAAAACTACAGCTAATTTGAATCGTAGAGAAGTAAAAAATACAAAAGAAATGTCTTGTGTTCCCGATAAGTACTACAAACATGATTAAATGCTCATGAAAATGGGTCCAGACTTTGATGGGAATGTGAAGAATTACTTTGAATTAACATAAGGAAAACTAAATTAATTAGAAGTAAAATTACAGTACAAATTATTATACCCAAAGTAGGACACACCACACTGACACACTAATAGTCATTGAATAAAAACCAAATCTCTTATTTTTATATGCAAAAACGGCTCGTTTGGGCTGAGAAAACACTTTTACATAGAAGAGCAAACAACGTTTTGACCTTCTTCGGTCATCGTCAGGTTCACAAAGAAAGAGGTAACTGACCGGAAGCCGACCACGTCTGAAAGGGGTTGTGTAACTGTGTGTCGAAATGTAGAGGGCGGTATTAGATGTTTGAATATATAATTTTATTTATTTTATTTTCTCAGCCCAAACGAGCCATTTCTGCATATAAATTTCTCAACATGTGGGTTTCTCGTCATCACTGATTATCAAATCTCTTATTAACTTTACATCAGTACACATTATAAGTAACACCAATCATGCATTAAGATGCCAACTGTGCAGTTTAGAGTAGGAACAGGCCTGAAGTTAAAAGTTAAAAACCACTATGCTTTTCCTTATTTTTGTTAATTCCTATTAACTAATGAAAGTTCTTAGAAAAAGCATGGTGAAGGTAAATGTTCTTGTCCTGCTATTTATCCAGCAGAAAGTTGCAATATAATTTTATGAAGTCCCTTAACGTGGTCCTATTCCAGTAGGAACAGTGCATATTAGTGAATTGATGTTAATGTGTTCAAAGGTAGGTATTTAAAGGGAAGAATCTTTTATTTTTCATATTTTTTAAGGATGTATAGTATAGCTGATATTTTTTTTGCACTGGTCATTCAAAGTAAAGTTTTTAAAACATGCATCACAGTTTTTGTTTACGTTTAGATGACTGTACTTACTGATTAAAATAGAACTACCACCTGATCAGCCTAATAGATGTGATTGAAAACATTATACAAATGGTGCTTGTTTGTTAGGAATAGGCTAGAGCTCAGAGTTAGTGTCATTTCCTACTTTTTGTAAAGTTTAATTTCTGTTATCAATTTATGTACTGAAGGTCTTAACAGTTAGGTTAACATTCAGTATAACTCCAATTTATAATCATAGTTGTGAAGTAGTTGATATAATCTAAAGAAGAGCAGACAGTTACAGTGAAATAAGAAGGATAAATCTGATAAAAGATACATGCAATGCTTAGTTTGGATAATACACTTCTATTAATAACTAACACATTAAAGCTCTGTAAATTTAAAAGCTCAGTGTTCAAATATGTTGTGAGAAATCATCTCGCACTTGCTTTTGTTTGCATTCATTCTGAAGGGTGGAAGTACTTAAATTTCTAGTGTGGACGAAGCACACATCCAGGATGTTTTCCCAAACTTGGAATTGGTAGAATTCTCCAAAGCACTCAAATTCATGGTGTATAACATTTTGGGACAACATGGGATCCACTGGTTCATCTTGGCTGTTCCACACGTTTTCTTTGTCTAAACTCGAAAGCAGTAGAAAGCTGTGGTCAAAATACTCCAAGTACTCTAAAAGCTGATCTGTACAAAGTACAAGTTCATGATGTATTTTTTAATTCAATACCCGAGCAACAGCATTCTTGTGTAATTCAGTCACGTAAGACGAATTTTTTACAAAACATGGAAATATCAAAAGCAGTGTCTACTGTTATATTTCTGAAAATACAACACTGTAGAAAGATTATTGACACTCCTTTATGCTAGTAAGATATTTTTACTTGTAATGATGTGTGATTTACTAAAAGTGCCATAAGGTTAAAAGAAAAACTTCACCCTACTCACTGGAAGGGCATTTGAAAAATAGTTAGGAAAACTGTTAGGTAGCTACTGCTTTGGTAATACAAATTTTTGTTTGTCATAAATATTAAATAATCCTACATCAGTTATCACAGATGGATGTATATAAACAAACCTTCTATATTCACCTTACTGATAACACACTTTAACATAGCAACAAGTCAGCAAAACTGTGTACTTTTCCTTATAAAACATCAAAACAAGTTAGCTAATTAAAGTTATGGGGAGAATTGCAAACGGATGGATAACACATTAACCTCTGTCAAGACTAAGGTTCAAAGTCTAGTCACACCATAGAAATAGTACCTTCTCTGGACTTTCCTGAGATTGTATTAGATTAGCAGACAAAATGCAGAACATAATCAATAATAAAGATACTTATAACTAAATATTTACACTTCAATGTTTGCAATAACTTTTTACAAATGCCTTTTTCTTTATTGCAACCAATAAAAAAAATATTTGAAGTGTTTTCTCTTCTGCCACTAATACAAAATCTTAACAAACAAGAGGTGTAACCTATCTCACTGTCTTCAGAGTTTGGAAAGTCTGAGCAAAAACAAGTTAAAGTGCACATCAAGGTCGTGCACTGTTTAATTAAAAAAAAAGTGTTCTTCAACAAAGATTTCCTCTTGATTGTGAATAATAAATTTAAAATCTTTATTACTGTGCATCTTCATTTTTATTAATATTCTGTATTACAGGTGGGTTGAATGTTGTCTTAAAATTAATTTGTATTTCATTCAAAGCTCTGAGAGACATCTTTGCTAGCCATCTGTATTGTTGAACTGGTAAATTTGAAGGACACCTTGACAATAGCATCAATTACCAATTCTTGGACTAGTATAATACAAAAAAAGAGGGGATTTGAACATCACCATTATACTAACAAAGGTATGATTAGAAGTTGGACAAACTAATTACTGGGTCTTACCCAATCTATGTTTTTAGAAAAATATAAAGTAAAAACAAAATACCAATTATACAGGACAAATTTGCCATTCTGCAGTCTTAAGGTAATGAATTTGTTCCACATCTCCCATTAGAAAAGTAAATTTTTTATTTGAGAAGTATAGAGTGAAGGATTGAACACAAGAGTTTGTCAGTTATCTTGAGACAGTAAACCTGATTCTGTCATATATTACATCTTAATATCTTATACTAACATGATACAAATTACATTTACTTTCAATCCCTTCTATTAAAAAGCAGAATGCATTAGAATCCCAAGAGAAGTAGTTAAACATTTCTTTACTAGTTCAAGTTTCTAACAACAAAATGTAACTTAGATGATATTAATGTTTCTTGCATACCACCAAAGAGTAAAGGAACATTTTAATTTTTTGTTCAATAATTTGGCCATTAGATATAAAGAGTCAGTCAAGTTGGTATTAACATTCAATAACCTGGTCATCAGATGCAGGAAGCAAGTCAGGCCAAGTCTGTGTTAACATTTAATAACTTGGCCATTAGATACAAGAAACAAGCCAGTAACAAGTCAAATTTTAGATTCGTGTTTAACAGCTTTGCCTCAGAGACAGCAAACATATCAGGACTTAGTCTGGATTGACAATAACACAGTCATAGTTTGGTACATATATAACTCATCAAAATGCTATATAAAAAAACATTAATATTTCCACAAATGTGTCAAAAACTAAAAGTATTTCAAGTAGGCAATAGTCATTTATTGTTTGATATAATGAAAAAGTAGTATCAGTAAGTGCATCTTTTAAACACCTGTATTGTGCTTTCCAACACGTGTGAATGAATATCATATACAATCATTTTTCCTTATTCTGCAACTAGGTGGCACTACATAAAAAAAATAGCTTGAATTAGGATATTGTACAAAAATGATTAACTGACATTCTTTCAAAACTATTTTATTTTAGCATACCATAACTACTTGACAATAAGCTTAAAAGAATTTATTTCTTACTTAGCACAAAACTACACAATGGGCTATCTATACTGTGCCCACAACAGGTATAAAAACCTGATTTTTAAGTGTTATAAGCTTTCATACTTATTGCTGAGCTACTGAGCATTTAGAATTACATCTTTAATATTAATATATTTAAGCATCCCAAAAGCAAGTATGAACACTTTCTTCAGCACAGATTACAAAACATCTGCTCCTCAGATTATTACCAAAAGTATATAGTGAACACTGTATGGCTTAACTGACATTCTTGTGTTCTCAAATGGTTTTATGATTAGTGCTTTATACAATTTAGCCACGATAACTAAAAAGCAAATAATTTAACTGTACAATCATGCTGTCAGCAAAAATTCTGTAAATGTAAATAAGCTCTTGCTTAGAATCTGCCTTAGTTAGTGTTCCTAGAAATGTCTGATTTTGTGATTCTTTTCTACAGTGTTAACCATTTATACATAATATTTTTCTTGTTTTATTTAATTATGTGGATCGTAACAACAGATTGAGACTCGGAAGTGACATAATTTAACATATTAATTTATTTTTCTTCCAACATCACTGATTCTTACCAAAACAGTGGAAAAAAAGAACAACAACTGCATTTCTGGTTATCATTCAACAAACCATATTAGCTTCCAGGTTCTGTACGAAATCCATCATACTGCTGCAGTGAAACAACACCACCAACAGATGGGTCAGAGTCGCAGAAACTAAACCTCTGTTACAACACAGGAGGCTGCAGCAAATGATGAATATGGGCCTTCGGCCAGTGACACGTTTCAAGTTTCTGCTCCCTGAATAATTGAGAAACAAAACTTTTTTTTTCTTCTTGGAGAAGACAAGAAAATTCAAAACTGCTTTATGAAACATGATGGATAGAGAACAGAAGTTTCATATTCTACCACTATGTAGGTATCAAATGGTTCACTTAAAAAAATAGTTTGTGTGGAATATTATAAACATAATTCCAGGGTTAACTTAAAGTCTTGAAGCTGCTTCCCTTCTCACGTTGCTGAGAAGGCCGCAACTGAAACTTGCTTGTTTTGATTTTTAAAAGGGCAGTTTGGGCTGCTGCAATAGATTCAAATATTGCCAACACCCGATATTTGGTCTTGGTTATATTATCATTCCCCACTGGCCTTGATTTACTACTGTCAGTACAAATAAACTCTATCTTGGCCCCAAGTGCAGTCACTGGCTCTAAATATCTTTCTATATCATAACGTTTCATTCCATCTGGCAGACCCTCCACTTCAAGAAACTGCGAGTCTTGATAAAAAAAAAAAGAATATATATATATATATATATATACACACACACACACATAGATATATAAAACACAGCATTATATAAATAAATCAAAAACATAATTAACAAAACTCTTACAGATTTAAAATTAGCTTAACTCCTTTATATCTGTTAGTGAATATACATTTTAACTAGGCCTGGCATTTGACTTGTAATTCAAGGGTCACTGGTTTAAATCCCCATCACACCAAACATTCTTGCACTTTCAGCCATTAGGCTGTTATAACGTGATAGTCAATCTCACTCTTCATTGGTAAAAGAGTAGCATAGTGATGACTAGCTGCCTTCCCTCTAGTCTTACACAGCAAACTTAGGGATGATTAGCAAAGATAGCCTCATGTAGCTTTGCATGAAATCCAAAAACAAACATCTTTAAATATTTTATGGTTTTCTACTATTATCTGTTATATCATTGTAGTTTATGGTGTTATTACTTCAGCTTGTTGTTTCAGATGCCTTAATGTATTGGTAAACTAGAAACTACAGGTCAGCCTTCAAAATGTTAAAACACATCTACTATAAACTTACTATGTTTGTTTTCATAAAACCAAGTTTAAAAATTTTCACTTACTAGGATTTTGTAGAAATTAATATTTATTTGTATATAAACAAATGTTTTGTTTTCACAATCCTACAGTTATAAGAATAACTTAAGAAAAAGCAAAGAAGAATATATTAAATCAATCATATTACAACTGCCATGTCCAATCCCAGCAAAGCCTTTTACTAAACACTAGGTCTCATCAAGTTGCCTAGGACATGACACAGTGGCATAGGTGCATATCATATTACAAACTTTCATATGATTACTGTAGAGTGGACCAGACTAAATAAGTAAATAGTAATTATTATCAAGTCATTAGCAAATCAGGTCTTTAAGGTAAGGATTAATATCTTATTTTGTTATACAAGCACCTTTTCAGATGTATTTACATATTTAGGCATTTTACTGCTTTTCAGTTAAAAAATTTGTATTTCATAAACGTTTCTCACTAGAATTTAAGTTCTCTGTACATAAATATAAGTATGACAGCTTTAAGTACATGTTACACTAAATTTAGTTTCTCTATAACACTAGTTATCAATGTGGGACTCCCTAAGTCAAATTTATAAAAATACATCAACTCCATTTCTTAGTAGTTTATGATTTGTGAGATTACATCAGAAACCCATGAGGCATAAGTATGTTAGGTTGTTAACAAATGCCACCTGACAATATAAACAACAGTTATTTATAGTATTTCTCAATCACCACACCTTTCTTAAAAGCAAAGCTGATGAGCAACTTTCACTTCTTGCCTCACAGTTTGAAAACCAATGCTCTATAGTTAAAGCATTGCTGAAAACTATGTAAGCTATCTGCTCTTTTTTAGTTAAAGGGTAGCTTAAAACTACCCAAGTAACCAAAGTGAAAACTAGGAAGTTATCTGCTCTTTTTAGTTAAAGGGTTACTACAAACTAGGTAAGCTATCTTCTCTTTTTTTAGTTAAAGGGTTGCTGAAAACTAAATAAGCTATCTGCTCTTTTTCTGAGTAAAGGACTATTATTTAAGCTTACTTCCATTGTCAATAAAAGACTGTGGATTCTCACTAGAGCCAACACTTCTGTTTGAAGAGACATTTCCACCTCGACTCCTCTGCCTGTGAACTTTGGGTTGTCTGCTCCCTGTAGATGCGTGGCTTGAAGTGATGTGAGGAAATCTTACTATAGGGTGAGCTGACTGAAACATCAGGGGATTGACTTGGTGATGCAGAGGCAGTCCTATAAGAAAGAGTGAATGAAGTGTTTACAGAAGGCAGTCCTACAAGAGGGAAAAGACAAATTGTTTACAGAAGGGAGTCCTATGAGAGAGAATGGATGAATTGTTTACAGAGAGTTTAACTTTTCTAGTATCTATAAGATATAGATATAAGAAGGTTATTACATTTCCAGGCAACCTTAGGGAAGAATAACAAATGCATATATTGGAAACACTAACACTTTAACTCATCTGATGTTAGTTACCAAATCAACATATTTTTTTATTTTATTGTAGGCAGTGACTTTTTATGCACCCAAAAGTGTATGATCTGACGTAAACAAATAAGTTTCCAGGTTTATCCAATATGCCACTTCTGTGAAAAAGATAAAAGCATTGAAACACAATTTGTTTTAGCATTCAAATACCATTTTTAATTTAATTTTTTCCATATTAAGTTGCACAAGGTCTGTTTTATCTACATAACCTCTTCAATAACCAGACAATTTATCAAATAATCTTAAAATACTGGAAAATGACACTAAGATGTAAAAAAGTCAATATATCCTTGCTGGGATTTAAGAACAGCGATAAAAGATATTGGGATTTACCAAGTTAATGAATCAGTACCTCCTACCTATAAATTTCAATACCTAAGTGCAATCACTAACAAAGAGAAAATGAAAAAAAAGAGTGAGGGAAAATTATATCCCTTTGTTAAAATGTCACCTGAAACGTCACTGGACCCTTTTCGAAGAGGGAATAAAAGAAATTACATCAATGTACATCTGAATGAGTAATAATTAATAAGTACATAAAGAATTCAGCAGTAACATTATTCATATTAATGTCTATTCAACTCTGGAATTCATTATTTGCTGCTAACGTTAAATATATGATTCAATAATGGTGATCTTCTTCTCTGTAACAAATGTTTCATTTAAAAGGTAATTTATCCCCATAAGTGTGATCAAAAGATAAATTTTAAATTGTTTTTCAGGTCAGTTGCAGCATGCTACATTGGACTGTTGTGTCACAGACTTGGTCCTCCCATCATAGACCAAGTAATATTTTCAAGCACATAAACTAATTTCAAGAAGTCTTGTACTTAACAACTAATTTTTATGATTTTTTTTCAAATTTAAAACAAAAAACAAGAAGTTATCCTGGTAAAGAATGCTTTATGCAGATGAAGTGTATCTACAGGTTGTAATTTGTGTGGCATTGTATCACATTCCATCAGTTAACTTAACAAATCTTTCTTTCCTGATCCTATACAATTTCCAGTAAGAATAAACATAACACCTCAAACTGCACCCCTTGTGATGAGATATTTTTTTCCCAATACCAGTACTCACCAGGTTGACTGGTAAAGGAACAAACAGTCTTCTTTGAAACTATTTATAACAACCATCTGTACGACATCAACTACCATGGAATATAACACAACTTATGCCTTTAAAGCATGATTTATAGATTAGTAACCTAAAATCTCTGCAAAACATTTTGTTGATAGTAAAATGAGCACAGAAGATGGATGGTTGAAAACAAAGCTACAAACCAACAGTTTGATGAGTTACAAACAAACATTCTATAACTATTAAATTTTATAAAAAGAACGAACTTAAGTCAGACCAAATGATGAATTCAGCAATTATGTTTCAAGTTTTAAAACTCCAAAATTAAGAAAGGAAAAATATGTAAGAATACATAAGTACAAAGTCAGACAGATTTTTAATGGGAAAACTACAATGCAGCATTTGTAAAAATTAGTCTTTTTGTGATACTAATTATGACCACTCCCCCCTGAAAAAAATAGAAATATTTTGTAAGATGTGTATAAAAAACAAATTGTGATTCAAAACTGATGCAAGTTTTATAGGAATTGGTAGCCACATTCAAAGGTTCATCAAACTGCATTACACTTATTTACAATCAACAGATAAATAAAAACAGAAAAAAAAGCAGGATATTAAAAACACATACCCTGTACAAGTGGAGCTCCTTTTTAAAACAAAACACATACCCTGTACAAGTGGAGCTCCTTTTAAAACAAAAACACATACCCTGTACAAGTGGAGCTCCTTTTAAAACAAAAACACATACCCTGTACAAGTGGAGCTCCTTTTAAAACAAAAACACATACCCTGTACAAGTGGAGCTCCTTTTAAAACAAAAACACATACCCTGTACAAGTGGAGCTCCTTTTAAAACAGAGCTCCTTTTAAACAAAACACATACCCTGTACAAGTGGAGCTCCTTTTAAAAACAAAACACATACCCTGTACAAGTGGACTCCTTTAAAACAGAAACACATACCCTGTACAAGTGGACTCCTTTTACAAACTTTTAAAACAAAACACATAACACACACCCTGTACAAGTGGAGCTCCTTTTAAAACAAAACAAGTGGAGCTCCTTTTAAAACAAAAAAACACATACCCTGTACACATACCCTGGAGTCCTTAAAACAAAACACATACCCTGTACAAGTGGAGCTCCTTTAAAACAAAACACATACCCTGTACAAGTGGAGCTCCTTTTAAAAAACAAAACACATACCCTGTACAAGTGGACAAGTCTTTTAAAAAAAAACACATACCCTGTACAAGTGGAGCTCCTTTAAAACAAAACAAAACAAAAAAACACATACCCTGTACAAGTGGAGCTCCTTTAAAACAAAAAACATACCCTGTACAAGTGGACTCCTTTAAAACTTGTACAAGTAAAAAAAACACAACATACCCTGTACAAGTGGAGCTCCTTTTAAAAAAAAAAAACACAAAACACATACCCTGTACAAGTGGAGCTCCTTTAAAACAAAAACACATACCCTGTACAAGTGGAGCTCCTTTTAAAACAAAACACAACCCTGTACAAGTGGAGCTCCTTTAAAACAAAAAACACATACCCTGTACAAGTGGAGCTCCTTTAAAACAAAACACATACCCTGTACAAGTGGAGCTCCTTTAAAACAAAACACATACCCTGTACAAGTGGAGCTCCTTTTAAAACAGAAACACATACCCTGTACAAGTGGAGCTCCTTTTAAAACAAAAACACATACCCTGTACAAGTGGAGCTCCTTTTAAAACAAAAACACATACCCTGTACAAGTGGAGCTCCTTTTAAAACAAAAACACATACCCTGTACAAGTGGAGCTCCTTTTAAAACAAAAACACATAGTGGAGTGGAGCTCCTTTAAAACAAAACACATACCCTGTACAAGTGGACTCCTTTTAAAACAAAACACATACCCTGTACAAGTGGAGCTCCTTTTAAAACAAAAACACATACCCTGTACAAGTGGAGCTCCTTTAAAAAAAACAAAACACATACCTGTACAAGTGGAGCTCCTTTAAAACAAAACACATACCCTGTACAAGTGGAGCTCCTTTTAAAACAAAAACAAAACACATACCCTGGACTCCTTTTAAAACAAAAACACATACCCAAGTGGAGCTCCTTTTAAAACAAAAACACATACCCTGTACAAGTGGAGCTCCTTTTAAAACAAAAACACATACCCTGTACAAGTGGAGCTCCTTTAAAACACAAAACACATACCCTGTACAAGTGGAGCTCCTTTTAAAAAAAAAAAAACACATACCCTGTACAAGTGGAGCTCCTTTTAAAACAGAAACACATACCCTGTACAAGTGGAGCTCCTTTTAAAACAAAACACATACCCTGTACAAGTGGAGCTCCTTTTAAAACAAAAACACATACCCTGTACAAGTGGAGCTCCTTTAAAAAAAAAAACACATACCCTGTACAAGTGGAGCTCCTTTTAAAAACAAAACACATACCCTGTACAAGTGGACTCCTTTTAAAACAAAACAAAACACATACCCTGTACAAGTGGAGCTCCTTTAAAACAAAAACACATACCCAAGTGGAGCTCCTTTTAAAAAAAAAAAACACATACCCTGTACAAGTGGAGCTCTTTTAAAACAAAAAACACATACCCTGTACAAGTGGAGCTCCTTTTAAAAAAAAACACACATACCCTGTACAAGTGGACTCCTTTTAAAAAAACAAAACACATACCCTGTACAAGTGGAGCTCCTTTTAAAACAAAACACATACCCTGTACAAGTGGAGCTCCTTTTAAAACAAAACACATACCCTGTACAAGTGGAGCTCCTTTTAAAACAAAACACATACCCTGTACAAGTGGAGCTCCTTTTAAAACAAAACACATACCCTGTACAAGTGGAGCTCCTTTTAAAACAAAAACACATACCCTGTACAAGTGGAGCTCCTTTTAAAACAAAAACACATACCCTGTACAAGTGGAGCTCTTTAAAACAAAAACACATACCCTGTACAAGTGGAGCTCCTTTTAAAACAAAAACACATACCCTGTACAAGTGGAGCTCCTTTTAAAACAAAAACACATACCCTGTACAAGTGGAGCTCCTTTTAAAACAAAAACACATACCCTGTACAAGTGGAGCTCCTTTTCTATAAACTGAGCTACAAGACATCATTTCTTGTTGAAACGGAATCGTCTTATTTATTGAATTTCGATCATGCTGAAGTGGACCTGGAAAAGGAATGAAAATGTCATACAAGATTACTTATATGGAGAAATTATGAGAACTTTCATTTTTCATAAATGATGATATACAATATTTACTCTACTTTTAAACAGTTTTCATTCGTTCGGACGTTTGATGTTTAATTTATTACATATTTTCAAAAGTAAACTAAACCATTGTTACCTTTTAGTTAGACATACTAAGCTACAATTGCAAGAATAAAAAAACATTTCTAGCAAACAGTAAGACTGGAATGAATCAGGTACTGTTATATTTTTAAACTTACATCAGATGATTGTACTGTCAACCGAAGTTACAAAAATGGTTCAATTTCACTTAAAAAATCACCTACTCGGCTATCATTTGAAGTTAACCAGTAATAAATCAAGAAGAAATATCTTATTTGCACTGTGCCCTTAGATAAGAAAGCTATTAATATGGTTAAACAAGTGTATACAGAATTAGTTATGCATAATTCCAGGAAAAAAAGCTACATTAATAATTATTCCAAACTTTGGATATTTAAAATATTTATGTTTCTAAACTGTTTATGATAATAAAGTTGACAGTTATGATAGGTTTTTCACTACTAAAACAATACCTATTTATATATAGAAATACAAGTTCATTATTTTGAAATGATCTTAAAGACTTTACAGTGTGTACAACAAACTAAGAGGTGACTAAAATTAAAATATAGTTACATCTCAGGCAGTTATAATCTTCTAAACTTTAGATTTATCAATAAAGTTATCTTTTCATCTTATTTTAACACTATTACTTTTCTTCTACAAGTGTATACTTCCCATAAAATTGAACTAGTTCAGGCAACAAATCTTAAAGCTGTAGAGTCACCAGGTGCTCATATTTTAGGTAACATATTATTATAAACATTATTTTTTCACCTCACTTTAACCCTACTTTATTTTTATACTACACACATAATTTTGTTACTACTGAGATAATCCAGGTAAGGAGTGTTATAACTGTAAGAAGTCAGCAGGTGTTATTAGATTAAGTAATATTAAACACTTATTTTTCACTTTAACTCATCCTTCTTTCTTTTACTACAACTATAAACCTTCCTCACTAGTGAACCGAATCATGTAACAAGTCCTGGCTCTTTGAAGATGTACAAAGTCAAATGGTATAGAGAAAATGTTTATTATACAGTAGAGTAAGTTGTTTATAAAACCTGAACTGAAAAATTCCTATTAGCTTTTGTACTATCAAGTGTGTGGGATTCTGGGATTTAGCGATCTTGAATATACTTTAACTCTTTAAAGACACCTTCATTTACCATGACTAGTGTATTACAAATGTACCTTCAGATTTCCCTGCCCATTTTTAATTAAAAACAGGAGTGTAATGTGAAATTATACAGGGCATCAGAAAACGAGTACAATAAAAACAAAGTTGAATAACTTTTTTTGAATTTCATGCAAAGCTACTCGAGGGCTATCTGCACTAGCCGTCCCTAATTTTGCAGTGTAAGACTAGAGGAAAGGCAGCTAGTCATCACCACCCACTGCCAACTCTTGAGCTACTCTTTTACCAACGAATAGTGGGACTGACCATAACATTATAACATCCCCATGGCTGAAAGAGCAGGATTGTTTGGTGTGACAGGGATTCGAACCCACAACCCTCAGATTATGAATCAAGTACCTTAACCACCTGGTCATGCCAAGTTGTTTCTTTGATGAACAAACAGTTACTGGAACTTTGCATCTACATGGACAACAAGAGTTCTTTACTTTACAATTCCAAGAAACTCCTGGCTTGTTACACAGAGCTATCTTCCAACAGTATAGAGCACCACCCTACATTGCACAAATTTTTAAAGTATTTTTAAACCAAACTTTTCAAGAGTGTTGGATTGGTAGCAAAGGAACATTTAAATGGCCCGTGCATTTACCCAACTTAACACCCTCAGATTTTCATCTCTGGAACATTTTGAAAATAAAATTCTACCATAACAAACTGGAAGATCTTGAAGAATTGAAACATTCAATTCTCAATGGTATCTTATCCATCCCTAGAGCTGTGATGAAATTTGAACACAGATTATTTAAACTGGATGATGAAAAAGATGTAGATGTTTATTAGTTATTAACACTAAAATTTACAAGACTACCACCTGTACTTATATTTAATTTTTGTTTTCACCTCAAATAACAATATAGTTATTTAACTTTATTTTTGGTATTGTCGTTTTTGGAGACCCTATACATTTTTTTATAAGCTAAATGGCCAGAAAAATTTTTTAACCAATTTCTTTGGTAAACAACCAAATTTCTGAACCTCAATCACTCATAACATCAAAAACACGTTTCGGTCTATTCGGCTTTTGTTACAGGTGTTGTTTACCATTACAGTAAATAGCATTATTCTTTTTCTCCAAAGTCCTATCTTTAACAAATTTTTAAAAACAAACCCATATAAACATTTGGATCAGATTTGAAAGATCACTTTCACAATACATACTTTAATAGGTTCATTAGGAGGCTGTACTTACTTAATCCAACTGTATTTATTAAATTCAAACTGCATGCACATGTATTTGAATGTATGTAGCTTAATGTGATAGTTTGCTGTAACTTCACTTCAAGACAATAAGTGAGCCAGTATATGGTAACTTAAATATTTTTTTCTACACCACATCACAAAAAAACAACTTAATTAAGTCCAGTAGTTCTTGTCTCACATAATTTTAAAGCCTGGCTTTACAGCACTATATAAAGTAATACAGAATGTCTTTTATACCTAAGTTTTGCTCTGACTGCTCCCTGAAACCAGTTTCCACAGATTTGCTATTTAGTGTGTTGGAGAGGCCTTTACCAAAATTTGGATGACAAGTTGGATATTGAAGAGGAAAAACTCCTTGAGTGGGTGGGGTATTATTCCTAGCATTCCTGCCAACAGGAAATCCTGGGCGAAATGATGCAAAAGTAGACATAAAGCTGGAAGCAAACCCTGCACAAGAAGTAAGATTAGATGGGTTTGGAGTGGAGCCTGTGGGAGTAGAAGGATGAATTTGTGATTGTGGAGACAAAACTGTATATCCCATGAGAGGAACAGAGGGAACTGGAGTCCCTTGAGACCCATTTTGAGAAGGCAAAGTTTGAGGACAAAAATTTGAAAATTGTGAAAAACCACCCCCACCTGAAAACTGGGGCAATGGAGATTGGCTAACCGGAGTAGCAGATCCATTAGGTGTTACCATACAGAAAGGCATGGCACCAACAGGAGAAGGAACTGCCAAAGGAGTCATCAACTCTGGGCCCGGACTAGCTTGAGTTGTGGTCCCGCTTGGCATACTAGTAACAAGCATACTACCATATGGATATATATAACAAGGATGAGTAGTAGAAGGACAAGAGGCAGCGGCAGTGGTGATGGTCACTGTTGAACTGACACTATGTCCAGATGTGAAGTTTGAAGATCCACCAACACCAGCACTGTTGCAAGTGATGTTGAAACCTGGGTATTGCCCAACAAAATGCTGGCCTAAAAAATAAGAAAAATTTATAGATATACAAACCCTTCTCACAAAACAAAATTTTACCACAATTAGTATCAAAACAAGTAACACAGCTAGGCTCTAAAATGCAGTGAATATCAATATAGAAATAGCAAATTTACAGATAATATTTAGAAGAAAAGATAACATGTAATCAACATAAATAATGTTGATCACAGATTTCAATCTTATATTTAAAGTACTTTTACTTGACATTAATATCAAATTAACAACGAGTGAGTTAAGTGACGGAATATTGACACAAGATGTAACCACAAAATATAAAAATGTTAGAATACCCAAAATTAGCACATTTTGTTGAATATTTAAAAACATTTTGAAATACTCGTACCAACTATCTCTTTTGGTTTTTCTTCAGAAGATAAAAACAAGTCTATTTTAGAGTAACTACGTTCCACAATTCACAGTTTCTATGTGAAGAACAACTGTATGTTAAGTTTTTTCTGGATAGCTTGAAAAAAATAAAAACAAACAAACAAGGGCTTATGTTTTCTTGCAGGAAAACTACTTTGTATAGGTCAGATAACTACAGTAATCATTTTTACTGATATACCAGGTATCAGTGAACCTGCAGTCTGATGCCCCATCACGTCTCCAAATGGCTGGTGAGCGTTTCCCATACTCTCAATACCTGGTGACAAAGTCTGTTGTGGACCAGATGGAATCATGGATGGTGAAGCACAAACATATTTAGCTGAGGCTCCTGATGGTTGCTGCACAAAGTACAAAGGTGCTGGAAACTGAAGTAGAAATGTTATAATTATCCTAGTTCTGCTACATCACTAGGAACTAGAACTACTGAAACAGTTTCCTATTATCTTTAACTGCAAATTAAAAAAATTATCAAATTTAATTGTGATATCTCAGTTGAGCTATACATTACATTTTTAATAAAGGCCAACAAGTTATTGGAATATTCAGAGGTACAATATTGATACTCTGTAAGATTGCGGTATTTAAATGAATACAATTATCAAATTAATGTTACATCTATTAGCAATGCAATAGTGTGTACAACAGAGAGAACTTCTATCATTAATTGTGAAAGACAACCACAATATTTTACTAGCTAAAGTATGAATTTAAAACCAGTTGACCAATTGAAATTTCAAACCATTCATTACAAACCAATTCAAAGAAAAAAACAAAACACACTAAATAATATTACTACTGTGTACAAGTATTGCCTTATCCAATATACTTTAATATAAGAATAAGTTTCTAAAATTAAACAAATACCTCCTTTTAAATCCAGTAAAAAAACACAAGTCTAAAAATTACTGATGGTATATCTATTAAGGCTTTCACTATAAGAGTAAATTTCAGTAAAAGTTAAAGTAACGCAACAGTTTATAAAAAACTATTGTTAGATGTATTGGTAACAAAGTGTACATAGCCCCTTAGCTTTGTAGAAATACTACGACATTAGAAAAATATATTTTATGTATAATTTGATGTATTTAAACAAAATATAAAAAACAACAACATTAACTGGATTTATCATTTTAACCAAAAGAATTTTTCAGGATTTGCTTTAAAATGATGTTGAAATGGATATAAACACGTGAAATTTGGCTAAATTGTTCAATATAAATTACTCAATATATTCAAGTGTCATGCCTGTAAGTAACTATGAAGAATTGAAACATTAAAAAAACCCTAGATTTTAAGAGGACAATATAACTGCTCTGTTAAATGTACAAAGAAAATGAGAGACAGATATATGTATTACACACAGTCTTAGACCTACCTGTTGTTGTTGGTTTTGTAAATTTATAGGGTTTGGAAGTTTGGAAGCTTGAAGAAGGTAACTCTGTAGACCTAAAGAAGTTGCTGGTGGTGCATCTATTCCAGGGTTTCCACTAAGTGGATTTGCAGGGCTTGCTTCAGACACGTGCATCTGACTTGGTGGCCGAAAATGGGCAAAACTTAGATTTGACATTTGTGCTGTTAAGTCTTGTATCTTGATAGCACCAAAGTCTTGAGACTTTTGAAGATAACAGAAAAAACAAGACTTAATATCACACAACCTCAAGGTGCTATAATACTGACATATTCTTACTAAAAAGTTGCAGATGCCATTCAGTAATATCCTACTAATAATATATATTTTTAAGTTATGACTGTAACATAAAATGATTATACGAGTTCAATATTAGTTTTTTTTCTGCAACCAAGACGTTTTGCATGTTAGGTCACTAAAGCACAATTAACTGAGCTCCTACAATCTGTTCCTGTTGAACATCAGTTATGTTACAATAACATGGAATAGAGCTCACCTATGATTACATAATACAGATCACTTGTTAAGTAGGTTATTGTAATAACAAATTGCCCAGTCATCTGAAGATCTAGCCAATTTAACAGCTGAGGAATAAAAGGCACATCTTTAAACAGATGTTTCTACATAATTGTCCAAACCCTGTATGTTTGCATGACTTGCAAGAAAGTTTAGGTTTTTTTTCTTCTTAATTGCATTAATAATACCAACATTTCTTAATTGCATTAATAATACCAACATACATGGAGACTACAGATGTAGGTCACAAAAGTGAAGAACATTTCTTATTCTCTTAACATGAAAATATACTTGAATGAGGTACAAAAAATTTAAAACTTCATATATAACTACAAAGATTAAAGAAAATTCTTCCAAGCTTCTATATGAGGGAAAGATGTTTGTTATTTGTAGAAGCACATTCCTACCAAATAGAAAAGTTGAATTAAAAAAACAACAACTTTATTTTAAAAATCACACTAACTAGAAGATCTGCAACACAAAAATCCTTGAATGTGTGGTGTTTAATTCAACATTCAGTGTCCTTTTTAACATTACTTTAAACATCAGAGTCATAACTTATTTGCAGATATATGATTTAACTTAGTAATTCCATAACATCACCATCATCATTCTAACCACACTGCATCTTCATCTATCTTAGTAAAGAGACTATTGTTAAATAGTAAATTTATTATCATTTTAGAAAACTGGATTATTTCATTCTGTTTATCAAACAAACCAAATATTATTCCAATCTTTTTCTTTTTTTTTTTGGTTTTAAAATAACATACAAACCAAAATAATCTAAAAAAAACTTTATAAATAAATTTTCTCTAACAACTTAAATTTTATAGTGGCTGATTAGCGAAGCAAATCAGCCACAAAATACCAAAAGATTACCATATTTAGAGGCCTATGGTCTGGAATCATCTGTCCTGCAGATGGTGGAGGTTGATGCATTTGTTGAGGAATATAAGGTATGTACACAAAGGCAGGGCTTGGAGAAAACACTGTCACTTGTTGCTGTACATGTGACAAGGTTGAGGATGGATGTGATGGTCCATGCTGATTGCTAGGATTCACTGGTGTTACCGACAAGTGCTGACTCCCTGGTAGAGAAGTTGAATCAAATCTGTACATGGATCCATCAGGATTGACATAGGGAGTTCCTGAAATGTCACTGTGTGTTAGAAACTAATGTCTTAGTTGACAAAAATTCAAATATAAATTGACAAGTTCAGAAGTACTTAGTACCAGAAAAGTCACTTATTGAATGGGCTTTTGTAATGGGAAAAAAACAGTTAAAGAACAGTGTACGAAATGCTTTAAGAAACAGATTAAAAATGTTTGATAAGAATTTAAGTCGCACATTCAGGTTAAATTTTACATCCTAAGAAAACAACAAAACCAAAGAAAGCTAACATAAATCTTAATGCAAGATTTTCCAGTCATCAAATCTTGCCAAGTTAGCTGTAATAATTTGTTTAACTAGAAAAATTTACAAGTTTTAGGACTTTCCCTTTCTTAAATCACTGTAAAAGTCCAACAAACAGCACAAGTTAATGGATATAAACAAAACACTACCAGTTAAAACTGTTTGGTACTTTGAATGAAAATTGTATAGAAAATGTAGCTTCTACAAAATTTTTAATATTTATATAAATTCTCATGTTCAGAACATTTCTTTTATGAAATAGTTAATAGTTCTTGCTTTTGTTATAGAGTTCAATTACTAACTTTTGCCTTCCTACATTTTTGTATTAATAGCTTTCCAGTCATGTCCTAAAACTAATTTTTTTATTTAAAAAAACACTGCCTGCAGTTAACTGTACTTATAATCAATGATGTACAATAATATTTTTCATTATATCAGAACAGAAACCAAATTGTTTGAATTGTCAACTAAGTCTTAAACCTGTTTCATATTCATCTCTACATAATTTTTCTTTGCTCATTCAAGAAGTTAATTTGGCCTATAAAAAGTAATATAAATATAGCATAAGAAACAGTGACATTGAGAACAAAACAAAACTTGGTATGGTCAAATGCAAAATTATCTAACAAACCCTAACTAGTTTTAGTACAATCTTGTTCCACGAGAGAACACATCCTTTACACTCATACAGCAACATTACAATTCAAATGAAATATAAATTATCACAAATAATGATTATTACAAGTTTTAGAAAAAAATATCATGTGTATTCGGATTTGTTGATAAACATCTCTTCTTCAGGCAACAAATCACCAAGCTAAGCTTTTCTCACTTTTACCATCTCTATATAAGCCTTTAATGAATGGGTTTATCCAGATGAAGAGAAATAGAACTTCATTAGATGTTTAAATCACTAATCTAGTGATCCAAGGGAGATTTCAGCCAGTTCACAAGATGTTTGAAAACGTGCTTTAAAATACAGTTACTGACGAATTTTGTTTTATGATGTAATACACAAGTAATTTAAAAAGTTAATATTCTACACAGTTGTTAAGACATTTTGGGACTGAAATTAGTTGAGCCTCAGTTGAAAAAAGGTTGGGAACTTCTTAAAGTTTATACATAGGTCATTTATATAATACCATAACAACTGAGGTTATGAAACTGTCTTACTACAATAATAAAACTACACCTGTACTGAAGTTACAAGTTTCAAATTGATAATGTTTTGATCAAACTTATTTTATCCTTCTTTTAGGAACCATGAGTGTCATACTACACTCAGAAGAATTCATGAAATTAAAAAAATCTAACATGTTTATTCAAAATGCGTTGAATTATCCCAAAATCTAAAATGATGTATAAATTACATGGATAAATCCCTTTTTTTCTTTCCCCACTGATTAAATTTCAAATGTAGAATATTTTTTTAAATGTGGAAAAATTACTAAGCTTAGTTTCCATACATTCTTCAGTCCTGTGGTGCAATTTTAACTTTGAGAAACAAATACAGAATACCAGAGATCACAGGATTAAGCATACTGATTAAAAATATGTACAGATATTAGGCTTACTGACTAAGATGATGAACATTCATTAACCATACTAAGTAAGAACCAGCTGAGAACACCAACTGATCTACCATTTATCAGCTCATTTTTTCACTTATGTTAAAAGCATTCTTTTTTTTATGTTTTTACATATCTTTCTAAAGCACTGTTGAACCCTTGTAACTAGTAGAATAGAACAGGTACTTAAAGAGTAAGAATTGTGTGTGTTTTCATATAGCAAAGCCACATCTGCTGAGTCCATGAGGAGAAGTAAGAATAGTGTTTTCATGTGTTTATTCCAGCCCTACCAAGATAGGTCAGGTATTTAAAAAGTGAGAATGACTTTGAAGATAGAAAGTGAGATTTCTGATTTGTAATGTTTGGAAGTAAGCACACTGAAATTTGAAAACTTTACAAATGTTACTGTGATGAAACACTTACCAAGTTGTGGGTTTATAATCACAGAGCCAAGAGGTAAAGTGTCAACACTAGGTATTGCCCACATGGTAGGCTGACTAGGATATGGCACAATGGAGTCAGAAGGTCCATTGGGATTGGTCCAATTTAAGTGACTGGAAATCTAAGAACAGTAAAATAACTACAATATAAATAAATCTACCAAATTTATATCTATCATTGACCTTGCAATAACCCTCACTTGTAAAAGTTTCTGTTCACTTCAAACATTCTTTCTGCTTCAGCACCAGACATTTATAGGATACCCAACCCTAGTACATGCTTTTATTGGGTTGAGGAATAATTCCCAAGCGTTTTTTCAAGTTAAAAAATATATTCATAAATGAAACGCTTTCGCAAAATATTTCATGTCATTTGGTAGATAATTGTTTGCTCTAATAGATAATGTGTTTGATTTTCATATGTCTTTACTTTTTGCTTTCATTTTCAGCTCATTAAATGGAATGTCAAGTGGTCAAAATCGAGCATTTTCGACACCATCTGCTTTTCGCATTTAATTTCTTGCAATTTCGTTTAAAACAATGCATACTATATACCTAGGTATTACATGAAATAAAGTATCATAATAAATGTTTTGGGTGTAATGTGTTCATGCATTGAAGTATTGTATAGTCTTGCATGTAATGCTTGAATGAAATTATTTAAAAACGCTCACGAATTATTCCTCAACCTAATATTTTAGAACAGGAAGAAATGTATGAACCTTATTTTGGCCTTTCACTTTTTTAAAAATGCTATTTATCTTCTTTTCATCACATTCATTTTTATTTTAAATTAGGTAGAGTTTTATCTGTAGTTTAAAAATGCCAAACATCACACTACCACAAACAGCAAAACTATAATCTTAAATACAAGTTCTTATATCTTATGGACAAATTTTATATGCTGATTAGAGAGATACACAGGAGAGAGTGATTTTTTGTGCCTTTGACATCAGTTTCTGGGTGAAAGGACCTAATGGAGGACATATCTTTGGTGCTTTTAATTTTATAACATTTACAATATTGAAAATATAACTGGCTCTTCAAAATGTAAACATCTAGTTGATATGATGATAGAAAACAAGTACTGATAGATACTTCTAGTTCAATGTAATACACATGCAGTTATAATACATAAAAGTTTAGATTGTGTGTATAACTAATATGTAATCCATAGTATTAACAATCAATCATAAGAAGACTGCACATTCAGTTACTGTTCTTCAGGTGAGTGTGTAAAACAGGATTTTTAAATATATTTTTCTGGAGAACAACCAATCTAACATTAAGAGCATTTTAACATTTTTTTTTTATAATGAATCATAAATTAGCAAAAACTAAATGAGCAAATTTATTTACCTGGTTTGTAGGAGATGTAGTAGTTTGTACAGTTACATATGGAAGAGTTAGGCTGACTTGGCTAGGAAAAACTGACTTTGAAGTAACTGGTACATTTACAGATTCTACAATGTTAAAAACAAATCATTAATACTTTTAAACTACATAGAATATGATGATTAATGCTACCTCATGGTTATTTGAATATTTTTAAGAAAGTAAAATAATTATCAGCATAGTGGACAAACATACCTAAAATTAATGTGCATACAAAATGTCACTTCTCTGTTACCAATATTTTGGGACATTTTTCAGAAATACTGAGTGTTAAGATACTTAACTTTCAAAACAAATCTTACAATTTTATATTACTGATCTAAACAGTACCCATCATATCTAAAAATAAAAGATGTCAGAACACTGTGACTTTTCTAATATTGTAAATCTGCTACCAATATATTAATCCTACAAGACGTGGAAGAGAGAAACCACCACAAGGGAAATAAAATTAGAATAATAATTTAAGATTGCCACCAATAAATAAATATTAAAAGATATGGAAAAAGAAAATAAAGTAACACTAGAAAAAAGAAAACCAATGATTTACAAAACACATGCTAATTCTAAATCAAACAGTTTATTAAGCTTATCTGTTCAACAGTAAAGAGCAACAAACAAGTACTACTGAAAATCCTATGAAATGTGAGAAAACTAAAGTGGAAGCATAAATCAGGAAATAATTAAAATGTTAAATAAAATGATGCTTTACTACACACTTCTTAAAAAGAACAACTTCATTTTATTATTTTTGCTTTGATTCAGGCCTACATCAATCATTAGGCTTAACTGCTGGAAATACAGTAAAAAGCATTAACTAAACAAAAGTTTTTGTTGCTTTTCAAAGATGTGTGCAAAAATTTATTATTATTATAATTACTTACTGCTTGGTGCCACCAGTAATTAAAAACAGGAACAACAGTAGCACTTTTATAATGTACGCTATTTTCATTCTGATTAGGCCACTTTACCGTTTCTAAGCAACTAGTTTTAGCTGATATATATTATTTGTAAAAAGATTTTGGATTAACTCTTGTACATTTCTAAATTATATTCTCATTCTTCAAAAGTTGTGTCACAATCTAATTCTCACATTAGTTGTTGTGAACCTTTTCAATGATATAACAAATTTTTGTTATTAGTACAAACAAAACCTCAATTAGAAAACCATACTGTGTAAACTGCTACAATCTTTGTGAATATTAATATAACACTAATATTAATAAACAAGCAGTTCCATGTCTCTTACGAGGTCTGTTCAAAAAAAATACGTGGACTGACGTCATAAAACAAAATGTACTTTATTTAGAAGTTACAGGTCTGGGACCCCTTCAAAGTACTCTCCTCCCCAATGCACACACTTATCCCAACGGTGTTTCCACTTGTTGAAACAGTCCTGGTACGCTTCTTTTGTAATGTCCTCCAGCTCCTTCGTCGCATTTGCTTTTATCTCGGGAATCGTCCCAAATCTTCTTCCTTTCAAGGGTCTTTTGAGTTTGGGGAACAAGAAAAAATCGCAAGGAGCAAGGTCAGGTGAGTAGGGGGGGTTGGGAAGAACAGTGATCGAGTGTTTGGCCAAAAACTCACGGGTTCTGAGGGCTGAATTTCACAGCAATGCGGTGCATCTTCAATTTTTCGGTCAAAATCTCGTAACAAGATCCAACTGATATCCCACACTCTTCAGCAAACTCCCTGACAGTCAGACGTCGATTTGCCCTCACCAGGGTGTTGATTTTGTCGACAAGTGGGTAGTCAGTTGACGTGGAAGGACGTCCATCTTCAATGGACTGTCGACCATCCTTAAAACGTTCATGCCACTTGAAACATGCCGTACGCTTCATAGCAACATCACCGTAAGTCGTGTTAAGCATAGCAAAAGTTTCAGTCGCAGATTTTCCAAGTTTCACACAAAATTTCACAGCAAGTCGTTGCTCCTTCAGGTTATTCATTCTGAAATTCGCCAAACGAAAAAATCGCACTTCACTTAAAACCGCGTGGCTAATACACAAATGAAGATATCTGCAATCGGGAAATGGCGTCGTATCTGCTGATCTGTGCGAACCTAGCGACACCAAGCGGATTCCCCTGGAACCAACTGAAGCCGCGCAATTCAAACAGTCCGTGTATTTTTTGAACAGACCTCGTAAATGGACAGCACACAGTCCACTTGTTTTAAAATAATATATTTAAAATAAATCTAATCTATGGACAAATATTATTTACATTATAGGATATTGCATATGTTTCTAAAACTAAATAATTCTCTTTTTCTTCTGTTATCACAATATAATCAGTGATAAGTACATTTAGGTTACTCTGCAAGTTAATACAATTGTATATAAAGCTTTCAGTTGTTCTCTTTTCCATCAAAAGTTCACACAAGCTAGTTCAACTGCATTAAAACTTGGTTGTTGTTATTTTCTCTAATCTGTTTCTTATTGCACAATCTGCAGTAGATTAATTTATGTTACACTGTGGGTTACCACAGTTACATCAAGAACTCTATATAACTCTCCTTTAAATTGAAGTCATTGCTTGCAGGTTCAGTTACTTTAGAATGTACTTTGACAATACAAATTATTATTGTTATTTCTGTTATACTGTGAAAAGCATTTGAAAGTGTAGCCTGTTATGGCTAAGCTAACAATCACACAGTCTGACTTCACTTTTACTACCTTAACCTTTGCATTCATTTGGTTGCCTGTATACATATTTACCAACTGAAGCCTAGAATTTTCTGCAGACAATTAGGTACTATGATACAATAATATTCACTTAAGGAAATGAGAAAATACAGCAGGTTCAACTACCATAACATCAATTTATTATGCTATTGTAAAACAGTTGAACAACAGACACAACATGATTTGTACCAAGTAACATTAATTTTGTCATAACTATCACTTTTATGAAAATAATTAAGTTTAAACAGTTATAAAAACTAAATAATTATTAAATATTAAATAAATTAATAAATATTACACAACATTAAAATAGTTAAACAATTAAAAACAAAAAAATAGTGTACGTATGTTAACATTATGCATTATTTTTACATTATACATAAGTGCCAAGAACTAAGACTTGGTTACTTAAACATCTGTACTGATGGAGCCACATTAATAACAGGGAAGTATATCAAATTTACTGTATAAATTCTGTATAAAGTATAAATTCTTTGCAGTATATATAAACATGCTTTTGAGGTGTAATGCATGCCTGAAGGAATGCTGGACAATACAGTGGAAATGGCAAATTTCATAAAATCACAATCAACAAATTCCAGTTTATTTCAAGCCTTTTTGAAGAATGATCAGTGCACACAATTGTCCTTTGATCCTTACTGAAATTAGACAGCTTTCACAGGGCAAAATCCTTGTGTATTTGTCAGCCAAGAGTGGAAATCCTAGTTACTTCAACAGTCTCTTTCCACCTTATTAGATGTATGGATTTATAATCTAGCTTATGTAGCAGACATTTTTCTCAAATATCAGTAACCTAATTTATGTCTCTAAAAGCTCAGTATAACAATTTTCAACCAGCAAGATTTAGTTGGATCTATTACAAAAAGTTCTGGGATAAGTCTTTGAAAACAACCAAACTGAATCTTTCAGTACTCCATGATTTCCTGGCAGAAAATTAATTTTGAGTGGATCAGTGCACTAAAACCAACATAACTGCACATCTAAAAGGACATTGCACAACATTTAGGAAATAATTTCCAATGATGTCATGATAATGACTGGATACACAACCTCTTTCATAGTACCAATATGTCATTGCAAATATTATGTATACAATGAGACACTAACTGGAGTCTCTTGTGATTATGAACTGAAAATAAGTTTGAGAAATGTCACTGATCAATATTTGGCTCAGTTTAAGAAAATAAGTACCTTCTGCTGGCAGGAAAAGCTAATGCAGTTTCATTACTATTTTCCACAACATACTTGTGTATGATAGCATTTTCCTCATGTGTACATCTGAAAACCAAAATTAGAAGTAGACTGAATGCCAAACCAAACCTGAGACTCTCTCTCTGTCTTCATTAGTTTTGGACTTCCAAGAGATGTAATGATCAATGCAACTTCATCCATCATAGTGTGAATTATAACTTCACGACTCATCATGAGAAATGGAAAGGTGATGGGGAATATATTTTTGTTTTTAAAATTAAATAGTTTGTTGGTCTATTTAATTTAAATAAATTAAATCAAAGTGATGCAAGTTATGAAAGCAAAATCTTGGAATAGTGTTGTTTTCATAGTTTAATAATAAAAGTGTTGTAAGAAAAACTAATTTCATATCTCTAAGATTACTGTTTTTATAACTTGTACTCAAGTAAGATAGAAAATCACTGGAAAACATTAATTTTTAGGAGGGAAGGTGAAAGATTTGGCATTTTAATGTAAGGCGTTCTCAAGATATTAAAGTTTGTGAACCACTAGTATAAGAGAAACTATGCCTGAAGGAATTTTTTATATTACTTCAACAGATAACCTGTTCAGTATAGTGAATACAATGTCTTATTAATGAAATTATTAGTATGCAGAACAAAGAGTTTTAATAGTTTTCAATTTTGATTATTTCAAGATTTGGAATCTTTTTAGACGAATTGCTCAGTAATTTAAAATATGGTTTGTTGTATTACGACTACCTTTTAATAAGGTTCTTTACTCTGCACACAAATTTTTTTGATTTTGTGACTTGTATGCTTAACCCACAACTGCATAACCTGGATTTGAAATAAATTAACATGTAACTTATAAGTTGAAACTAACAATTACACCTACTAACCCACCTGTTACACTTTGTCTAAGCTTGCTTTGTTATGTACTACGACTTTCATTGTATGTATCTAATCTAAAACATCTTTGGTGTGAAAAAAAGTGCAGTTAAAAGAAGATTGAGCTGACCACTTAAAGAGATGAACTCAAAATTGCTGACCAAATTGATAGCTACACTTATAGTATTGATAAGAATCTTGTAGCAAATGTTCATTCAGTTATCCAGGTTCTAGTTTGTGTTCAATTTGGGGCATTAATAATGGGTGAAATAAAATGTGTGACATTTCTTATTGGAAATCATGACTTTTTACCGGTACATATCAAGAAACCACAGCAAGCAAGAAAGTGATACTTGATAGTTACCTACATTATTACCTGTAAGATTGCAACCTTATTATTCATAACAGACCTATACTTTATAGAACTAACCAGATCTGTTTAAAATATTAGGGTTGTTTTAGAAAGAAAATTAACTCAATAACTTCATTCCATGGTGTTACTATAAAAGTAGGTTAACAGTTTGTCATCATGCACTTGGAACAAACATACCAAACATTATTATTTACACCAGTTGTCCAAGCTAATATACAATACTACATGTTCTTTAATGAAAAGAACTTCATAACATTTAGCAAATTTGTATTTAGTAGTTGGAAAATATTAACCATCCACCTCTATGATTCTTTTGAAAACTTGAATTAGAAACTGGTAGTCTAGTTTGCCTTGCCTAACTCGTATATCTGCACATACTTTCACTGTATCATTTTGTTGCTGTAAATCAGTTGTATTGTGGCAAAGATAACAAAATTACCCACTTTTACTATAAGATGAAGCTGTAGTAAAAAGTTTAAACCAATAAGTTGGGCAAGTTTCTGCTTGCGTGTGTGTAAAAGTTTGTCAATTTAAGCAGTTTTGTTTGATAAATTTGCACATGTGACTTGTATCTAGCACAACTTTGATACTGAATTTTAAGATATAAAGATCAATCAGTGAACCAGATTTGAAAACAATCCATAAAAGTTCTGTTTTTAAAATAAATAAAACTTGTGTATGTTTAGTGTGAAGAAGAAAGGTATGAATAAATTTGATTAAAATTGGACATTTTATATCTTGTGTCTTTTGTTAATGGATTGCTTTGAAATTTAATGTTTGATAGTTTAGGTTACCACAGTCCAAGCTACAGAAAGTGAAAATCTGTATCACTCATTAATAACACAGCGTGTCCTGCAGGTTTTTCAGTCACATGATACACCGTGTCTCTTGATATTACCTTTTCTTACCTAACCCTTTGACCAATGAGTCATAAAAGTGGTTATCTTGTATGGCTACCTTGTTTACTAATTAATTAGAAAATTGGGAAATTATTTATTGAGGTGTATTATTGTAAAGCAGCAGTATATTAAATGTTAGACAGCTTTCAGCCAATGATAAAAACTTTGTTTTATATAAAATGTTCCATATTAAAGATATGAGTAAATTCCACTAATTTACCTATGAACCTATGAAGAAGCAACACGTATTTGTATGTGCAGTGTTTAACACTTGTGGTTTTAAATTAATATATTGCATCTGGATTGACTCATCAGATGGTGGTTATTTTACACTAAAGGTAAATGTTTTTTTCATTTTCCATAGACTGATTTTAAATCATTAATAAATTTACTTCTTTCATCCTTTCATTCCATTAACGTAACTTTTGGAATAAGATCTGCTTTAATAAAGTGCTTGTTGTGTTTCCCATTATGATATCCATTGCAACAAGTCTAAAGTACCTATATAGCAATCATAATTATGCCATTAGTTACCTTCATATGTGAAATATACAATATAGTTAGCACAAAAGAAACTGAGAAAAGGTACATATGATCTATGAATTCATTCTAATCTTCATTCAGTTATAATTTTTGTTGTTAAACTTTCATGAAGGCAATTGAAACCTACTTCTAAATCCATTTTATAACATCAACCATAAAATTGTGTTTGTATACTTGTTTTAATGACATTTTATCTTAAATACAACAAAATACATCTTCAAAATTCACAATTGTGATTAGAAGTTAGACCTATAGTTAATTTTTTATCTTGAATGTTGCCTTTAAAACCTTTTCTCATTCATTTACAGAATTATGCAAAAGTCATTAGACTGTTTGCTGGTGAGCCATGTTGGAAAGCCCATTTTCGACCATCTGAGGAGCATCCAACAAGACAAAAGTATAGGGAACAGTTAGAAAAAGGATTTCTTGAATGCCCTGTCTGAAAACCAATATTCATTTGAATGAAATGATGTTAAAAATAATTTCATGTATTTTAGTTTTCTTACCAAGCTTCAGTTTTATAATGAGGAAATGACTGAGTTTAAATAAACCTTTCTTTTAATCATGTTACTTGTAACACTCTAACTTGCATAATAAAAGGAATATGATAAAGAAGGAATGTTATATGTGTGCCTTGACTAACTAAACAGTTTTGGTTGGGTTTGTATGCATTTAAGTGTAATCATTGATTTGATATATTTTTTAGATATGTTTCCATCTTTTGTCTTCTATTTACATATAGTTTTGTTTCACGTTTCTTGAAATATACAAGACTGTTATCCCGTGAGTGAGTTTCCCTCTGAAATTCTTTTTCATTCACAACATTTCAATAATTATCTTCAGGTGTTTCAGGAATGGAACTTCCCAATAATCAGTGAAATAAATGATTTGCTGCCATTTATGCTAAAGCCAACATTAAATGATACTTGTTTTGTTCGAATGTCTAATCTTGTACCAAAATGATTAGCCATGTACTTTTATTAAAACACTGCATAAGATCAAACAATGTGTGCAAATCAGTATGTTCAAATTTCCCAAAGTAAATTTCAAACTCTTGATCAACCTGATTATATTACCAGAGCAAATGCTGGACCGATCAAAACATACATATCCACAAAATGTTTATTTCTCTGGATTTTGATAATTTCTCTTAGATTTGTTTTTAAGATAACAGCAGTTCATACACAGCGGTACAACACTATTTGGAATTGGTTTGATAACATGACTGTGGTGACTTAAATACATAGTTGACTTGCTTAAGGTGTTTTGCTTCTTAAAGTTTGCAACTGAAAATGTTAGCTTTACAATTTTAACTTTGGTAGTAAGGTTAATGTTTACTATCTTTTTCAAGTTGTAGTTGTTAATAAGAGCCACCTTGTTTGTCATTCATCTTTCATCAGTAACACTTGACTGTTTGTTATGTTCACGTTGGCATAACGGTTTGTCTCAAACAGAAGATTCACGTTCAAAATGTCAGTTAAGTGGAAACTTTAAGCCTTTTTATCACTCTTACCCTTCGGTGTGGATTCCTGTACGTGGTGAGGGGGCCTCCCAGGAAAGGTTCTGTTCTGTCTGGATACCTTCTCTGGGATCTAAACATCCACCCACGTGTTTGCCGTGCGTGGCGACCCGTGAAGGGGAGGAGAGGATCCTGGTGGTTGAGGGGTCCAATCCTAACACACCACTTTGGCCTTGAATTCCTGTAGACGGGCGGCCTTTGGGTGGCCCCTTGGGTCAATTGGCTGGTCCACTTGGGCTAGAGTCAATCAAGTATCAGTGTTGGAAGTTCTCAATGGGTGTTGTGGACATTGTGCCTGATGCTGGTGTTTGGGTATAGTGCTCACGAAACCCTGGCATTGCTGCATTGTCCTTGCATGACATTGTAGTGCGTTCCTTCGTAGGGCTCCATAGTGGGTACTGAAATTTTTCTTTTTTCCTATGGATCCTCCTTCAAAAAATTTAAATAAAATAGTGAAAAAACACTCAATAGGTAAACGACCATATCTTGAAGACTCTCAGCAGCAATCTTCAACATCTCTAACACACGTACCTCATTTTCTTGTATTACATTCTCTTTCAGAAAAACCTTTGGGGCAATTGTCCCAAATTTAGATGTAAATGTGTAATTGTCACTTTTCCTATTTTTTATATATTTAGGAAGTAGAGGAATTCGATGGTTATTCATCCAAGATCAGATGAGAAAGTTATGATATTATAAACAAGTAAGAATATGGAGCACTACATTGTGAATCAATTAAAACATGAAATATTATTATGGCAAAAGTCAAGAAAAGATGGAAAATTGTTATTTATAACAAGAAACAACATAATGAAAACAGTAAGAACAATATTTGCAAGGTAAGTTGCTAATTGCCAGCCTCAGATGATAGAGGAGTTGGGAAGTAATCTGAGTTCGAATCCCTGTCACACCAAACATGCTTGCCCTCTCAGCATGTGCACGTTTTACTGACATCACAACAGTTTAAGTTTCAACATTAAATGTTCCTTATGTAATGCCATTTTAGTGTCTTTCAGGAATATAAGGATTATAATTTCTACTATAATACGGAGGCTATTTTAAAATGATTAGCGTCACTATGTCTGGTCATGCTCTATCTGACGACTGTGATCTGAATGTATCAATATTTTCGCCTGCAACATATGCTAACTAAAAGATTATAGTTTAGATGGCATCACACTACCTACGAAAAGGCAAAAATGCCAAAATACATTTGCAATAGATGCTGCTGTACTGCGATTTCACATAGGTTGTGGTAGTCACGTGATATTCTGAATTGCATATCCAAAATACACTTAATATAACTTAACACTCTGTTTACTAATTTTCTGTACTATACTGTATAATACTTTCTGAGCCATACTGAAGTTGTTTATTACAAGAAGAATTGATTTTGGTTTGTTTTGAATTTCACGCAAAGCTACTCGAGGGCTATCTGCGCTAGTCGTCCCTAATTTAACAGTGTACGGCTAGAGGGAAGGCAGCTAGTCATCATCACCCACCGCCAACTCTTGGGCTACTCTTTTACCAACGAATAGTGGGATTGGTCGTTACATTATAACTCTCCCACGGCTGAAAGGGCGAGCATGTTTGGTGCGACGGGGATTCAAACCCGCGACCCTCAGATTACGAGTCGAGTGCCTTATCCACCTGGCGATGCTGGGCCTACAAGAAGGAATAAAACTCTTCAATTCTGCCAATAATATGTTAAAAAGTGTACTTAATAGAAGAATAAAAATATCTGCTTCCGTCTGTAATACATCTAACTTGTCCATTATATGGACTTTTTGTTGTTTCCAGAACGAGAAACCGCGTCAGGTGTTCAGTTTTGAGGATAGAGCGCTACAAGCGTGCTGTCCCAAGTTGGATGTTCGAAAATGTTTTCATATCCCTTCGCCCCGCTCGTGAAGATCGGACTAATCTTGTCATGGAAGATCGAGATTATTTTGTTACTACGAGTTTTGATGTTTTCCTTTTACAGATCCGGTTTCAGAAGCGTGCAGCTGAGGCAGTAGTTGTTTCCAAAATATATTAAACTTTATATACTATCAATTATACAACAACAATAATCTACACTTCAGCTTGTTATGGTTTGTTTGCTTGTACTTTGGCACAACGCCACAGAATGAACTATCTCTTCTGCCCACCATGGGTACCGAAACCTGGTTTCTGGTGTTGTAATTCCGCAGACATACGACTGTAACACTGGGGGCGTACTTGTAATATACTTTAAAGTTTCCTATTAATCAGACAGGAGATTTACTGCTTGTACACATAACATGGTAAATGTTCATTGGCCCGGCATGGCCAGGTGGTTAAGGCACTCGACTCTTAATCTGACGGTCGCGGGTTCAATCCACGTCACACCAAACATGCTTGCCCTTTCAGCCATGGGAGCATTATTATGTGATGGTCAATTCCCCTATTCGTTGGTAAAAGAGTAACACAAGAGTTGGCGGTGAGTGGTGATGACTAGCTGCCTTCCCTCTAGTCTTACACTGCTAAATTAGGGACGGCTAGCGCAGATAGCCCTCGTGTAGCTTTGCGCGAAATTCAAAACAAACACAAATGTTCATTTTGTAAAAAAAGAAATTAAAGTTACTTCTGGTCTATAATGAACACCACAAAAACACAGTATAAGAAAAATAATTATAACTTACGAATGCAGATGCTGTACAAATAAAATGCCTACTCCATTAGCAAGTTTGTCGCAAAAACTAATAAATCCATACACCAAAGCTCAATTTTCCTAAACAGAGAGAAAATATAAATCAGCAAATGAACTTTCTTCTAAAAAAAACTATGTTATTTTTCAAATATTAATAATTACTAGATTTAGCAGATAAATAATAACGCACTGTAACTGTCAATATTTATGCGTGTTTCCAATATATATTTACCTCATTGTTGTTACAATAGTAAATAAACTAATTGTTCAGCATCATAAGTACGAGGTCTGTTCAAAAAATATGCGGACTGTTTGAATTGCGCGGCTCCTCCAGGTGGTTCCAGGGAAATCCGCTTGGTGTCGCTAGGTTCGCACAGATCAGCTGATTACGACGCCATTTCCCGATTGCAGATATCTTCATTTGTGTATTAGCTACGCGGTTTTAAGGGAAGTACGATTTTTTCGTTTGGCGGAAAACAGTGGTAAACTGTTTTTTATGGTAAACTGTTTTTATGGTTTCTTCCTTTATATCTACTGCCATTCCTTTATGTCTCAGCAGATTTACTTCAAACTAGATTACTAGAGTTATACTTGATCCAATAGGCCTAGATACCTTTCCTTTTTTTTCATTTCGGCATTTTAAAGGAGTTGACGAGATCAAAGATAAAACCCAAAAAATGTATATTTTGGTCTTCTGTCGGTTCAAACTTACAGCAACAAAGATTAAATTGGAAAAAATATAATTTTTCATACGTCCAACACACTGACATGCAAAAAAGAGTTGAATTGCTCATTTTGAGTCTTTTTAAGAAGTTACAACTCACAAACAAAGTATAATATTGAGGTTTTGGTCAATTACTCGGCCGTGTTTTGGACAACTTACTTGAGACTTGGTAAATACTTTTCTAAACGTCCCACGAACAAAAATGGGGTGAAGTTGCCCATTTTAAATAATTATAGAAGTCAAGGTGTCACAAAAAGGCAGAATTGAAGAGTTTTATTCCTTCTTGTAGGCCCGGCATGGCCAGGTGGTTAAGGTACTCGACTCATAATCCGAGGCGCGCAGGTTTTAATCACCGTCACATGAAACATGCTCGTTCTTTCAACCGTGGGGGTGGTATAATGTGACAGTTAATCCCACTATTCGTCAGTAAAATAGTAGTCCAAGAGTTGGCGGTGGGTGGTGATGACTAGTCTAGTCTTACACTGCTAAATTAGGGACGGCTAATGCAATTAGTTCTCGTGTAGCTTTTTGCTAAATTCGAAACAAACTGAAAGGCATAACGTCTGCTGTTTCTCACAATTACTCCACTGTATTTAGGCCAATTTACATGGAATACGGTAAAACGAAATTTTTTATAATTATCATACATATACATATAAAAATATGGGAACACTACTTTTTGGTCATTTTAATGGGGGTCAAAAGGTTAAATGAACCGATACTTTTAAAAGATTTGTTCAATTACTTAGCTTTTTTGCTACCAGTTTATATTAAATTTAGTATACTACGATATTTTTCGTATGTAAACACACACCGACACGTAAAAATGTTGTACGTGCTTATTTTAAGGGAATCAAGACGCCACAAAACAATAATTTTAGGGTATTTGAACAATCACGCACCATATCTTGGCCAATTTACATCGGATGTGCTACAAAGCTACTTTTTACAGGTCCAAAACAGAGATACAGACAATTTTCGATTTTTTGTTTTTTGGTCAAGTTTTCAGCGAGGAAAGTACAGTTTGGGGTTTTCGTGAATTTTTCACGTATGAACCAACGTACATAGGATTTGGTAAAAAATTGCTTTTTGCAGATTTCAAGCACTGATAAAGACAATTTTCGACCTTTCAGATGTCAAAATTGGCCACGTTGCATTCGCTCTCGAATAATGGCCTGTTTAACTTAATTACTTATTACATATTTAATATACATAATTCAAATACATTTAAAATAATAATACTTATTAATTTTATGGGCCGGCATGGCCAGGTGATTAGGAGCACTCGACTCGTAACCTGAGATTCGCGGATTCGAATCTAAATCACACCAAACATTCATGCCTTTTCAGCCGTGGGGGCGTTATAATATTATGGTCAATTCCACTATCCGTTAGTGAAAGAGTAGTCTAAGAATTGAATTCCCACTGCCAACCTAATTAGGGACAAACAATTACTTTTACATTTTTCAATAAACGTTCTTGTGAAAATGTATAGTATCTTTTGTTAAATCTAAAAAAATAGAACATTTTATAACTATTAATGAAATAATTTATTAACCATCCTCTGCGTTCTAGTTTGTTGTATATTTGAATTGAGAAGTCCATCAAGCTATTGAAACTACAACTTTTATAAATTTTAGTTAGATACTATATTCTCTGTTATAACAACAAACTTTTATAAGGATGCTGCGTATATTTATCTATTGATAAACACTGCTAAGATTCGCGTGTTTGACTTATATATTATTTTTCTTATAATCTATATATCACAGCTAGTAAATATATTTGTATTTTTAAGTGTATTTTTAACGCTGTAGGAAAAATGAACTTTAATTGTAGTTTTTGTCGCTGTTGTTTGTGTTCAGTTTTTATTTGTTCTAATAAAAGTTTGATCAGGGTACGAATTCTGTAGTAGTATTATGTAGACAAGAATAAAGTATAATTATGTCTTGTACGATATAATTATATATATACATTTTATCTTCAATAAAAAATCAGTTTTGTGATATAAATGTAATAATTTTCTAATATAAATGTCTGTATACTTAAGGTGTATCAACTTCTATAATCATTCTTATTTCATTTCTTATAAAGACCCATTACAATTTAAGATTTATTATAATATATGACATTATAATAATTTTCATATCCGTGTAAATATTCACTTATATATACACAACTTCTCATTTATACCTGTAAGCACTATAACGACCACCCCCCTTCCCCAGTGGTACGTCTGCGGACTCACACCACAAAAAAACAGGTTTCGATACTCGTGGTAGGCAAAGCACAAATATTCCATTGTGTAGCTTTGTGTTTAATCCTAATACATCGATCAGTGAAGAACTATAACATTCACCTTTTAGTGATGGTAAATATATAGTCTTAATACGGCTATCATTAGATTGCATTCGATCCAACATGCAGAATTTATTTTGATAAGGAAACCACGTTGCAACTAGACTTTAGTTTGTTTCTACAGGTAAGTATGTACAGTAAAAATAAATTTATACTGTCTGTAGACTGCACTTCGGTCCCACAAAACACGGAAGCCGGTAGATAAAACACCGCTTCTACATGCATCTTATTTTAAATAGAAAATTGTATTCGGAAGTACACAGTTCTGAAGTACGCGTCTGTCATGATGGGAAAACCACAAAGATTCAGTCGTTCCAATTCTTTTCTTAGTTCCTTCTTGAAATTAAATACATACACGTATTTTGTGATAAGAAAACTACGTAGTCGCTAGACTGGAGTTCTCTTCTATCTGTACAGGGTGGACCGTAAGTCCCTACCCATCCATATGTTATAGTCAATTACGTATGTATTATAAATTTGTTTTGTTTTTTCAAAGAAATATGGCCAATGTAAGCCCATTTACACTTGAAAATGTCTCACCGAACATGGCGTCGTATAATATTATGCAGCGAGAATGAGGGACAGCACACAGATATACTGGATACATGAGATATTTGGATGGGTAAAGACTTACGGGCCACCCTGTAGATATGCATTATAAATAATAAAACTGTACAACCTCTAGATAGCATTTCACAGTCAGTTCCTACACGTAGCCATCTATTTTGATAAAGCTTTACACTTGTAAGATTGCACTGTATTCAAGCGGGGCCACTTAAAAAACAAGCTTATTCGTGTACATGCACAATAAATTAAAAAAAATTCTCAAAATGCAAGCAATAATATTTTATATTTTTGCATGAGTGATCATTTTAGTGCGACACTTGAAATTTAGAGTCCTTGCAGAGCTTGTCAATATCAGCTTTGACAGAAGTGGTTGCCACTCTTAACTGACTGGTCAAATGTTCATCAGTCAGCTGACTTCTACATTTAGTTTTGATGAGCTTCATTTTGGAGAAAAATTGCTCACAGCAGTAGGTGCTACCAAAAAGGGAGGCAATTCTTTGTGCATGACGGGACAAATTGGGAAACTTTTCACGTACACAGAGTTTGTAAAGTCTAGCAAACTGTTTTCAGAGAATTTCCTTTTAGTGTCCATGTCAGCCTGCAGTTCAATGAGTTCCATTTGGCAATCATCAGGACTGTCTTCCACTGCCAAATCAAAGGTTGAGCGAACAATTTCAATCTAATTTCAGTTTGTCTGAAATCTGGAAATCTGTTTGCAAACTCATCACGCAGCTTTTGTACACTGGTTCCATATTTGGTGCAATCCAGATTAGGAAATTCCAGTTTCCTGGTTGCAAGACATGTAAAATGGGTCAATATGGCTCTTCTCAACTGAACCTGGAAAAGTTCCAATTTCTTCTCAAAAGCACAAATATGCTCAAACAACTTATTCACAAGTTGACTTTTCCCTTGTAGTTTTAAGTTTAAATCAGACAGATGCTGTGTAATGTCTGTGAGGAATGCTAAGTCATTCAGCCAGTTCTCATTGCTCAAGAAGTCCACATTCTGACGTTTGCTCTCCATGAAGAACTTAATCTCCTCTCGCAGATTCCAGAATCTCTTCAAAGTAGCAGCTCTACTAAGCCAACGTACAGCAGAGAAGTACAAAACATCTGAATACTCACTGTCCAGCTCATCTAAAAAAGTTTTAAATTGTCGATGATTTAATCCTCGTGTTCGAATATAATTTACGCATTGGACGACATTTTTCATGACTTCTGCAAAATCCAGAACTTTGGTGCACAAGCTCTCTTGGTGAATAATGCAATGGCTTACAACTACGTCTTGTGCTCCAATTGCAGTTAGAAATTTCTTGGTGAATCCATTTGTCCTACCTGTCATGGAAGGAGCACCATCTGTTGTAGCACCACATAATTTATAAGGATTCAGTTCAAACTTTTCCACAACCTTAAGCACTTGTTCACAAATATCCTGTCCTGTGGTTGTGGAGGAAAGGCTTGCCATATCTAAAACTCTTCGAAAACATCAAAGCCTGCAGTAACAGCTCTGATGAAAATGACAAGTTGGGATGTGTCATTGATATCAGTGCTTTCATCCAAAGCCAGACTGAAAGCTTCACACGAATTCAATCTCTCTTTCAAAGTTTCTTTGATGTCCTCTGAAAGATTTTTTGTCCTGCGTGAGACAGTAAAGCGGGAAAGGCTAGTTTGCTCCACCAAATATTTTTTCTCTGGACATGCATATTCTGTGAATATTGTTAAACAATTTTAATAAATTCTCCATCACTGAAAGGCTTTCCCTTTTCTGCCATACATTCACAAAGCTTAAAACTCAGTTTTGTCACCAGTTCTGAATTTTTCTTGAAAGTGGTAAAAACACCTTGTTGCTTTTCAATGGATGTTTTTAAATGTTCAATTTTGTCCTTTCGTGCCTGACCAACAATTTCATCAAACTGGGAGGAGTGCTTAGTTGCGTAATGTCGCTTAATATTGTACTCTTTCATGACTGCAATTGTAGTTTGACAGACGAGGCAGACAACACCTTGATTATGTGGGACAACAAGATATTTTGTGCACCATTCACTGTTGAATAACCTTCCCTCATCATCAATTTTTCGTTTCTTAACTGCTGACATTTTACTAGCCCTGAAATCAAAACAAAAATTATTCTCACGAAAATAGCAAAGTAGAAAAAAACATAGAATATATTTACACATGGAACCTCTTATGGACAGAAACACATGTTTCTAAATTGGCATCCCGATCATAGCCTTCCGGTACTTAAATTAATTGAGAATAGCAAAATACAGTGTGACCTCGCCTATTCGCGGTTCGCCATTCGCGGCCCCGCATATTCGCGGGTTATGCGCGAACTGCGTTTTGTAGGTCACAGAGACTGAAAGGGCTTTTCGAGGAGATTTCTGTTGTATTTACTCAATCAAGCCATTTTTTATCAATTGTCGTCTTCACCAAACAAGATTGGACTGCTATTGGCTGACTGCCTCAGCTTCCCCAACAACGCAAACGGCAAAGCACAGCCCGGTAACGCACGGTACAATTTAGTGAAATACATAACAGTATGCAATATTGCTACATTATTACTGCATCAATGAGTATAAGTATCATTAGTGTTTGGGAAGCATTTCATATAGTATATAATCGCATACATATACGTTTTAAAACTGCGTCCAATATTCGCGGTTTTCGCTATTCGCGGAGGGTAAAGAACGTAACCCCGCGAATAACGAGGTCACACTGTACATAGAATCAGATGCATCTGAAAGCAAAAATTTTAATAAATTCAGTAAAGTCACAACAATATGCTAAATAATAATCAATTTACCTTCAATCTCTTGTAGTAACTGTAAAAGGTAATAAAATTTTCACCAATAATGAATGACGGACAGCAGAGGTTAGGGAAAATTGTAGCCAGCGGGCGAAGGCGAGGTTCAGGACATGACGTTGAGTCGTAGACAATAGTGCTAGTGCACGTCACCTATTCATGCCCTAAGGAGGCCGACCAATCGAATTCGGCCTGCTCCTCTCTAGCAAAGATAATTTTAGAAGTTTGTCGAGTCGAAGCCTGGGAATCCCGTAGGATCGATGCTTTTAAAATATTCCATTTGCGTTGGATTACAGATCAGGCCACATGGTTAGATTACAACAACTAGGGCCACACTAAATGGCTTGGCGGGCCGGGTTGAAGCCCGCGGGCCGCATGTTGCACACCCCTGTTCTACAACTTTAAATTCTCGTCATCACGAATTACTTCTACAGCTTTAAGTAAAGAGACGTGGATTTCATAATACAGATTTAACGGTATAAGTTACCTACATTTCTAAATATGAATTTAACTTGCACAAATATCAATATCAAATTAAATGTATAATAATAAATCTGTCACAAGGTCTATTTAGTTGTATAACTGATCTCAACAAATGTCTCCAGAATATTTTATCTTTGGAATCTAAAATTATTTCTTATACTCACTACATAACCAGCAAACTCTGCAATTGTTATAAATCTCTAATTCGTTCAATCTTAAAGGCTTTTGGTAAAAAACAGAATTTAAATACAAAAGACATGAACTACCTACGCATACATCTAGTTTCGTGTAAACTAACCATTTATTCAGAAACGGAAAAAAACAGGGCTTCAACAATGGATATCACACGGTTTTCAGAAGTTCAACAAATAAACAAAACTACGTTTCCCTTTGGTCATTTATGATCGAAAGTCTGAAAAGACTTGTAACAAAAAGATAGATGATCATTCTTATATGGAAGCTGAACACTGTTCTATTGAAAGGACTTTGTGCTCCTATCGCGAACAATCGGATGAAGGTTTTACAAAGATTGACGTGGAAAAATTCTAACACATTGTTATTTAAAAGCTTATTTGAACATTATTTCCTATACAGCCTTAACTTCCACCACATTTGGATTCACCTCTAATGACACTTTCCCCATTGATTCAACATAGATAACACAACGTCTACTGAAATCCATATTATTAAATTTAATAAGGCATGCACAAAGTTCAAATTATCCAGAGATGGGAGACTTACTTTATCTATTTTGAAAACCTGCAAAAATGTTATCACCAAACCTGTCAATAAAGGTTGTATTGTTGTGCTTCATAAAAAGGATTCGTATATTCACGAGCCAACAAGAATATATTAACTGACCAACAGACAAATAAATGACTCCACCTTGCACAAACTCTACGCGATAATAATCATCTTAGTTTTAGAAACTATCTAGGATATTATAGAAAAACTAATCAAATGTAACCATCATCCACCCTATGCCAAAATCCTTATACTGCAATACCCCTAAAGTTGCCATTTTCTATACTGACTAAAAATTCACAAACCTAAATCCTTAAGGTTCCCCATAGTCTCTGCTTGTAACTACCTCGACGTTGTTTCTCAATCATCAGTAAACGGCCCATCAGATAAATATATCAACCATGTCCTTAATTTTTTATTGGATTTACAAGACTGTCTAGTGTAAGTTATTATTCAGTTCATTTATGTTATCTAAGATAAATAATTATTTAGTTTTTATTTTAATGGTAAGACGTATAACATATGTCGTTGCATAATTCGGTAGAAGTCATACGTTATGTATGCAGTTCAATTGTTTTAAATTGATGTCACAATTCTAGAACCTCCTGCGTTTTTCTCGCTGCTTTAACAGTTACGTAGACTAACTTCTCTTTTACTAATTTAACTTTTTTCCTAACTTATGTTCACTTGTTCGCCTATACATACATCGTTCACAAAATTCTACAAACTACGAGAAGCTATGAATTTGAAAAATATTCGCCTTCGCCTAAATTTGTCATCTCTCACTTTTAATTAATAAAATCAATATTTTTATCTCTTTCATCATAAACAACGATTACATGTATTCATAACAATAAAAATTTAATAATAAAAATACAGTAAAATGTACCACTAAAAAATGTCCACTTTTAGACTTGATATAATAAAATGGGTTATTGTGTCCTAATCATCCTAAACTATGACTGAATATAATGAAACCTTTAAAATAAATAAAGTAAATGTTTTATTAAATATATATACACATAACACTTTATCAACACCATTTTGATATTCTGAGACTGTTTTGATAGAGAAAAATGTAGGAATAGAAATATGAAATCATAGTAACACTGAAAACAGTTATTTTGGGGACTTGACATACTAGAGTTCCATAATGGGTAGTGATACTGTAACAATCTTGAACAATATTTAATTGTAATAATGACTGTCTACAACAGTCACAAGAAAACTAAACACTGTTACATTAATGAACAAATATTTCCGAGTCTAACTTTATTTTCTAAACATTGGATGATTAACTGGATAACAGTTTCGTTTTAAAAGGTGAACTACACTTTCTATTCCCCTTCCCCATTCTTTTCGAATAAAGAACTAAAATTATTTTCATGTTTCCTTCTTACAAGAGATGACTTACTACCACTGGCTGTTTTGTACAGTTTCTCTAGTAGCAGTCCCTTTTAGTTGTTCAGCACTACTTTGACTTTCACATATTTGTTCATTTCTTTTCAAAAGCTTTCTCTCATCAGCTATGCCACAATCACTCCCTTCATATAATTGTCTTCTACCACACGCTTTTCATCTATGGCTATCATCGGCTATGCCACAGCCACACCCTTCATATAATTGGTTTGTACTTCTTTATTCATCTGTGGCTATCATCAGCTACGCTACAGCCACTCCCTTCATGTAATGTTTTCTACTACTTTTTTCACCTGTAGCTATTATCATCGGCTATGCCACAGCCACTCCCTTCACATAATTGTTCTACTACTGTTTTCTACTACTTTTATAATCTGTGGCTATCATCAGCTATGCCACAGTAACTCCCTTCATATAACTGTTTTCTACTACTTTTTTCATCTGTGGCTATCATCAGCTATGCCACAGCCACTCCCTTCATATAATTGTTTTCTACTACTTTTTTCGTCTGTGGCTATCATCAGCTATGCCACAGCCACTCCCTTCATGTAATTGTTTTCTGGTGCTTTTTTTCATCTGTGGCTATCATCAGCTATGCCACAGTCACTCTTTTCACGTAATTGTTTTCTACTACTTTTTTCATCTGTGGTTATCATCAGCTATGCCACAGCCACTCCCTTCATCATAATTGTTTTCTGCTTTTTTTCATCTGTGGCTAGCATCAGCTATGCCACAGCCACTCCCTTCATATAATTGTTTTCTATTATATTTTTTCATCTGTGGCTATCATCAGCTATGCCACAGCCACTCTTTTCACGTAATTGTTTTTTCTACTTTTTTCATCTGTGGCTATCATCAGCTATGCCACAGCCACTCCCTTCATATAATTGTTTTCTACTACTTTTTTCATCTGTGGCTGCATCAGCTATGCCACAGCCATTCCCTTCATATAAATTGTTTTCTGCTTTTTTTCGTCTGTGGTTATCATCAGCTATGCCACAGCCACTCCCTTCATGTAATTGTTTTCTAGTGCTTTTTTTCATCTGTGGTTATCATCAGCTATGCCACATCCACCCCTTCATGTAATTGTTTTCTACTAATTTTTTTTCATCTGTGGCTATCATCAGCTATGCCACAGCCACTCCCCTTCATGTACTTGTTTTCTATTACTTTTTCATTTGTTGCTATTATCATCAGCTATGACACAGCCACTCCCTTCACATAATTGTTTTCTACTACTTTTACAATCTGTGGCTATCATCAGCTATAGCAGAGCCACTCCCTTCACATAATTGTTTTCTACTACTTTTATAATCTGTGGCTATCATCAGCTATGCCACAGTAACTCCCTTCATATAACTGTTTTCTACTACTTTTTTTCATCTGTGGCTATCATTGATATGCCACAGCCACTCCATCACATAATTGTTTTCTACTACTTTTTTCATCTGTGGCTATCATCAGCTATGCCACAGCCACTCCCTTCATAAAAATTGTTTTCTACTACTTTTTTCGTCTGTGGCTATCATCAGCTATGCCACAGCCACTCCCGTCATGTAACTGTTTTTAGCTTTTTTTTTCATCTGTGGCTATCATCAGCTATGCCACAGCCACTCTTTCACGTAATTGTTTTCTACTTTTTTTCATCTGTGGTATCATCAGCTATGCCACAGCCACTCCCTTCATATAATTGTTTTCTCTACTTTTTTTTCATCTGTGGCTATCATCAGCTATGCCACAGCCACTCTCTTCATGTAATTGTTTTCTACTACTTTTTTTCATCTGTGGCTATCATCAGCTATGCCACAGCCACTCCTTCATGTAATTGTTTTCTACTATTTTTTCATCTGTATTATCATCAGCTATGCCACAGCCACTCCTTCATGTAATTTGTTTTCTATTACTTTTTTCATTTGTTGCTATTATCATCAGCTATGACACAGCCACTCCCTTCACATAATTGTTTTCCACTACTTTTTTCATCTGTGGCTATCATCAGCTATGCCACAGCCACTCCCTTCATAAAAATTGTTTTCTACTACTTTTTTCGTCTGTGACTATCATCAGCTATGCCACAGCCACTCCCTTCATGTAACTGTTTTCTAGTACTTTTTTCATCTGTGGCTATCATCAGCTATGCCACAGCCACTCCCTTCATGTAATTGTTTTCTACTACTTTTTTCATCTGTGGCTATCATCAGCTATGCCACAGCCACTCCCTTCATATAATTGTTTTCTACTACTTTTTTCGTCTGTGGCTATCATCAGCTATGCCACAGCCACTCCCTTCATGTACTTGTTTTCTACTACTTTTTTCATCTGTAGCTATCATTGGCTATGCCACAGCCACTCCATTCACATATATTACAGTTGCAAATCTCGAAAAACTACTCACTTCTAAACATTTTTGTATAACTTTAGTAAAAATGCATGTAAATCTTGATTCATATGTTGTTTTATTCAGACCTTATGTGAATGAAAATGTGAAAATTTACCCGTTTTTACACAGAAAATAAGTTAATTTCTAAATTTCATTATCCAATGTCATAAAAGCAAAGTTTGAAGGGAATAATGGCCATTTTCTGTACTTTTACAGCATAAGCAATTATGAAATAACACATACTATCCAGGAACAAAATCTGTGTTATATAGTGTAATTTCTACACATTAATCGATTTAACAAAGCATCCAGCCCACTTTGTGGGAACGTTTCAAATGAACAGAAAGGGTAACTAACCCCAAGGAAATTATAAGTGCGAAAGTAAAGAAGGTAAAAATTGTAGATCACTAACAAGAGGATAAATTGTGATTGCAAAATGGAAGAATAAACGTATTGTTCTTCTGTTGTTAGTGAAGCATGATCTGAGCTTCAAAGATATTGGACGGAAAATCAGTGATGTGGATGCCAAAAAACCAGAAATGGTTTTCAATGTTAATATCATAAAACAAAGAATAGACATATCCGATCAAATGTCCAGCCACTTAGAAAGAGCATTAGATGGTGTCATAAGATTTCCTTTGAGTTTTTACGAAACATAGCAGTGGGAAATGCTTTGGTATTATTCAATAAAGGACACCAAAAAAACTTCAGCTTCATGAGTTTCTAAAACCAATTATTGAATCATTGTGTCAAGTAAATGCTCAAGCAATTGTAACACCATGGAGAAGAGCAGTAAGAGCCTACCCATAGCACGTTATGAAAACTTCCACTGAATGAGACAAGTCAAACAGAATAATTGGTAAAAGATGCATTAGCTGCTTCAGTGAAATAAGAAATACAATGGCTGCAAAAGAAGCCGACAAAAAGACCAAAAACGTTCGCACATATTGTGATGAATGTTAAAGTAACCATGCTCTACGCATTACTTGTTTCAATAAAAGACATAAGGTCACATAAGTACAAATAATACCTATAATAATGACTGCCACTTCAAACTGCTTTCTTACTGTTCATTATTTTTATTTTCATAGCAAACTGATTTATCTGTTTTCTTTTTGAAAACAGTATGTTGGAAAATTTATAACATTTCGCTTAAAATTATTTTTGTATTTGTTTTTTCTTACATTCCCTATGTCAAAATAACAACTTTGCTGCAAATTATTTTTTTTTGTATCCCTTTATGTTTAAATAAAGTGATTTGCTTACTCTATTGTTCTTGATGACGAGAAACCCACATCTTCAGATGACCAAGGAAGGTCGAGACGTGGTTTTCTCCTTATCAATAAAAGTGTTAATACCCATATCAGCCGTTCTGAGATATATTTTAGTCTATTTTTATATACTTTATACAATTATCAGGTGAATAAAATATAAAAAACTTAAGAAAAAATAGGTGGACTTAGAAAAGAAATATTGTTCTGACGTCCCACTCTCATCTGTATATGTAGCCACTGTGTCCCAGCCAATAAGTGGCCCTTTATGGACTTAGAAAAGAAATATCGTTCTGATGTCCCACTCTCATCTGTATATGTAGCCATTGTGTCCCAGTCAATAAGTGGCCCTTTATGGACATAGAAAAGAAATATCGTTCTGATGTCCCACTCTCATCTGTATATGTAGCCACTGAGTCCCAGCCAATAAGTGGCCCTTTATGGACTTAGAAAAGAAATATCGTTCTGATGTCCCACTCTCATCTGTATATGTAGCCACTGTGTCCCAGCCAATAAGTGACCCTTTAAAAAGAAACAGAGCACGAATAAACGGTGGGGGAGCTGACGTGTTATTTTTATCACCAACAAATCACAGACACATAGTGTAAAATAACCCCAATGTGAAGAAAAGAAACAGGTTAGTCATCGTAGATGTGAGTTATTCGAGGTACGTCTCGTTCAATTACCACAGAATCCTTTGAAAAGAAATCACAGGCAACCATATAAACGCTAAGTATATATACGCTCATATAAAAATACTATAATCAAAGCCATTGTATTAAATGCAGTTTTAGGGTATTTAAAGTTGGAGCAATAAATACAAATTAGATAAAATCTTTGAAACTAGTAATTAAAGGGCAAGGTAGCAAATAAATTAAAATTTGGTGTAAGTGAAGGAATTACAATCACATATCTATATTAATATCAACGTTTACGTTAATTTTATATTTAGAAATCTACATTACTTATACTATTAAATTTGTATTGTGAAAGTCCCACTTATTCACTAAAATTGTAGAAAATCCCCCGAGTGTAAGCATCAACAATACATGTGTGTATGTAAACACTGGCGTATCGTTTATATCTTTGCATAAACTCAAAATTTCAAAAAACTATCCTCCTGCTTATAAATATAACCAATTATGCGCCAAGAGACAGTACATATATTAGCTTTGATTAGGGTGCTAAAAATCTTGGAAGCTACAACTGTGATTGGTGTAATCGGGAACTTCAGATATTTTATTTCTAACATTACAAACCAATTAAATTCAGCGAATTCAAATCGGATATTAGCATTTTTACGAAAGTAGTATATAATTTCAGCAGTGGATATCACGGAATATGGCTAACAGAAAACGAAGAAAACAGTTCCATGTTAAGTGAATTGTATCTGATATCAGTTCAGTATTAATTCATTCATCATGAATCCTCCTTGTTAGCAAGTTTTATAAATATGATACATATCGACATTTAATTACCTTCTAAATCTAAATTATCAGTTAACTCAGTTTCAGGTTTTTGAAATTATGACACATTACATAATAAATTGGGGGATCTTCTGGGATTTGAATCAGAGACAAAATTCAATGTAAATTAAATTCACAATTTAATTTATATTTATCAGTGCTATCAAGATTTGATTATATGTGATTATCAAGGATTTTTGAATTACCCTCCATAAAAAGATATAATAAAATGAATTGCTCGAACTAGAAGAACCAGAAGTTAAAAACTGAATGAGAAAAAATGAGCTAAGAGGCATATTGTTGTCTTAGGAATTATTATAGGAATATTTTAGTGTCCCGACTGGCCAATCAGAATTGAGTGATAAAGATAAGTTATAGAATCAACTAAAACTCAATCCAATCAAGCTTGTATCGAAGACAGAAAAGAAAAAGAACAAGCTAGTATCGAAGCTGCAAGAGTAAATAAACGTCTCAAAACAGAAAAATTTCGAACTGAAGCCGAAAATGAAATTATCTAAAAAATTGAAAATTACATTACACCCCAATCAATCAAGGCAAAGTGACAACTTTGGATTTAATTGATACGTTAATTAAAGCATCACTTTTCACTGAAAATGAAGTTGATAAATATTTTCAACATTTTGAGAAGGTTGGTCAAGCCATAGAAGGGCCCACTGATAATTGGTTTTTATTCTTACAAAGTCTTCTAACTGGTAAACTACAAAAAGCTTAGGCCCGATATAGTCTCGGCATTCTTTGTTAGACCAAGATCTCTGATCAAGTCATTGAGGTCTCTTTGGTTGGGGTAGTATGGGTTGCTCTCACCAGCTGCACCTCGGAAATTGTAATCTGGATCTTCAACGTCTACCTCCTTTTCTGATTTGCTGCTCTCTTCTGAGGATGGCTGCTTTCTCTCTGGTGGAGTGGGTACAGGGAGCTTAGGGCAGTGTGGCACTGGAGCAATGGATGATGGAAGGTCTGGATACATGATAGCAGATGCATTCTTGCCAGCCCAACGATTGGAAGGGTCCACCATGCAGAAGTAGCAAATGCTTGAGTGGTCAGTAGGTTCACGCCAAATTCTTGGAATAACAAACTTCACATGGTTCTACTTCCCCTCTGTACCATCCTGCAAAAGAGCAAAATAAAATTGTTATTATGAAGAATAAGTTTATTTTATCCACAACTAATGTGTAAAAGGTTCGTGCAAAATATTTTATATGTGATATTTTTCTATACTATTGAAAATTTAAAAACATTTACATTTTAAAATGCCAAAATTTGTATAATATAAAATCTTACTATTCAAGCAATAAAATTGTCCGTCTTACCTTCTAGAGTTTTTTTACAGTGCTCACAGGTAAAATGAGGTGCCCAGAGTTTGTCTTGATCCCTGACAGGCATGCTGAAATATGCCTTGTAGGCTTCATACATTTTAGCAGATGCTATCACAGAGTACTTTTTCCACTTGTCACGATAAATTGGCCACATTCATAGCAGAATGCGTCTGGATAATGCTTGCAGCTTCTTGATGCCATATCTAATAAAATCAGATACGTCTATGTGTTCACTTAGGCAGCTAGAACTAAACTGAAGTGGTGAGCGGTGAGCCCTATATAGATATTAATATGTAAAGTTCTAGAAAATTCGAAAAGGTTCTTAAAATTCTCGTAAGTCTACAACATCCTAGAAAGTTCTTGAAAAATTCTCGTAAGTTTGAGAAAATTCTCTATCAACTACTCAGCACTGAATCTACCTGGAATATTCTGGAAAATAAGTAAATTTGAAAATTTCATTACCCAGGTCATAAAAGCAAAGAGAAAAGTAGGTCTTTTCCATTTACTTCAGGCATAAGCAATTGGGAAATAACACTTTATGCCCAGGAACAAGTAAAAGTACAAATATTGTTACATAGTGTTATTATTATATCAGGTCATCCTTTAAGTAATGTCCGATTTTAGGTTCAAAAAAGAGAAATGATTTCAAACGCTTTTAATGTTATTTAATCAATAATGTATGTTCCATTATTATTAATTACTTCCTGCCAACGATTCACAAGCTCCTTAATGCCATTTATTTAAAATTCTTAGGGTTTGGAGAAATATAATGTAGATAGAGTAGTTTTGATATCTTCATGTGTTCTAAGCTATTTTCCATCAATATAATTCTGCAAGCTTCGAAATATATGATAATCAGATGGGGCAAGGTCTGAAGAATAAGGAGAATGTAGAAGTTCTTCCTAGTCAGCTGTTCAATCTTTGCAGGTGTAATCCTTGCTGTAAGGGACCGTGCATTTTCCTGATGTAACACAACACCTTTACGATTAATCAAAGCAGGCCTCCTTTCTTTCAGTGCAACATTTAAGAGCTCTAGTTGTTGACAATAGAAGTCTGATATAATTGTTACATCGAGTGGCAGCAACTCAAAGTAAATGACATCAACAATATCCCACCAAACGTCTAACAAGACTTTCCTTAGGTGGAGGTCCATTTTGGGCTGTGTTTTAGCCAGTTTACCTGCATTGAGCCATTGTCTGCAGCACTTAACATTTCTATAAAATATCCCTTTTTCATTTCCAGTCATTAGCCTGTCCAAAAAAAAAAGATGAGTTGCGTTCACGAGAGTGCAAAAAGTGCAAATGTCCACTCTTGCTCTAAGGTTGGTTTCTATCAAATCATGGGGAAACATTTTCCAAGTTTTTACACCTTTCCAAGCCATTGCAGATGACAGTGAATTGTTGAACGGGTTTAATTAAGCTTCTGTATTAGTTCTTCAACTGTTACAGCACAATCTTCATCAAGTGCAGTCAACAGCAAGTCATCATTAAACTCAACAGGACGACCTGAATGTGGAGCATCACTTAAGCTGTAATCACCTAATCTGAACTTCTGAAACCACCTCCGACTTTTTTTTTCATTGAGAGACTCTGCACCATAAACACCTTGAATGTTTCTGCTGCACTTTTGCCTTTCTTAAACTCATAAAGCATTATATGCCTAATGTGCTCCTCAGACACACCCATTTTCACAGGGGTTTATTTGATAAATGATTTGAAAAAGTGGAGTTCGCTTAACTTCTTTTATTTTTGAACGTTGTCATACACGTTGCACTACATATTTTAGTCATTAAAGCCTTCTACAAAGACAGAAATGATGATGCACTTTCTGTATTAAACTTTCGGACATTATGTATGAGATGACCTGATATAAAGATCTATGTGAATGGGAAATAAATTTTGTATGATTACATATTTCAGTAGTTCCGATAATCATGCAACAACTTTGCCTTTATTTTTTAAATCTATATCTTTACTTCAAAAGTGTATTAAATACTACAACTGTTTTTTTGTTTTTTTTTTTTTTTTGGGCTTGGTGATCAAGGCTGGTTGGTTGGTTGTTTTTGAATTTCGCACAAAGCTATTCGAGGGCTATCCGCGCTAGCCGTCCCTAATTTAGCAGTGTAAGACTAGAGGGAAGGCATCACCACCCACCGCCAACTCCTGGGCTACTCTTTTACCAACGAATAGTGGGATTGACCGAACTTTTTAACGCCCTCCCCCCAGATGAAAGGGCGAGCATGTTTGGCACGACGGGGATGCGAACCTGCGACTCTCAGAGTACGAGTCGCACGCCTTAACACACTTGGCCATGCCGGACCCATGTGATCAAGGCAGTGAACTCGTAATGTTCGGATTTCTGATTCGAAACCAGTCGTACCGAACATGCCCTTGCAGACGTAGGTAACGTTATAAAGTTCTGACACTCGTATTATTCATCAGTCTAGTCTGCTACCACTAAATTATGGACATTAACGTAGATTGCCCTCTGTAGCTTTGCGCAAAATTTCGAAACAAAACAAACTTTCGGCTTGTATATAAAAGGAATAGTTTTTGCGCCATCTACCGTATATTTAATATTTGATAAGCATGGCAGTACAGGGTTGTTTGCGAGGTGTTTTGATTGACTTAAGTGGAACAATTCACATAGAAAATTGCGCAATATGTGGTGCTGCTGATGCTTTAAAACGGTGACTTGAACAATTAGCAAAGTTTTAGCAGTTATTTTGAGAACGTGTTTTTAGCATCTTTTAAAATTATTTAGTGTTCTGCCTTTGACTATTATTATCACTATTACTATTAGTGGTATCATATTTTTAAACTTAAAAACATTTTATTGTTACTGACTTGTGCTGTTGTTTGTTATAAAGCACAAAGGTGCAAATGCTCACCACAGATTTCGAACCCCAGTTTCTAACATGCAAGTCTGCAGACGTACTGCTGTGTAAATGTTGACTCAATGTTTCTGAGAGAGATAATAAGAGTTATTAAGTAAAGATTGCTTCTTCAATGCTTAACTTGATTTAGGATAAGCTTATGAGCTGGTTATTAAAATTTAATCTAAAGACTGATTTAAATTAACATTGAACATTTAAGTTGTATCTATACACATGCATCAAGGTGTAAAAAAAAAGTGTAAAAGTATTCTATAGAAAAAATGGAACTAAGCTCTTTTTGTATCTGATTATAACAATCTATGATTTCTAACCTTGTGAACTGCAAACTTTTGCATATAAATTACAAATTAAACCTAATAAAATTTTAATTTTTGGTCTTTTAAGATTCAGTAATGACAGTTACTATAATGCAGTGCTCATTGTCTGACCATTAAAGTTTTTTAAGGAAGTGTGAATGATATAACTTTTGAAATTTTTTACTGTCTTATTATTCAGTGGATAAGGTTTTAATCTATAATTTCTGAAAAAATGCAGGGTGAATAGCATAAAAAAATATTTTCAATTAAACATTTTAGTTCAATAAATTAATATTTTTTTTTTATATAATGAAAGGTTGAGGAAAACATGTTTGAAGATCAGATTTGTAACAAACACTACCAAAGAATCCAAACGTATTTTGTGGGAGCGATTAACAAACCTGGGGTTTTCCATAGAGCAGGATGAAATCTTTACTTCTTTGACAGCAGCTCATGAGGTGGTATGTAGGAAAAACCTTCGACCCCAGTTGTTGTTAGAAGATGAAGCTTTAGAAGATTTTCCAGGTTAGATGAAAAATTCAAATAAATCTAGATACTTGCATTAGAACTGTTTTCAAACTTTGATTGCACTTTGTTATGCTTTTACCTCATATTTTTCTTTTAGCTGTTAAATATTACATCATAACAGTTTTGTTTCTATTTCATCATTATGATTAGATTCTAATTTACTCTTGGCTTGGTAATAGATTATCACATTATCTGATTACCCAAGAAGTGGGCCTCTTAACATAGTACATTAATTTATGTGTATGAACATACGTGCTGTTATGAATTATATTTCATTATGTCTTCTTTGTCACTTAAATAAATATTATCTTAATATTAATAATATTTTAAAACTAGTAGGTGCAGCCTATCAGAATATGTATTTTGGTTATTGATAAAAAGGCACACCAAATAAAGAAATGCTAAAGTCTGTGAAGCGTATGTAATAAAATACAGGGTGTTTGGAAAGTCACTGTGCACTTATATATTTATTAACAGACAAAACTGCACAGTGACTTTCCGAACACCCTGTAGTAAATTATTACCAATAAATTGTTAGATAAATTTAAAGAAAGCATAATAAAGTACTTTTCAGAAACATATCATAAAAAAACAACTATTTTAAAACTTCATGAATGCAGAGTTAATGTTGAGTAACAAAATATAAAACAGATTAATACACTTAGGTACATATCCTGTTCTTTCATTGTGTTGTAAACAGCAAAAGGACTTTTTATGTGGAATTATTTTCTTTTCTTGATAGATACTAATACAAAAAATCCCAATGCAGTTGTTGTGGGATTGGCACCTAGCAAGTTTAACTTTAACACCCTTAATGATGCTTTCAGGTAAGTAGGATTTGTTTGTTTGTTTGTGTTTCTGCATTTGCTAAATTAAAAAACAGAAAATTCTTTCAAAACTAAGTTACAAGTGGAATAGTAGAGTTCTGTATTGAGGATTTATAATAATTTTAGACCAAGTAAAAAACAATAACACATGTTTAGTGTTTCCACCCACTTCCTTACAACACATGTTTAGTGTCCCCACCCACTTCCTTTTTTGTATTTACATTCCCCTTTTTTATATTTATCATAAAGTCTGTTTCATTTTGACAACTTCTGTTTGACATGAACTGTTATAAAATAAGCAACAATTGTGAAAAGGATGGCAAACTTTCTTTCAAAGAGGAGAGGGCATTATAAAAAAAGGACTTCCTTCTCCTACTTTTCAAAAACATTAGATGCTAAACTTTTTCAGTTGGTCTTATATGGTTCTGTTGATGAAATTAAATTGATTGTAGTTGCAAGAGAAATATTTAATATTTTGAGATGAAATAACAAAAACTTGGATTTGTTATAAAGTTTATGTAAATCTATTTTTTTTTAAATCTGTTAACTAGGATGTATATTTATCATAAAGACTGCTGAAAATGCAATCGTAATAATCATCGACTAATATCAGTGTTATGTTTTAATATACGTTAAGCACATGTTCAACAAATATCAATAGCCATGTGATAACACATTGCAAAATTTTTAAGACAAGAATCATCATTTATTTCTGTCAGTGTGGATGTATATAAAAACAATTATGCATTCATAAATGCATAATTCAATAGCAATGTGTTATCACATAACTATTGATATTTGTTAAACATGTACTTATATTAAAAAGTAACTGATATTAGTCAATGATTATTATGAATATGATAAATTATCACTTATCTTTGTTTTTGTACTCAAAAATAAATTATGCTCTCTATTGTAGGTTGTAAGTAATAATGCAGAATATTGGTGTTCAAACAGTTATGGAAGCACAACAGCATTCAGGCTTTATTCTTTTATATGTAATTTTTTCCATGTGGTTACAGTGAAAACATATATGTCAGAACACTATGCTTTTTTTACTTGTTTTGAGCTAACTTTAATTCAAGATGTACCCTGTGTATCCACTGGTTCTCTTTTGTGTGGAGCATTTTGTTATTAGTTTATTGAAGATTTCAACATCTTGGGAATTGTGGCTAAAAAGAATGCAGTGCATGAAAGAGAGTTTGTACATGCATGAGGTGCATTCTGAAATAATTGTAAATTGAATAGCGTAATCTGAGCTACTAGAATTGTGAATTTATCATTGCCTGGTGATATGCGTGTAAAACCAAAAGCTTGTGTAAACAGTATGTCTGAGAACTTGTAGATGGAGAAATAAGCATTCTAAATTATTAATAATGGATGCTTTTGTGAAATCTTGCTATATGGGAGAAAAATATTAACTTATTTTAATGTTTACCTAAAAATAATGTGAATGTACAGTTTAGTTATTTGGCCAATTAACATGAGAATATTTTGATTGCTTTTAAAGGATGTTAGAGATGATATTGATGGATCCCAGAGGGCAGGACTAGTAGGAATGCTGGTTAAGACTGGTAGGTATAAAAGATGGATATATTTAGTTATTATGTATTCCAAGTATTTGATTGTTTTTTCATCTAATTTAGTAAAATATTTTTTGTGTTAAAATTCACTAAATCTACTTTCAACAACATTGAATATTTAAAATTGTATATAATGTCCATGACTTAACTTTTTAATATTGCAGAGACAGGGTTATGTACGTTTTTTTTTTCTGTTATAAAAATAATTGAGCAAATATCACAAGTTTTTATTAAAAAATCAGTTAAGTTTGTATCAAAATGGTTCTTAATTAGTTTATCTATCTCTTGACATATATTTTGAGTACTATTTAGCTTTCTATGCTTAACTCAGGTGTTTTAAGGAATACAAGTTCTAGCTTTTATGGTGTGAAAGAGTTTTGTTTTAAAATTGGTTGTGTGATAATTTTCAAGTTCACAGAGTTCAACAGTAAATAAAATTTTTGTATTTAAATTAGAGATTTGATAGTGCACTTAGATGTCAGTTTGCATAAATTTACAAAATAATTATTTTATAGCTGAACAGAAAAATCAAAAAATGAATGTTTTATGAAAGACTAGGAAGGTCTGGGGAAATAATGATAGAAAATGAGTTATTGTATCAATGACTTTAAAAAATATTCTTCCTTATTATTCCACACGACAGTTTCTTACAATAAAAGAAACCTATAAACAGTAAGTCAACTCAAAGTGAAACTATTGAAATATTATTTTTAATTAACTTTAGCTGTGTAGTGTGTTTTTTGTAATATATTAACATAAGAATTGAGGGTTTTATAATTATTTTATAGCTTTTGTTCTTGTATTAACAGGAAAGTATAGAGAAGGTGATGAACTTAAGATTTCTCCATCTCCAAATTATGTGTTTGAAAATTTTCCAGCTGCAGTAGACTTTATAATAAATCACTTGACATAGCAAACTTTGATTTATTGTGTGTTTTTTTTACTTATTAATTATGTCTTATGAACCAGAATTAGTTTAAATATTGAGATCTATGTTACACCTTATGTAGTAGTTTTATTTGGCTAAGTATGTCAATCATTTAGTATTGAAAGATGTCCAGAGAAAGGTATCACAATGTTTGTACTGTCAAGGATAAAGTTTAAAAGGTTAATTGAGTGTAGGTTGATAAATTGTTTTGTAAAATATTATTTTTCAACACAAAATCGTGTTATTTATTTAGACTACCCATGAAAACATTTCCTAATATACTCTATTTGTGTTATAATGAATGGAAGGTCATATTTGGCATAATGAGTTAAAATTAAAGTGTTGGATTCAGTTTTATTGTAAAAGATACTAGTAGACATATTGATACACAGTTGCCCTATTATCAGTTTTGTTTAGACAAGACAATACTGTATTGTGCTTGTCAATAAACTATGCAGTATATTATTGAAATTGACAACAGATGAAATATTTAGTGTTATGCTACCACTTAATACGTCCATAATTACAGAGTTAAGATGGTACTTTTAATGTTTGTGGTACATAAAATATTTTCTTTAATTGTCATTAATTTCCAACTCAAAATTGAGACACTGAGAAAGCAGTTGAAAACATCAAAGTTATTCTGTTTTATATTTTAATAAAATACATTCTAAATTACAATTTTATTTAAGAATGAAATTCATAGGTTATGTGAAAAATACTAATGATTTATTTCACAGGTAAGTAAAAAAAGTATTAGTATATGGGCTAGGATAAAATCATTGTAATAACTTCCTGTATGTTGTTATTAGTAAACTATAAAGCATTTGAAGTTGAAAATAGTTGTGTTGCATATAAATCAGCGACAGTTTCCAGTAATCAGTGATGTCGAGAAACCCACTTGTTGAGAAATTTATATGCAAAAACGGCTCGTAAAATATTTTCTCAACCCAAACGAACCGTTTTTGCATACAAGTTTCCAGTAATAGTCACAGTAAATCTAATGAGATACTTTTGTGAATAGTACATTTATTTATGCAAAAACTTGAATCTCAGTTTGCTTTTTCCACCTTACTTTTTTGAAAATTAAATATAATGAATTGTTATATAATTATAAATACACAAGTCATCGTTAGTATGTGTCATACAAATTAGAAATGTGCATGTAGGCCTTGACAACATAAATAGACATGTATATAAACAAATAAAAAAATTTCATTAAATATTACCTTCAAACGTTTTGAGTTGTGAGAAAACGTGTTGTGTTTTAATATTATGCTTCCTGAATTGCAATTATTTAAAGAAATGTTTACCAACTAAAAACTTCAAGCTGCAAAAAACTTGGACCCAGCATGGCCAGGTGGGTTAAGGGATTCAACCCATGATCTGATGGTCACAGGTTCAAATCCCTGTCTCACCAAACATGCTCGCCCTTTCAGCCATGGAGGTGTTATAATGTGACGGTCAGTCCCACTATTTGTTGTAAAAAGAGTAGCCCAAGAGTCGGCAGTGGGAGGTGATGACAAGCTGCCTTCCCTCTAGTCTTACACTGCTAAATTAGGGACAGCTAACGCAGATAGCCCTCAAGTAGCTTTGCACAAAATTCAAAACAAACAAACAAAAAACTTGCCTGTACTTGTGTAGATCATAACTGATGAGTTGAGATATATGGAAGACTTGTGATAAGTGATGTCATTAAAAAACTTGTTTTCAGTATGCTTAAAAACCTATTCTACTTGTACAGTAACATTATGACGTTCCTAGACTAATACTTAACTGTGTTTAAATAATTTTACTAGGCTTTCAGTGGATCTGTTAGATTGACAATGGTCACAGAGAAACTTATAAGAAATTATTGAACGTAGAACTTGTATGCTGGAGCAAAAACGTTCTCTAATGCAGAACAGTTGACATTTTTCTTAACATTGTGCACATGTTTGTGTATATGGTGGAAATGAAAGTCATATTATACAATAACTTGCTAGCTTAATTATCTCCAATGTTTATCTCTTAGGTTAATCACTTCTTGCTAATGCTAATTATGTTTATCAACATATATCATGGCTAGATCAAGCAGGAGTAAACATACTGATGTTAAGATATATTTTAAGGTTAGAGTTTACACAGCTCAACAACTAACTTAGCTTGTTGCTGGTAAATGTTTAATTCACATGTTGTAAATTTGTCTATAAAACATTTATGGCTCCTCTGATATCCTACTGTTTATGAAACTTTAGTGATGTGTCAACCTCTGTGAACTAAGGAAAGCTTCTTGAAGTGTTTCTTGTGAACTCAACAAGATAGATGATCTCTTCTAGTTGTCATACATACACCATACAGGTTTTAATCATTTACCTTATGATGCTATCTATGCAATCAGAAAGAACTGAAGAAAAGACTGTACAATAAAACAGTTGTATTGTTTAATATGAATCTAAGTTGTTACAAATTCATAGTAGCAGAAATCTTGAAAAATTAGACCTTTTGGTTGGGGGTGTTTGACATATTACCTGCAGGACATAGGACGTAAATCAGATGCAGGTTGTACTTCCTGTTCAACCCTAGGTTTACTATAATGTGATGGTTAATCCCACTATTCAATGGTAAAGAGAGCAGCCTAAGAGCTGGTGGTTCTTCAACAACAAAAATGTGGTTCTTCTAACTTGTTAGATACAACATCAGAAAATGTCTTTTATTGGACTGGGTTGTATTCATTACATAGTTTGGATTAAAGTACCAGACATTGGATGTGTCACGACCAATTAAAAACTTATTTGTCAATCTGTTTTATATCTACAATGAATGGATAGGTTGTTACAATGGGTTGCTAATGTTTAATATACTGGTTGACATAAAATATATCACTATTACCATTTCCAACAAAAAAGTTGGCTCTAACAGCATTTTATTGTCAAGTAATGTTAATAACTTTTGTCCATTGAGAGTTGTATGATTAGTCTGTTTGAAAGTGAGAACTGCTATATAATAGAAAACACCATAATACATGGAAAAATAATAAGGATAAATCTTCAAAATTAGTAAAACACGTATAACAAAACTTCTATTATTATTTACAATGTTTCAGACAGGTTGCTTAAACCATGTTACGTAGTAAAAAAACTGACAGTATATACCCAGTCTGGTTGATATAGAGGATTAATTATTTGGGATTATGCTCTAATCTGTCCTCTGCAGAAGAGAAGAAGCTGTTGAGAAGACAGGAATCTGAGATATGGAAGCACTCTCCAATTTTAAGTATGGAGGAAGAAGAGTGGAACAAATGGTTGGAATTGTCACAGATCAAAAGGATCACCCAAACTATGACAAAAATAAAAACAAATTAGTCAAAAATTGGATATCTTCTTGAAAAATTGAAGCAAATTTAATTATAGTTTTAATAAAGCAGACACGAGCTATATTGAATAAATATTCAGAAAAATATCAAAGAAGAAACACCTAAGTGCACAAGTAGTAATGCAATCAGTCTTTCTGATGGTACATAGTTTAGTTCTAATTACTCTCTATAATACCACATACAAAAGTCTCAGAACTTCATTATACTCATTTGTTATTTTCTATAACTTACAACAGACATTCACCTTTAAGTGATTACAAGTGTATCAGAGTTCAGCCATGAGAACCTTGTATGTTTCATTCTCTTGACATTAAATAAATGGTTAAACCAATCTGAAGGCTCGATGATCAGCCTGAGGGCTTGTAACAGTATAATTTTGGTTTTGATCCTTGTGGTGGGAACATTGCAGATAGTAACAATGCGAAATCTTTCAATTAAAACAAAAGTAAAATACAATGGGAATAATATAATGTATATAATTTTTGTGCATGTGATTAAGAAGGGACTTGAGGATTTTTTCATCCTGTTTACACCAAAACAGTTTTTAGCTTTAATACCAGTTGCATTGAAATGAATAATAATTACACTCAGACTAAAAAGGGGTTTGGTATGACCTATTGGTCATTGTACTTTGTTTGTGGATCTGAGTGTTCATGGTTTAAAAACAAGAAATACTCTACTTTTGGGGTCCAAAAGGTGCATTATAAAAGTGACTATTAAATTGCATCATTTGGTCAAACAAGAGTAGTCCAACAGTTGGTGGTAGGTGCTGTTCATTAGCTTCATTCCCTGTAGTCTGTTGAAAATTAGGGATGACTTCATGAAGATAACCCAAATCTATCCAGGTTTGTACGAGAAACTATGAAACACACAAAATTTAGACCTCCAAATAACATAACACTGAATAATGTAAATTACTTTATACAAAGTGAATGTTGAATCATAATTAAATCATAATAGTTATTGCACCCCAGTGGCTCAGCGGTATGTCTGCGGACTTACAACGGTAAAAATCGGGTTTCGATACCCGTGGTGGGCAGAGCACAGATAGCCCATTGTGTAGCTTTGTGCTTAATTCAAAAACAAACAAACATGATAGTTATTTACAACTGCACTCAAAACCTGGTTTTATTTTCTGTTATTAACTGACAAAAGGATGCAGAAACTGTAGTTACAAATTATATAATTTTTACACCTTCAGGTTTCTTATTGGATATCACAGAATAGCATAATACACTTAGCATTTCTCTCTCTTTCACCTTTTTTTTTATGTTGGATTTGGTTTTAATGGGTACTTTTCGTTGTGAATTAAGGCATGTCGTACATTCATGTGTAGCATGGAATTCAAGATATTTAATTTGTTTATGCTTTTGATAAAATAAAAACATCATGTTGATCCATATACTTCAGTTTTATTTAGAGCCTTTGGGTTGCTAGGGCTTAAGAAACCAACCGATACGACTTTCCATTTTGAAAAAAAAAAGGACGTTCAATTCACTTCCCAAATAATTACAGGATCGCCAATCCACACTGAATATAGTTGTTTATATCCCAATCTATATTAAACGAAAATTATCTTAAATTAGTTTCATGCACCACATAATCATGTAAACCATTAAACAAGTTTATAATTCCGAGGAACAAAAGTAAACATGGATTTCCAAATCTCATATTATTAACCTTAATACTTCAGTTCTTGTTTCCAACTTTAACATTCCACCACCAAAGCATAATTTGTATGGGTAGCTTATTGGAGCTCTAACGGTTTAGTAGACCTGAATCACATCATATATATACTTTAAACTCCAATTCGAGTTTTTAGCTACTTGTTTTGCTGCGCCTTTCCTTCCAAACTGCATACTATTCTTGTATATCTTCTCATCTCCATTTTCTATATATACTCTACACCCCTTCTAACTAGTGGGTTCGGCTATTTCAGCCACACCCATTGCCAACAGGTGCATAAAATCAAGCATACAGTGTGTAAACTCCATCGATAAACATTGGAAGTAGAATGAGTCATAATAAAGAGCTCAATGACTTTAAATGTGGCGCTGTAATAGGATGCCACCTTTTCACTAAGTCAGTTCATCAAATTTCTGCCCTGCTAGAGCTTCAACGGTCAACTGTAAGTGCTGTTATTGTAAAGTGGAAACGTCTAGGAGCAACAATAGCTCATCCATGAAGCGGTAGGCCACACAAGCTCACAGAACGGGACTGCCGAGTGCTGAAGTGCGTAGCGCATAAAAATCATCTGTCCACAGCTGCAACACTCACTACCAGGTTCCAAACTGCCTGTGGAAGCAATGTCAGCACAATAACTGTTCGTTGGGAGCTTCATAAAATGGGTTTCCATCGCCAAGCAGCCCCACACAAGCCTAAGATCACCATCCACAATGCCAAGCATCAGCTAGATTGATGTAAAGCACATCACCATTGGACTTTGAAGCAGTGGAAATGTGTTCTCTGGAGTGATGAATAATGTTTCACTATCTGGCAGTATGACGGACGAATCTGGGTTTGGGAGATGCCAGGATAACGCTATCTGCCTGAATGCATAGTGCCAACTGTAAAGTTTTGTGGAGGAGGAATAATGGTCTGGGGCTGTTTTTCATGGTTTGGGCGAGGCTCTTTAGTCCCATTAAATGGAAATCTTAATGCTACAACATACAATGACATTCTAGATAATTGTGTGCTTTCAACTTTGTGGCAACAGTTTGGGGAAGGCTTTTTTTTTTATTTCAGCATGACAGTGCCCCTGTGCACAAAGCGAGGTCCAAATAGACATGGTTTGTCACGGTTGGTGTGGAAGAACTTGACTGGTCTGCACAGAGCCCTGACCTCAACCTCATCGAACACCTTTGGGATGAATTGGAACACCGACTGCGAGCCAGGCCTTCTTGCGAGACATCAGCGTCCGATCTCACAAATGCTCATGTGGCTGAATAGGAGCGATTCCCCGCAAGCATGTTCCAAAATCTAGTGAAAAGCCTTCCCTGAAGAGTGGAGGCTTTTATAGCAGCAAGTGGGGGACCAACTCCATATTAATGTCGATGGTTTTGGAATGAGATGTTCAACAAGCACATATGGGTGTGATGGTCGGGTGTCCACATACTTTTGGCCATGTAGTATATCTTTCTTTTATACAGAATAATCAAAACTAAAACAGCACTCTTATTCAGTAATACAAAAACGAATTACCATTTAGAAAATGATACTAAATTATTGTTAGATCTTTTATTCATGTTCAGAGTATTCACCTGGCTTTTATGAATGAATCCGCTCAAATCCTTCTATTTTCTGAAAATAGTTATGTTTATTTTACAAAATGAACAATTATATAACACTAAAATACGTTTTACACCTAATTATTCTCTAACTTAGACTGTTGATATTCTTCTGGGTGAAGGAAACATCTTCATGAGTTCAGTGTTATCTCGAATCTTAAGGTCTTCGACGTATAATATGATGTCCAAGCGGGCGTTAAAATAAATGACTTCTATAAGTCATAGAAGACATCCAAAACAGATCAATGAGGAACCCTAGAAGTGACACACTTCCGATGAAAATAATACCCATTTATTGCCATCCTATGTGCTCTGTACAGCAAAAACAGTCTTCTATATCCTTTATTTTTCCAACAGTAACATAAAATTGAACTTTATAATTATACTTTTTTTTTTTTTTCAATGGGAACTTCAGCAAAATCCTTTTGGCAACCTTTCAATCTCGAAATACCGTCTTGTTTTCATATCCTTCAAAATTGATGAAGTCCAAAAAACTTATCAAATTAACTAAAATTATATGTTTTTCAGTTACAAAGTAAAGGTAAATAACTGAACAAAAAATACTGAAATCATTCATTTTCTGTCTAAAATACAGAGGGGAGCTCAATAATAATGATGAAATTAATTGTATGTATAACATCAATTATATTTTTTTAGCTATAGGATTAAGATACATAATATTGACATAACTGACTTTATCCAAAAGTATAGAAACGTTAAAAATAATTTACAACACGTATGAGACAAAAGGAAGCTAGACATGATAAATATGTGGGATCCAAACCTAGCACTAAATATGTTCCTCCTTTCAGCCGTGGGGATGGTATAATACGACCGTCAATCAAAATATTCATTGGTAAAACGCTTTGTTGGTTTATTGTTAATCACAAATCCACACAATGAACAATTTGTGCTCTGTCCAACGGCGATATTACAACTTGAATTTTAACGTTGTAAGCCACCACATTTACCGAAGGGCCACTATGAGCTGCTGATAAAAAAGTATTCCAAGAGTTAGTAGTGGGTACAGCCGGTAGTTCGTTTGGTCGACAGCTGAGACGATAACATAGTCTTTCGTAAATTCATATACGTAAATGTTCTAAATTCTAACTTTCAAAACGTTTTCAAAGTGAGTGAGATCCATGCAGATAGTGACGTTGATTATTCGACTACTGTTGCCAATAACTAGGGCAACAATGAAACTTGTTCTTAAAAAATGATATCTTATTATTTTACCCGTGTCTCAGTAGTAAGTTTGTGAACTTGTTTGTTTTTTAATTTTTCGCAAAGCTATTCGAGGGCTATCTGCGCTAGCCGTCTCTAATTTAGCAATGTAAGACTAGAGAGAAGGCAGCAAGTCATCACCACCAACCGCCAACTCATGGGCTACTCTTTTACCAACGAATAGGGGGGATTGACTGTCACATTATAACGCCTCCACGGCTGAAAGGGTGAGCATGTTTGATGCAACCAGGATTCGAATCCGCGACCCTCGGATTACGAGTCGAACGCCTTAACCCACCTGGCCATGCCGGGCCCCATTTGTGAACTAAAAACGATACAAAATGGGAATTCATAACCGTGGTGAGCATAGCGCAGATAGTGTATTGTGTGGCGTACCGCTTTAAATCTAATGAAACTGACTGATGAGGAGGACAACGTAGATGTGTTTAGTTGTTTGTTAAATTTTACGCAAAACTATTCAAGAACTATTTGCGGTTGCTGTCGTTATTTAATGGAATTAAAATAAGTGGGAGACAGGACTATTTTTTACCAATGAATAGTGAGAGTGATAAAAATTATAACTCCCCGTAGCTGAAAGGGAGAGCATGATTGGTGGTGGTAATATGAGTGTCTATCTTGGTTTTCAAACCTAATAGTAAGACTACTAGATGGCAGCAGTCACATGGAAGCAGATAAATGATTTGTAAATAAATGCGTTTCGTCATGCTATTTAGACAGTACCTGATGTGTAATTGTAAAAAAATGGCGACCAACAGCGAAGAAGAACAGACGTTGAAGGACTGCGAAGTATATGTTCAAAAAAATAATATTCAACAACTTCTTAAAGACTGTATCGTTCAACTTTGCGTTAGTCGTCCGGAAAATCCTGTTTCATTTTTGAGAGCTTATTTTCAGAGGCTTGAACGGGTCTTATACAATGTAGTTGTATTACATCTTGCTAAAGTCTTTTACTAAGTCTTGCCCAGTTACTGACTCGGTCTTAAGACTAAATATTAGTCTTGTCTAGCGAAGTTGCAAAGTGCATAATACCAGTAATTAATACAGTTTCAAGTTATACGTTTTGAACTAAGATAACTTTATCTTCAAAAGTTAAAATGAATATACATATAGAGGCTAATTAACTGGTAAATACTACCAGTTATATAATATTACTAATATCAGTAACTAAGGTAGTAAAAGTAATATATAACATTAAATAGACTAAAGTACTATAATTTTGTAAAGTCACTGCAGTTATTTTACTGTATAATTATTTTCGTCACGCTTGTATTAATTACACTATGTAGCAAAACTTTTTTTTTTCTTGTTCCTGGGTAGAATGTGTTATTTCCCAATTGCTTATGCCTAAAGTAAATGGAAAAGATCTATTTTACTCTTCAAACTTTGCTTTTATGACCTGGGAGCATATAATGAAAATGTGATTGGAGACTATATTTAGGGGCTGATATAAGAAAATGATTTACATTACAGCCATAAATCTCAAAAAAACTACTCACTTCTAAACATTTTTGTTCATTTTTTGTATAACTTTAGTAAAAATACATGTAAATTTTGATTAATATATATTGTTTTATTCAGACCTTGTATAAATGAAAATGTGTAAATTTGCCCGTTTTTACATAGTAAATATGTTAATTTATAAATTTCATTATCCAGGTCACAGAAGCAAAGTTTGAAGGAAATAATGGCCATTTTCTGTACCTTTACAACATAAGCAATTAAGAAATAACACATACTGTCCAGGAACAAAATTTGTGTTACATAGTGTTATTTGTATGGTGTTTGAGTGGAACATGGTAGGAATATGAAATATAATGATTATAACAGAGGGAATATTTTATAATTGAGTGTGGTATATTGGCTTTAATAATAAAAAAAGTAAAGTGAACACAGTTTTTTCAAGAGTGTGTTAAATGTTGAAATATATTATTATTTGACACACAATGTGCTGATACTGTAAAAGAAGCATGCTTGAAATCAGTTGATTAACAAATAGTAAATATCAAAGAATTTTCTCATGCAGGTTTTCCAATGGAAAACGGACTTTATTATGGGCCTGGCATAGCCAGGTGGGTTAAAGTGTTCGACTCGTAATCTGAGGGTCACAGGTTTGAATCCCCCTTTCACCAAACATGCTCGCCCTTTCAGCTGTAGGGGCATTATAATGTTATGGTTAATCCAACTATTTGTTGGTAAAAGAGTAGCCTAAGAGTTGGCGGTGGGTGGTGATGACTAGCTGCCTTCCCTCTAGTTTTACACTGCTAAATTAGGGACGGCTAGGCAGATAGCCCTAATGTAGCTTCACACAAACTTTAAACAAACTTTTATTATGACAGTTAAATACCTGTTGTTTTTTTACCCCTATTCACCTATGGATCTAACATCCCACTTGAAACTAAACAGTGAATTGTAGATCCTAATAAAAGATTTGTATTCTCTCATGTTGATGCCATCTCTTTCTCTCTTATCACTAGCATTAAATTCAGTGGTTTAGCAATTTCACCCAGTTTTATTGCATTTCAGGTTTTGTCAGGCTGTAATTTTATGCTTTTTATTCACATAATAATGAACTTTTGTACTGTTAGCTTACATAAATATCTTTGAAATTAATGTCAATGTGCAGTGGAGTGTCTGTAACAGAAGCTTAGAAATTGTATTGCTGACCAATATTGTGTAATTATGGTCATCAGATTGAAGATGATCAATATAGAATTGTTTTTTGTAATGGAACTTCACTCTTATAAAGTGTGATACACACTATTATTTCAAAATAATTTTCTGGACAGTTTTAATTGTATGTTTGAGATAACTAACCAGGTGACAGAAGGTCCTTAAGATTATCACAATATCCAACCTAATTCTCAAAATGAAACTTTCTGCTCATGAACAGTGTCAATAAAACTATGAAGTAATTGATGTTCAGTTATACGAACTCACCATTTCATCATAGATGGAATGGAATATGTCAGTAACAAGAAAAGAAGCATATGTCTAAGGTATGTAGTGTGTTTATTCCAGTATCCACCTCAAAATATTATGCTTATATTTTTTGATGTCAAGAACTCAAGAAAAAACTAATTTTCAGCTTCTATTATTCAAGCTTAGAAACACCTTATTGGGCTAATTGTTAAACTTTTAAGTCTATTGTTACCATTGTGACCTCATTGAAGCCTTTATAATGAAAATATTAACTTATAAATCAAGCACGTTGTTGGACTACTGATTGAGTCTATCTTTCTAACTTTATTATTAAAACCTTTGAAGCTGTAACAGTAGAAACATTTGATTTCTCTATTTTTACACTAGTCATCAAGGTTTTTATAAACAGTTTCTGGGTAATTTAAGTATTTGGATAGATTATTTCTCTGGATTAGAAACAGAACTTTCTATAAGAGTGTCACTTACAAAAAATTTACTACTGTTAAACATTCATTGAACTCTTACAGACCATGAATTTTGTACTTTTTAACATATTTCTTAAATTTGGCCACCATGTCTTCAAGAAGATACAGGGAGTTCTACAAGAAGGTAACTTTAGCCTGAAAGTTTCAGATCTTTATTATTTGAACTTAAGATTTCTTGCATTTCAAATCTTAATAGGATAGACTAAAGCTTTGCACATATTAGTTGTACTTGCAAATGTATAGATATTTTTAATATGAAAATATTAAACATTCTTGTACACAGCCCTATAAATCTATCTTTCAGAACTTTCTCTAGAAAAAAACTCAACTACAAACAAAGCAAAGTATCATTGATTATACATTAACTTTGAAGTTTACAGTAGAATGGCACTTAAGTTTAGAACTATAAACTTTTATTTTTCTAAATATTAATATTCCAAACTGCAATAAAACCTGTGTAATGTGGAATTACATGGGACTGAGTTAAAATTTCTTTCATAGATAGTGAACATGCATTTCCTTAATTATATATAATTTTTTAATGGAACGTTATACTTGTTTGACTCGAGGGAAGACGTTTGTGAATAAATTTATTGTACTTTTTATGCTTTATTTATTAGAATAAGAACAAAAATGGACATTCAAAATATACACAAGTACACAAAATCTTAATCAAATTTATTTGAATAAAGTCTCCAATTTCAGTTGTTTCATTTTTTAAATGGGCTTTCTCATGTGGTTAAAAGAGAACGTCAATTCTACAGCCTTTTCATAAAGTTCATTTTCCCCCCTTCATTTTTGCATTCAGTTTGATAGCATTAATATAACTTAACACTTGTGATAAAGTAGGAATTTCTATTTCCTTACTATCTTTTCCATTCTGTTCATCTTCTGAATCTCTCGCACTGTTACCATCTTGTGATTCTATTATAGATTTTAAATCGGTTTATGTAAAAGCATTCTTGTCAACGTTCTCAGAGTTTGGATTTCACTAGAATTGTCATAACAAGCAACCTCTCCACTATCATCAAGAATAAATCCACAGTTTTAAAAGCACTTTATTACACATTCATCTTTTATGCATTTGATTAAATGATTTAAAAATGCAATTGCATTTAACATGTTAATATTCACGGTCATTTCAGATGCTCTCTTACAGTTGCCCATGTTTATAATAATATGCTGAAGCATCAGTTTTCTGTATTTCAATTATATACACTGTATAATTTCATTATCTAGTGGCTGTAGAACTTATGTTGTACATGGAGGTAAAAAGAAAAAAGGAACATTTTAATAGTTTAACTTTTGCGTGACAAGTTGCATTATCTAGGAAAAGTAGAATATTTCTATTTTCTTGTTCCTTTCTTTTCTTTAATTGCAGAAAATAATGACAGCAGAAAAAGAACAGAATATATTTAACCAATACTTACTGTAACAAAATGTTGGAGAATTTATTAATATTTAATGAAAAACATTTTTTCTACCTTACTCAGGTTCTAATCCTACTTGTTGATAGATGAGGTAGAGGATAGTTTTCCATCTGCATTATGCAGGTTCTGCCGAATAGAGGGCCTTTTATAAGAGAAATCTTCAGATAATGCTGCAAATTCTTGATATTTCCAGCTTGTAGAGGTTTTTGCCCCATGCAGGTTTTACTGTAGTTATATTACAATCTTTACTACTTTTAGCTTATTAAGTACAAAAGAATATGTTCATCATTACCATGCATATATACAGGGGGATTCAGCAAAAACCCTGTTTTTGTGATGTAAAAAAATATGTCGGATATATATAGTTACAGCACAGCTGATCTTATGATATATTTAATATTCTCTAGAAGTCTGTTTTCTTCTGATGAAGCATTTGCATTTTTTGACTAAAAATAATCGCATGCCCCAGAGCCCCCTGTAGCATTAACATGTACAACATGCTGATTGTGCTTTGCACATTTTTTTACTTTTGATCTCGCAAATTAGAATCCTCACTCTTCAAACATTCTGGATATGAGCCTGATTACAAGGGTTTATAAACAGGTCATAAACTCACTCATGTTTCTCACATTTTCACACTGCAAAATTAAACATAATTCATTCATTTCTGTGAAATGATCAATATTATTGCTGAAAAAAACTGGCGTAAGAAACTTCAGAATATCACAACCTCAGGTATACTTTTTCATGTATACTTTCATTCCTTGGGATATTGTTTTAGGTAAACGTAAACAGCTTTAGTGTGTGTACTGTGTATTGATAAATTTTTACATTGTCATTAGTTTAATTTTTCTTTTACTTCCTTTGTTATATTATTCCTTGTGTATTTATATATGCACTGTGTTGATTTTATAGAACTTTCACCTTTCTAGTGGCTTGTCATGTTCTCTCTTCAGCTTTCAGGGAAGGCTAAATATTATTCCTTACTTCCTGCAGCTGCATGCAAGTGTTTGGTACAGAAAATAATAGTTAACTAAGAACCTAAGAGTGACAGGAAAGAAGGATGTTGAAAGACTTGTGGTAAAAGGTTTGACAAACTAAGTGTTAAGTTTAGTTTGTTTTTTATTTTATTACATATAACATTACAAAGGTCAGGTCAGTTATTTTTTATTCATTGTTTTTGTCTTTTAAACCTTGGTTTTTTGTGTCGTGGGAAAGTTGATGCATTAGGCATGACTGCTTTTAACTAAACATATGGCATTAATCATCATGGTTACTGATTTATGTAGTAAGAGTGTTGCACTGAGTTTCTTTGGGTAAAGTGGGGAGTTAGATAGAGAACAAATACCAAAAGAAATATACATCAGTGACAATTGTTCAAACCAGAAACTAGTGTTGGTTGGTTCTGTAGGTAATGTGCTACTTTATTGCTCCATTTATTAATAATATTGGTTTCATTAGTTATCGTGTTGGATATAATTACTTTTGTTATAAAGATTAACATAATTCCTGTTTAAAACTAACCTGAGTCTCCTAAACTGGAAAACTTTCATGAAATATAAGTTTTAAAGTTGGTAATGTTGTTAAAACAAGTGTACCTTAGTGATTAAAACAGTTCACTAATCTTTATAAGCAGAGGTATAAAAAATGCATATTTAATTAGCTATACTGATGGTGAGGTTTATTTAAGTTTTGCACTAAGTATGTAGCTTACTCTGAGTTGGAAGTTATTTCTTAGCTGTACGAGACACGAGCATATTTTTGAACTAGTGATTAATAAGTGCAGTGAGCTGACTATCATTCAATGGAAAATATTCGTTTTTCTGACCTGCAAGTTTTTTAATAAAAATAAGTGGAATACTCAATGTATAATTTGATTTACCATTTTCACTGAGTTATACTTGTTTCAAGGATTCCACTCTTCTCTCAGCTACCCAGAACAAGGGCAAGTAAAAATACTAGATATAATTTAGTTGTTTAGTTTATATGTACGGTGTTTTTAAAAATGTCATACTAGGTTTTTTGGTTGTTTTTTTTAAGTTTAGGTATCAAAAAATGTGTGTAACAATTATTAAATATAAGGATTTAACACTGTTATGTAAAACCTGTAATTGTTTAGAATATATTAAGGTTATAAAATGTCTTAGCTTGTATAATCACTTAGTAACATCTTTCAAAGGAGGCAGCAAATAAAGCAATTCAGCAAAAATCGGCCGTTCCTTGTGATGAGAAAGAAGACGAACTCTCTCCAATGCCTAATATAGCTCCACCACAACGGGGTCGACGAGGGGCTGTAAGTGCTGAAACTTACTCGGAGGAAGATGCGACTACCTATGTGAAGAAGGGTTGTCTTCTTGGGAATTTGTCCATTAACCAGATCTATCATATTAATTGTTTTGGAAATGGTTTTGTGCTGGTTTTTTAAGCCACTAATCTTTTTATTTCTCCTGTTGTAAAAACAGATTTGTCAGTGAACTACAGATTGAGAAGCATAATCTTGAACAAAACTGATATTGATAACTAGGCACTAGTGAAATATAATAAACTCGCCAAACTTAACAGGAGGAATAAATGCAGGAAATGTATTCACTTCTTATGAAGGGTGGCCCAACTTTTGTAGTTATGTTACTGTTGACATGTGTGAATAGAGTACGGTTCAACATTAAATATTTATGTTTCACATATTTAATACCTACATCCAGGGTAAAGAAAATTAACAGTTTACTTGCCTGCTTGATATTATAAATTGAATGAGATATTTACATGAAAAGTTACTTTATGCTGAAATTGTAGCAAGTCAGGGTTGATGCCAAAACACACAAGGTCTATTGGAATGATCTATAAGTCTTGCAGCAGATAAAATATTTAATAATAATCATGAGTTTGTAACATCGTATGCTCTTAAAGTTCTTTGCAAGCACATTTTTATTTTATAAGTTTGAATTTGGGATAAACATAGGCCATGGCAAAGGTGAATGAAAAATTTGGTCTGGACTAAAGCTGATTGATCTTTACGGTTGCTGACTGTATGTTGCCCAAGTGTTTTTTCTGATTCTAAAATTTGTCAAATTGTAATAAATCTCAATTAAATCAAGGAAAAATGAATCCTAATGTTGCATGTGATACTGGAAAAGTTAATTTTAAAAAATTAAGTTTAGCAGAAATCATATAAATTAATATTTTCTCTATCTTTTGACTAACAGAAGCCAGTTAATAACAATTACTTTCTGCAGTGAGAGATTGTTGAATTAAAGCTAGGTACAAGTTGACAAAATATTTCAACACTCGCATAACAGTATTATGTTGTGCATGTTTTGTGAATTTAAAGATATATTTACATGTAGATGGTACTGCTAAGTAGGTTTGAATATGTTTTGTGCTAATGACTAAACATTAAGAATCATCATAATTTTGTAAAGAAATGGTGCAGGTTGGTTCAAGAAACACTAGAAATTAGTGAGATAAGAAACTACAACAAAATCATATATTAGACCTGGACTCTTCCATCTGATGATCATTCATTTGGTGCTAATGCATGAGTAGGCTAGCTGATGTGTATTAATGCACTTTTATTTCATAGATAATTGATAAGAAGTGGTATTTTTTATAAAATCTTTGTGGATTTTTTAGGGTTTGAAGAAATGTACAAGACTAAAACATAATGAATAGTATTAATGCTTTTAATAACTATTTCTTATCAAGTGAATCATACTTTTTCTCTTCCTTTCTTTCTAGGTTGTGCCAAAAGACTACAAGACTATGGCAGCTCTTTCTAAAGCTATTCATCAGAATGTTTTATTTGCTCATTTAGATGATAATGAACTAAGGTTAGTGTGACAAAAACAAATCTAAGTTGATAGTGTTATTTTTATCAATATACTTAGAGTAATAAATATTTTTATTGATGGTGTGCAAGTTTTCAGAAAACATTTTTTAAGGAAATATTAATATGAACGTTCTTAATGGAGCAGAGGAATTTAATTAGTATAATTAGTTACCTGTGAGGAATAATTACATAAAAATAACTTAATTGAAATTTAATGTTATATTATTTCATGTAACTAAGCAATCAAAATGTTGATAATTTGCAGAATCTGTGCTCTTCCCAATTTTAGTCTTGTATATTATTTTCATTTATTGTTTTTTAACTTCAGATTTTTTTCGGTTTTATTGATTTGATATGGGGCTTCTGATTTCATGGTTTTCTGGTTCATTTCCGTTGCCATCATATGTGATTTATTGTGGCAAAGCTACTAAGGTTATCTGCCATTGTCTCTAATTTTGAACTGTTGACCAGAGGGATGGTAACTAGATGGCAGCACCTGGTGCCAACTTTTTTCCTTTAAATTCTACCTATTGGGAGCAAAACTGCAATCACAGCTGACCTTTTTTTTTTCCTTGTATATGCAATGGTTTGGTGAGCATTACTAATAAGTAAATAAAATGTGATTGATTGGAACTGTTCATCAGTTGATTAGCAAATACCACTACTATCCCCAACCTAGTTCTGTATGTCACAGCTGCTGAGTTATATTTTGAAAAGTAGAGTAATTGAAAACATGGGACTTCCTCATCTTAAGATATACCTATCAATTTAGTATCTAAACAGTGTAATAGTCAAGTGTCAGATTGTAGAAATTTGGATATCAAGAAACTTGTGTGATGATGGTACATTTTGGGATTGTTACTTGTTTTTTTGTTCTTAGGTATTGTATTGATGTAGCTGTTGATGTGAACTTGGAAAGTCTAGTATATTGGTTTTTGTCCTCAAGATCTATGACCACTAAAACTTTTTTCCTAGCTCAGAATGTTACACTTGATTGGTTGCTGTTTTCAGCAATGGAAACCTTGAGGAAAATGGGCATTATATTTATCTGTGTTGTTGTTAAAGTGTATCCTTATTTTTATAGTGACATCTTTGATGCCATGTTTCCCGTGGTTCATAATGCTTCAGAAGTCATAATTCATCAAGGAGATGAAGGTGATAACTTTTATGTTATTGATCAAGGAGAAGTTGAGGTATCTCTTAATTGTTATATAGATTTCTTAATAACAGTGTTTAAATGTTAGGTTACTTTTCAGAATTTCTTTAGTATGTATTGGTGTATATACTTAGTAATAACGGTATGGTCCAATAGTTCCCTAGTTATTAACTTCAAGGGATAAATATAGATGAATGTTACGATGTAGAAACGTATATTGTAAGAGTGTAATATTAGGGTGGTTTTTTTTTAGTTTGTGTTTATTATTTTATTAGTGAATTATGAGTATTAACTGTTAAAAGAAACTGTAGAGACACCATGGTATACAAGTATATAACCCCTTTTAAATTTGTATTGTAAGTTAAAAGTAATTGTAGTTGTAAATTATAATGATAAAAACCTAAGTTGGGGTATGTGTGTCTTTTTATTTTTTGTGTAACATTCTTTGAACAAGGACAGTGGTTTTTACACTTTTTTAGATAGTGGTTCTCTCATCCACAGCACTTAATGCTCTCTCTACATTCACATACACTTATTAGTAAAGAAAATCGAGTATGCTGCTAACACTAAGCATTTGACTTTATATTGTCATTTAATATATTGATAGTGGATTGAGTTTAAGCCTTATGTAACTTAATGTGTACATTACTTGTGTCTCCACTGTCCTGAAGAAAATTATTGAATTTAATGTAATGTGTTTGTTTTTTGACATTCTTGTATGAATTAGTGTGGGAAGTTGTTTGAAGGAGTGAAATTGTAGACAGTGCATTCTTTTTGCTTTTATATTACTCTCTTATTACTTATTTAAATAAGTTTTCTACATTATCGAGAAATGTCATACTAATTTAAATAACTATTTTATCTAGAAACATACTTTAGTTTTATCTGCCTCCTCCTCACTTTATAACTGATTTTTTCCTATCTTAATTTAAATGAATATGTTTACGTAATTTTATTCTTTATGTTTTTATTTGTCTTACCACAAGTATCTATATTTACGGTTTCTTTTTTAAATAAGTTTTCTACATAATCTAGAAGAGTCATACTAATTTAAATAACTATTTAATCTATAAACATACTTTAGATTTATCTGCCTCCTCCTCATTTTATTGCTGATCCTTTCCTATCTTAATTTTAAAGTGAATATGTTTACCAAATTTGATTTTTTCTGTTTTCATTGATCTTACCACAATCATCTTTATTTATGGTGTATTTTTTTAAATAAGTTTTTACTTTATCGAAAAAGTCACACTAATTTAAATAAATATTTTATCTATAAACATACTTTAGTTTTATCTGCCTCCTCCTCACTTTATAGCTGATTTTTTCCTCTCTTAATTTTAAAGTGAATATGTTTACGAAATTTGATTTTTATGTTTTTATTGGTCTTACCACTAGTATCTATATTTACGGTTTCTTTTTTAAATAAGTTTTCTACATAATCTGGAAGAGTCATACCAATTTAAATAACTATTTAATCTATAAAGATACTTTAGTTTTATCTCCCTCCTCCTCACTTTATAGCTGATCCTTTCCTATCTTAATTTTAAAATGAATATGTTTACCAAATTTGATTTTTTATGTTTTCATTTATCTTTCCACAATCATCTACATTTACGTTTTTTTTAAATAAGTTTTCTACATGATCTAGAAGAGTCATACTAATTTAAATAACTATTTTATCTATAAATATACTTTAGTTTTATCTGTCTCCTCCTCACTTTATAGCTGATTTTTTCCTATCTTAATTTTAAAGTGAATATGTTTATGAAATTTGGTTTCTTATGTTTTTATTTGTCATACCACAAGTATCTATATTTAAGGTTTCTTTTTTAAATACGTTTTCTACATAATCTAGAAGAGTCATACTAATTTAAATAACTATTTAATTTATAAACATACTTTAGTTTTATCAGCCTTCTCCTCCCCTTATAGCTGATCCTTTCATCTCCTACTTTTGAAGTGAATATGTTGACGAAATTTGATTTTTTATGTTTTCATTTATCTTACCACAATCATTTATATTTAAGGTATTTTTTTAAATAAGTTTTCCACATTATCGAGAAAAGTCATACTAATTTAAATAACTACTTTATCTATAAACATACTTTAGTTTTATCTGCCTTTTCCTCACCTTATAGCTGATCCTTTCCTATCTTAATTTTAAAGTGAATATGTTTACGAAATTTGATTTTTTATGTCTTCATTTATCTTACCACTAGTATCTATATTTACGGTTTCTTTTTTAAATACGTTTTCTACATAATCTAGAAGAGTCATACTAATTTAAATAACTATTTAATCTATAAACATATTTTAGTTTTATCAGCCTCCCTCTCCCCTCATTGCTGATCCTTTCCTATCTTAATTTTAAAGTGAATATGTTTACGAAATTTGATTTTTTATGTCTTCATTTATCTTACCACTAGTATCTATATTTACGGTTTCTTTTTTAAATAAGTTTTCTACATAATCTAGAAAATTCATACTAATTTAAATAACTATTTTATCTATAAACATACTTTAGTTTTATCTGCCTCCTCCTCACCTTATAGATTATCCTTTCCTCTCTTAATTTTAAAGTGAATATGTTTACGAAATTTGATTTTTTATGTTTTCATTTATCTTACCACAAGTATCTATATTTACGGTTTCTTTTTTAACTAAGTTTTCTACATCATCTAGAAGAGTCATACTAATTTAAATATCTATTTTATTTATAAACATACTTTAGTTTTATCTGCCTCCTACTTTAGTTTTATCTGCCTCCTCACCTTATAGCTGATCCTTTCCTATCTTAATTTTAAAGTGAATATGTTTACGAAATTTGATTTTTTATGTTTTCATTTATCTTACCACTAGTATCTATATTTACGGTTTTTTTTTAAATAAGTTTTCTACATAATCTAGAAAAGTCATACTAATTTAAATAACTATTTTATCTATAAACATACTTTAGTTTTATCTGCCTCCTCCTCACCTTATAGCTGATCCTTTCCTCTCTTAATTTTAAAGTGAATATGTTTACGAAATTTGATTTTTTATGTTTTCATTTATCTTACCACAGTCATCTATATTTACGGTTTTTTTTTAAATAAGTTTTCTACATTATCGAGAAAAGTCATACTAATTTAAATAACTATTTTATCTATAAACATACTTTAGTTTTATCTGCCTCCTCCTCACTTTATAGCTGATCCTTTCCTATCTTAATTTTAAAGTGAATATGTTTACGAAATTTGATTTTTTATGTTTTTATTTGTCTTACCACAAGTATCTATATTTACGGTTTCTTTTTTAAATAAGTTTTCTACATTATCGAGAAAAGTCATACTAATTTAAATAACTATTTTATCTATAAACATACTTTAGTTTTATCTGCCTCCTCCTCCCCTTATTGCTGATCCTTTCCTATCTTAATTTTAAAGTGAATATGTTTACGAAATTTGATTTTTTATGTTTTCATTTATCTTACCACAATCATCTATATTTACGTTTTTTTTTTTAAATAAGTTTTTTACTTTATCGAAAAAAGTCATACTAATTTAAATAACTATTTTATCTATAAACATACTTTAGTTTTATCTGCCTCCTCCTCACTTTATAGCTGATCCTTTCCTATCTTAATTTTAAAGTGAATATGTTTACGAAATTTGATTTTTTATGTTTTATTTGTCTTACCACAAGTATCTATATTTACGGTTTCTTTTTTAAATAAGTTTTCTACATAATCTAGAAAAGTCATACTAATTTAAATAACTATTTAATCTATAAACATACTTTAGTTTTATCAGCCTCCTCCTCCCCTTACAGCTGATCCTTTCCTCTCCTACTTTTAAAGTGAATATGTTGACGAAATTTGATTTTTATGTTTTCATTTATCTTACCACAATCATCTATATTTACGTTTTTTTTAAATAAGTTTTCTACATTATCGAGAAAAGTCATACTAATTTAAATAACTATTTTATCTATAAACATACTTTAGTTTTATCTGCCTCTTCCTCACCTTATAGCTGATCCTTTCCTATCTTAATTTTAAAGTGAATATGTTTACGAAATTTGATTTTTTATGTCTTTATTTATCTTACCACTAGTATCTATATTTACGGTTTCTTTTTTAAATACGTTTTCTACATAATCTAGAAGAGTCATACTAATTTAAATAACTATTTAATCTATAAACATACTTTAGTTTTATCAGCCTCCTCCTCCCCTCATTGCTGATCCTTTCCTCTCCTAATTTTAAAGTGAATATGTTTACGAAATTTGATTTTTATGTTTTTATTTGTCATACCACAAGTATCTATATTTACGATTTCTTTTTTAAATAAGTTTTCTACATAATCTGGAAAATTCATACTAATTTAAATAACTATTTTATCTATAAACATACTTTAGTTTTATCTGCCTCCTCCTCACCTTATAGATTATCCTTTCCTCTCTTAATTTTAAAGTGAATACGTTTACGAAATTTGATTTTTTATGTTTTTATTAGTCTTACCACGAGTATCTATATTTACGGTTTCTTTTTTAACTAAGTTTTCTACATCATCTAGAAGAGTCATACTAATTTAAATATCTATTTTATCTATAAACATACTTTAGTTTTATCTGCCTCCTCTTCACCATATAGCTGATCCTTTCCTATTTTAATTTTAAAATGAATATGTTTACGAAATTTGATTTTTTATGTTTTCATTTATCTTTCCACAATCATCTACATTTACGTTTTTTTTTTAAAATAAGTTTTCTACATGATCTGGAAGAGTCATACTAATTTAAATAACTATTTTATCTATAAATATACTTTAGTTTTATCTGTCTCCTCCTCACTTTATAGCTGATTTTTTCCTATCTTAATTTTAAAGTGAATATGTTGACGAAATTTGATTTTTTATGTTTTCATTTATCTTACCACAATCATTTATATTTAAGGTTTTTTTTAAATAAGTTTTCCACATTATCGAGAAAAGTCATACTAATTTAAATAACTATTTAATCTATAAACATACTTTAGTTTTATCTGCCTCCTCCTCACCTTATTGCTGATCCTTTCCTATCTTAATTTTAAAGTGAATATGTTTACGAAATTTGATTTTTTCTGTTTTCATTTATCTTACCACAATCATCTATATTTACGGTGTTTTTTTTTAAATAAGTTTTTAGTTTATCGAAAAAAGTCCTACTAATTTAAATAACTATTTTATCTATAAACATACTTTAGTTTTATCTGCCTCCTTCTCACTTTATATCTGATCCTTTCCTCTCTTAATTTTAAAGTGAATATGTTTACGAAATTTGATTTTTCTATCTTTATTTGTCTTACCACTAGTATCTATATTTACGGTTTCTTTTTTAAATAAGTTTTCTACATAATCTAGAAGAGTCATACCAATTTAAATAACTATTTAATCTCTAAAGATACTTTAGTTTTATCAGCCTCCTCCTCCCCTTACAGCTGATCCTTTCCTCTCCTACTTTTGAAGTGAATATGTTGACTAAATTTGATTTTTTATGTTTTCATTTATCTTTCCACAATCATCTACATTTACGTTTTTTTTAAATAAGTTTTCTACATTATCGAGAAAAGTCATACTAATTTAAATAACTACTTTATCTATAAACATACTTTAGTTTTATCTGCCTCCTCCTCACTTTATAGCTGATCCTTTCCTATCTTAATTTTAAAATGAATATGTTTACGAAATTTTATTCTTTATGTTTTTATTTGTCTTACCACAAGTATCTATATTTACGGTTCTTTTTTTAAATAAGTTTTCTACATAATCTAGAAGAGTCATACTAATTTAAATAACTATTTAATCTATAAACATACTTTAGATTTATTTGCCTCCTTTTAATTTTATTGCTGATTTTTTCTTATCTTAATTTTAAAGTGAATATGTTTACCAAATTTGATTTTTTCTGTTTTCATTTATCTTACCACAATCATCTATATTTACGGTGTTTTTTTAAATAAGTTTTTACATTATCGAAAAAAGTCATACTAATTTAAATAACTATTTTATCTATAAACATACTTTAGTTTTATCTGCCTCCTCCTCACTTTATAGCTGATTTTTCCTCTCTTAATTTTAAAGTGAATATGTTTACGAAATTTGATTTTTTATGTTTTTATTTGTCTTACCACAAGTATCTATATTTACGGTTTTTTTTTTAAATAATTTTCTACATAATCTAGAAGAGTCATACTAATTTAAATAACTATTTAATCTATAAACATACTTTAGTTTTATCAGCCTCCTCCTCCCCTTATAGCTGATCCTTTCCTCTCCTACTTTTGAAGTGAATATGTTGACGAAATTTGATTTTTTATGTTTTCATTTATCTTACCACAATCATCTATATTTAAGGTATTTTTTTAAATAAGTTTTCCACATTATCAAGAAAAGTCATACTAATTTAAATAACTATTTAATCTATAAACATACTTTAGTTTTATCTGCCTCCTTCTCACTTTATATCTGATCCTTTCCTCTCTTAATTTTAAAGTGAATATGTTTACGAAATTTGATTTTTTCTATCTTTATTTGTCTTACCACTAGTATCTATATTTACGGTTTCTTTTTTAAATAAGTTTTCTACATAATCTAGAAGAGTCATACCAATTTAAATAACTATTTAATCTCTAAAGATACTTTAGTTTTATCAGCCTCCTCCTCCCCTTACAGCTGATCCTTTCCTCTCCTACTTTTGAAGTGAATATGTTGACTAAATTTGATTTTTTATGTTTTCATTTATCTTTCCACAATCATCTACATTTACGTTTTTTTTAAATAAGTTTTCTACATTATCGAGAAAAGTCATACTAATTTAAATAACTACTTTATCTATAAACATACTTTAGTTTTATCTGCCTTTTCCTCACCTTATAGCTGATCCTTTCCTATCTTAATTTTAAAGTGAATATGTTTACGAAATTTGATTTTTTATGTTTTCATTTATCTTACCACAATAATCTATATTTACGGTGTTTTTTTAAATAAGTTTTCTACATTATCGAGAAAAGTCATACTAATTTAAATAATTATTTTATCTATAAACATACTTTAGTTTTATCTGTCTCCTCCTCACTTTATAGCTGATCCTTTCCTATCTTAATTTTAAAGTGAATATGTTTACGAAATTTGATTTTTTATGTTTTCATTTATCTTACCACAATCATCTATATTTACGGTTTTTTTTTAAATAAGTTTTCTACATAATCTAGAAGAGTCATACTAATTTAAATAACTATTTAATCTATAAACATACTTTAGTTTTATCTGCCTCCTCCTCATTTTATAGCTGATCCTTTCCTCTCTTAATTTTAAAGTGAATATGTTTACGAAATTTGATTTTTTATGTTTTCATTTATCTTACCACAATCATCTATATTTACGTTTTTTTTTTTTTTAAATAAGTTTTCTACATTATCTATAGAAAAGTCATACTAATTTAAATAACTATTTTTTATCTATAAACATACTTTAGTTTTATCTGCCTTAGAAGAGTCATACTAATTTCCTCACCTTATAGCTGATCCTTTCCTATCTTAATTTTAAAGTGAATATGTTTACGAAATTTGATTTTTTATGTTTTTATTTATCTTACCACAAGTATCTATATTTACGGTTTTTTTTTAAATAAGTTTTCTACATCATCTAGAAGAGTCATACTAATTTAAATATCTATTTTATCTATAAACATACTTTAGTTTTATCTGCCTCCTCCTCACCTTATAGCTGATCCTTTCCTATCTTAATTTTAAAGTGAATATGTTTACGAAATTTGATTTTTTATGTTTTCATTTATCTTACCAGAATTCTATATTTACGTTTTTTTTAAATAAGTTTTCTACATTATCGAGAAAAGTCATACTAATTTAAATAACTATTTTATCTATAAACATACTTTAGTTTTATCTGCCTCCTCCTCACCTTATAGATTATCCTTTCCTCTTTTAATTTTAAAGTGAATACGTTTACGAAATTTGATTTTTTATGTTTTATTTGTCTTACCACAAGTCATCTATATTTACGGTTTTTTTTTTAAATACGTTTTCTACATAATCTAGAAAAGTCATACTAATTTAAATAACTATTTTATCTATAAACATACTTTAGTTTTATCTGCCTCCTCCTCACTTTATAGCTGATCCTTTCCTATCTTAATTTTAAAGTGAATATGTTTACGAAATTTGATTTTTTATGTTTTCATTTATCTTACCACAATCATCTATATTTACGGTTTTTTTTTTAAATAAGTTTTCTACATTATCGAGAAAAGTCATACTAATTTAAATAACTATTTTATCTATAAACATACTTTAGTTTTATCTGCCTCCTCCTCACTTTATAGCTGATCCTTTCCTCTCTTAATTTTAAAGTGAATATGTTTACGAAATTTGATTTTTATGTTTTCATTTATCTTACCACTAGTATCTATATTTACGGTTTCTTTTTTAAATAAGTTTTCTACATAATCTAGAAAATTCATACTAATTTAAATAACTATTTTATCTATAAACATACTTTAGTTTTATCTGCCTCCTCCTCACCTTATAGATTATCCTTTCCTCTCTTAATTTTAAAGTGAATATGTTTACGAAATTTGATTTTTTATGTTTTCATTTATCTTACCACAATTCTATATTTACGTTTTTTTTTTAAATACGTTTTCTACATTATCGAGAAAAGTCATACTAATTTAAATAACTATTTTATCTATAAACATACTTTAGTTTTATCTGCCTCCTCTTCACCATATAGCTGATCCTTTCCTATCTTAATTTTAAAGTGAATATGTTTACGAAATTTGATTTTTTATGTTTTCATTTATCTTACCAGAATTCTATATTTACGTTTTTTTTTAAATACGTTTTCTACATTATCGAGAAAAGTCATACTAATTTAAATAACTATTTTATCTATAAACATACTTTAGTTTTATCTGCCTCCTCCTCACTTTATAGCTGATCCTTTCCTATCTTAATTTTAAAGTGAATATGTTTACGAAATTTGATTTTTTATGTTTTCATTTATCTTACCACAAGTATCTATATTTACGGTTTCTTTTTTAAATAAGTTTTCTACATAATCTAGAAGAGTCATACTAATTTAAATAACTATTTTATCTATAAACATACTTTAGTTTTATCTGCCTCCTCCTCACCTTATAGCTGATCCTTTCCTCTCTTAATTTTAAAGTGAATATGTTTACGAAATTTGATTTTTATGTTTTGATTTATCTTTCCACAATCATCTATATTTACGTTTTTTTTAAATAAGTTTTCTACATTATCGAGAAAAGTCATACTAATTTAAATAACTATTTTATCTATAAACATACTTTAGTTTTATCTGCCTCCTCCTCACCTTATAGCTTATCCTTTCCTCTCTTAATTTTAAAGTGAATATGTTTACGAAATTTGATTTTTTATGTTTTCATTTATCTTACCACAATTCTATATTTACGTTTTTTTAAATAAGTTTTCTACATTATCGAGAAAAGTCATACTAATTTAAATAACTATTTTATCTATAAACATACTTTAGTTTTATCTGCCTCCTCCTCACTTTATAGCTGATCCTTTCCTATCTTAATTTTAAAATGAATATGTTTACGAAATTTGATTCCTTATGTTTTTATTTGTCTTACCACAAGTATCTATATTTACGGTTTTTTTTTAAATAAGTTTTCTACATAATCTAGAAGAGTCATACTAATTTAAATAACTATTTAATCTATAAACATACTTTAGATTTATCTGCCTCCTCCTCATTTTATTGCTGATCCTTTCCTATCTTAATTTTAAAGTGAATATGTTTACCAAATTTGATTTTTATGTTTTCATTTATCTTACCACAATCATCTATATTTACGGTTTTTTTTTAAATAAGTTTTTTACTTTATCGAAAAAGTCACACTAATTTAAATAAATATTTTATCTATAAACATACTTTAGTTTTATCTGCCTCCTCCTCACTTTATAGCTGATTTTTTCCTCTCTTAATTTTAAAGTGAATATGTTTACGAAATTTGATTTTTTATGTTTTTATTGGTCTTACCACTAGTATCTATATTTACGGTTTCTTTTTTAAATAAGTTTTCTACATAATCTGGAAGAGTCATACTAATTTAAATAACTATTTAATCTATAAACATACTTTAGTTTTATCAGCCTCCTCCTCCCCTTACAGCTGATCCTTTCCTCTCCTACTTTTAAAGTGAATATGTTGACGAAATTTGATTTTTTATGTTTTCATTTATCTTACCACAATCATCTATATTTACGTTTTTTTTAAATAAGTTTTCTACATTATCGAGAAAAGTCATACTAATTTAAATAACTATTTTATCTATAAACATACTTTAGTTTTATCTGCCTTTTCCTCACCTTATAGCTGATCCTTTCCTATCTTAATTTTAAAGTGAATATGTTTACGAAATTTGAGTTTTTATGTTTTCATTTATCTTACCACTAGTATCTATATTTACGGTTTCTTTTTTAAATAAGTTTTCTACATAATCTAGAAGAGTCATACTAATTTAAATAACTATTTTATCTATAAACATACTTTAGTTTTATCTGCCTCCTCCTCACCTTATAGCTGATCCTTTCCTCTCTTAATTTTAAAGTGAATATGTTTACGAAATTTGATTTTTTATGTTTTTATTTGTCTTACCACAAGTATCTATATTTACGTTTCTTTTTTAAATAAGTTTTCTACATTATCGAGAAAAGTCATACTAATTTAAATAACTATTTTATCTATAAACATACTTTAGTTTTATCTGCCTCCTCCTCACCTTATAGCTGATCCTTTCCTATCTTAATTTTAAAGTGAATATGTTTACGAAATTTGATTTTTTATGTTTTCATTTATCTTACCACAAGTATCTATATTTACGGTTTCTTTTTTAAATAAGTTTTCTACATTATCGAGAAAAGTCATACTAATTTAAATAACTATTTAATCTATAAACATACTTTAGTTTTATCTGCCTCCTCCTCACTTTATAGCTGATCCTTTCCTCTCTTAATTTTAAAGTGAATATGTTTACGAAATTTGATTTTTTATGTTTTATTTGTCTTACCACAAGTATCTATATTTACGATTTCTTTTTTAAATAAGTTTTCTACATAATCTAGAAAATTCATACTAATTTAAATAACTATTTTATCTATAAACATACTTTAGTTTTATCTGCCTCCTCCTCACCTTATAGCTGATCCTTTCCTCTCTTAATTTTAAAGTGAATATGTTTACGAAATTTGATTTTTTATGTTTTCATTTATCTTACCACAATAATCTATATTTACGGTGTTTTTCTAAATAAGTTTTCTACATTATCTAGAAGAGTCATACTAATTTAAATAACTATTTTATCTATAAACATACTTTAGTTTTATCTGCCTCCTCCTCACCTTATAGCTGATCCTTTCCTATCTTAATTTTAAAGTGAATATGTTTACGAAATTTGATTTTTATGTTTTCATTTATCTTACCACAGTATCTATATTTACGTTTTTTTTAAATAAGTTTTCTACATTATCGAGAAAAGTCATACTAATTTAAATAACTATTTAATCTATAAACATACTTTAGTTTTATCTGCCTCCTCCTCATTTTATAGCTGATCCTTTCCTATCTTAATTTTAAAATGAATATGTTTACGAAATTTGATTTTTTATGTTTTCATTTATCTTTCCACAATCATCTACATTTACGTTTTTTTTTTTAAATAAGTTTTCTACATGATCTAGAAGAGTCATACTAATTTAAATAACTATTTTATCTATAAATATACTTTAGTTTTATCTGTCTCCTCCTCACTTTATAGCTGATTTTTTCCTATCTTAATTTTAAAGTGAATATGTTTATGAAATTTGATTTCTTATGTTTTTATTTGTCATACCACAAGTATCTATATTTAAGGTTTCTTTTTTAAATACGTTTTCTACATAATCTAGAAGAGTCATACTAATTTAAATAACTATTTAATTTATAAACATACTTTAGTTTTATCAGCCTTCTCCTCCCCTTATAGCTGATCCTTTCATCTCCTACTTTTGAAGTGAATATGTTGACGAAATTTGATTTTTTATGTTTTCATTTATCTTACCACAATCATTTATATTTAAGGTATTTTTTTAAATAAGTTTTCCACATTATCGAGAAAAGTCATACTAATTAAATAACTATTTAATCTATAAACATAGTTTAGTTTTATCTGTCTCCTCCTCACCTTATTGCTAATCCTTTCCTATCTTAATTTTAAAGTGAATATGTTTACGAAATTTGATTTTTTCTGTTTTCATTTATCTTACCACAATCATCTATATTTACGGTGTTTTTTTTTTAAATAAGTTTTTTACTTTATCGAAAAAAGTCATACTAATTTAAATAACTATTTTATCTATAAACATACTTTAGTTTTATCTCCCTCCTCCTCACTTTATAGCTGATCATTTCCTATCTTAATTTTAAAGTGAATATGTTTACGAAATTTGATTTTTTTGTTTTTATTGGTCTTACCACTAGTATCTATATTTACGGTTTCTTTTTTAAATAAGTTTTCTACATAATCTGGAAGTGTCATACCAATTTAAATAACTATTTAATCTATAAAGATACTTTAGTTTTATCAGCCTCCTCCTCTCCTTACAGCTTATCCTTTCCTCTCCTACTTTTGAAGTGAATATGTTGACGAAATTTGATTTTTTATGTTTTCATTTATCTTTCAACAATCATCTACATTTACGTTTTTTTTAAATAAGATTTCTACATTATCGAGAAAAGTCATACTAATTTAAATAACTACTTTATCTATAAACATACTTTAGTTTTATCTGCCTTTTCCTCACCTTATAGCTGATCCTTTCCTATCTTAATTTTAAAGTGAATATGTTAACGAAATTTGATTTTTTATGTTTTCATTTATCTTACCACTAGTATCTATATTTACGGTTTCTTTTTTAAATACGTTTTCTACATAATCTAGAAGAGTCATACTAATTTAAATAACTATTTTATCTATAAACATACTTTAGTTTTATCTGCCTCCTTTTCACCTTATAGATTATCCTTTCCTCTCTTAATTTTAAAGTGAATATGTTTACGAAATTTGATTTTTTATGTTTTTATTAGTCTTACCACAAGTATCTATATTTACGGTTTCTTTTTTAAATAAGTTTTCTACATAATCTGGAAGAGTCATACTAATTTAAATAACTATTTAATCTATAAAGATACTTTAGTTTTATCTCCCTCCTCCTCACTTTATAGCTGATCCTTTCCTATCTTAATTTTAAAGTGAATATGTTTACCAAATTTGATTTTTTATGTTTTCATTTATCTTTCCACAATCATCTACATTTACGTTTTTTTTTAAATAAGTTTTCTACATGATCTAGAAGAGTCATACTAATTTAAATAACTATTTTATCTATAAATATACTTTAGTTTTATCTGTCTCCTCCTCACTTTATAGCTGATTTTTTCCTATCTTAATTTTAAAGTGAATATGTTTATGAAATTTGATTTCCTATGTTTTTATTTGTCATACCACAAGTATCTATATTTAAGGTTTCTTTTTTAAATACGTTTTCTACATAATCTAGAAGAGTCATACTAATTTAAATAACTATTTAATTTATAAACATACTTTAGTTTTATCAGCCTTCTCCTCCCCTTATAGCTGATCCTTTCATCTCCTACTTTTGAAGTGAATATGTTGACGAAATTTGATTTTTTATGTTTTCATTTATCTTACCACAATCATTTATATTTAAGGTATTTTTTTAAATAAGTTTTCCACATTATCGAGAAAAGTCATACTAATTAAATAACTATTTAATCTATAAACATAGTTTAGTTTTATCTGTCTCCTCCTCACCTTATTGCTGATTTTTTCCTATCTTAATTTTAAAGTGAATATGTTTATGAAATTTGATTTTTATGTTTTTATTGGTCTTACCACTAGTATCTATATTTACGGTTTCTTTTTTAAATAAGTTTTCTACATAATCTGGAAAATTCATACTAATTTAAATAACTATTTAATCTATAAACATACTTTAGATTTATCTGCCTCCTTTTAATTTTATTGCTGATCCTTTCCTATCTTAATTTTAAAGTGAATATGTTTACCAAATTTGATTTTTTCTGTTTTCATTTATCTTACCACAATCATCTATATTTACGGTGTTTTTTTTAAATAAGTTTTTACTTTATCGAAAAAAGTCACACTAATTTAAATAACTATTTTATCTATAAACATACTTTAGTTTTATCTCCCTCCTCCTCACTTTATAGCTGATCATTTCCTATCTTAATTTTAAAGTGAATATGTTTATGAAATTTGATTTTTATGTTTTTATTGGTCTTACCACTAGTATCTATATTTACGGTTTCTTTTTTAAATAAGTTTTCTACATAATCTGGAAGAGTCATACCAATTTAAATAACTATTTAATCTATAAAGATACTTTAGTTTTATCAGCCTCCTCCTCCCCTTACAGCCTATCCTTTTCTCTCCTACTTTTGTAGTGAATATGTTGACGAAATTTGATTTTTATGTTTTTAATTAATCTTTCCACAATCATCTACATTTACGTTTTTTTTAAATAAGTTTTCTACATTATCGAGAAAAGTCATACTAATTTAAATAACTACTTTATCTATAAACATACTTTAGTTTTATCTGCCTTTTCCTCACCTTATAGCTGATCCTTTCCTATCTTAATTTTAAAGTGAATATGTTT